>NW_024609857.1:28155286-28755286 GCF_016920785.2 Ixodes scapularis
ACAGCCGAGCCATAACAATGTCTGGAACTCAGCGCGTGTCCTGCGCTTTGCCAACCCCAGCGCGTGGCTATGATCAACACTGGCGGCATATAATCGGCTCCAGATCACGTGGCCGCTTGTTCTGGATGCGAGTTGAGGGGGTGAACGCTGCTCGTTTTTTCTTAAATTTTTTTCTGGGACTCCTATTGCGTGGGGTGAAAAACGAACGCGTGTTTCATAGGTCATTAACGTTAGGGATTCGTTTTAAGCGGTATTTGTGCACAGTACAAAAATTGTTGCACAGCTCCTTTAACTCTTACGAACTCGCCCATTTGTCCATTTTGGACAATTGGCTGACATGCCCACACGCTTTCAAGGCAGCGAGGCGCGCGACCGTGCCTGAGCGCGTGGCCTTCGAACGCCGAACGAAAGTCATCGCGTCAAGGGCCAACAGCACCACCCCTCGCGCTCATCAATAAAAAAAAAAAGTTGGTGAACACTTACATTACCCGCAAGGTGAAACACTGCGACAGCTGAGGTTTGACGTCGGAGTCACTAAGGTGTCATTATGGAGCAGATGAACTGAATTAACAGTAAAGACGCGAGCACGCACCATAGAGTCCGCATAGGCATTTCGTACTAAACCGAGTAACACGACGGACGAATATTTCACAGTGTTTTGGAATCGCTGAGGGTGTATGAAGTACAGAGCATTTTTTGAACCTGTTAAACAATTTTATTGGACACGAACTAGGGCTGCCTTATGGTGATTGAAGAACACTTCGAAAATCGCGCGCTCAAGTTTGAAATCTAAGGAACGACAAAACTGCATTTCTACGCATGAACGTTCCCTGTCGTTGGTGTGGCTGCCTGAACCAATGTTATTAAACACAAACTAGTACCGCCTGTGGTCACTGAAGAACACTTCCGAAATCGCGCACTCAAGTTCCAAGCATGTAGCTCCACCCAATTTCACCGCCCGTGGTTTCACCGGTTTAACAAACACCTAGCTTCATCCTCTTTATCGCCCGAGAACCCTTTTGCATGATTAGCGAAAACACTTCGTTTTTATTCCTCTCATTATCAGCCATATCATATTTATATTTCTACGTGCCGTCATAATGTCACGTGACGGCGTAGTGTCACGTGCCGTCATAATGTCACGTGACGGCGTAGTGTCACGTGACGTCTGAATGTCACGTGACATCGCAGTCTCACGTGACGTCATGACATCACGTGACTCATGGTGGCACCTGACGTAATTAAGTCGCGTGGCGTCACTATGGAACGTGGCTTGACAAGACAATATCACGTCATGGTATGAGCTGACGCCAGGTAATAGGTGACATGATACGCGGCGTGACGTCATAGTCGTGTCGAGCGCCGGGACGCCAATGTGGAATCTTTTAGCGGAGTGCCGAAAATGGTCCGCGTCGATATGGAGCGCGGTCGACAGCGGGAAACCTGTAAAGTGTTTCACTAACAGCTATCACAGTAAAAAAAAATGTTTCTTTTTAGTTATGTTGGTGAAGTACTGGGCTTATATTCTCAAGGCGTCAGCTCAAATTCCACCGGGGAACTACAATCTTTTTGGATGGTTTTCAATGGGTGTAACGCAAATTATGCTTTTAGATTTTCGTTACAGCCAAACGTTACAGCCAAAACGTTGCAGATATCTTTGAAAATCGGCTGATGGAACATATGCTGTGTTGAAATGTGCACAACAAAAACCGAAAGCCGGCTTGCCTGTGAGGACAGGCCTATAGTGCATCATACATTTCCGCTCACTCCGCTGCGAAATCACAAGCTTAGAATGTGGTTTTCACGCGCTGCGAAAGTAGTCTAATATTACCATGCACTTCCTTTGGTTGTTTGCTCACGTTGGAGTAATGTGGGTTCCTCATATACTGCACGACAGTAGAGCGACACCTTACGTACCGCTGTGTTAAAAAAGTCTTCGATTGGTATCCGTGGTTTTTTATTTTACCATGTTTTTGGTTTATTACAGAGTAATTTCAATGTTTCCTTTTTATTTCAACATTACGTAACGTACTCAATTATTTGGCTTAACAAGTAATTTCACTGAAAGATACAACGTGCTAACAAAAAAATAAACACAGCCCGACAGCAGTATACAATATAGGAGATTGGTCCAACTGGCAGTATCCGTTGGGGTGGCCAGGAAAGTCAAATTTGAACTCGAGCACTGCGCCTCAGTTAGGCTGGACACTCGGATGTTCGGACTCGGGACCGCGTTCAGGAATCACAGTCGTCGCACATCTGAAGGTTGCGACAATTGCACATAAGATGTGGCTACCTGTCGAAACGAGCAGTGGATACCGAGTGTGTATAATACATAACGATACTGGTGGCAAAAGTGCGATTTATTATTACAACCTCAAAATATAACTGTTATAACTTTCAATATACTCTCTTTCCCTATATATACAGTGTTGCCTACGAAGATTTCGTTATTGGAAACAATGCTGCAAGTCACCATGTGACCCCTTAGGTAGCATGGCCATTTCCTTCTTTACCTCGTCCACGGTCCAAAAACCAGCTACTTTCCTAAATATTTCGCTCAAGAAACAGATAAAAGTACCATGCAGATTAATATGGTGGTTGTAGAGGGTTGTTCAGCCCCGGAATTCGCTTATGTGCCAGAAAATACTTCACATGTATTGAGCATTATGAGCAGGAGCATTAAAGATAATGCATTCGTTTTTGTTCCACAACTCAAGAATCTTCTTTCTCACCAATTTTCTCAGCTCGGCCAGAACCTCGAGAAAAGGATCGCGCACGCGACATCGAGGTATAATTATAAGCCTTATGCAACAGTTTTAAACACTCAGAAATTTCTTCAATCCCCTATTTCTTTTTCTCAACCCTACACTTACATGAACTCGAGTCAAGGTAGCGTCTGTAAAAGAATCTATAGAAATGCTCGCTTCCTTATAACCCATTCACACGGGCGGTATAAATGTACTTTTAGTATATGTCACTATCGCAAAGAAAGATGGAGTTCGTATTCAAACGGCGCACGAAGGTCCCTTTCGCTAAAGGAGGGTTTGGAATAAACAGAGCTCGCAGACCTCCCTTTACAGCTACAGGGAATAGCCTCGGACCCGTGAATTCTAAATAAAATTCTAGCGTATATGATTCTCTTTGTTTATTGCATTGAAATGAAAGGAATATTTGCGAGACAAAGATTATAAAGTAAACGTGAGCACAAACCTGATGGAAAACGGCAGTGACAAATTTATACTCGCGACAGCGGGCAGCAGCGGGGACCCGAATGCAATGGCGGCTCTACGTGCTTTGAGTAGCGACGACGAGTCGTCCCCTTCGCCTGCCCGAGCATTTTTGTGACCATGATTTTGCCTGGTGGGCTTGTGAACTTGGATGCCAGCACTATCGGCACCACTAAGAAAGGTCCTCGAGTTCACTAATCTGAGGCGGAAACACGGTCGTTAATTCGTCTCTTGAAGGACAACATCGGCGAATTCCGGCAACAAAGTAGGAAAGGCGGAGTTTATACGAGACGATCCGCCTCGGTCTCGAGAGGCTCTCTATTGAGAGCACCCGGAGGCAGACGCAAAGAAGTAGCAGAGCAAACTCCGGGAAACACGGAGAGCTGTCGATTACATTTCGCACCTTGTGTACCTCGACTGCGTACCTCCTTCTGATATGGATTGGATAATACGGCGGGGGAATTTGGCCACACTAGCGAGACATTCTAAAGAATAGCTGATTTGTTAGTTTCACCATGCAATAAAATTAATAAAACAATTATGTATTCGTTTTAAAACCACATATTCCAGTTCTAATAAAGTAAACAATGTGTCTCAAACCTGTTTATAGACAGAATATATATATATACTGCCCGTTCGCCCCTCGGTTTAGCCGGGTTATAGAAGGTGCAATAAACATCAACACTAAGCCCTCCGTTTATTTGCCGTGTGATTCCGAACGCCTTTTGACACAGGTCCATTTGGCTGAGGAACCTAAGCTTCAGGACCTTTAGGCAGATTGTGTGAATGTGATATTAATTCCATACATCCTTTTCTTCTTATAGATCCAGGCTTTCCTCGTTTTTAAATTGGGTTATATATTGCCTCGTCTTGTCTCGTCCTTGATTTTCTCGTTTAATTTCGGCTTGTATCGTTTAAACCCGGTTTGTCACGTCTGAACTCGGCTTGCCTCGTCTACTTCACTAAGCTTCAAGGTGCTTGTGGCCTAAGCAGATTTTCTCAAAGACTACGTGGTAATTTGAGTTCTCTACGGAAAATCGTCACTTCACTTTTGTCGGAACCATGTAGACAAAAACAACACAAGAAAACACATAAGTATCTCTGCAAAATATACTGTGGCCTGTTCTCTCTCCCCTCCCCCCCCCCCCCCCCCCCCCCGCGCCCCACAGCACTAAATACGGTAAAGATCATTGGATATTGTAAAGAAAATAAAATAGGTCTTCAGGGTATTAAATATAAACATTTCCGCGGCAATCAATCTTGGGGCATTGCTGCTCTGTTAAGCACCTAACCATCCCTGACCAATGACCGCCTTGAGAATTCACCGCACGCTTTGAGGGAGGTACACGGGGAAGAAGGCTGAGACTGCTCTTCAGATGTTACTATCCTGCGGTACCGATTTTCATATATCATGTCTTCTGCTGTAGAAACTCGGTTCCCTAGAAGGCAGCAAAATGCACTTAACAAAAATATAGATATATATATTTTAATGTGTATGCATGCATTTTCATTTTCGAAGACGCAGGTTGTTAAGAGTACGTATATTACGATGTAAAAGAAGACTTAAGGGGCAGAACCATATTAGGTGTATTTTCGACGTATTCACGGGCGTTTCGGCGGACTTAATCCCGACGTACGGCGGGCATCGGGAGGAGCTCTTTCTTGACGACACAAGGTCGGCGTAAATGCGCGCGCATTCGACGATCTGAAGGGGACAGATCTCGGCGATTCGGCGTATTTCGGCTTGGCATATCCGGAAGTGTACTGCGCGGTGCTGGCCAATCAGCTCGCGAGCTTACAGCCGGAAGTTGCTCGATGATCGGCTAGCCTAGTTATGCGGCCGGCTGGCTGGCTAAACTCAGCCGCCGAAATTGAAGCTCGCTTGTCGCGTTCGACGGTTTATGGGCGAACTATATGAATTCAATATACTTATTTGAAACTAGCAATGGGTGACTGAGACAGAAGAAAAGATAACCTATGTTGCGGGAGATCTGAAAAAAAAAACGACTAAAGAAATGGCTTTGAGCAGAGATCCCGGCCGTCCTCCTGACGGGAGTTGTTGGCAACTTGGTGATTGCAAGGAACATTTTTGAGGCAAGCATTTGCAAATTAGGCTGCCGTGGTTGATTAACATTTAGTTATTTCTGTCTACTTGCAGAACGCAGTAATATAGCAGCCGATCGACATTTTGCCTCGTTCAATGAAAAGTGGGAGTCGGGCCACACTCACGACATCGGTCTTTTCGCGTTTCGTTTAGACAGCGCAATTAAGAACACCACATGTTGTCGCTGAGCTTGGTTCCTGGAATAAACGTCTCCCAGAGCACTATTAACTGCAATAACAACCTTTCAATTGTAAAAAAAAAAAAAAAAAAAACAGCGAAAGCCGGCGGTTGTGTGTTTGGCCTAACAGTATCGAGCTCAGTCCTTCGTATACAACGTTTAATGTCCAACTTTGACTAGGCCGGATGTACTGAACAAGATATCTGTTACGATCTCACATACCTGAATTGGTAATGTATGAATGTCTTATCGGCAATTTTCACAATGTTTCTTCCACATAATTTATCACATACGGCAGATCGTTCGGTGGAAACAGTAGGTTTGAAGGTTTCATACAACTCAGAAGAACACCCGCTCGCAAGTCCTTTGACACTTTGCTTTATTTTCTTCGACAGAAAAACAGGCTCATGACACTATACACTTCCTTAAAATGTATAAAAGTATATCTCATTTTACCCAAACACTCCTCAACCCATTCCATGCGATGAAATTGTTAGCACCACATCAGCTGGGTACCTGTTTCGCATACACTAAACAGTAACCGCGACCCACGGTCATTAACCCGCATGCGTGACATCATTCGTTATTATCGTCCTTTTCAAAATGCAGCGGATGGTTTTAGTTAATATTAGCTTGGCCCGTTTTCATTAAGCTCGGCAACGTCATGAATATTTATACGACAGTTCGCTTTGTTCAGGAAAACCCACCGATGTGCTCACGTATCCGAGGTTGTATACTCACCGCACACTCTCTATGTGACGTGACGACGCCATACGCTTTAACTCCGAGTCTCTGGCTGTTATGTCACAGCGGTTCACCGCACAAGCAACTGCGTTCCAGCAGCACGAGTATACTGTCGCGAAAGCGAACGTGACCCCACCCTGGCGAGACCGGTAAGGCACCCATGACACCCGGTTGCTCTGGCGGCCATCTTCCTTCTTGCCCGGCACCATCTTTCTTCCAATGATTGACGTTATCGATGATAGTTTCGTAGGGGCCTCTCCTTTCACTGACCATGGCTGATGATGAAACGCTGACGCGAACGGCTGGCGTGTCGCAACTTACGTGACGTTCAGGCTAATGAGTCTTCCCTGCGCAGAGGTACCCATTTTTCTTAGTTTCGCCAGGCTTTATCTTGCCGAAAGTTTATTTATGAACAAAAAGTAAGGGCGCAAACGAGCTGGTGTACATTGCACATGGTTGAAAAAACCCCGAGACTGCGGGTAAACGACACAACACTAAAACAGAGACTTTTTAGTGTTGTGTCGTTTACCCGCAGTCTCGGGGTCTTTTCAACCAAGTTTATTTATGTCTCCTTGTGTGTTTAGGAGGAGGGAGCGGGGGGGGGGGGGGGGGGGGTGCGAGGGGGGGGAGGGCGGCAATCAATATGGCTGACCCGGGTACGCAAAGTTAAAGTTCTTTTATGGTTTGCCACCTCTTTTAGGAATGACGAGTGGACGAGTGTCAACACGTATGACGCAGCACGTTTTGCAGGAAGAGCATTGCGTGAATTTGTCCTCTAGTTTCTGTACGCCACCATTTTCTTTTCCAGATTAGCACCGTCTGCGCCGCAAGGAATGTGGCCATAAAGAACAAGGCTTGAATGTGGTCAATTGTCTCTTTTACTGTTGGCACAAACTGCTCTTGGCCTTGGAAGCATGCGTATTATACAAAAATAAAAGCACCATAACAGAACAGGACACTAAATAGTGAAAACAAAAGAACACTAAAGCAGGACAAACCAAAGACGTGTCGCTAAGATTCCAACAAACATTTTTCAAGTGTTGCGAGGGAACAAATCGATCTAATTAACTTTTTTCGCCGGGTATAGATAAGCTGCAAACGTGCCACCGGGGAGGAGACATCAACGTTAAGAGCGTAAAACGAAAAGGATATCTAATACGTTTTTGTGGAACACAAATTTAAATGTTATTAGGGAGCAAAGTCGAATTAAATGGCGCTATTACCAGCTTTATATATATACCGAGATTACGGTCAGTGCGCAGGCGAGCTGGTCAGAAGTTTACCATAAACATAGTAACCCGAACCTGGGGCAAAAGGAGAAATTTCTTTTTACCGTTGAGGTGAAAGTAACGGGGACAGACAGCGTCTCTACTATAGAGACGCTGTTTGTCCCTGGTACTTTCTCGTATTCAGTAAAAAAAATGACCTTCTCTCCCCCGTCTTGGATTAAAATAATCACATTTATATATACTTCTCGCATTAGTTTCCTTTCGTCCAGTGGTACGATATCGAGCATGTTAAGAACCCATCAATTGTCAAGATAAATGTGCCCCCCAAACAATCCATCTAAAACAATAGCACAAGGCCACGCTTAATTTTATGTTTTGTTTTAAGAACATGATAAAGTAAAGCGACAAAAAACATTCCAGCGTTTCATGAATCGAGCGCTTCGTTGATTAGTTTTCTGATTCACCTACATCGATGGCGTATTGGTCTTCAGCAAAACACCAGTAGAACATGAAAACCATGCTCGCCAGGTGTTTTTGCGCCTCCACCAATACGGCATCGTTCTGAACTCCGCTAAACGTGAGTTCGGCATCCCCGAGTTGGCTTTTCTGGGACATCCCATGGACAAGCATGATATTCGTCCTCTGCAGGAAAATGTGTCCATCCTTTCAATGTTCTCACAGTCTCAAATAACAGAGAAACTCCGTGAGTTTTTGGGACTCGTAAATTTCTACCGAAGATCATCCCAAACTCCGCGGCAATCCTCCGATCTCCCAGCCGATTCCTCACTGGAGACCCAAAGACGTTTATGTCATTCTGTTGGAATGAAACCATTTTTTGAAGCGTTTGAGGCGGTAAAGTAAAAGCTAGCCGAGACTACAGCCTAGTCCTAACGGAAACTGGACGCATTCATTTCACTCGTGACCGACGGGTCTTACGAAGCAGCAGTGCAGTCCTCTAACAGTCTACTGACTAGCATTGGCAGCCACTCTCTTTTTTTCCCTTCTAAACAGTTTGCATTGACATAAACACACTGCAGTACGTTCGAGCGTGAGCTTCTAGCCATCTACCTAGCTCGTTATACATTTTCGCCACTATCTGAAAGGACGTTGGTTTTGTACATTTTGTGAATTTTGGAATATGTATTTTGGAATATGGAAGCAATTATCACTTCATAGACGACACAAAAAAAAAAAAAAAAACACCATGGCAGCTGCGCTATCCCGAATCGGTGTCAACAACTTCAGCGCGGACCGGTGAACAATCAACTTCCAAGAACTGGCCGCTGCGCAACAGGGTGTTGAAGAGATCTTATATCTCCGCTCTACTTCATAGCTAGCCCTGGAAGACACAACGATACCCGAATGGGCTAAAACTTTTGTCCGCGATACTTCCACTGACCGCCCTTGGCATTACGTACCAGCACAGTTCCGAAAAGTCATATCTGACAAATATAAGGTTTAAAAGCGCGAACAGACAGGGGCGATTGGAAATAACCCAAACGACAGGAATAGGCGCTTTGGTTTGGGCTAGTTGGGCCTACCATGGGCTAGCTAGCCTAAACCAAAAGTTTAATTGAGCCATATTTGAGACCCTGCACTTACTCTCCCACCCCCGGGTATGGGTGTCTAACCGTCTCATCTCCGCTAGTTTCGTTTCGCTGAGGATAACAATTGACATCAGAAGTTTTGCACGTACATGCCCACAGTATCAACGTGCGAAAACTAATAGCTACACCATGACATCTGGGTGCAAGTTTCAACTTCCAGGCGATCGATTCAGCAGCGACCATCTTGACATTGTGCGACCGTTGCAACCATATGAGGACCATCGATACCTACTAACATGTGTAGGTTGGTTTACTCGTTGGCCGGAGGCAATTCCCATTAAATATAGGACAGCAGAAAAGGCGGCGTACACATTCTTCACAATGTCGATCAGCAACTTTTGAGGACCGGCAACTGTGAAAACAGGTCAAAGGAGACAATTTGAAAGTCTCCTCTTTCGCAAGTTGTCGTCTGTTCTAGGTACGGACCACACGAAAACCACAATGTACCATCCTTTATTCAACGGCCTCGTGGAAAGATTCCACAGAAAACTGAAGGCTGCAATTTGTGCACATGATACATCACGCCCGTAGACCAAAATCCGGCCAGCGATGATGGATGTATGGATGGATGGATGCTACTGGCTATGCTCTTTGTAACGGCCGCGCGTTAGCTTGCTCAACCTAGCCTAGGTCTAAAAAGACAAACATATGATTCCTCCCGCCCTTCTAAGCCAATTTATTCACCTAACTATCACCAAGCAGTGTGGGATATAACAAGGATGACCTTCAGGAGATCAGAAAAAAACTAAAAAAAGTCAACCACCGCCTCTTCCCCCCGGCGAGGGAGTCGTAAAATTTTCTATGGACAAACCTTGTCGGCATTACCCAGCGCCACACTTTCGAGAACAAAAGGTGTCAAAGGGTGCATCGTTACACCCTTTGTCCCATAAAAGACACCCCAAAACTTTAATTCGACGTACAGCGCCCTGCAGTTGGACAAACGACTCAAAATTTTACGAGGGGCTTGATAGCCGTGTGGTACAGCTTAATAACGTAGCTAATGTACGTTTTACTGACCACAAAAAAATAATTGGGGCTTTCTTGGCCCTACTGTAACAACTCGGCATTTTCTTTATGTGGTCTTTGATACGTACCTTAGCTATTTAAAAAGTTGTAGCACACGGCTATCAAGCCCCTCGTAAAATTTCGGGCCGTCTGTTCGACTATAGGGCGCTGTACGTCGAATTGAAATTTTGTGGTGTATTATATGGGACAAAGGGTGTAACGATACAGCCTTTTATACCCTTTTTTCTTGAGTGTGCAGACTTACTGGGGGCAGGCTTCAGACTTTGGGCCGGAGCCACGCTGGAGGGAGTCCCGATTTTCTTCTGTCCCGTGTGTTCCTAGCTGTGCTTGTTAGTTATTGTGCATCATTCAATTTTTCCTAGATAATTTCCACCAATCCTCTATTCGCCTGCTCGTTACTGTAATCATTTTCTCTTCCGTCCTTCCATCGTCGCCAGCGAAACCCAGGGCTCTGGCCAAATCTGTTACTCCTTCAAGGATTGCAGGGCAAAGCCCCGTTTTGCTTTTGACGATCTGCGCAGCGTCTCGAGACGTGCTTAAGTGCAGTTCCCCCGAACTAGTGTAGGGCAGTGCATTCCGGCTGACCGGTGATTTCTTTCAAACAACTAAAATACCTTGCCGTAGGGTCCGCGCGGACTATGCAAGACAATTAAAATTCCTCCTCCAAAACCTACCACAAACTGCACCGAGAAACTAGTCCTGCAACGGGTCTTCGTAAGAACGGACCTTCAACGTAGTACACATGTTTTTGTACGAAAAGACACCAAGACGTCCGCTACCATGGCCCCAGCTACGACGGGCTATGTCTTACAGCGTAAGGGAAAAAAAAGTCTCGCTAGGAAGTGGGGGGCTAGACGGAGCGGCGGTTTTTGGTGAGCAAAAAGAAAAAAAAAGAAGGTGAAGTGCTCGCACGACGGACACGCTCAGCAAGACGGGAGCAGAACGAGGATCGCAACACCAGCGAGCTCAACCCCGACCCCGGCCGCAACCACCATCATCTTAGCTTCCTGTAAATAATTTAAACAAATCAGCAGGTGGTTAATTACCCCTTCCTATAAAAGAAATTATATCAGGTTTGTTTCTTCTGACCGTCCCTCCTTAAACTATGCTGGTTGAGGCAAAGATACTATTTAAAATTAAAATAAATGTGCTTATACATTACTTTCTCAAAAACTTCGACAAAAGAGAACACTAGAGATATTGGTGTGATAATTGACACAAACGGTTCAACCCGTTTTAAATGCTGCTAAAATTAGTGGATTTTTTTAATCATGGGCAATACAATAGGCCAATGCAAAACCCTGGGCTAGTCGCTTCAGAAGCACTGGAGGTAGTTCTTGTAAAAGTACTTGTTGTTCGGCTAGTTGGTGGTGAACGTTTTTAACCATGGTTGAGAGCGCTAAAATGACCAATGCAGCAGGGAAGACAAACACGGGCGCCCGTGTTTGTCTTTTTAGCGCTTTGAAGCATTGTTCAAAACATAGTTCCTTGTGTGTGATAAAATAGGAAAAAATCAAGGGGCCTTGTAGATTCCAACAAAACTGAAAATTAAAGACACGTTTTTTTTCGAATGAGAAGCTACAAGTATCTGAAAAAAAAAGAGCCTCCCATTCAAAATTCTGACATTTTATAAAATCAATCTAACTCCCTGCTGTGTCGAAAATGGACCAATCAAAGATTCCAAGTTTTCAACAAAAATAAACAAATGGCGCCGTTTTAAAGTAAATTGTAACTCAAAACTTGGACAGAAAATGCAAGGCAATGCTCATCTCATATTCGTATCCACAAATTAGATTTATACCTTTTTTTATTATTATTTAACGAGAAATATTGAAACGGCGAGAAAAATACGCGGCAGTCTAAATCTGTCGATGGCAAAAGTCCCAAAATATAGAAAATAGAGGAATGGACCTCTGCGGCCACAAACGGCAAAACAAATTTTAGGTTTTTATTTTTAGTTTCCTTTGTTCCCTTCAGCTCTGTCTAGATAAAATAAAATATATAGTGCTTATACATATACAGGGTGTTTTTGCTAAAGTTTTAAATATCCCCAAAAATACGCTGTACGCGATAAAAAGAACCTATGCGGAACAAACCACCAGCCTTAATGAACGTCGAGAATTGCAAAAAAAAAAAAAAAAAAAATACTGATTAGCAAAATAACTAACTGAAATGTACTAACTGTTTATTTTTAATTAACAAAAACGAAGATATGGTTCCACCGAAAAACTCGCAATACGCATCCTCGAAAACCACTAAATGATTTCTTTGTAGAAGGATATAAGGCAGGCGCAGCATTTTACGGCGTTCCGTAAAAACACTCAATTCGGACGCGTTTCTAGGTTTCGGTTTCTTAACAGAGCGCATCCCTGCGCCCGCGGTCCGTCTACCCAGTGGCCGAGACGCACAACACACGTGCGCCATACTTTCCTCCACCCTACGAGAAAGGCGAGGAGGTGACTTCGCGCAGCGACTACGGAGGAGCAGGACCGCGGGCGAAAAGATACAGTCCAGAAAGAAACCGAAACCGCAAAATGCGTCCAAACAGCGTTTTTGCAGAACACCGCAAAATGCTGCCCCAGCTTTGTATATTTCCAGAAAGAGGTGATTTAGTGGGTTTCTATGATGCTTAGCAAGTTTGTCACAGGAACCATTTGTTTATTTTTCTAATAAAATAATTATTCAGTAAATTTGAGATAATTATTTCTATAATGAGTATGCTTTTGCAACCCTTGACGTCCCCCTAGGCAGTTAATTTGTTCCCGCCACAAAGAGTTTCTTTTTATCTCGAACAGCATAATTTTATGAACTCTTGAGAGCTTTCGTAGAAACGCCCTGTATAATTATGCTAAATATGCACAACATATATTTTTCTAGCCTTTATGAAATATCCAGCTACTAATATTATGTACTACATGGATGGTCGTTGTAAATGTTAATGTTTGGAAGTTCTCAACGACAAGCGGTGATTTTCGTTCTTTTTTTAGGTTAGTTTTGAGGAGGTTTGTTGCGGATAAGGTAACCCGTGTTGCTTTGAAGAAGCTGGGCTAAAAGAGCTGAAATTAATGTGTGTTTTTTATTTGTTTAAAGTAGTTCACGTGGAACTCCTCGAAAATGAAAGGGAGTATATATTCATGCGAAAATCTGCGGCCAGACGCAAAATATAAAGACGTGTTGACAGAACGTGATCGAACGATGTCATGGAAGCCGGGATAGAGTGGGTTGGAGGTGGGGGAGGTGTTCATTGCCTGCATCGCTGCAGCTCGTTGCATTTTGGGTCGTGGCAGTTTTTCCAGCTAAATTAAGCGGGAAAACTGAATTAGTGTTTAGGTTATGTGACGGCAGTTTCACAGCTAAATTTAGAGTGGAAGCCGAATGCGCAGTGTTGTATTGTGGGACTTAACCACCAAATCAGTTTCCCTGCTAAATTTATCGGGAATTGAATTGGTGTTGAGGCCACGGGACGTCAATTTTCCGCTAAATCTAGCGGAGAAACTGAATTTCTCCATAGGTGACGTGACACGAAGTCATGTGACGTCATTTTAACCGCTAAATTTAACGGCGAAATTGAATTGGTGTTGAGGTCACGTCGCGTCAATTTTCCAGCTAAATTTATCGGGGAAGCTGCGGGAGGAGGAGAGGGTACGGTGGGGAGGGGAGGGTGCGCAGGAGGAGGACAGGAGGGTACGGCCGAGGAGGAGGGGACGGTATGGAAGAGGAGGAGGGGAGAATACGGAGGAGGAGGGTATGAAGGAGGAAGAAAAGGAGAGTGAAGAACCAGTATGGCAGCAGAGCGGTCTCTATTTGTACGTATAAACATATTTCTTTCACAAATTGTTTAGCATGGAATTTCTCAAAATCAGAATGCTTCAAGAGCTGCTCTCTAATTTTGCATTACAGAGATTTGTAGACGTCTTTCATTTTTATTTTAATTCTCCTCTCTTTCTCGCTGCCGTTTACTTTTCCCCGTCTCATTTTATTCTGCCTCAGCCAGCCCTTTGATCGTTTTATCTTTTTTTTTCTAATTATCAGAGTGCTAGATATATTACCCCGGGCAGATTTTAATTCCTTCCGCTTTCTCGTCTTCTATACAGGCGGCTATTTTCCTACGTTTCATTTCTGACAATCCCCAATTTATTTGATCGATGGTGGGTTAACATTTAAATGAGCTCGAGAGTTGCTTGCCCAGAACAAACAAAAACCTACAGACACGTCCCTCAGGGGGGAATGTTCAACGTAGAAGATCTAGAAACTACGTAAACTGTCTAATTACAACTCAGAACAATTGATCACAACGGAGCACATTATATTTGAAACGAGGGAAGCAGCATAGTCTAAACCCTGATACAAGGAGAGCTAAAATAAGAGACAAGGCGTCTTGTCCTGTATTTTACTTGTACTTGTCTCAGGATTTTGATTATGCAGTTTCCTAACCAGCTTGCCTGCATAATTTCGCTCCTTGCAAAGGAAGCAGATTGTCTCCGGCTTGATTAAAAATTGTTCATAGATTGAAGGTTTGAAGGTTTACTTCAGGCGGCGTTTCTAAGGAAATAAATTGCCCCTCAAAACACTGACACTTTTAATCTTCTTTTTTTTTTTTGCAAAAAATTAAAAAAAAAAGAAATATTTAACTTAAATATTTTTAGCGCAACACGAAACTGTGCTTTGAACACGCGTTTAATTTTAGGTGCTTCGGTCAAACGTACCTGTGTCGTAATTGATTTACCCCCCGCAATCCCGGCATAATGCACCTTCCCAACTTCGACGGGGGGAAGAGAGGTTGTTCGGCGAACGAAAGCGAGGAACCAACTAGTTTTCTTTTCTATTTTTGTTATTGATATTGTCTAACCGAAACCTCTCCCGCGGCCTTTCCACCCGCTACAGCAACTCCGCTCTATTATACTATGCCGTGGCTGTCCCGACTGCTGCGCTGTTTACCGCGCCACCTCTTTCCGGACGCCGCGCATTTCCACAATCGATATCTATGTACGGCCGAGAGAAACGCGAACTAAACAGACTCGACAAGGATAGCGACGTGTTCCCTCGTCCTTATGTTTGAAAGAAATAATTACAAACGGAAGCTAGAGGAGTGTGTGCGTGTAAATGGGCGTTATTTGGCGCACGCGCGGGCGTGTGTATAAACTTGTGTTGTGCTCAAGTGCGTGTGCGTGTGCGTGTGCGTGCATGTGCGTGTGCGCGTGTGTGTTTATGTTTGCAGCTGCGTGCGTGCGCGTGCATGTGCACGTGTGCATTTGTGTGCACGCGTGTGTCTGCGTGTGTGAACGAGCATGAGCGTGCGTGTGTGTGCTCGCGCGTGTGTATGTGTGTATGTGCGTGCGTGCGTGCGTGCGTGTGCTTGTGTAAGTATATGTGCGCGCGAAGGCGTGTGGCAAGGGGGACGGAGCAGTATTAGCGTAGCTTCAGCGGGAGTTCGGGGAGGTGAGGGCTAGGATCCGGACCTGTAAAACAGATGTCTCTAATGGTCCGAGTCGGCCAAACTCACTCAGAGCGAATCCCGTGGGAAAACCGAGTGACATTTTGTCATTCCGTTCGAGGAATGTGTCGAGCGAGTTCGGCGTTAGTCTGAGACCGCCTTTAGTCCCAGAATTATTCTGTGCCATTTCCCGCGTTTTAACGTTGAGTGCTTTGACGGAAATTCGTTTAACTCTATTCGAGTCCTTACTGCATCGTATTCAATAACATGGTTAACACTTTCACCTTTAAAGTGATGCAGTGTCCCCCTCTCTGATTTCCACCGAACTACTCCAGGAGTTGTCGGGGCGGCCATTTCAGAGCCTTTCGTTGCGTTGAGAGTATGCGCGTGATCGTTTCCCGCACACACGCTGTCACTTGACGTCTCACAAATCTAGCTCCGGCGGAGCCGCAGTGCTCACAACTGTTACGGTCAAAGTGTCTTTGTTTGTAAAGAGCGCCGTGGTAAATGCTGGAATGACGGATCTCTTCAGTGCATAAGATCGGTAAGACGTGAGATCAATTATGTCTAATCTGACTCCCAGTAAAATGTCTGTGAATTATATTTAGGCATGAATAGGGTCTTACGAAAACACAACGCTTGAAGTAAGGAAGGAAGGGGCAAATATTTTCGCCTCTTTGCAAGTCGAGTACTTTACTTGTTTCTCTTGTTGCTACTTTCCGGAGATGTAGAACTTAACCCTGGCCCCCTCGACGTAGTAGAAATTGACCTTCTTAAAAGTTTGCAGAACGGTCAGGCTTCCATTATGAGTAAGCTGGACGCCATCGACAGTAGGTTTAAGAAGCATGAAAACATAATCGAGGAAATAAATACGAAGCTTGTTGATACGGAGGGGCAAATCGGGGTCGTTAATCAATTACTAACAGAACAGGCAAAGCTAATTGAGCTTCTGGCAAGACAAATTAAGGAATTGGAAAACAGGAGTTTTGATCTGGAAAACAGAAGTCGTAGGCAAAACCTTGTTTTCTATGGTGTGGATGACACGAATAACAAAGAAACATGGAATGAATTTGAAAATCTCATTAAAAGTATCTGCAATGAGAAGCTCGGTATGGACCTAAAAACGGTGCAAAGGGCGCACCGTGTAGGTCGCTATAATGAGAACTTTAAAAGACCAATCATCGTTAATTTTGCCTCCTACAAGGAAAAACAGGATATTCTGTCTAACGCCAAAAAGTTCAAGGGATCAAACTACAGCGTAGACCAAGATTATTCGCCGAAAACCCGTGAAATTCGAAAGAAACTTTGGGAATATGCTAAAACAAAAAAAGCGGATAGTGGCAACCGTGTAAGGCTAAACTTTCATAAGCTCACCGCTAATGATAAAGTGTTTGCATGGGATACGGAAACAGAACAAGTTGTTCCTGTCACAAAAGAATGACGCCCCACGGAAAAAGGAAAAAAAGAGAAGCGCGTTCGTCGTGACCTAGTTGCTGTTGTAATGAACTGTAGAAGCATTGTAAATGAAGTTGACAAATTGGCAGGCTTAATCGACTCAGTAAAGGCTGATATCGTGTTTGGAACCGAATCATGGCTAGACGCTTCCATAAGTGATAGCGAAGTCTTTCCGAAAGAGTTTGTTTTTTATCGAAAAGATAGGTCACGCCTCGGCGGAGGCGTTTTCTTGGTTCATTCATCGCTGAGATCATCCATACTGAAACTTGGTCATGACGCTATTGAATCAATCTGGTGCACAGTCACGTTACCTGGTATAGCTCTTCCTATGTTCTTGGATCGTATTACCGACCACCAAATTCGGATCTTAGTATGATTCGATCGCTATACGACATTGTTTCTGAGGCCTCAAGCCAAATTATTCTCCTTGCGGGAGACTTTAATTTGCCTGACTTAGAGTGGAGGGATGGCACTTGTGTATGCACGATTGGTAGCCGAATTAATCTTGAAATTAAAAACATTGTGGATACGTTTGGGCTTCAGCAGCATGTGAGTGAACCAACAAGAAACAATAACATTTTAGACCTCTTGTTTTGTAGCTCTCCCTATTATATTAACACCGTTAATATTATCCCTGGTATCAGTGACCATCACGCTGTTGTAGCAAATATCCAAACTGAAATCAACCGAGCAAATTTATGCGAATCGAGGAAAGTCTTTTTCTTTGAGAAGAGCAATTACTCTGGTTTTTCTGAAGAGCTTCTTGACCGCCTTCCCGTATTTGAGTGTCTTTCTGAGGAGTATGATGTCCATAATTTATGGAATGTTTTCAAAACATGTTGCTTCAATTAACGGATAAATATGTTCCTTGCATAGATCCTAGAAAGCTAAAAAAACGAAGAAAACCATGGGTAAACTGCAAGTACTCTTAGGATAATTAAAAAGCGAAGGAGAGCATTTGATAGATATAAGAAGACCAAAAGTAGTAATCACCTTGAAAAAATGGCTGAGCTTACGCGTGAATTTAAGAGGAGCATAAAGGGTGCTAAGGAACAATATCTTAATACACTCAATGACAGGATAAAAAACAACCCCAAGCTTTTCTGGGAGTATTTAAAGGGATGTGGATCGGACACAGTTGGAATGACTGAAATTACATATAATCAACAGACAGTTTCGGATGATACGGAAAAAGCAACGTGCTTAAATAATTACTTTCGGTCTGTCTTTTTGCCCAAACACAACTATGTTAATCCATCTACTGTTAGTACGGTGGAATTAATGCAGCCAGTTGAGCTTAGCATGAGTGGTATCGAGAAGGCGTTAAAAAACATTGATGAGACAAAAGCAACTGGACCGGATGGCATTTCTCCGCGCGTACTAAAGCAATGTGCTTACCCAATTTCGGTTTACCTTTATTTTATTTTTCCCAAGTCACTGGACATAGGACTTTTGCCAGATGACTGGAAGATAGCTCATGTCGTCCCTTTCCATAAGAGGGGGGGGGGGGGGGGGGCAAAAAAAGATGTCGCAAATTATAGGCCCATTTTATTGACTTCCGTCTCATGCAAAGTCATCGAACATATTTTATATTCAGAGGTAATCGGTCATATGATAAGAAACAACTTACTGATTAAAGAACAACATGGTTTTCGTAAGGGGTTTTCTTGTACTACGCAACTTGTTGAATTTTATCATGACCTTGCATCTGATGTCGACGAGGGAGGGCAAATAGATTGTATATTCTTGGATTTTCGAAAAGCGTTCGACACGGTCTCACACTCACTTCTTTTCAACAAACTAAGAATGTTAAATCTAGACTCGGCTGTGCTTAGATGGATAGAAAATTACTTGTTCCAGCATCGTCAATGTGTAGTACTGAATGGCAAGAAATCCGATTACGTTGATGTAACATCAGGAGTTCCAAAGGACTCTGTCCTGGGTCCACTTTTGTTTTTAATTTATATTAATGATATTTCTGTTGGAATTTCCTCTTGTATTCGACTGTTTGCTGACTATTGTGTAGTGTATAGAAACATTAAGAGTTCAGATGATGTCGCCCAGTTGCAAGTAGACCTTGATCGTATTCACAGTTGGTGCTCTACGTGGGAAATGAATTTAAATCACCAAAAGTGTGTTAACCTTTGTTTTACAAGGAAAAGGAAACAAATTGAATCTCAGTATTTTATAAATAATAACCCTATAACCAAGGAACTTACGTACAAACACTTATGTGTCATATTGTCATCTGACTGTTCATGGAATGCCCACATAGAAGAAGTAGTCTTAAAAGCTGGCAGGGCAATGAATTTTATCCAACGCAACTTAAAATGCTCACATACTAACTTAAAGACAACTGCTTATTTAACATCTGTTAGACCCATTTTAGAGTATGCATGTGCTGTCTAGGACCCTGCCCAAAATACGTTGATTGATAAGCTGGAGAAAATACAAACAGGGTGGCTAGGTTTGTTCTTGGACGATACGGGAGGAAAGAAAGCTGTACAGAAATGAAAAAAAAAATGTTAAACTGGGAACCACTTTCCGTACATCGGGAAAAACTGCGACTAAAATTTTTATACTCAATAGTTAAAAATAAAACAGGAATAAAGAGCGAGACGTACTTAAATGAACCCTATTATGTTTCTAGGCGTAATGATCATAGTCTTAAAATTGGAGAGTACCGCGCTAGGACATGCATGTCTGCAAACTCCTTTTTTGTACGAACAATTGCTCAGAGGAATCGGCTGTCTGAAGAGCAAGTGTGCTGTTTCAATGAAGACGTGTTCTTTTTATCCTTGTAACCCCCCCTGCTGTAACGCCCTCGGGCACTGCGGGGTAATCATAGAATAAAGAATAAATAAAGAATAAAGAAAGACAAAGAAGTTAAAGGGACCATGAAATTATTTTAAAATCGAATTCCATTCACCGCATGTCGTAAAAGGTGTGAAAAGGAAACCAAAATGCAAAAATAGAGAGTTCCAAAAACCTTTTCGCTACAGAACTTTTAAAGGAAAGCGGACTACTTTATAGCTTCTTTCCTTCGAAAGCTCTTTGTCTGTTCACTGCGATGCACACTCTGAAAAAAGCCGTAAGTTTGCTTTCCCGCACAACACTCGGAGAGCCAATCACAGCAAGCCACGGAGGCAGCTCAGCGAATGACGATGCCGAAACAGATGTTTAGACCCAAAAACGCAGTCTGAGTTATGACATTGAGCAATGAAAAACGTCACTCCTGCATTGCTTAATGTAACGACTCAGACTGCGTTTTTTGGCCTAAACATATGTTTCCGCATCGTCATTCGCTGAGCTGCCTCCGTAAGTTGCGATGGTTGGCTCTCCGAGTGTCGTGCGTGAAAGTAGACGCACAGACTTTTTTTAGAGTGTACGCGGTGCCAAGGCACGTCAGCCAAATCCACGTCTCCTATTTGATAAGAGCCTACTTTGACGAGCACCGCAATCATAAACAATTAATAGCCGGCGAATCTTAAAAGTTTCTTAAAAGGCTTGAAGGCTTAAAAGGCTTAAAGGCTTAGAATTTTTGTTAAAGAATACTTTGATCCATGTTTAGCTGAATAAGTAGCGATGTGACCAAAAAAGACGAACTTTATAATGCTCGGAGCTATGCCCCATCCATCGTGTGGTAAACGAAGCAAGAGAAAGATAAGACTGCGCCAGCGCTGTTTCGCGGTTCCTGCTCTCTGCTGAAAAACATGGCGTCGGTGGTTATCATTGACGTGATCGGCGTGGCGGAAGCTCATTGTCCAGCGTAGAGCGCTATCCTTGACCAAATTCTCGTCGCGTGTGTGATGATAACCCAGCACGTCCTAAAAGGGAAAATCCATCTACTCGCGCGGCGATGTTGACGGCACGGGCGTTTCTGCTCAAGAGAGCAGAAACGCCCGTGCCGTGGTCTTTGTTTACTTCGACTACCGTGGTGTTTTCTTTGCATTTGTCTCCTCGAACATCGCTCGGATTTCTTATTTTGCGCATTCTATGCGTGTGCTTAAGTTTAAGATATTACTGGTGCGTACTATATTTGAAGGCGTGTATTAAGGATGCGAATTTGGACGCGTTTTCATCACCCGAGAAAAGTGATTACTATTATACTGCGTTTCAGCTTCGGTCCGAGCGCGGCCGATGTTATGAGCCAAAGGGCCAATCAAACAGCGTAAAGAGCGCAACGCCATGGCGTGCTTTCTGCGCTTGATAGGACTAGCCGGCGGAGGAGCACGCACAGAGAGACGGCGAATACAGGCTGGTCCTATCAACTACAGAGAGCACGCCGTGACGTTGTGCCTCTTTCGCTGTTTGATTGGCCCTTTGGCTCATAACATCGGCCGCGCTCCGACCGAAGCTGAAACGAAGTATAGCATTCCTGAATGATCGCAAAGTTTATGTGATAAAGAGATAAATTTCTACGTTGCTATATCTCTGATAACATTACATTGTCTTTTGAGATCGTAGAATTGGCGCGTGGCGCGGTTCGTACTATAAATAAAGTCGTGTTTTAAGGCCGTAATTGTCCAAGACGGTGTGCTGCATCTTTTTCTTTTCTTTTTTCATCCACTCTGCCCTGCGAACCTATCCTGACAAAATAAAAGTTAATAAAGCTTGAGTCCATAGAAAACTCTATGCATTTTTTGCTACGCCACTGAGTGACAGCGCGTGCCCTTCTTTTAGGCATACCGCGGAAACGGCTGACGGCTGCCGAGAAGCGGCTGTCGTGCTGACGATCTGACCTGATGCGCTTCTTGCCGGCATATGGGACGAGTCCCATGCGGTCGCTGTAGTGCGACAAATCTAATTCAACCTCGATCAACTGCGATGTGTCCATCGTTATCGTGCGGATGAGAGGCGCCGATTCGGATAATATGTCGGTGGCATCGGCGCTATCAGCGCAGTAAAACCCTGTGGTAAAACCTGACGGCATACCGCCAGCTCGCCGTTAACGCTCCCATTCTCCTACTGCCCGGTGCCATAGTACGTCACGATTGTAAAATTACACCGCGCCTTGTTTTGCGGTGAGTTGGAGAGAATAAAAACTTGGTATTTCAACAATTTCTCATGCAGAAGTTAATAAACCGAAACAAAAAGGGATACCTGTTCGGCATTCAGTAAACATTAAAATGACTTGCAATTAAAACAACAACAACAGTCCTCCTTTTTTACGTAATAAAACCACCGTTCCTAAATCACTTGCAAAGAAACATCCCCCTCCCCCTTTTCTTTTTCCTCCTTTTTCGGGCACGGGTGATGACATCAGAGCTGAATGTTCAAGGATAGACCGTCTGAGGCTCATATTTATTTTAACAGAGAAATAAGAAAAAAGATATTACATTTTTATGACAGCATATTGCTTAACCCTTTGTTGAAGAATATTGTCTACAGGCAACAAAACCACTTAATACTTTTTATGATAGTTTTGGTTTTATCACATTTTTTTTAAATCTAGTAGTTTAGCAACAGTCCTGAAGATTGAAACTACAGAACCATCCAGTGAAAAGATATGCAAAAACATAAACAGAAAAAAATACTACAAACTCTTAGCAACGGAGAGTGAAAAACCCCGAGTAACTTCCTGAGTTGTTTCCGTCACGGAGTGCGAAGTCAGAAACAACTTGCAACCAGGCATGCGCATTCCCTCTTAAACGTACATAAACAACAATCAGTTAATTTCTCTTTGCGTGACAGCAATATTGTTGACTACTTAAGTGTTGCTGACTTAAGGAAAACCCTTATTAAGTATGGTACTTACTTACATTTGCGCAATCACTACGGCGTCAAGCTCGTTAATGATCTTGGGTAAGACGTGTTACTTCCCCGCATGAAGTTAGCATGTGCAACCTCAACCAGTATCATCACATATGAAAGGCCAAACTGTCTGAAGAGTAAAGGCCTAATTTGCTTTTTTTCATAACAAGCAGTTTGATACATTGTTTGCGTATTTATTTCTTTTTACAATGAGCTTTTTTGTAGGAAATAAACTGCTCACGCAGAAAAAACAACAACAGAAACATCCCATATGATTATGAGGGCAAGGCATCGGGATATATTTTACTTTATCCTCTATCTATGCGCAGAGAACCTTCTCCAAATTGATAGAAGAAACGCTTTAGTCAATCTGAAAAGGACTTAATTCGTGCACTAATACAGCACCGCGCCCAGTTTTGTCTTCTTTTCTTTTTACAGAATTTTAGCAGAGATTGTTTAACCCTTGTTGACGAATCTTAACACGCAAAAAAACCATGTAGTATTTTTTATTTTGTTTGAAATTCTCAGTTTTCTAACGTTTTTTTTTTTAATTTAGCAGTCTGGCAACAGCCTTCAAATTACAGCGCCATCCAATGAAAAGATATGCAGAAAGTTGACAAAAAAGAAACGTTTGGTGTGCAAATACGCGGCGACCGAGAAAGGCGGAACAGCGAAAAATATGGAGAAGTGTTTTTCTCTTACAACTAATATTTTAGGGTTGGTGAACGTTTTACTTGAGGATATCGTATGCATATATTATTGACATTTTAAATGATTCATAAAGGTTACTCAAGAAATCCACTTTCGAACCTTTGCCTGGTGTTGCACACTGGCAACAAAACTATACTTTGCAAGTTTACCTTACGATTTCTTTTTAACTTCGGGTCTGTTCTTTCATTTGACCTTTTTAAACGTTAACGTCTTAAAAATAAATGTCTTAAGCAACTTTTGTATATCTCGTCAATAAAAGGCGAGCCCCATATTGCGCATCAGGTTGGCTTGTGAAAATATCATCTGGAATTTTACAATGGTGGGGAACCTTTCCAAAAAAAACTGTTGTCTGCTTTACACCATTTCTTCAACTTCCTGCCTCTATCGCGCTGTAATTGGTAATATCGGGGAAAAATCAAATGCGAACAGAGGAGCGCGTGGCTCGCGGTACAGGCTGCGCCACCTGGAAGTGAGCCCAGGGGCGAGGGTGCGTGGCATACTCCGATGTGTTCACGCCCTTCGCTCTGCGCTCCCCCAGCTTCGGCAGTGCGCCTCTCAGTGCGCTGAAAGCTATCACCGCTATCTTTGCTAGCTCGGCGTGTGCGGCGAGCTTCTTCGCACCGCACGCGCTGAGCCAGCAAAGATAGCGGTGACGCTTGCAGCGTACTGAGAGGCGAACTGCCGAAGCTTGGAGAGCGCTGAGCGAGGGGCGTGAACACATCGGAGTAGGCCACGCATCCTCGCCCGTAGGCTCACTTCCAGGTGGCGCAGCCTGTACCGCGAGCCACCCGCTCCTCTGTTCGCACTTCATTTTTCCCCGATAGTACATCGCGTGCATCGCAGAGACATGGACCATCGTCAGTTTATTTGGCTATGCACTGCGCGACCCAGTTAACATAAAAACAACATTAGATTTAACTTTAGCACAAATATTGAAGAGCCTCGAATTTTAAATTTTGCTGAATGTGTAGATTGCAGCAGTCCAGCCGTTTTGCTAACAAAACTCTAATTATTAAAAACTGCGACTTACTTCCTTTTGCTAACTGTAGCTTTCCCTACAGGAATGCAGTGTTCCATATTGTCTAATGAATTCGTTTAATACAAACGCTCATCAGTCTGCACTTTATGAAAAATATTAACTGGCGCATGAAAGGGTTATTATACCATAATAACCCTTTCATGCGCCGTGAACTTCTAACGCCACCTACTTATGTTTCATCCCGCGTAGATCACCAGTACAAAGTCGGTATCCCCAATTACAAAACTAACACTTATTATAACTCCTCTGTTCCTCGCACTAGCCATGATTAGAATCGCCTTTCCGCTGACATAGCCTCCATAACCAATATTATTGATTTTAAAAATGCCTGGTTTGTTAATTTTGATTAACCATTTTCTAGTTGGTATTACTGTTATAACATTGTGTAAATATTTTTGAAGTGTCTGAGCAAGCGTGCATTAATTACTGTATTATATTTTATGTATCAACAACTGTACTCTTGTCACCTAATCCCCCCCCCCCCCCCCCCCCCCGCTTCCCTCTGTAATACCCTTCGGGGCCCTTGAGGGTAAATAAATAAATAAATAAACTCGGCTGAGGGCAGGTGGCGGCAATTTAGTTTACTAGATTGGACACAGGGCATGCATATTTGTTGAGAAAACGTGAGACAAAGGAGACAAGCTGGGACGACATTAGGAGGGCAGCATTGCTGACAGCCATGACAGCCTGACGCTAACGAAAGAATAAATAAAAGTGACGTGAGCTCTAATTATGCATGCACAAATACTCTTCTGCTCCAAAAGGCAAATTTTTTCACTTTTTTTTTTTGTGCGTCTTTCACATAAATGTATGGCTGCCCATCAAGACCTGCAAAATTAAGGTGTCCTGCTACTATCACGTCAAAAGCGTTAGCTCTGCGTGTGAAGAGTTTCTACGGGCGTTAAAAGCCACGAATAAGATTTTATACATAATACTAAAAGAAGTTGAAAGATACAAAGCAAAGGCAGAAATGTACATTAAAAAGCTTCGCACACCATATTCGCACGCGCGTGATATGAGACCCCTAGCCACTCAAGGAACGTAATGATAATTTTGGAAATTCTCCAGTTATGACGAAGAGATTTAATTAGAATATTAACCGTTGCCGGAAAACGGAGCAGCAGTACATACGACTAAAAGTTACTTGAATCATAAAAATATAATTTATTATGTTTTGTACAAATGGTATATAATACACGCTGATATTACACTTTGTTTGATTTTAAGTAGGGGTGTATAAGCAACGTTATGAGTCAATGCGACCCATCAAGCAGTGACAAAACCAGAACGTGGTTCCTCGCATCTCTGAGTGGGCTACCATCGGACTGTAAACCAATCAACCTCCGTGAATGCGCCGTGACATGTGTGCATATGACCTATAATTTTTAACAACTTCAGGAATTAGAGATATCGTAAAATTCCTCACATTTGAACATTTTATGATTGATCCGCAGTGAACAAGACCTATATAAGCCGATAAAGACGTCGAAGAACAAATCGCAAAGCAAAAATTGTGAAGTCAAGAAGCCACCACCTGCGCATCTTAAAACGACTGCACTCTTACCTTGACCGCGCTCTTATTTAGGGTAGAGCGCGAAATAGTTCTAGCCCCGTCAAAGTGCATTACAGGAACGAAGAGTTTCAGGGTTCTGAACGGGCGTATTTATTGATATTTCTTATGATAAAAATAGCAGTATGTTGAGCTTCCGCCCTTCTCGTTCGTGAACACATTTTGAATAGTGTCCATGTGCAGAAACAACGCGGGGTTTCGGCCATTATAAGAGACTGTGACAGTGAGATCGACTGTGACATATATAAAAGTATCATGTCGATGAGGATCGATATTCTTTTTGACGTAGGAACTTTCTCTGAACTTAGAAGGCGGTTCAAAGTTTGGAAGTTGATGTCGCGAAACCTTGGCCACGGTGTGTCACGAAAACTTGGTCATGAAAGTGACGTCACGCACGTCATAATAAATTTGGAAGGGGTGCAAAGTTGGGTAGTCGATGTCACGAAAACTTGGCCACGTAAGTAAAGTCAAGCAAGTAAAAATAAATTTAGAAGTGGGTGCAGAGTTGGAAAGTCGATGTCATGAAAACTTGGTCATGAAAACTTGACCAAAGACTTCAGCGTCTCAGGGTGGTTGTTCAATTCAAGGTTGTCTCGTTGCGCGGCAGCGATGCGTTCGAAGTCTACTCCTCCGGAGACTGCTGAAAGTGCTTCGACGCGAGAAAGAGCGTCAGCTGCTGAGTTGTCTTCTCCTTTGATATGACGGAGATCTACCGTGAACTCTGAGATGTAGGCAAGTTGTCGGATTTCTCGGGAGCAGTAGGCTGTGAGATTTCCATGAAACGCGTGAGTCAAGGGGTTGTGGTCCGTTAGGACGTTATTGTGAAAGGCTACGACACACCCGTAGCACGTTTAGGAGAGCGGCGCGTGCCCCTGGCTCACGTGGACCAAAGCACGCTCTCGCACCGACCGGCGGCTCGTGCGGGAGCTTTGGAGAACTCAGCTCTCGAGTCAACCTTTGTACAAGCTGGGTGTCTGCGTGTGCGTGTGGATGGCTCTTCAGCGAGCGAGCCACCACGCCGAGAGACCCACCACGAACTTCTTCGGCATTGGCTGGCCGTTGGCACACGAACTTCTTCCGCATTGGCTGGCCGCTGGCACACGAACTTCTTCCACATTGGCTGCCGAGGACCACGTAGGTCCCTGCGATTGGACAATCCAGTGGACGGCGAGATGGCGAGGCGGATATAAAAAGAAAGGACACCCGTGAAGTTGGTGTGGTACGAACACTGGAGCGATGTTGTAATTAATGTAAATATAGAGTGTTCTTTTTTGCTGAGCTCGTCGCCTCCCGGCTCCTCGAGCCTGTCTCCTACCCGGCACAAGGTAGTGTCGCCGGGCTGGGAGCCTACGTCGGAACCCTCAATCACGACAACGTGGAACTCGTGACCTTCCAGGATGTACCTGAAGTGCCGAAGGGCAAGGTAGATGGCAAGGAGTTCTCGTTCGAGCGTACTATATCGCGTTTCCGCAGGTTTCAGTTTCTGAGAAAAGAAACCTAGTGTCCTCCACTGGCCGTCAAGAAGCTGCTGTAGTACAGCACCTACAGCTGTACTGGACGCGTCGGTCATGAGACGGGTGGCAGCCTCAGTTTGTGGATGGACCAGCAGGGTTGCGTTGACCAAGGCTTCCTTCATGGCGGAAAAAGCTGATGCAACTTCATCGGTTCATTTAAGTGACGATGATGGCGCTTTCTTGGTCTTCAGCAGGTTCGTCATAGGCTGTAGAATTTCGGCACAGTGGGGAATAAATCTACGGTGGAAATTTACTAGCCCGAGAAATTCGCGAAGCTTTCGAAGCGAGGTAGGTTGAGGGAACTCGTGTATTGCCCGGACTTTTTCTCGGAGTGGTAGGATGCCCGTCGATGTTATGCGGTGGCCGAGAAAGTCCAGCGCGTCGGCACCGAAAACGCACTTCTTCGCGTTGATGACGAGGCCATACTCCTGCAGCCGGCCGAACAGAAGTCGCAGATGTTGCTCGTGTTCTTCCGGAGAGGAGCTGGCCACGAGAATATCATCAACATAAGCGAAGATGAAGTGAAGGCCTCTGTGACTTCGTTTATAAGGCGATGGAAACTCCGCGCGGAGTTTCGGAGGACGAAGGGCATCCGAACGTACTCAAAAAGTCCGAACGGAGTTTTGATGGCGGTTTTGGGCACATCCGCTGGCTCGACTGGAATCTGGTGGCAGGCCTTAATAAGGTCTACCTTGCTGTAGATGTTGGTGTCAGCTAGGCCAGCGGAGAAATCGTGAATGTGTGGCAAGGGGTACCGGTCAAGTACCGTGCACGCATTCAAGGCGCGATAATCTCCGCATGGCCTCCAGTCGTTTGGATCCTTCTTAGGGACCATGTGAAGAGGCGACGCCCAATTGCTCGAGGAGGGGCGGATGATGCGAATCTCCAGCATATGTTCGAATTCTCTCCATGCGATGTTAAGTCGCTCGCCGAAAAGTCGACGAGGTGTCGCAGAGACTGGAGGGAATTGGTAATGATGTGGTGGGTCACGGCGTGCTTGGCGGGTACCTCCGTGTTGCACGGTCGGGTTATGGCAGAATATTCTGCGAGGATGGCTTCATATCTTGAAGACGCCGTCAAGGGGCGTATCGGAGAAGTTTGAAATGACGAAAGAATACCTTGAATGGTGAACGATGTCGTTGTATCCGAGAGGCTTCTGCCACGCATGCTAACGGCCAGGCCAAAGTTCGCCAAGAAGTCCGCTCCCAGTATGGCCTCGCGAAGGTCTGCAACAATGAAGACCCAGCGGAAGAGTCGTCGCAGTCCAATGTCAATGGTGACGGATCTGTGACCATAGGTGGCGATGGCAGAGCTGTTGACTGCTCGTAGGGGTCTAGTGTGCTGCGTCTGCTGACAGTCTAGTCGTGACGCTGGCACAACGCTAACCTCGGCCCCCGTGTCCACCAAAAAGCGTTAGCCAGAGATCTTATGCATGACGTAGAACAAGCGGCTCGGGTGTTGGCCGTAGTCACTTGCCGCTGTTAGTGACGGGCCGTGGGGTTTCCCGACCAGGAACATGGTTGTTGGCAGCGTGTGGCACGTTCTGCATGCCGCCTGTGGTACCAGCAGAGCGATCTGTCGGCTGATCGTGAGGTGCGTCGCGAAGATGAACGGATTTGAGACATATCTCGCCTCGTTCGTCGGGAAGGTGTCTCGTGCGACGGCCTCACAGCGGCAACAGCGCAGGCAAGCAGTTCCACGCGCGCCTCGAGTCTTGTAAGGGCTGGTTGTCAGGCAGGCGGTTTGTGCGATGTGATTGTCGCGATGGACGGTGAAGCGTACTCAGCGGTGCGATCCGCAAGCATCGCCAGGCGGTCTAGCGGCATGTCGTCCGCAGCTTCCAGAACCATGCCTATTCCTTGTGGAAGTTTCTGGAGAAATAGCTCTCGCAGAATAGGGTCCTGGGAGCCGGAGGCTTGGGGAACGAGCAACTGCCGCATGTGGTGAAGAAGTTGAGATGGGCGGCGGTCTCCCAGCTCCTGGGCTGTGAGCAGCTGCTGGATCCTCGTGCGCTCCGAAGTTGTCGTCCGCTCGGGGAGGACGCCCTTCAGGTGGTCGTAGGCGTCGTCAGGTGGAGGCCGGGACAGAATGTCGTCCAGCTCATCGGCGACGGCCGGCAGGAGGGAGGCAACGACATAGTAGAACCGAGACAGCTGGGATGTTATGCGGTGGAGATGAAACTGAGCCTCGATCTGGGTTATCCAGACTCGAGGATTTTTCGGCCAAAATGGCGGAAGCCGGAGCTGGATGGCCGTGAGGGCAGTGTCGGGGGAACGAAGAGGGCGCGCCGTCGCCGGTAGCGTCACCGTCTTGCGCCACGTTCTGCATGCTGGCTGCGGTCGTGGTACGAGGCGGCGGGGGCCTTCGGATTCCGGGTCACCAGTTTGTAGAAAAGACGTCCGAGCTCCACGGTGTTCCGGCTCGAACTGTTCGTTTTTATTCTCGCGCCTCAGGAAGCTCGCGCAGCGAGTTTAGGAAAAGAAGAAAAATTATTTCATTTCTTGGAGTTGGCTCCTATAAAGGCTAACAGGAAGATGGAAAGGGTGATATGGGGGATGGAAAGGAAACTTGGGAGATGGAAAGGTGATAAAGGGGAAGGGAAACTGGGAGATGGAAGGGGTGATAGGAGAAGGAAAGGAAGAACCACGAGGCACGGGCAGAACTGCCGGGATGTTGTGTATTTACGGGGAGTTGCGATATTTTTCAAGTTCATGCTTGAAATTCCCGTCTTGATAAGGTTACTGAGGCCGATGAAACGTTGTTTTCTGCGTTCTGGATGAGAAAATATTCGATGATTTCAAGTCCGTGGCGATTGCGGTGTCCCCCTCTTGTCTTGGTCTTGGCGCGCATCCAATGCATTCGTTCGCATGAACCGCGATCGGATGAATGGGGTTGTCGGTTCTTGAAGAGGCCTCGGTTTCGTGCTCTCTCAAGCGGTCATTGATACATCGGTCGGTTTATCCTATGTAGTCGGCACCGCATTTGAGAGGATGGAGTAAACTTTTTCTGTGCAGCAGGTCCGGAAAAGGGTAGCGTGCTTTTCTTCGGAAGCCAGCTTGGCTTCTTGTCGGTTGATCATGTTGCACATGGTTGCCAATTTGAACCTAAGACAACTTTCGTGTCATAGCGTGATGCAATGGATCGGATACGATGGGAAGCGTTATTAATGTGAGGTATGCTGGCTATCCTTCGAGTGAAAGGTGTCTTTTGTAGTTGCTTTTGGGTTAATAAGTTGGTGGAAAACGAACACGAGGCGTCCCACCGGATATCCGGAACTCAGGAGTCGTCGAGTTTACTCTTTATGCTATCTGTTGCCAAATGTTGACAGGATTTTGTTTTAGCTGATGTGAGTAGCGTCTTGATTATACCTATCTTAACAGTATTTGAATGAACACTCTCAAAAAGGAGCACCGGCTTTTCTGAACGCTGACTGAACGCCCAGCAAACGCCTTCGTTCGTTTTTTTCAATCGCAGGTCTAGAAATTGTAGCCTCTCCGAGGAAGGAAGTTCCTTTTTGAATTTTAGTTTGCCTCTTGCGTATGAGTAAAACTTCTAAAAACTATGTTGTGATGTGTTAGAATCCGGAAAGTTTGCTAGATGAGAGTAAATAACGTATTCAAGGATTTTGCATGGTATGCACGTAATGGAGATGGGACGGTAGTTAGATTTTGTTGATCACCACCTTTGTGTACAGGAACCACCTTGCCCACCGTCCAATCCAATGCCAAGACACCATGTTGAAGTGACTGAGAAAAAATCTTGGATAGGATAATGCTGGAATACATTTTAGTGTTTCTCAAAACGTTTGTGTTGTTGTTATTAGTACCTACCGGAGACGACAATTTTAGATTATCAATAATCTTAGAAATTCTTTCACTATTCACAACAACAGGATACATAACAAAAAAGCACTGGCTGTAAATAAAGGGCAAAAAGAACCAACTGGGATAGAAAAAGATCTAGTAAACACTTTATTTAAAACTTAAGAACACTGATCATTGGATAATCCATTTCTGTCAGCATCCCCAAGTGTTATATTGAAAGAGAAAAAGAAATTAATAATCTTCTAAAATTGACGCAGGTTATTTCACAACAAGAAGGGTAATGTTTTACAAAAAAAATGGGATTTTGCATCTAAAACTGTTTTTTTAGACACACCAGCTGCAGTACGGTACGCTGGCCATAGCTGTTCGTTGTCCAACAGCTTTGCAGCACGAAATATTTTTTTCTTGTTTGCTAGCCATTTTAAAAACACGTTGTACGAAGGCGATTTAGGAGTGGGCGAAAGAGTGCGAAGTGGGCACTTGGGCTTTCATAAGGTGCGCAACTTGTTTTTTTACATAAACACCAGTTATTCTTAACTGAGCGCTCATCAAAATAATGCAAGTAAGAATTAAAAAAGGCGAAGGTTCCTATTAATAGAATCATATTCAGCTCGTGCATAATCATAAAAACGCAAAATCTATTTTGATCTAGGCAGATGTAAGGAAAAATGCAATGAGGAATGATCCCTAAGATATGGCAAATAAGTTAACAAGGAGTTGAGCTCAGGCCATGATGTTTTTTAAGATGAGGTCTAGAACAGAACAGGTCGGAGCAGCAATACGCCTAGGTTGGGTAACCATTTGTGAGAAATTAATATCAATCCACAAGTTCACTAATTCCCTGCACTCATACGAGAAGAAACTAAGGTGAGTTGAAACATCTGACCAAACTCTGGAAGGGTAATTAAAATCACCCAAAAGATTGACTGGAGCATTTGGAAAGCGAACAATGACTGGTTGATTGCATTGTGAAGTTTACGAGCAAAAGTGCCACTTCTAGGCACTTTTGCTCGTAAACAACAACAACAAACGACAACACGCGCCTAATTTTTTTTTTTTTTAGGTTGCATTTACGCCACACTAGCTCCAATTGAAATTGGCATTGTTTTAACTGAATCGATGATGCTCGTGATGCCATATTTTCCATTCGAGCTTTCAAAGATAGTTCTAGAAAGATTTCAAATCTGAGCTGACAGCCTTCGCTAGTCCAGAGAAATAATTCCCCTTGGCGTCACATACGGCATTCCTATGAACTAAATCTAACTCTCGTAGACGAAGCTCAATGTAAACAAAAGGAATATTTTTATACGATTTATACATACGTGAGCGTTGTTTTACCATCCTTTGACGGAGTGATTCATCAAAGACTTATCATATCTAGGCTTATAACATGATTAAAAGAAATATCCGTGTCACCAAAGTTTGATTGTAGACTTTCAAGGTTAATCCAAAAAAATGTGCATCTTCAGTCAAGCTCACTGCCAAATACCCGGAATAATTTTTCATCAAGTTTTTTTTTTTTGTTATAACTTTGGTAAATGTCGGCTTTTTTACGTCATAGTTAGCTAGGGGACTAATTGAGACACAATAAATTTAGCAGTGATGAATTATTTCAAGCAAAACACTCAAACATTCTACAACACTAGGATCATTACATAAAATTAGATCAAGATCATTCGCTCCTCGTGTAATGGTTATAATGTACTGCTCAAGAACATATGTATTAACTATATTATAAAATGTTGAAGAAATGCCACTGCACTCTAAAAAAAGCCCGTGCGTCTACTTTCCCGCACAACACTCGGAGAGCGAATCATCGCAACTTACGGAGGCAGCGCAGCGAATGACGATGCCCAAAACGAACGCTTAACCAAACAAAAAAAAAAAACGCAGTCTGAGTTGTGACATTAAGCAATGCAAAACATCACGCTTGCGTTGCTTAATGTCCCAACTCAGACTGCGTTTTTTGGTCTAAACTTATGTTTCGGCATCGTCATTCGCTGAGCTGCCTCCGCAAGTGGCGGCGATTGACTCTCCGAGTGTTGTGCGAGAAAGTAGACGAACGGGCTTTTTTTAGAGTATGGGTAGCATATTTCCATCTCATCTTAAATTTGGTGAATTAAAATGCCCAGCCAAAATATTACGGTTGTCATGAGCTTGTCAAATTTGAGGGAAGGTTTGTTGCCGTTTTGACTTAAGGAGGTCATATGTGTCAGTCCATGCTTTACCATCATGAGTTAGCTCAAGTCACTGGTCAGCATTTGAAGAGGGTTTAAGGAATATAGAAAGAGGTTTATTTTTAAATATCGACGTTCAATTTTGTCACATGCAGTGAGATCAGCTGCATTTCTGCATTAATAACAGAACTACAACAATGAATAAGCATATTGATCTTATATATTCGCAAAATGTATTTAAACTTTGATTTATCTTGCGTTGCTTTATATAAAGCAGTTCGTTGCTAAACAATGTGTGTATGTGTCAATGAAACGTGTTAATTTGGCGTGTTTCGGGAATTTTTGCATAAACATTTTTATTGCAGTTTTTAATATTCGCTGTAAATGCAGTAAACCTTTTTTTTTAAATAGGTAGAAACAATTATTACTACGTGCATGATAGCTTGAAATTAGCGGCAGTGCGAATTACCATAACAAAATCTTAACTATCCCCGCGCTTTCTAATTCGAAATGTAATATCTCCTGACAAAAATTAGCTAAGGCGTCTGCGTATGGCTGAATTAGTATCTCCGGACAAAATTGGCTACAACTTCCGCGTATAGCTGAATGCCCCCCCCCCCCCCCCCCCCCCCCAAGAGCATAACTTTTACATATACGTCCTACATAAATATTAAAAATATTACCCAGACCATCGTTGCATGATCTGCATAATTTAGATGAGATTAATAAAAGTAACACGCATGTGTGGGATACATGGGGCGTTTCATTTGTTAGGTTTTCCTCCATTTTACCTGCTTCGAAGAATGTCGCGACGCCCTGCTTCAACGTGTCATAGTCATTCATTGACTGACTTTGCACGCGAAGAACCACACCGCCGCGCTGGCATTTGCGCCGGCCTTTTATCAACAACGGAGCGCCTCTAGGATGGCCGGTTGCTTTTGGCCGCATCTCAGTGGAGACGGCCAGATATGATGCAACATGGAGGCAACTTGGTCGACGGCTTTGTGCTACCAGGGTACCCACATAATTTATGCGTTTTTATTGTAGCATTTCTTCAACCCACTTCATTAGGCTGTTTGTGTTCTCTGAAATAATTTAAGGATGGTTACGAAATTCCGACTAACTTTCCCGAAAACTAAAAAAAAAAAAAAGAAAAGTACGGAACGCGGCGCAAACTGTAATATTGGTTGTTCCGTTTCAAATGAAAGTCGAAACTTCCTCACATAATGACAGAATGATAAAATCGTCTTTAAACAAATATCGGTTGCAGAAGAAAGTTCGGAGCTGCGATTTTGCCTGCCTTGTCTTCCTGTTTCTCGTGATGTATCGTGACATCAAGTAAGATCAGACGGGTAACAAAACAAAAAACAAAGTAATCTAAAGATAGCCGTGCGAAAGAATTTTTTTTTTTTGCATACCTTTCTATGCCTAGAAATTTCAGGCTTTTGCGCCTTTACAAAAATGCAAAAGTTTCTTAAAATATGTCTTCGAAGACCGAATTGAAAATCGCTCTCGACAAGAAATTTAAATTTGAATGAAGGTATCGTTTCATTGCCCAAGCCCGTGCAATCAGTTTTTTTTTTGTCTGGTGAGAAGAATATACTAATCTAACTTATTCGCGAACGGACTCTCATGATAAAAAGAAATATTAAATTCAAATTACCATAACAATCTCGACATCCCGAGCTAGAACAGCTTCATTTCAGTTTTCCGAAATTCTGTATAAAGCGGAATGAAAACAGGAAGCCCGAGATCCATACCAAATCTATTTCTGCTGGTTGTCGCCCTTTTGCTTCTCTTTGAACCGCTGGTAGTGTTATACTAAGAAGGGGAAAAAAAAAAAAAAAAAAAAAAGGACGCTGCGAAAATATTTTGAAAAACGTTTCCCGAAATGCGCTCGGTGTTATAATTTTTTTTTTTGAAAGAGATCTGGTCTGAAAGTTACAAAAACGAATGACATTAGAATACTGTAGTATAAACTTGTATAATCTCCACAATATGATATTACATGTCCCACTCTTTTTTAGTGATATTATTTCTCCGAGCATTTAATAGCTGATGAACTAGCAAAGCACCAGATTTAAGTCTGTTCCGTCAATTAAAGTGTCGTTACTTTACTAGGGGAAAAACTGATTCTCTCGTGCGATTAAAATACTTATTTCTTTTTCCTAGCATTATATAATGAACGAAAAAAAAAAGGAATATGAATCGGGAACCTGCGCCGCTCAAAACAACCTGCACTTTTTCTTTCTTTTTTTTTCCTGACTATACTTGTGGGATCAAGGTACGCGCAATTCGTACACCAAGGTGTATAAATATAAAACAAAAATCAGGACTAGTTTTTCTGGGTTTTGTTTTTGCTTTTAAACAGGTGACAAGAAAGGCTAACGCCAGTCTAACGCAGAACTGTAAAATGATAACGTTAGTGGCCCTAAGTCCTGCTAAATTAAGAGGGAAGAATTTTGCAGCTAGTTAGCAAAGAAATTAAAGTTCACAGCTTAGCAAAAAACCTGAATGGTCACGCTAAATTTATATAAATTTAGATGCGTTTAGTATGAAGTCTCCGGAAGCACAGAACACGCATGTCGCTCATACTGTGTCTCTGTCATTTATTCGTATATAATTAAACTATCACATTTCATTTTTATTTGTGCATTTAAGGTACACCCACAGGACAAGTATGCGCAGGCCCTCTTTGATGCTTATGAAACCATTCGGAGACAGGGTTGTAAGTCCGAATAAAACGAACGGTCACGGCATACCCTGAAAAAATAAAAAAAAACACGAAAGCCTAAATTGCCTATTTAAACGAGAGGCGTTCACAATGCCTGCACGTGGGAGATAGCGTGAATGTAAAAAGAAAAGAAAATATAAATGGGGGAGCTTAATTTTCTTTTTTCTAACCCTCATCTTTTTAGTCTTTACTCTCTATCGTTGTTTCTATTTTTCTCCTCTATTTATTTACTTTATATCCACATTTTTCCTAAAAGAAATAAATGGGAAAAACGGCATGCTTCTAGGTAATATGCGCATGTCGCTTTTATTTGCCTGAATGTTTTTGATGGTATTTCTTCCATTTTGCATGAGGTGCACTTTCTAAATATTCCCAGATTTTGGACGACATTACGCTGCATCAAAGTTCAGCATCTAGAAGGCTTCAATGAGAACTGCCGTCATAATTGAAACACGGAACGAATGTCTTAGCGTTACGTACGTGATCCAGCAGTCAGATCCCTCGAGGCCCCGCCGTGCCTGCAGACTAATGCTTAAAGTACCGAGGATAATGCATTATTTAAGTGGTGCTCCAGATAATTCAGGTTTTTGCGACTAACAATTCACATTACAAAAATGTACTCATTTTTTTATTACAAATGTTGATTAAAATGCATGCTGGTGCTTCGAAGGGATTTACATAAGTCCGTGGTCCTTAACGAATGTGTTTGTACTCACTTATAAATTAGTAGCCTTAAAAAATAAAACTTAGTACACTCAAAGCTTTGCAGGGAAGCTTTGAGGGGCAGTTGTTGCAGCGCGTCCAGCCGACGCTCAGCTACGCTGACGCACATACATCTTTCATTTAGAATGCTCACTTCCCTCAGATAGAATATAATAATAACAAAGAAATACTAGTAAAATTGTTTATTGCAATTTTATTCTTATTTTTCGTGCTGAAACAGTTGCTTTCGGGAAGACGGTTATGCGACCAATATGGATTCAGAGTTACGTGGAAAAGCGGATCTTATCCTTCGCTGTCAACCTTCTCTTCTTTAAAGTAGCAACCTTCCATTCATCTATCCGCCCGTGACGTCGGTCTCAGCATCCCTCCACTCTGACCTTGCCTCAAACTACTGACGTCACCTGTGGCGCAGACTCGAGGGTCTCGGAGCCGGTGCAGGACGGAGGGATGACGTCCCGGGCGCTCGTTTCTTCGCTTAGCTTCGGCTCGAAGCCGAAACTGCAACATGGGTCAATGTGATGTTGTTCGGGATTACGTTTGAAACACATTACACGGGACACCACGATGCGTTAGGAAAGTATTGGTCATACAATAAATAAGGACAATAGAGGATACAATATACACACACAAGCGCTTCATACGGAAGTCAATTGAAGAAAAAAAGAAAAAAAGAAAAAAAGAATAGGGGGCTTCCCCCCCCCCCCCCCCCCTTTATCGAGACTCTACATTCTAAGAAATGCCTGCTCGACTGCTTACCCGCAAAACACTTGGAAGCCAATCTCTGCGATCTTCGAAATCATCTCTACGAATGATAAGGCGGAACATCTGTTTATGTCTCAAGCGCATGCGCTTGAGACATAAGCAATGTAAGCATGAGGTTTTGCATTGCGTAATGCAAAAGCGCAGACTTCATTTTTATGATAATGCTACACCGCAGACTGCATTTTTAGGTACAAACGAATGTTCCGCCTTATCATTCGCTGAGCTGATTTCGTAGATCGCAGAGATTTGCTCTTTAAGGGTTTAACGGATGAGTAGACCCGAAAGCATTTTTTAGAGTGTAATCCCGTGCTATTTTGGCGCACGGGTGGGTGGTTTTTCAGAGTCTGACGATTTTGTTCACCGATACGCCTGTGGTGAACTCACAAGAAATGGCGGCACACTGAGGAGACGACGGTGCAGTGTCGTATCGGGCGGGGTCGGTCAGTCGGTGAGCTGTTTGGTATTCAGGCGGCTGGACCGCAACGCCGAAAAGTTTTGTCACTGGTCGGCTCCCTCGCAACCAAGTCGGCCTCAAGGCTCAATTACACTTGCAGATTCCCGGGTAGATCAGCGCTGGTGGAAGTGGGTTTTGGAGCCGGGTGACAAAATCGACTCGTCGCTGGCCGAAGGTCTAGATATGGCACCCGGAGTGACCCAGATTTTACGCCAGCGACGAGTCGATTTTGTCACCCGGCTCCAAAATCCACTTTCCGCCTACGAGGATACGACCGCGAAGCAGTTAGTGCAAATGAGCCACCAGACAGGCCGGCACGTCGATCGCTTGGGAGGCAATGCGATCTCTCGGGGCCTGGGCGCCCCCAAAGAGTTTGCCTGCGCTGTTTTGAGCTTCGGCACTGGTCCCGAATATATGCATGCGCCTCCCCTGCTCCTGTGTCCTTCTCCGTGAAACTGTTGTCTTGTCACCTTCTTTAGTCATCTGTGAACGATCATAACAATCAACCCATATCACCAACAACAAGAATGCAGACAAGTGTAAACAATCTTGGGCATGAAAACTTTGATATTTTTGATAGCTACATAAATCTCAGTAGACAGTTATATGAGATTATTTTCCGTCGCTAAGAATTCACTGTCGTGTTTTGCTGCATGCTAGTTCTGTCAGTTGAGCATGTTTTACAGCTGTGCAATTTTTTCACTGTGCCAGATTGTAGACCTTTGTTGGTTGTTGATTGGCACAAATAAAGGCATTATGATGATGATGATGATTATGATGATTATGATGATAACAGTAACATTTCTCTACCCCGTAGCGCCCACCCCGAATTTCTGCTCAAGATGTAACGTGACGTCAAGACCATAATGAGGTGAACGTCAATTCTCAAATTAAACAATGCCCCAAATTAAAATATAAAATTGAATTTTTAATGGCCTCTTTTAGCCTCTTTTATAGTTGCCTTCGAGACCAGCCTAAAGAACCCTACATGCGTATACGTGCGTACTTATATGTAGAGTTGGTGCTAACGCGTTACATGTTTCAGTAGCGTATTAATTCGTACTCGTTACTTTTTCAACACATTACAACTACATTACCCATTACGTGAAATAACGTAAGTACGTTACCCGTTACGGGTAACGTACTTACGTTATTTCACGTAATGGGTAATGTAGTTACCTGACTCGTTACATCTTCCCAAACACGGAAAAGGTATATTTAAATTTTTTCCGTGTTTGATAACTTCGTTTCACCTTAAGTCCGGACGGAGCCGACGCTACCAACCGATGGGGCCAATCAGACAGCATCAAAAGGGAACAATCATGATATTCCTCATGTTTTTGTACGCGTTCTACGATTGCTGAACCAATCATAAACAAAAAAGGGCCAGTGACTTGCGCTTTTGATGCTGCTTGTTTGTTCCCATAAACTTGTAGTGTCGGCTGCGTCTGGACTTGAGCTGATGCGAGGTATATGCTCCAAGTCATTAATTATGGCACTAATTCCACATACCTTCATGATTCTGCCTGTCTTCTTCTCGCTCAAAAAGTTCCACTTTAGAAAAACCTCAACGCTTACGCCATTTGTCCCAATGTCAAAAAACGCTGCCGCAAAACAAAGCAAAAACAACGCTATTATCGTTAATTTAGACATCAAATGTAACGCAAAAATAACGTGCCTTACTTTTTATCGGTAACTGTAACGACAAGGCGTTCCTTTTATTTTGAGGTAACGTAGGTCGGTAACGCGCTCCTTTATTCTGCAAGTATCGAGTAACGTATTTCGTTACTTTTTTTACTTAGCGTATCACACCGTATATGCATACAGGGTGTTCATATCATATATAAACATATTTCAAGCAGTAAACGTGTCTTTAGGTCGCAGTAGAGCTGCGACCTAAAGAATTGCAGTATTTGATAGCAGCCGTAACACGGTGTCCGTCTTCATCCGGTTTCAAGCATGCTGGAATTCCTCATGAGTTCATTTTCTCTTTTTAGTAGTTTGCCCTGTTTTGGCGTCGTTTATACCCGTTTTCACCTCGGAGAAAAAAGCAAGTTTTGCGCAGTGTTCATACGTGGCGCGAAGTAGTCCTTACGAGATTTGGTTGTCGGAGGAAAGAACGATGCCTTTGGCGTTTCAGACTAGTGCGTCTTGATAAAATAGCATAAATCTGATATAAAATTCACCTACATATATCTTAATTCTCCACAGAAAGGGGGAGATCAGTAATGCTCCGTGAGTTTCCGGACTTTTTTTACTGCTGTTCCTGGGGTGAAAACAGGTATAGGTGCATATATGTTGGGTGAAAACTAAAATAAACGATCAGCTGCTAGTCAGCGCCGAGTCCCGTCTGTTTCTGTTCTTCGTCCTCGTTCATTTGCGCTGTTTTTATCTCAAGATGCAAAAAGTCCCCTCTTACTTTTGTCTTTGATAAACCTCTAGTATTTTTATTACTGGTATGCATTCTGCACCAACATGATTACATGTATCGCTGTTACGTCACTGGCAACATGTGGTGCGTACTCTTTCTAAAGGTATCGACTTTCGGTAAGTGGGAGATAATAGGGGGCCATGCATGCTGATAAACAACCCTTTTGTTATAGTTTGAGTAACCCTAAGTGCATTGGATGCGGCAGCGTCGACTAGAAGAATTGCATGTTTTTTTTTTCCTCCAATTGCGTGGGCTGTACTCCAACGCAATTCGTAGCACAAAAAAAAAAAGTAAATTTGAGCGGTACCTGTTACCGAACAATCAAATACGAGCAGCACGTCACGTTTTGGCAGATAGATGAATAAGGGAGTTTTTGTAGACCGTTTTTTCTCCCAACTCTACGTTCTTCTCGACAGAGACCCCACTACTAGAATGGTGCTTGAAGCGTGTCTTTTTCTGAAGTGTTTAGCGTCCTATCCCGCCCATACATCAAAAGTCGTCCCAAAGGGGTAACAAAGGACGTCACAAAAGCAGGTAGCGTAATGCTGTCGGATGTCGCGATCCTGGTTGTTGGTCGTAAAAATGTTGGCGAACAGAACAAGCCCATGCGAGTGTCGCTGTAGTCGCGGCATCCCCAACTCCTGGCTGCCGAAGCTTTCGTGGACTGTCAAACTGGACTGTGACCTGCAGCAGAACAGGCGTCCACCGCGTCCACCATTGCTGTTGGGAAACCACCACGATCGCGACCGGCGACAGCATGACACTTCTCTGACATCCCCAGGCGGAAATCAATTGACCACTTTTTGGAACACGGTAAAAATCAAAGACGTGTTCCAGGCACTTGTCTCTGTTGTATTAGGCTGTGATCGCGAATCGGGAGCCCGTTGGTGGCACCACCAGCGGCCATTGCTTGGCACCATGCCAATGCAAGCAAGTCTATGGAAGAAACGCGCAAAAGTAGGAATATTGAAGCTTGTACGCGGTGCTCGAAGGTGACTCTTTCATGATGGGCTGCGACCGTTATATCGGACGGTGCTCGAAGGTGACTCTTTCATGATGGGCTGCGACCGTTATATCGGATGTTTGGCGTTCCAAGGTTTGTCAAATATTAAAACGCCAACTAAAAAAAAAATGAAATGTGCCGGAGCACAACCGACTGCACTGGCGTCCCTTTCTTGAGTTGTTAAATAAAAGACACGCTCAAAAAATGAACGGCACGCTCCGAGTTTTAGTCCGTCACAAAAGCCACCACGGCGCAGCTCAAAGCGTAGACTCGCACCAGAAAGTACTTTGTACATGCGCTTGAAACGATGCGAATGTTTCCAGAAAAAGTTGAAAGTTGGGCTAGTTGTAGGCTAGACATAATGTAGGTAAAACAGCATAGAACCACAACGACTAGAAGAAAGGAATAACCAAGACAGCGCCTGTCCCGTCTTGGTTGTTCCTTCCTTCTAGTCTTTGTCGTTCTGCGCTGTTTTACCTATATTAAGTTCCCAGTAGAGGCCTTCTAACTTATCGTCAGCTAAGCTCTGTTGAGTTTGAGATCACGAACGACTGTACATTGACTCTCGGCAAACCTTGTCTCATTGAACCGCATCGCAGTTTAATCCCAACGAAGTCGCAACCCTCGAACCTCAGCCACAAAATATTTATTTAAAAAACGATTAGTACACTAACGCGTTTGATAATTGCACCCAGTATATTAACTGTCATTCTCGGAAAATACGATAGAAGTTTCATTGACGAGAATAACCTATTAAGGGAAGAAAGTTCAGTTTTCCCCGTTTCTCCCACGGAGTCCCATGCATTAGGTGGTGTCGAATCCTGGCTGCCGGTGGTGCCGCTCGACCCTGGCAAGACAAGCCTCGATTTGTGATCCAGCCTTTTACAATAAATATCAGTGGTTGCAGGCACCATACTACTACTGCACCAGCATTGTCTGCAGACTTCCAGATCTCGTAATGGATAGCGGTGAGCGTTGCCGGAAGGCGGAAACAAACTACAAATACACCCTAATGCTATGCCAAGATCGCACGAGCGCTCGGGCTTGTAACAGAAACCAATTGACACTATAGTGGTACGGCTCAAAGTTTCGACATTTCTGCACTAGATGGGGTTACCAGTCTAATTCTTATATCCATGCGTTTATCGCGCGCAAACTTGAGCGCCCATATTCAGGTTCGGGAATAAATGTCTTTCGGGCTCGCGAAACACCGAAGTCCTTCAGGTGTGAATTCGCTGTCTTTGAGACCCAAAGGCGCTACATATGGAGCGTGGCTTCATGTAGTGCACCCGAGGGTATTAGGTAAACAGTGCTCCCTTCACGTCGATAAGGGAGTTCGGCTTTCGGTTGGTTGCCATACCGAATGGGACATTGTTGTCGCAAGGCTTGGTGCGGTGGTGTGAGGACTGCATTTTGGCACGCTCTCATTTTCCAACTTCGTTAGTGAGGTTTGCATAGAAAAAGTACGAAAGAACGAAAAAAGCCGTTTATTTCACTTGAAAAGGAACTTCTGCGGGGAACAGAAACACCAGTCAAAGGATTCCGAAGGACATTACGTCTAGAGCTTATAGCGGGTAGAGCAAGATGCAGTACGCGCAGTATTCATAACGGTGGCAGAGTTATGTGCATGCGCCTGAATTCTTGGATTACAGTCGCTTATGATTAAACACGCACAGCTATCCTGACAAGAGAAGTATACTGTTACTTGAAGGTTAAATTATCATGAAATATATACATTCAATGACCCAAAATAAATCTTCAGTTAGCTACATGACTGTCGGCCGCCATTATTGCTTTTGTTAATTAAGTTATTTTTTTTAGGATTACATGCACTCACACGCCCGCACGCGCGAAAGAGATACAGCCATGCGCGGTTTCAAGTGAAACGGTCGAAGACATGCGCGCATGTAATTACGTATACTCTTCTGCACATAACACGTTTCACGAGTGAATTTTAAGTATCCGTCTTTCGTACTTTATTGCGTGTCTCCTTTATTAACCTAATACCAGAGGGCTTAGTGTGTTGGTGAGTGAGTTAACGGTATTAAGAATCTATTGTATTTAAAACGAAAAAAGCGCCAAAAACAAATTCTCCACCTTAATCGCAGAGGGTTTCTACAAAGCGAAATATATTTGAAAAAGTGTACGTCATTTGACTACATCAAAACTAGCCTGTTCAAGCTGTTCACGCAGCCTTAGTACATCTGATTAGTAAGCAAAACTGCGAAAGTGAAAAATAATGCACTCCTAAGCGACGACCTCAACCCAGTCGCCTGAAACCCCCACACGCCCCAATTCCCACTCGTGTGTATTTAGGAGTTTTATGCAGAAACACATAACAAGCTTCCCACAGGAAAACCGGACGAAACTTTAAAGCCGCAAGACATAACGGTCGTCGGAACTTTTCAAATAGCAGAGGATAGGAACTATAAAGAAAAAAGAGTGAATCATAGTCTCATTTTCTGTGTGTGCCAGTCGGTTGCGCGCAACGTCGCCCGCTTCCGAGCTCGCGTCAGTCTGGAATAATTCGAGAGATGATGTCCTTTTCCAGCGTCCCCGGAAAGTTTTTCGGTGGCATTACAGACAGGCTCAAAACAAAACTAGCTGAATTTTTTTCAATACTTATTCGCCTCTTGTCGATGTGTAGAAACTGAGGTAGAGGAGGAGACCAGAGCGCGCTGATGCCGGAGAGTCGTGTTCTAAATGCAATGATTAAGGGGTAGTTCGAAGGCCTTCATCTCTGCTCACTGCTTGAAAGCGTCTGAACGCGAACGCCGAAAGTCGGACGCCAGCATTCGGCGTTCGAACGTCTTCGAAGAGTGACTAGAGACAAGGGCCCCTAAGATTTGCGAGAAAAGTGCACTTGGGTGCGCTTTTCTCGGAATTATGTGCATGACCTTCAGCCTGCCCACCCTTTGTTATATGTATGTTCACACCAACAGAAAGGTTTTCGTTCCACAGTTACAATGTGGACTCTTTTCTGCGGCTTTTTACGCGACGAAGCCTGTCTACTTGGTTGCGCGTTATAAGCATAATTACTTAATTATAAAATATGAAAAAAATATCAAACATGACGAAGGCCGATCACCATTCTGTTTGTGGCTTAGGGGGCTTAGTCGCTGCAATAAATAATAAAAAAGGTGGAACTCATCTTTCCTTATAACAGCACAAACAAAACCAGAACCTTTATTGGCGCGGCGTCTTCAAACGGTTCCTTCGGGCTAATTATAAGAACTTCTTAATTGTGATCCCTCGAAGCGCGTCGGCTTTACACAAGCCTCATTATCATAAGAGAATCGCGAAACAAACAAAGTACGAATCACCTGAAAGTGCAAAAGTGCTAATAAGGGCCGCGTGTCGGAGGAGAAAAAATAAGCCCCAATTAACAAAACTATCAATCATTAAACCGAAGAAGGTTTGGGAGAAGGGCCATCGTAATTCTTTAGTGAAAAAAGAATAGTCCTTTGTTTCTAGTTTTATAATTCGAGACAAGCAAGAGATCGACCCCCTAATGATTTAGAAAGGAATTCGTTCGCCCTGAACATCGGTATGCTTCTTGCTTTCTCGAATGGCACAGGAATGCCGGGGACTTTACGTAGCCATAGTTTCTCAGCTTGAAAAAAAAGCAAGGATTTGCGAGTCCTGAAATTTTTAATATGGGTTGGAACTTGGCAGACAATTAGATAGTGAGTCGAGAATAACGGCGCAGTCGGGGCCTATTAGTGTTCTTGGGAAGTAGCGGACTTGTTGCAATTTATAATTAGAATACTTACAGGTCCACGTTCTCTGGTATGTTCCGCATACCGAAGAACGTGCACCTGCCGTGCCCCGTGGTTACAGGCTCTTGAACAAGTATACCTTTGTGGAGACAAAATATAAAACTCAGTGACCGACCGGAGAGATAAAAAATAATTTACTGGTTCTATTGCAATTTCGCGGGTAAAGGGCGTAACCTGAGATCTGGCGCCCCGTGCTCGCGCTCCTGCTTCAATTGTCTTTCTCTATTCATTCCTGGAGGCACGCTATACTCCATTCTCCCTTAAGCTGAGAATGCAGCCCAAGCTACAAGCGCGAGCTAGCCCGTTCTCCTGGCTTTGAGACGTGCATTTCTAGCGCGAGTGCTCGTTCTGCGGAAGAACGCTGCAAAGCAGCGACCTCGAGCTCTTGTGCTTGTGACAACGGCTGTACTCTCAGCTTAAAGGGGCACAAAATAGCCTCTTGAGATCCTCGTTTTATTGTCATAACTCAATCTACGAGCTTTGATCATCCTAATAAAAACTAAATTACATTTATGCGCGGCCACTTTGCGTATTAAAAAGCGTGATCAAAGTTCGTGACAGTTACCGTTGGCGCAGAACGACGGATGGCGCTACCGAACCTTGCGGAATTTAGTCGAACGACAGACGGCGCTTCGTTCGACCATAGTCAGCAAGGTTCGGTAGCGTCATCTCTTGTTCTGCGCCAACGGTAAGTGTCGGGAACTTTGATCACTTTATTAATATGAAAATCGGCCACGCTTGAAAGTAATTTTAAGTTTTTTACTATGCTTACAGCACATGAATTGAGTTATGGTCATAAAACGAGGATCTCGAAAAGCAATTTAGCTCCCTTCTAGAGGGGCGGTGACACAATATTCAACTGAAGTAGTTTTTTCACTTGACACGAGTTTGCTGGCACTAGTGGGACTCAAGGATACTCGCACGCACGCCACTGACTTAGAAACCCCTTATTGCGGTGTAATTTCAGGGTTGAAAGCGAGCGTTTTCTTTCAGTTTCTCCTTCGCAAAACTTTATTACGTAGCGTGGAACCGCAGTATTCCTCAATGACGGTACCTGGATGCGGCTCATAGATTGGACCCGAGCATTGCGTGAGCACTGGATTTGGGCTCCTGATAGTCAATAGCTCGACAACCTTCGGGTATTGGCCCATGACCAACCGCAGGAATGACGACAACAGCCGAACCTTAGCAATGTCTGGAACTCAGCGGGTGTCCTGTGCTTTGCCAACCTCAGGGCGTGGCTATGATCAACATTAACGGTCTATATTGGGCTTAAGATCACATGGCCGTTTGTTGAGGGGGTGAACGCCGCGCTGCTCGTTTTTCTTTAATTTTTTTCCCCGACGTTTATTGCGTGGACAGAAAAACAAACGCGTATTTCATTTGCCATAAACGTCAGAGATTCAAGTATTGGCGTAAATTACAAAAATTGTTGCACCACCTATTTAAGGGTGAACAAAGATTGTTTTTTTTTTAAATACAGTATCAAAGTTTCACAAGGGGACGTGTTCATGATCTGCGGGCGTGTGGAAGCAGAAAATGGACTTGGCAAATTCGTTGTTGTGTCGGTGGTCCGTTCGAATGTTGCAGCACTTCTAGCTGTGAAGAGACAAATGTATCTCCAAATCATGACTATGTTCAAATCTGATGTATTCTTGATCGGTTGGTTCCAAGCCGTCAATAGAAACGGTTTTATGCCGACTTTTGATGTTCAGACGGAGGACCTCGTTTTCACCATACCGAGCTATGACTCGGTATGGACCGTCGTAGGGTAGTTGAAATGGTTTTCGTACGGTGTCTCAACGAAGTTTCAGGCGTGTGCATATGGGAAGGTCGCTTGAGACATAGACAGGTGGGCGTTGCTGTAGACGCGGAGGATTGAGACTGACGCTGCGCCTAATCTGCTTCAGTTTTTGTGCATAGCTTCTTGAATCCGGTGCTGGCTCTCCTGACCCATCTCGGAAGGATTCGCCTGGTAAGTGTAGGGTCGCTCCGTAGAGACGTCCAGCTGGGCTGCAACGAATGTCACTCTTTAAAACTCTACGTAGACCGAGAAGGACATTTGGAAGTGCGGAAGTCCAGACAGCGTAGGTCTTTTTTGTTCGCCGTGAAGTTTTGAGGGAACAGTGAAATCTTTCCACGAGCCCGTTGTTTAGAGACTGGGACCAGACAACCTCAGCTAGGCCGGATGGGCAAAGAGCGCCGCAGGCTTTATTCACGGCTTATATACAAAACATAACAGTTCGGCGGCGCCATCTATGATAATGCGCTAGAATTACTGTTAAGAGAGACACCTGCCCGTAAAAAAAACAACACTACACGTTGGACATGGGGTGATATGTTGTGCGACTACTCGCAGTCCCTATAATGGTCCTATGTACACGGAAAATAAAATATTCAAACTGTTGACCACCATTTGTGGTCAGGTATAAAAGCACGCCAAATCTGGTTATTCAGCCGTCAAGCTTGAGCGATTGTCTCAGCACGGATTTCGTAGATCGGAATGACGTTGACCCAACGAGTAAATCGGTTAATACAGGTAAGCAATAGGTATAACCGTCTGATGGTGACAATGGTCCAACTATATGTGGATGGGATCACGTTGGAGGTCAGGGGTGGCAAAGCAGGAAAAGGGCTAACATGTGCGCCGAGTGACTTCGGAGCGTTGGCACTGCAGTCAAGAACGCGTCAGTGTTCTTATGTCAAGATTCATGTTTGGACAAATAAATATGTGAGTTAAAGGTCGTTGTGTTTCGCAAATCCCTGCATGTGACAAGCGGTGGAAAGACTAGAAAACTTCTTTTTGGAAACTGGGTGGAAAGAAAGGACGAGGAGAGCGGGTCGGTGTCTTACAGGTAACTGCCTGGTCGCCAGCTGTTGGATCTATTTCCTCGAAAATAAGATGAGAAAAATGTGCACTAAGGTTTCTAAGCTCCTCATCCCCTGCTTGTTCTAATGCTAGTGCTTGGTATTCAAATGCTTGCGGTAGATAAAATCTCGAAGCCATGACAACGCGGGAAAGTGCATTTCCTACGCTGATGTCTGAATCTTTCACATGCCGAATGTCGGTGGTAAATCCTGATATGAAAGTCATCTGACGAATGTCTCGAGGCGTGTGATTTTTGTACGCAGTTGTTGAAGCCAATGCAAGTGGCTTGCGGTATGTAAGTACGTGGAACTCGCGACCTTCTTTGAAATTACGAAAATATTGTGTGGCGAGATAGATCGCTAACTTTATGCTGAAAATAGTCTATTTCTTGCATGGTAGGAGCTTTTTCGGGTAAAAATACTAAGTGTTGCCTGTTGCAAGTTCTCCAAGTTCGTTCCAATGCCAACGTTCAGCTGTCTCCCTGTTTTTCTTTTTAATTGGCTTTAAGGACTAAAGAAACGTTTGGTCAATTACGGCCCTCATTTTTTATATTATATTTGATCAAACCTGTTATACCGTCAGGGTGGTGCAGGTAGAGAGAAACAGTTTATTTGCTTTTTTTTATCTCTCGCTTAGAAATTGAGTAATTGAGTAGCTATATATATGTTGTTGCAACACAGCTCCTCCGGCCTCGTTTGATGCATCACCCAGGATGTTTACTGGGGCATCATGGCGAGGATGAGGAAGGATTGTGGCCGAAATAAGTTCTTTGATTTGTCTGAAAGCATAAGATGTGTGGTCTGTCGAGACCAAAGGTGTGGACTCTTTCATGGTGCCTTGCAATAAATCAGTCAGTGGACGAAAGGTGTGGGAGAATTTTGGAATAGACCTCCGATACAGGTTAATACTTAAAAGAAAAAAAATCTTCTGGAATTTTTGAAATGCTCGATGGCACTAGAAATTTCGCAATAGTTTCTACCTCATTGGGTAAGGGTGAAATTGTTTGGTTGTCAACATCATGGCCGAGGAAGTCTAATTCGTTGACGCCGACGGCACACTTGCTTTTGCTCTTGATGATGCCATTGTTAACCAGGCGATCAAAAAGCGTGCGAAGGTGCTCTTGTTTATTTGGGCTAGAAGCTAAAATGTCATCGATGTGCGCGAAACAGACAGAGAGGCCGCGGAAGACGATGTCAGTGAAACGCTGGAACGTTTGTGCCGCGTTTATCATGCCAAACTTCATGCATGTGTATTCGAAAAGGACAAATTGTGTCACAATAGCTGTTCTTGGGATGTCTTCTGGTGCAACTGGAATCTGGTGATATGCCTTCACTTAATCCAATTTCAAAATGACTTTGGGTTCTTGCAGTGAGGTGGTGAAATCCTCAACGCCTAGCAGTGGGTACCTGGGAGGCACAGTCGCGTTGTTAAGTGCGTGGTAATCTCCACATGGTCACCAGGCGCCGGGTTCTTTCTTGGGTAATATATGTAGTGAAGGTTGGAGGGTCGAATAATTCCGAGCCTCTGGGCGAATTCGTATTTAGCGTTCTTAAGCCGTGCTATAGGCAAGCGTCTAGGACGAGACTACACTTGTGGTGCTGTAATTGCGGTATGGTATTGGAATACTACACCGAAATTTCGAGCTCACAAAACAATGTTAGACGAATAGGCGGGACGATGCAAAACCAAAAACCATCACTCATGCCGCGATATCTCTAACGGACCACCGTATTTTCGGAAAAGAAGTGCGCGATTTGACACGGCCAACGAGGCCGACGAGACAGGTCACGTTATGATTATCATTCCCTCTACTCCTCGCTACGTCCCGTCGAGCTGGTGAACCGAAGCGATGAGGAGACAAGCGAGGTCGCTTCACCCCATTCTCAAATTTTCCAGGCCAATGACGTTATAGCCCTCGCTTGATCGCGCCCTTCGTTTCCAAAAGTATGGCCATCCGTTTGAGATGTCGATGTATGAGTGATGTACTGGAGCTTGTAGCGTCCCGTTCAACGCTTCTGGGGCCTTAATTTTCCAAATCCAAATTTCGGTTGAGTATCTTTTTAACAGGCGTGTCGAATTTCTTTAATGATGTTAGTAACATGCATCTCTTAAGAAGCGCTTCATATCTGGAGGAGGGAACATAATAGTGGCTTTAATGAATGGTTATTGGAAAATAATTGCGCTCACATTCTCGTTGGCGGTGAAGTCAAGGAAACGTTTGATGTGCGTATCTACGAGAAGATTGAAACCTCGAAGGAAGTCCGCTCTTAGGTGCGATGTGAAACGTCTGGTACTATAAATATCTATCGAAATGTTCGTGGTCATGTACCGACAGTCAAGGACTGCTCTCCATAGGTTGCAAGTGATGCTTTTTTTGCTGCTTGTAACATGAACGTGTACATATTTCTACGTTGGGAGTGGAATAAAACTGGTAGGACACTAACCTCAGCCCCCGCGTTGATCAGGAAACGTAATCTAATATTACGATCGATGACGAAAAAACGGGCGACTGGGTTGGATGTTGCGACCATTGGATGCTTCTAGTGGTGGGCAAGTTTGTTTCCCGACGCCGAGCAAGGTTGCTTGCAGTGCCGGGCGTTATCTCGAAAAGTGCAGTGGTACCAACAGAGGCCTTTGTCGGTGTGGCGTGTGCGTCCTGGGAATGGGGTAGAGTATAGTGGTCGTGATGTTGAGCAATATCTGCGAGGCAATGGAGCTCGAAAAACAAGGGCCGATACTTCTACGGTGAACATTCACATTGAAGCAGTTGTTCACTTGTTTCCAAGTTTAATGAGACGTCGGAGCAGTCGGAGTGCTCGAGACAGTAGTGGGGTCGTTGTTTTTCCCGCGGTCGCAGTGGGACCTCCGCGTGAACGCAGTGGGTTCACGCTCGTTCGCGAAGACGAAGAAGCGGACTACGACGAAGCAGACGACAACGCGATTCTAAAGCGATAATACGACTGAAACTGTTTTTCTGCGCTTGATGACAAACTAAGGCATTACAAACAACACAATCTTAAAAAGTACAGACATGCAGAAGAGTCCTAGATAATACCAGAGCTTCCCAAACTATGATGCTCGCCCACATCAGCCCTCTTCAGCCTGGAAGCCGGAGAGCGATGACTACAAGTAGCATGGCGGCGGCAATACTTCCGAAATGCGCGCGCCTGCGCAATTCGCTTGGTGGCATCGGTCTATTCTGGGCCACAGCTCACATCAATATTTTAACCAGGAAGGTGACCAGGGTAATATATAAGTAACACTTCCACACACGAGTTTGCTAACCAGTACTATTAGCTATCTAAAGTGCAGGTAGGCCCTATTGTATATATATAACTGAAGACGTTTCTTCAATTAAAAAGAATAACGAAGCTGAAGGTGGGTACGTTGGTTACAATTAAGTTATAGGTTAATTATACCATAAACACAGGAACGAAAGGTGTTGTTACTGTGTTCATACTTTCAATATAAGTTACAAGAATATTCATTGAAAAGGTAGCGTTCATTGTTTTTAAAGAACAAAAAAGGATACCGAGTGCCCTCAGAGACAAAGGGCCACTTACGCCAGCTCAATAGTTTGAAGCCCGTTAGCCTGGATACGCTATTCTCTCTTCCTCAAATGCCGGTAGCAACAGACCGCAAAGCTGCAATAGCAGATCGAGAACTCATTCCCAAACAATCCAACGATTTCGCGTCGTCGAATCTCGGATGGCTTCAGTCGGATTTCCCTTACATTCCAGCGTTATAACCATACGTGTTGTCATTATTATGACCACCATTACCATCATAATTTCTGTTGTGAAAATAGAAGACAACCGGATATAATCAGCTTGCGCATACGTATATTCAGTTTTGGCGAGTCAAGGTTGTTCTGAAAGCAGGCAAAGCAAAAATGAAGCTTCGCTTTTTTTTACCTTCCGAAGAAAGGCGGTCACGGATGCCATTATAACATGGCGTCACGTCGACGTCGGCACGGTGCAGCCACCGTGTGGCCTCTATACACCGTGCACTACGCAGCAGACATGCGGTGGGAACTACGCGGTCACCGCACTGGTGAACCACCTCTCTTTTATCCCCTGACCTCGCTCTTTACACGTAGGTATATGGCGGAAGCGTCATCACGTGGCGAAAGATAGGCGTATGACTGGTCTAACGAGCACACAGCTTTCACCGGACTGTCAGCTTGGGTAAGAAGGAATAGAGGATCCGCGAAAGTAAGAGGAGGCACGCAGACATGAGACCTAAACAATGGCGCCTGAAATCACGGCTCGCGTGATAAAGAAGGAATTCAAGAGTACATGAATGAATCAAAGGCTTTTAATCGTGGGTGGTCAGTCACGAGCGCTAGAGGAATGACAATCGTCTCAATTTTGTGAGGCGGGAAGAGGTCGGGCACGTGTGTGAGACCGACACTTGCCCGTATGTGTCCCAGAAATGACTGTCACGTAATTTTTGGGTCGGTTCTCGCAGCAGTCACTAATGGCGTAAGCGACGGTCCCGGCCATTCGGGGAAAATGACCGGAGCTTGTATCTCGTTACTTGGTCTATGCTACGCCGCGCGAGTAAACAATCTTTCGTCCTAGCGTAACACGCCAACCCGGTGCTCATCGCGGCATGAGCAAAGCAAAGGGAAACAAGAGGGCTCGTTAAGTATTTATGAGCGGCGCATGCATGTTTGGCGGTGTTTTGTGAAAAAAAAAGAATATGATTAGACGCGGAGAAAATATTCGTTCCAGACCAGTAATTTACATGCCTTGCGTCTTGTTTCCGGTATAGAACAGAGTGGCAAAAATCTGCAGGTAGTCATATACTGTAGAAGGTTGAATTATCTCGAATGTAGCTTTTTCTGTATTCATTATTATCGTTCCACTAGATATAACAATAAATTGCATCAAATTATAAAAAAAAACAAATAATAGACGGCAAGAAAACGACAGCCTAAGGAACAGCTAACCTCAGGGCCATGTTATATAAAGCCTCAAAATTGGCGAATTGGCAATAAGTTGCATTATGCGTTTTGAATGCATTCGAACATATTGTTATGGCCGCATAATTTCAGGCATGCAATGTGATGGCAACCTCCGACCTTGCCTTATTAAACGAAGGGATGGGAAATCAGAGACCATCTAACCATTTTGAGGTTTGGACACGGAATAAGTTTATATTTTCAATAGTACTCTTATAGTAGGATCAGAAAAGGCATGCACACAAAATAAACTCCGGTTTATATCAGGTCATCTATGTTTACGGGCGGTTTACGTCGAAAGTGTGGGTCCAGACACTCCACGAAATTAATGTTTTGCGCGCCTTAGTAGTGACGCGTTTTAGCACACTCTTACATTTTGCCGGACTACGTAAAGGTTTGTTCATAACTACAAATTATATCAAAATAGAAAGAGCGTGTTGCACAAGCTTCTTTGCGCATGAACATATTCAAAAGTTCAATTCTTATCGACAATATTACACACCTTCGACAAAGATATCATGTTCTAAATTTTAGTCTCGCTTTTTTACATAGTCCAGGCGTTGTACCGTCATATAAAACAACAACAAAAAAAGACAATCGGTTCTGAGATATTTACAATAATAGTAAAAGTACATATTGATCCAGGTTTGTTGTTAGCATGACATTTTGACTGAAATACTACAAGTTCTAAGAATCTTTATATATTTTAATATGAGCCCTGTCTTCAAAACGGTCTCCGAAGAAAAAATTCTACGCCACTGGCTCACGCAGCCGTAACCGAAGTCAGGACGGACAACACTTAATATGTAAGCAAATTCTTTTTTTCACGTAGCACCTAACTCGAGTTATACAAAAAAGCCAAGCTCGTAAAACGGAGAGGTTACACCCGCGAGGGCAGTTAGTCACGGTTGGGTGAGCACCTAACAGAGGGGAACGGCTGTGGAGTTAGTTGCCATGACAACTGAAAACTTCTCTCAGTTTCCTAATTTAGAGGAAGTTAGAACAAAGCCTTTAAGACGGGACGCGACCTACGAGGCAAGTCTGCGTGAAACTGTTTTGGACCATGCATTTTGAAAAGACTACGATCTGACATTCCTGTAGTAGTCGCCCAGTGATTTGAAGGTAATCGTAAAACGTGTGCATTTCAGCAAGCAGCACTTTATGAAACAACACCAATGCTTTTGTACAAGAAAAAAAAAACATTTTTTCTTGTAATGAAACGAAATAGCCAAACACAATGTAAAAATGTCTTTTCGTACAAGCAGTATAATGCGCTAGGGTTGAGATTTGGGCTAGGTGGTAATCCATGACTACAAATTCAGCGCAAAAGACGAGGAATATGTTATTGATAAAATGACAGCAAATTCAGCGCCTTGTTCGTGTTCTGTTCTTGTCTTTGTCTTTTGCGCTCCATTTAGTGGCACCACAGTTGAATACACTCTAGGAGTTATGTTTCTCTGAAATAACGCTATGAGGAGCGCAATTTCGTCTGCTTCTTTTGCAAGGGTTGTGATGACGTCAGAACGCCGACCTCTGATTGGCTCTAATTGACGGATAGTGCGTAGACTTCAAAGCACGCGACCTTGAGGTCTACCCACTATCCCTCGATACGGATCTGCGCTTCGCATAGGTCTCGTTAAACGAGTTACATTATTTCGTTCATTTATTGCTTAGTGCTGAGGTAGTTGACCCGGAGGTGTTTAAATAAGGCTCTAAATAAAAGAATGTTTAGCAACTCAAACGGAAATGCTTGTTTGTTTTTTCTTCTTTTTTTAGAAAAGCCCAAATTATGAAACACGAGCCTTGGCGCCGCCTAAGCGCACGAGATTTCTTTAATGCGATAGCCTTTTTAGCGACCCCTGCGCGTTCTTCCAACCTTATATTAATTTGTAATCAACGAATGGGACGGCACGTGCTTGTTATACGTGCAGTAGAAGTGTGAATTTGAGCAATGGTTGTTCTGTTGCAGAGCTAAATGTTATTCGTGCTGAAATTTGATTTATTCAGCATTTAACCTTATTTTACGTCCGAAATATTCTGTGGATAATGCGGAAGATACTGCTAATCGTGAGAATTTTCGGGCACGTCGCATGCGGTTATAACAGGATACGCGGGACAAGATAGGGAGAAAGTGAAGACCTGAGTGACGACAGGTCACATTAAATTTATTCGTTTTCCCACTCAACAGGGGTTACCGCTGGAGTGAGATTGTTGTTTTTGAAAAACGAAGAAGTGCGTGGTGCGAGCAACATTAAAAAACTCAACAAAATAAGCCATTACCAAATTTTTAAAAACAAATTTACAATGTCCCGCAATATACAGGATAGAGTATTCAAGGAGGGCCGTTTAAAGTTGTCTAGAACATATTAAACATTGGTTTCGGGGAGTGAAAAAAATGCTGTTAGTAAATAGGAGTAAGGCAACGGGGCCGTGTGTCGTGACTTTGAGATACCAGGTTTAGGTTTAATATGATACCATGATGCCAATAATCGTCTTTATTTTCACTCAAGAGGAGTGAGGGGACAGGAGAAAAAGTTGCACGAAGAAGCTTGACGAGGCTCCCTCCTCCCCCCCTCCCCCCTAATAACTTTTCAATAAAGGCACTATTGTAGAAACACAGAATGAACTATACTGAAACACAAATTCTAAGAAAAACGAAGTCGGGACTCCAATTTACGCTGTGACTTTGGTTGGCCAGCGCAGCTGTGTTATCACATGCAACGATTTCCCACTGCAAGTTATCGAACGATTGACGAAAGGAAAGTAAATCCACTGTACGAAGGCTTTTTTATAAAGAGGGTATTTCACGTAAGTGGGACGAAAAATTCCTAAAATTAGTGTATACGGGGTAAAATGATAAATTTCTCGGAACAGCATTAAGCGTGGTGGCGGACTTCAGAAAATGCGCGATACTTATTAGTTAGTTAGCTAGTTAACTAAAAAACGACAAAAATAACTTTTTAATTAGGGAAAATAGGAATATGGTTATAAATATAAACTTGCTGAGCGTCATCAATGAACCTTGGATCAGACATTTTCGCAAAGACTTTGAGGGCATGAGAAGCGTAGTTACCACTCCTGGAGCAAGTACACCTAGCTGTGTGCTCAAATTGAACATCTGCAATAAAGTCATATTTCTTGCTAAATGCAGGCTGTACAAAAATCATAGAGGAAAGGGGTACGAATTATATGAAGTTCACTAAAATATTTTTTGCGTGTAGGTAGACATGACACATTTGCTATCATGCTCACAGACTTTTTTTGTATTTTTTCTTTTTTTGCGCGGAGTTATCAGTCTATGACTGTTCCGTTTAGTAATAGATCGCCATATCACGAGACTTTAAGTTATGTCAGGTAGAAGCAAGAAATTATATATAAGTCCTTTTAGCGCATTTTGGTAGTAGATACAGATGTTCATTCATTATTTCATTCATTAAATTTAGTTTAGTCAATACATGATTAAATAGCACCCCCATGTCAGGTTTTGTGAAAAATAGACGCCCAGAGATTTAATACCGGGAACAAAATCTAGTATCTTATTATACAGAATTATGCTTGTTCATAAAGATACTGAATTGTTTCTTGGGCTAAATAGAACTTTTTTAGTTTTAGTCGTGCTAACTTTTAGATAATTTGAGTCAGTCCATGCTTTTGCAGAGGTGAGATAAATATTAGCCTCGCCATCCAGTTTGTCGAGCTTCATACCCACGAAAAATAAAAACATATGGTCCTCATGCGCTATTTGTTCAACTGCATGGTAAATGAGAAACACTTCATTTATATATATATCAGAGTGCATGAATCTAAAACATGATAAACGCGTCTTGTAGTAAACACATTGTGCGCGATCTTTAAGACATGATTGAATTAGTGATGCCGCTGTTCCTCGAACGCCATATCTGTCTAGTTTATTACCGAGTAAAGCATGGTTTATGACGTCAAACGCCTTAGAAAGATTAATAAATATCCTGAGTGCTAAAATTTGGCGTTCGAAAGCATCAACAATAATTAATTTTTTTTTTTTTTACGTAAGCCGTTTGAGAGCACATGTTCTTTCAAAGCCATATTGCGAGGAAGAAAAAAAAAAACGTTATGTTTATCAAGAAATTTAGTTTGTCGCGAATGAATTATTTTTCTAGTTCTTCAGAAAATACAGGAAGGATTGATATGGGCCGATAGTTCGACAGGTTATTCACGTCGCCTCCCTTGTGCAATACCGTTACTTTTGCAACTCACACCTGTCTCAAAAATGTGCAGAGTCAAAGGCCATGTTGAATATGTGTGTTAACGGAGAACCAAGAAGGCCAATTACATAATTAATCGGCTTAATTTGCATCTAATTTATATCGCGGGATTTACTATTTTTTAGGTTAGCAAACACGTTGATGACCTCACTTTCGGTCGTTGGAAAAATTAACATTGAGTCATTTATGTTACAATTTGTGGCGCGTTTCACAGCTGGTAATATAAGACCAGCGGACGGGACTAAATTTACAATACATACATTAAATTTATTAGTCAGGGCATCAGTAGTTATAGATGTTCTATTTAGTGTTATACCTTCAATAAGTGTTTTAGCTGTTGGACGCAGCACATTGTTTAGATTGCGCTAGAGAATGTCCCTTTATTGATTTCGTTGAATTTTCTATGATAGTAATTTTGTTTGGCGTGTTTCTGTTGAACGTTGCGATATTTTCTTAAACCTTTAAACGCCGACAATTTTTTTACAATTTTTCAACTAATTAAATAGTTTAATATAAATGCGTATCTTATGCAATAATTCCCGCGTGACACTGGGCTTACGTGTTTTCTTGTTTTTACAAATTTGCCGGTACGGAAGTTTTTCAGATATATTATACTGTGGATCATCGCCCACACTTTCCCCTTGATAGATAATACTTCACTCGAAGTTTGGAACATCGGTCCCGAAGTGTTCTAATGTCTTTTGTGTAATGTTCTCAACACGAAAAGAAGTTTGAGTGTTAACAAGTTTTTGTCTATCATATATGAAAAAAAAAAATCAAACAGTAAGAACGTGATCCCTAATATCCGAGACTAACACACCGGCCGTGATACGCTCTACATCACATTTCGCTATCAATAGATCTATAGTAGTGGACAAACTGCAACTCACACGCGTCGGTTTAGTAATGACATTTCAAAACCCATAAGCCTAATAACATGGCTCTAACATTCAAAGTACCGAGGATATCAGTATTCAAGTCTCCAGTTGCGTACAACCTACGCTTGCTCACACAAGCAAAATTCAACAGGGTTTCCAAACAAATTAAGAAAACAAGAAATATAACCGTCAGGAGGTTGGTACACGAAACAGAATATGTAGGTGTCATTATGCAGCATGATAATTTCATAATCTGAAACCGTTTTAGTAAAATCTGGACTTTCAACTATCTTCAAATGACCCCTAGTTTGTATCAATACACCGCGACCCCTTTTATGCGGGTAGTTTAAAACAAAATGCTCCATATTAAAAAATAAAATAACAAGGCTCATCACTCTATTATGTCTCGCTTAGCATAACGTCAAAATTAAGACATTGGTGTTGTGAAGAAGCAATTCAAGATCTTCAGATTTGTCAATAACAAAATAAACATTTAAATGAAAAAAAAAATTTGCCCTTTACCCGTCACATTTCATGGGGAAATTCTGGACGAGTCAAAACAACGCTGTGGTCGCACTGCTTGTACATCATACAATAGGCAGTCCGCATATCGATTCGAACGCGAATCATCGCGAGATCCGCGCTTCGAATGTCATCTGTCACTGAGTTCAAGGAGAAAATTCGGAACGTGGCATTCGAACCACGGATAATGCGGTGACTCCTGTTTGCAGACTGTCGTTTGTACGATGTATGAGTAGTGTGACCCCGGCTTTAGGTTACCGTAGTCATTGCTAGTAGGGATCACGCAGCGTCACGTAGCGTCACGTGATTACGCATTTCCTAAAGGTTATGTAATCAGCGAAGCCCATTAGCTTACGTGATCATGTATTCACCATAGATTACGTCATCTGTAATCCCTACCCGATCACGCAATAACCGTAGGCTACGTGATCTCACCACTAATGAAGGTTACGTGATCAGGTAAGCTGGAGTTCCGGGACATAGAGTCACACCAACCACGCAACCCCGTTCCTGATGCCTTAGATCATCGTGCCAGCTGACGTAAGATTTTACGAATCGCCGATCCTTGTCGCCGCACGACCCCATCACGTGATCACCTGATTGCATCGTGTTTACGACGTCATAGTCTCCCATCTAAGCGTAGTTTTGGGCTGCTCCGCTTTCGGTGTGCCGAGATGGCTGCTTCGAGACAAACAGATGCAAACCCTTCGAGGGACAATCGCCAACGAAGAGGAGACAAACAAAACAAACAACAAAGAAGCCGCGAGTCCGTGCCCTCGGCACAAGAATATATCAAGATTATTTTATTTCTACGGATAAGATCGGTAGACAAGTTATCTTCCGCATTACTCCCGAGCTTAGAAAAAAAAAAACTCGAAAATACATTTAGGGTGCAACTCAGACGAAGCTGCACATCCTGCGTCTCCAGATTCATTTGAATAACACTAATTTTAAATTATTTAAAAAGCATAAAAACATTCTTGCACTAGCTAAAAACGTTTTGCACACGCCTTTTTTTAAGAGCCTGAAAAGATGAAAAACATGGTGCGAAAAAATAAACCAACAATTATTTAATATTTAAGATTTTTAGACAAGCTTATATAACGTAATCTAACACTGACCAATGCAGTCCACGTTACAACCGCAGTACACTCTTCGAGCCAACTCAGTCAATCCACCTCCTCAAATGGATCACGTGACTACGCGTTCCGCGCTTTGGTGCGCGAAGCTCCCGTGAGACGCGCACATGCAATAGATTGGCTCTGATGGCGCGAAGCTTCCTGTGCGGTTCATCGTAAGGTGAAACTACGGAGCCGAGGGGTACACGTGTTACTCCAGGGTGTGTGTTTAGCCTCCTATTCCGCACATGCGTCAGAAAAGTGGGCCCGAAATGGCAAATGAATGGCGTCACAAAAGCCGGAGTGTCGCGTCGTCGGATGTCGCGATCCTGGCGGTGGCTTATGGAACTGCTGGCGAAAAGCACGAGCGAACGTGAGCGTCGCTTTCGTCTCGGCGTCCAAACTTCTTGGTTCGCGGAGCTTCCGTGGACTGTCCAAGCAAGAAAGGGACCTTCCGCCACAGAACAGTCGTCTGCCACATGCAGTGTCGCTGATGTTACACCGCTAGGATCGCGGTCGGTGAAAGCATGACACTTTTATGACGTCATCAGGCGGAAATGGAGGGAACAGCGGTTTTGTACGCGGTAAACACGCACCAGTCGGACACGCGTTTAGGGCACCGTATACGTAAGACGGAGAATGGGCCTCCTGCGCTGAAACTTCGAACAAACTGTGGTGCCCTCATTTTGAGTAGCACAAGCTCACCTGATTGGGCCTCGAACTACTAGTTGTGGCGCCTTCGGCGTTTGTGTGTTTTTTTTTCTTTTTTTTTCTGTGCAGTGCTGAAGAACAAATAAGCAATGCTGGACGTTCTAGATCGGTTAGATTCAACGCCGCTGGACAACCGAAAGTTATAGATTCATGCCACCACCCCTAGGGTACGCGTCTCTTATCTTTGGTGGTGACGTATAAACATCTTCACGCTCTTATCATATTTGTTTTGACCTGTGCTTCAACTGCTTTGGAATGTTTTTTTTTTCTTCGTATTTTTTTCGTGTTCGCGTTCCGCACCAGAGCAGGCACGCTTCTGCAAGTGTGACAGTTTGAGAGTCTCAAGTTTGCACTGCCCAAAGCAAGTCCTGACAAGTCCTTTTTTGCAGCGCCTCCTGGGCAACGCAGGACGCCTATGCGGAGAGTAAAGCGGGATCCATACCAACGCTTCTTTTTGCGGCTGTAGGTCGTGCGCGCCCCGGATGTGACGTATTTCGTGACGTCGCGCCGGTTCTTCGCTCCTTCCGGGCGCGCATAAAAAAGTTGGTTGATTTCAACTTCTTTCTCAACGCGCACAAAAACGCGCGGTGACGTAGTAGGGCGCTCCTGTGTCCCGGCCAATCGGTGGAGGGCAAGCTAGTTCCGGCTCCGCGTTTCTTCGCCGTCTGGCCGGCCAGCCTGTCGCAGTTGCACTTTGCTTGCTTGCGAGTATGGCTGCATCTATGAATTTTCCCCTCGTTTCCGACGCGAGGAAGGTGACCGCCAGAGTGCGCTCGTGCGCGCTTGCCGATGCTGGCCCGTCCAAACCAAAGGGCACGGTTCTGACCAACGTTACTAAAACACTCAGTTGGGAAACTCGCCGTCGAAACCTGGGCCGCTGGCGTCCACCGAGACCGAGCTAAAAGTGACAACAGCGCCACTCTTTATCGTTTGTCTGTACTGTGGTCGCCCTGAGCTTTTTGAAAGCCTATTTTTGCGTAAAAACAAAACGGAAAAGACTCTGTTTGCATGAAATTTATTGGAGTTTAGTACCAAATGATGGGCGCGTGATGTTTTTATTATCTTTAGTTCGCAAGGTTTTGCGGCACAATTAATATTGTTTTTATACAACCATGCCTCAGCGGGCCTTTCAGGTAGCGCGTCCAGACCTAGGTGCATTTTAACTTCGGCAGTTGAACGCGGCGCGTCCACTGGGGAGACGGGGGTGGCACCCCTGTAACCTCTACCGCTGCATCTGTTCTTAGATCCATAATAGAAGTCACGTGCAGTTCCTCGAGTGGCCGCTGCGGGAGAAATGGTGGCGTTGTGTTCGCCATTAGCTCGGTGATCGGAGACAGATTGGGGCCATTTCTTTTAAATCTGTCTCTATGGGAGTTTCCCAAGTGAGTGTTTTATACTTCGTCTCAGGTTCGCTCCGAGCGCGGGTTATGTTATGAGCCGAAGGGCCAATCAAACACCGCAAAAAGCGCAGCGTCATGGCGTGCTCTCCGCGCTTGATAAGACTAGCCGGCGGAGGAGCACGCACAGAGAGACGGCGAACACCGGCTGGTCCTATCAACTGCTGAGAGCACGCCATGACGTCGTGCCTCTTTCGCTGTTTGATTGGCCCTTCGGCTCATAACATCGGCCGCGCTCGGACCGAAGCTGAAACGAAGTATAGTAACGTTGGTTCTGACTCAGAAAGCGCGCCGGAAACAGCAAAAACGTCACGAAATACGTCACATCCGGGGCGCGCACGACCTACAGCCGCAAAAAGAAGCGTTGGTTTGGATCGCGCTTAAGACGTCTGCTTCTTGCGCAGGAGTGGCGGCGACATCAGAACGACGCCGAATTCTCATTGGCTTTGATTGAAAGGTTAATGCATATGCCTCGATGCTAAACGCCTTGAGGTCCACCCACTATTTCGTTTTCAGTCAGCCAATTAGATTTGACGTTATCGCAACCCCTGTGCAAGAAACACACAAATTCGAGCTCCGCTTTGAAGTCAAATTGCGTTCAAAGCAGACCTATACTTCTGTCGCACTAGTCGGTTAGACATACAAGTCGACATCAAATCCGGTAAGTTGCGCTATTTCTGTGAGGTTACATTTTTCGGAAAACGAAGTTGTTGTTGTGTCCGTCCGTTATGCAAATTGCGAGAGGACCCACACGCTTTCTAATCAGCGCGGATGATTTAATAAGGCAATATGATCGGGCTTCGATCCTGATCACGTGCCCCAAACCCCCCATGCTGTCAACACGAGATTGAGTTCCCCCAGGATTAATTATTTTTATTTATTTATTTATATTGAAAACACACTGGAGGTCATGATGGTCCAAAGAGGAGTGAAAACAAAATATATAGCCCGCATTACAAAAAAATATACACCATAATATCGTCACAAAAATCCAACAAAAAATATACACAAACACAAGAAGCAACCAGCAGTAAAACGAAACGTATCAATAAGAAACGTATGCAGTCATTAAATGGGAAGAGGAAACTTTCTGTGTACGAAGGGAATTCCAATCAATATTCGTCCTTGCAAAAAAGATTCAAAAGATTGGTGTGAGCATAAGTAAGGGGTCAGTGAATTGATGGTTGGTTATGTCTTGTTTGTCTAGTAGTTATGGGTTTTAGGTATCCGTTACGATTAATAGAAAGCTGATAATTTGCCAGAAGAAACAGAAACGTAAGCCCTGCTATTTTTCTTCGTTCCCGCAGCAATTCAAATTTATTCATTTGCGTTAGGGAGGAAGGAGAGTCCGACCATTTGAACTTACGGCAAATGAGTCTAACTGCCCGCCTTGGAACTCTTTCTAGCTTGTCTATGTATTTTTTGAGTTAGAGGATCCCACACTATACTTACATATTCAAGTATAAGTCTCACAAGCGTATTGTAGGCTACTAATTTCACGTTAATGCGTGTATTCTTTAGTTTGTGGCGATTATTTTTATTTGGAAAGTCACTGAGCATATTAGAAATAACACGTTCTAATAGCTTGCACGATGCTAACATCAGCGAATTTGGCCTGTAGCTTTTAGAGACAAGCGGTCGCCTTTTTTGAGCAGCGGCACAAACCGCTTCAAAATTCAGTAATTCGGCAAAGCACCGAATGATTGTCATTCAGAGTCGTCTAGGCAAAAACCACAAGACCATAATGTCAACTAATGCTAAGCTTTATTTTTTTTTCTTTTTTTTTTTTTATACAGACCCTGTTGTGTTTCTATCTCGGAGCAATGATTGATTACAACACGCGTGGAAACAACACGCCAGTAGCTAAGAATGACCAGACGCTTCTTCGGGCTATGGTTGCGTAGGCGCTGCCTTCTACATTTGTGACGTAAAGTGCTGCGATGTCCTTTGGATTCGTGACGTCAAGTGCTGGAACAACTCCAAAAGAGCTAACTGATCCAGGAATTCTTCGTCAGTGGCTAAGGCGAAAGCGACAAGACTAGGGAGCCTTCATGTGCGCTTTGCTAGGGTGATGCCACCCTTTGTAACACCACTCGCCGAAAAACCAGCAGCCATTTTGTTCCTCGGCGATAATCCGTAGGGCTTATAACCCTCCCGGAAACAAGCACCATATCTCAGAAGTTCGGAGCAGCGTTGTGGAACCCACGGAGGGAGGATTAGCATTTTCCCCCTCGGATGGCATTACCGATGGACACAAAGGCCACTTTCCGGCGCACGGGGAAACAATGACAGAAACAAAATGGCGGTGGAAGAGGGTGTGGGAAAGGGAAACAGGCAGTTGGCATCACTCTATGCGAAGCGCACATGAAGGCACTCTAGACAAGACCATTATGTAAACTCAGAACACTCTCTTTTATACACGCCCTATTGTGTTCCTATTTCGGATAACCGATCAACTGCAACAGGTGTTGCGGTGACGCGGCAGCAGCTAAGAATGCCCGGGAGCTTCTTCAGCTAGCTCGTCAGCAGCGAGGGGGATTTCGGTTTCAAGCCGGATAAGAGGCGCATTGTTAGAGAATGGTGCCACATAAACCTTTCCTATCAGGTCAGAGCTGGTAATATTTCAAGCAGTTGAAACCTGTTACGATAGCTCAAGCCGTTCAAGCTGAAGGACTAAATTGACGAGCCCGAGGGATTTAGCTTGACTGGCCGTTGTTTTCGCGAATCGCTTTCCTGAACGGCTTAAAGCACATCAGCTATATTCGCAGTTCGGCAATGGCGTCGTTTCCAGTCAGACCTCTCTCATTCGATGCGTCTAAAACGAGACACAGAAAACCTTTGAAAATGTTGTGGTCCTTCTTCCGAGGATTAATGGTATTGAATTAGGAAAGGCAATTGCAGGTTCAATCGAATGTTTCTAATTGTGTGCGAGGTGTGGGAAACGAACCATCCCGGTTATGCAGCATCCCCCTTACACACACGCGCACACGCACACGCACTCACGCACGCGCACACACACACTTACACACACACAGACAGACACTTTTTTTCTTGAGTTATTTTAAGAACCTTCAAGGGGGTTCCTCAGACCGTAAGTGCCTCCGACTTCCGTCGTCACAATCCAGCCCAATCAGTTGTTCATATCAGCTATTAGTAATATATTGTACAGTGCCGTAACTCAATTGTGTATTTTCTTTGTACGTCCCACTCCCCTCTGTAAGACCATCGGACCTAAGGGTATTGAAATAAACAAAACTCTATTAAAACTGAGAGTTAGAGTAGTTTGGCGAGTTGGGACTGTCGTGTGTCACGCTTTTTCTTTAGCCCTGTCCGATAAGAATCCTTCCTTTATCAGCCAAGTCTCTGTCATTAATTAGTGCCGTCCGGCATCTTCGGGTTTTTAATCTAAGTGTATACTCTCTGCGCATGTGCAGTTTTACGATTTGTGTGTGTATTCTAATTTCAGTTTAAAGTTAGGCCCCGTCCTGTGTGCTCCTAATCTTCTTGTCCTTGTTTTTTTGGCGCATATCGCCATTATGAACTAAATAAATAAATAAATAATTGCAGTGTCTGTAGCGCTTTCATTATTTAACCGCATAGTTCGACTTTATTGGTGATGTACAAATAAATGTATTAATATCAGTAAGCAAAGACACGTCATATAATGGCATGATGCGCCATCGGGAGGGCTGGTAAGACAAAAAAAATGTATGAACTAAAGAAACGGCAATTTCAACGGCTTGCCGCCATTAGCAAGAAATCGTCTGAGGCATGCTTCAGCGTTCAAGACAAGAGACGGCTTCGAGCGCGTGTGAGACGGCTGTGTGAAAGCTACATATACAACCTCAGATGGGAAGCCCATAAGATAAACTATGCCATGCTCGCGTATGCGATGAACTGCGGTGTAGCGCGTAGCGTTGCAACGTCACTTGTAGACCCAAATGAAGGGGAACAAGGAGCACACCAAGACCACACCAAGAAGCAGAAATAGGAAACAGCTTCCTTTCAAGGAAACGAAGCAGTATAGTAGAGCGAGGTTTCAACGGTTTGGTAATTTGTTTTGGGCCGACGTTCTGGCTTCCTGTATAATCATAATGCCTGCCCAATCGCCCGTCGCCAGCTATCACCGCAAGGGTGCCCCGCTTCCCCGCACAAGACAGAAAACGTGAACAACGTGAACAAAGTGATCGAACTTATCTCCTGCGTTCTTGCATTTTCGGTGCTAATTTGGGCATTTGGCGTCATAGCTGCGGGTCGCACTTACACAAGTAGTTTTTTTTTTTTTTTTTTAGGACGCTTTTTGCCGCGTTTTAGGCAGACTCGCAAAAGAAGGTGCAGGTGGTTGCCATTTCCAGAGACCCGAAGCAACACCGGTGAAAATAAAAAAAATAAAAAAAATTGAGGAAGTTATTTTGAGGAAAGACTGCGTCCCAAATTCTATCCCCTGCTATCCGAGAATAGGCTGTAGGCACCTTTTGACGATGGATATTAAGGAAGGCCTGTTTACACATTCCTTTCCTAATATATGTTTGAGTGAAACCTCCCCATCCTGCTGAGGCTTCACTTGGGTCGGGCCGCGCTGTCGTCAAAGGCTGGATCGGCCCGTGTACCTTTCCACGGCACCTTTCGGTGCTGCTTGACTGGCTGACATGCCCAGCTCTTTCTCCCGCACCTCAAGTTAGTGATGGGTTCCTGACGACAGGCACAGTACGTCATATACGAAACGTGATCCCCGGTATGGCTAACACCTTACCCACTGCTTTGGGGACTTTGTAGTGGTTGTAACCCTCAGAGAACACTGACCAATGCAATTCGTCTTCCGCGTCTGCTCTTCGCCTGGACTTCTTTGGCATCAGCATAAAACCTTTCAGTGTTCGCTGTTTGGACATTGTGAAAGTTTACCAGATCGTCCGTCTGGCCTATAATTCTTGTTGGTTGATACAACATTTATTCACTTTTTGAAAGTACATATGCTGCTGCTCACCCGCTATGAAATATGCGTTCTGAAAGTATGTGGGATTACGTAGTAGCAGTGCGCAGTGGACAAGCATTGTCTTCATTGTATGGGGAGGTGGCTCCCCTTTCGGTCATCATGTGAAGCAGGCGCAACGGCGCCGAAGAGTGGGGAAGCCAGAACCTGGTGTAGTTCAGAAAGGGAAGGGCATTTATTTATTATGAATTAATGCTTTTCGAACAGAGAAAATCAAGGCCGTTTTGTTTCTGATGTAGTAATGTCTTAAATGATCCGACATTAAAACAAAGAGATGCTTCTTTTTCTTTTTTATACATAGTGACCATGTTGACAAATGGAAATGTGGTGTACTCAGCTCCTTCCACCCCCCCCCCCCCCCCGCCCCCCCATGGTCCCCCGGCAAAAGCTGAGGGTTTTCCAATGCTGCACTAACCGTATCAAAGAGAACAAAAAAAAAAAAAAAAAAAGCAGGAAATAAAAACCGAATTTGCTTGCTGTGTGGGTGGATTGACTGAAGACAAGAAACTTCTAAATAATAAAAGCGCTTTCAGCAACCAAGAAGCCCTCCAATGGCACATATCTCCGTATCATAATGAATCCGGCAACTGCACCACTAGTCCTTGTGAAGAGCAGCAGACAAAAAATATGAAGAAAAAGTACTTTCATTTCCACGTCTACAAAACAAAACACACCGCCACCGGGTGGACTCGAACCACCAGCCTTTCGGTTAACAGCCGAACGCGCTAACCGATTGCGCCACGGAGGCTAGCTTCTTTAAACATTTTAATACTTTTAAAATATAAAGAGCAAATGAGTACATCAATGAAGCAATCGGTTTCTTATGTACACATGAGCAAAGTGAAAAGTATATTTAGATTACGCACACGATGGTCTGATTTGCCTTTTAACACATTTTTTTTTTTTTTTTTTAGGTTAAGGGGAAAAATTATTTAAAGGTCATTGAGTTTTTCTTTTTGTTTAGCTTGCATTAGTATCTTAAATCACGTAGTTACGGTTGTTTTGTATTTTTTGGAAATCTGGGGTCCGAGACATGAATCAAACATAGAGAAGCCATCTGGCTGGTTTAATTCAGATGCATGGACACTTCTTACTTTCGCTACTCGTTCTAAAAATAGAGACTTTGCTATGCGAGGTTTTCCTGCGTGTCGGCCAATCACTCTGCATTTCCATAAACTATAATGATAATAATAATAATAATAATAATAATAATAATAATAATAATAATAATAATAATAATAATAATCCTTTACTATGATACTATGAAAGCCAATTAGCGCGAACGTACCGTACTGAGCTATTTCATTTTCTGAAAACGGAAGAAATCGATGGCTATTATAGGTAAGAATGAGGTCTTTCTTAAAGGGGCACTGCAATAATATTTAAGCGACTACCGTTTTTTCGGTTTCCACGTCTCTTGGGGTTCGGGCAAGCCAGCGGGCACGGAGAGAGTTATTAAATCTCGGTGCATCATCCACCGACGGGGGCGAACCGCGGTACCGAAATCGCGCGATATGTGACGTCTTTGGTCCTGGGCTTACTACTGGTCAGAGCCGCTTAAAGCTCCTTTTTATTCGGAATACAAAATATAAGTGGCCGTGAACCGTTTCAATTATTTATAAAAGTAGTTTTTTTTTTTTTTATATTTTGCACCGAAAAAAAAAAAACACAGTTTATCAAGTACGAAAACAAGAAATGACCCGTCGACATAACCGCCTCCAAGCGGTGGAAAAGGCGGCGCACACTAGAAAGGAGTAGGGGGATCAGGCGCCAGCACGGAAAGGTCCTGGATGTACGCGGCGGCGCTGAGGTCGCATGGACTGCAGGACCCGACCGGCTCCAAGCGTTCCGAAGGCCTTCGGCGAGCAGCTTTGTCTTGCGGTTTGGCTTTTCCGCGGTTTGGCAGCGCATAGTGGCTCCCATTCCGAACTGATCTTTTCCCCGTGTTTGCTGTCGTTTGTAGCCAGTGAAGTGTCATGCCGAATTAGTGTTTAATCGTGCAGCAAATGCAATAAGAGCCGCTCTGGCTGCCCGCTGCATACAGCCTATCCCGGACTTGTACACGTTTCTGAAAAATTGTAAGGAGTTACATTTACAATTACTCGAGACTAAATTGTAATTAATTACAATTACAATCACCCTCCCATAAAAGTAAGTGACCGTTACCCCCAAAAGTAATCCGTTACTTTCGTGGCGTTACTTTTAATAATATTGTCTTCAATTAAGAAAAACAAAGGAAATAGCGTTATTTAAGTTCTTACTGTTGCAACCTGTTCCATTTAATGACCTTCAGTATTTTGAGCAACAGCTGGCTCTCGAAAGTCTCGTCAGACATTTTCCGTTACTTCTTACTCAATATGTCGACTGCTACGCTGAACACCCTTTGAACTGAAGGCACGGATGGAAGTGTCACAATGGCCTATGTTGGAGGAATCTCAGTCGCTGCATGCAAGTTACTACAGGTTGCTGCTGTAGTAACCGGTAATTAATTGCTGGTTACTACAGCAGTTAATGCGCCTCACGAATGCTTCATGCTCTGCATTCAACTTCTTCAGCGAAGCAATAGAAGTGCTATCTACCTCCAAAATAGAGCAAAGCTTCGACGATGCAGCCGTTGCCTGATATTCGAGAGTTTTAATAGATCGTTCCGATACCTCTGCTGTCCCCGATAACGATATGATGAATGCGCAAAGACGGCGGCGGAGTATCGGGCATCGTTATCGGAGTCATCGGACCGATCTACTGAAATTCTTCATTGTCGAAAATGCGAAGCTGTAGAAGTCATCATACATTAAGCCAAAACTAAATAAGAATTGATTTATGTCCCTCTTACTATATAGGCATATAATTACCAGACAATAGCAAAACATAGTTGTAACAGTAAGGTGATAATTAAATAATAAATAGGTCTGGCTCGATATCACTCTTCCTTTGGTTCTGAACAGGTCGAGCCTCGATTGAGACGTTGGTAAATAAAAAAAAAGTTTTCAGTAAATAAATATAAACAATCGATAAAAAAAAGAATACGCATAACAACAATTAATTAGAACGTCGGTTAAAACAAGGATATATAAACGCACGTTTGCCTTGTGTACCTTTTTTGGTGCCGTTCAAAAACGCGCGGAGAACGGACCGACTGCACTGGTGCTGTCCAGACAGACGTCCGCTAATGACACGGGCAGCGAACTGTAGAGTACTAAGTAAGCCCTCACGAGTTTCACTCTCTCCTCAAGCTCAGAATATCAAGCCTACGTCAGCCACCATTTTGTTTTATTTGTAAAAATGTCTGCTTGAGATAAGATCCGTCCTGCTGGGGTAAAAACAGGAAAAAGAAGAAAGAAAGACTATTGCCATTTTCGAAGTGCTCTCAAAAAGCTGACTCACAAAAAGGGTGACTGAAATGCAAATAACCTGGCTGGAATTCACAAACAAATTGGGCCCACCATTGAAGTTAATCTACAAAAAAGTAAGTAGCTTTTTAAGGTGAAAAAGGCAGAAAAAAATACGTCTTGTTTTCTGAAAGATGAGAAGTATGCAGCAACGAACGAGAATGCTTTTGGCAATGACACCTTCACATATTATCACATCTCTTTTGGTAGATTTTAGGGCAGACGGAGCGTAGTCTCGTGTTGTAACAATTATGAAAATGGTCGTAGTCACTACGACCGAGAAGGACTTTGATAATTCTTGCCGGTGCACTCACTACCTCGATCTTCTTGAAGAGGCACACAATCACTTGGTGCCCTCCTATTCCTAGGGCGCCTCCAAGTGCGCTTATGAAGGCTCCCTACCTATCCCCTTCTTCGATCGCAAAGAAAAAACAAAGGGACCAAAAAAGCGAATATAACTTGCCCCCCTCCCCTTTTTTTTTCGTGCAGAAATGTCCGTTTTGATTTTTTGACTTTGTTGTTAGAGTCTAAAAAAATAGATTCAGGGGCTTGGTGTTGCGACAAAAGGCTTTGCGGAACTGAAGAGTGCCAAGCCTCCCTTTGCGCTGGTCAATTCGCGTGACAGCGTCACTGCGCTCGGGATTACCAAAATAAAAACAACCTTTTTTTAAGAAAAGGAGGGGGGGGGGGGATCCTAAAAAAATATAACGAATTACAAGGTTAAGTAAAAAATGTAAAAGAATTACTTCAAAATTACTCTTGAAAATGTGTAATTATTCCGTTACTAAATTACTGATCAATGTAAGGGATTACAAGTAATTTCGTTACTTGTAACGGATTACGTACAAGTCTGATTCTGCTGACTCAAACTTCGTCCTCAATGGCCTTTGTCACGCACTCGGGCTTCCCTGGGGCTTCCCTTTCCCAGTCCCAGCTCGCAAAAAAAAGGGACATTCCACAGAAACTGTGCATACAAAAGGGTTGACCTCGTTTCCCACAGCTCCGCAAAAATCTTTATTTTTTCAGTTCGCAAAAAAAGCCAAATTTTATTTTTGTCATTTCAGACAAAAAGGTGTGTGCAGGAGAGGGGGGGGGGGGGGGTCCCATGGAAAAATAGTAACGGTTAGAAGTAATTTTTATTACTTCAAAAACTAATCAGAATACTCTTGTGATTACTGCCTAATAAAAGTAATCAACTGATTACAAAATTACTCCAAAAAGTAATCGATTACAAGTAATTTGATTACTTGTAATGCGTACGGAACAAGTCTTATTATAGCACATCCCAGAACAAAAGCAATGCTCGATGGTTTCCGGCTTATTATATGATCTACAGTTTACTGTCCAGGGTCAAATATTTCTTTTTCTTGTAGATACGTCTGAACAGGTAACGTGGACATGTGTAATTTAAAGAAAATGTCTTCGTTGATGTAGGTACGCACATTCCCTTTACTCTTTTAAACACATCACTAATTGGGTCAAGAGTAAAAAGAGTGTGATAAATCAGTGTTGAAAAAAGGCTCTTTGTAACACTTACTGACAATGCTTTCCGCGAGGCACTAAACAAATGCTCTAATGAAAAGCGTACTTTGAGAAAGGCGAACGTATCAACCACCTCCTTCAAAAAACCCTAAGGCATACGTCCTAAAACGTCTGGTCAGTTGAAACAATCAAATAATTTCAACTATCAGCGAGCCGTAATTGTAGCACAGTCTCCAAAGGAACATGGTTCACATTTCTAAAGAAAAGGAAACGGATACTAGTTGGCGGACAAAACGTGACTTAATCCCAATCCTCATTGTTCAAGACGGGGGAAAATATTATTCCTTTCCACTGGTTCCCAAGTTGAGGACTATATGAACGTGGCTAAAATTCTTGAAACGTTCCTATGTTCTTTTGAGAACAATGAAGCACATGTAGTACATGCATACGTTTGATACAAGGAACATGCTGCAAATACTGGCTTTCGTGAATATCGAAATGTCCCTTTCTTTCCACGCATCTGATTTTCTTTTTTAAAGTGGTTGTCATTGTTGACCAGTAAAGTCCACTACTACGGATTTGTGATAATGGCGTTCCTAGGTACGTTAGAGAACCTCGATTCCAAGCTATTCCTAGAAAGAAAGGGGGTTTTGTTGCCCACAAACCATACCAAAAGCCGTTACATTTTTAGGAGTTTATAGAGGCTCCCGTAACTATAGAATAGCGTTCCGTTAAATTCATTGCTTCGTTCACACTGGTTTTGTCGGTACCGAAAAATGCAAGGTCATCTTCATACGCGAGACCTTTCACCTCTGCGTTGCCTAGAGAATATTCATTTACCTTTTCGCTTTAGAGACAACTAAGGCACACGGGTTCTAATTAGAGGGTAAAGAGCAACGGGGAAAACGGGTAGCCCTGCCTAACGGAAGACTGAGTTTGAATTAGGTCTGTGAGTATATTGTTGACTATCAGCCTCGTAGCACTATTTGAGTAGCAAAACTATCCCTTCTAAAAGTGTCGTTCCTACGTTAACTTGTTGCAGGAGTGTTAATAGGAAAGAATGGCTTACGCGGTCAAAAGTTCTAGCGAGATCTATCTGCACAAGGGCTTCCTGGGCGTTGTTGTCTGACGCGCATTCCAGAACCGAGCGCGCTACATGCACATTTGTTTCTATACTTCTTCCACGTATTTGACATGTCTAGTTTTCACCTATTAGTTTCTTAATAATTAGCTGTAACCTTTCGTTCAATACTTTAGCAAATATTTTATAATCCACATTCCAGAGCTAGATTGGTCTATAACTTTCCACCTTTTTGGGCATTTCTGCGTCTTTTGTTTTTGGCAATAACTGGTATGTCCACGGTAAAAGGAGGGAAGAAGAGTTCTTAGGACGTAAGCCTCTTCAAACATATCACGTTTTTTTCAAAAGTAATTGTGCCACGGGGTCGAGCGGGTTTAGAACTAAAGAATCCAATACATGCAGCTGTGATTTTAAAGTCAATCCTTCCTGCGTGTTGCTTCCGGCATATGCCAGTGTGCCCAACGCTACTAGATCAAAGTAAGTTGACAAACCATGTTGAATCACCCGGAGACCGACGAAGAAGAGAAACATCAAAACGTAGAAGGAACAGAAAATAGACAGGACGACGTCGTCTTGCTTATTTGCTGTTACTTTAACATTTTGATTTTGTTTTTCTTTTCCAGTCTCAGGTTAATTCAACATGGTTAACATTCACAAACTCGCCTCCACCCTAATACTATATTTATCAGTAGACAAGCTTAATAGAACGCCTGGTGCCTTTTTGTGGCTGTGTGCTCGGTGGCGCTCGCCATGAAATCAGCCCGCCCTGTTGACAGATGCGGCGGAACCGGTGCAACGTTGGAAGCACATTACCTGCAAGGAAAGTGATTCTATTGGAATTTTTATGGTAAACAAGATTGGTGCAAAATGAGCGTTGTTTAAAAACTTTCCTTCCCCATTGCTCGTGGAGGCGTGGCCGGTTGTGGCACTAAATACACTATTCGCCCGCGAACGGCGCTCTTCCGCAAACCTTGTCATCTAGAAGATCTAAGAACTTTGAGTACGCCCCCGAGTTCTTGTTTGTTTTGTGAAACTTTTCCGCGCCATCTTCAAGATACCTACATGGAGTGCTACAGTTGAGCGTTTTTTGTCACTGAAGTTTTTACACCTTCAGGACGAGGTTTGTAGTTCTCAATAGTGTGATAAATGTCGTTCATAATTGAAACCCGTTTGGTTGCAGTTGCAACAGGAGTGACCCCTATTTCGTAAATATTGAATTCATTATGTTTTTGACATTGTATTCCTATAATAATGCGCATTCCAACTGGCATGGTAATAACTCTTTATGTCTTTCGAGTAATTTCTATCCCTGTAACATAACGACATATTCAACCACCATATCCCACAAATTAGAGATGTATAGAACATTAATTACAAATGCGAGCAGAGGATCGACAGAACCTTTAGAATTTTTTTTTCAGCAAAGTTTTGACCTTTCTCCGCTGGTCTCGCTAGAGCGACATAAAATAGGGGCTTTGTCATTGTCTGAAATTATTATAGTTTAGGCTAGAGTGACTCAGGAACTGCTTCAATTATTATTATTTTTACAATAACGCCATCACAGCGATAATTTATTTGCTTGCGGAAAGCGACGTCTTTGAGCTTGCAGACCACAGCCATATACAGAGTTCGTTTAGTATGAGTCGGTCGTGGCAACAGCAGCGCCGACACGACCATGAGAGCAACATAACGTCATGCGGTTATAGCGATGACTGAGCTATCCATAATTTCATTAGTCGCATCCACGACAAAAACAGATATGTCAGAAGAATCTGGATGCAGTACAAAGCATTTACCGCTCAAACCGAGTGGATGTCAAAGCCCTAAGAATCACCTTTTATTCGTCAATTTTACCATTAAAATATGCACGTGATCGCAGCATTACGTGTGCTTCCTTTCCAGTCACCTAGATCTACAAATCTTCAATCTCAAAAACTTTAAAAGAGACTAATTTAATGGGGTTTACATCTAACACCGCTCAGATAATCTTCGCGGTTTGTTGTTGGTCAGAAGATGCGTTTGCGAACATATCTGACCCGCGTTGGGTGGTCCAGACATGTTCGCGAACTCGTCTGACACGCGAACTCTTATTTGCGATGCGAAGAATCGCCCAACTCCCTGCATACGTATCTGGCTCTATAGTATTTCGTGCGTGCCGCTCATTAAGGGTGCAACGAACGTCACATGCGGCTGGCATGGTTCTGAAATGGGACCTTTGGCGTTCTGTACCTTGTATCCGAGGATCTGAGAATACCGGATTAGTACTTTTATGAACCAGAAACCGCCTCGTGTATTTCCTCTTCCGGGCTGTCACTATCCGACATGTACCCGTTCCTTGAGAAATGTAATAAATTACAATTACAAATGACCCAGCCTCAAATATAATGTATTACCGATCTAAGTTAACTTCGCTGAAAAGTAATGGGTTACTTTGCTCGTTACGTTACAAATTACTTTCACGTTACTTTTCCCATACACTGATCAAGAAAATAATAGAAAGAATTTTTATGTTTTCAAAAATATTTTCTAACGCAACTTTTTATTTCTTATAGGCTCGCATTATGGTAGTCCTTGTCAAATTAAATTATTTTATTTTTATGGAGTTGACAATTCAGCGAAAGCTTCAACCACACCCGCCATCTCGCTAGCTCACAGCGACCGGAAATGATCCCTAAAATCCTGAAGACAAAGCTAGCGGTTCCGATGCTCCGTAGCATACCGTACCTCCTCTTGAAGATTCTTAAGTAAGGAAACGATCTGCAAAAGCTACCTTTTAAGACGGTTCTTTCAAGCATGAGCGCAATGTCTCAAACATACGGTCCCGTGCCTGTAACTTTGACGCACTGTCAGCTTACGCGTGGACGGTGGCTAGTTGCACACAGTATTGGAAAATGCATTGGCTGCATGCGTTGCCTTTTTAATTTTGTTTTTGGCATATTTGTATACGACTTGCACGTTTGTCTAATGGTTCTAATGACCGGTCATACAAAGAATTGTTTTTTTTCTTTTCGGTTATTCTCCTCTCCACGATTCTTTGTATTTTGTTGAACTTGCTATCTTTATGCTGCTGAATCGTCTGCACATATTTCTACAGTTTTTGTATTATGTTAATATTTTTAAACAGTAACAAGTAATCAAAGTATTTCGTTATCAATATTTGGGATGAAATTACATAACAATTTACTGCCGCAAAAATGTAACGTGGCAGTTACAATATTACTTGAAAAAGTAACGTTTTACAAGTAATCCGCTACTTAATTGTAACGAATTACTTCCTGAGTCTGGTCACTGGTGGTGCCAGCAACACTGGTTTTGCTCAAAAATACGACTTGAATAGCTCTACTGTTGCTCATAAATGAATTCGACTAATCTACGTCGCATATACGCAGCAGAAAGAAATGCAAATACGTCATTTAAAGATTACGTCGTCCTGTACCCGTCCCTATTGGTTACTCTGCAAATATCTACGTACTGGTGCAGCAGTGCGATGCTTGAGAACACCTAGTCGCAAGCTTGTTTATACTTAGCTCAACATCGTATATATCGCAATGAGCATCTATGAGTGAGACCTTTGGGATACTTGACGATTTTCAAAACTCATAACGGTCCAACGAAATGGGCTTTTTCTACTTTTATAGAACTTGTGATCGCGTGTTTGTGGCTTAATCAAACTATAGAGAGCTATTAAATAGTTTGAGCCTGACAAAAGCAGAATCCAAATTCCTTCTATTGTCCCCGACAGTTTCAGGACCGCAGGGTGCGGCGAGTTTCGAGAATTTTATTATTGCCAAAGACGCCTGAACATAAGCCTCGCCATTCGTTTCCCAATCAGTTAGTAACTGCAGTAAAACAAGAATTCACATGTAATCAATGCAATTAAGTGGATACGTGCCCGCTTTTCTGATAGGCAGAACGTAATGTGAGCACCAGTGCATTTTTAGGAACATTTGCATACCTTAAACTCAAAGTACAATTACGCATAAAACAAAGATACCGAAACAAATATAGATACAGATGTAATAACTATGTATTAGATAGATTCAATGCATTGCTCGACAAACTGACACGTTTTCTCAAAATCGAGCTCTGTCGAATACTGCCGCAATGCGGATATCGGTTCCCTCTATTTGGCCTGATTATCTTTAAATATGGTGGTTAAGCTTATGGGGCGACTACCTGGTTTTTCCCCCCGAGCTGGACATTGTCTGGCAACGAAACAATGCAACCTCTTAAAGGTGATTCTGTTTCTTTTTTTTTTCTTCCGCTTGCCAGAATATATTCAAACCTATCTGCCTTTAGACTGGATAGTTTTGTTGCATGCGGGCGACCCGTTCGGCCGCACGCGAAGCGCCGATTCCATCGTCCGAAACACGATTCCATTTCCTGGCTGAGTGGATCCCATTTTAAAATTCGTGAAATCTGAGATTTCTTATTTCCGAGAAAAGAAGCTCTTTCAAGAAACAAAGGTATACAGCTGAGCTGGTTAGAAAACAGGTTTCAGGTTATGGAACAAACAGCTATACCAGAAAAATGCTTTATTTTTCCCCTAAATATAAAGTCAAATCCAGTAGCTACACAAAACAAGAAACGTTCAAGTAACATACTCAAGAAAATACAAATTTTTTTTTTCTAATTTTTTTTAAATATCGACTGATCACTTTTTGCTTTTACAGAATGCGCTGTCAGATATTTTTTGATGGTGAAACGGGTACAAATGTCGTCTTTTCATTTTTAAATTATCTCGTATGCAGGACCTTTCTAGACAAATTTAATCTTCAGGTTTGATCATTTGTAAAGTAAATTTAAAAAATAATAATAATCGAAAAAGTGGTATTTATAGTTATTCTTAATCTTGCGAGAGCAAACCTCAAAATTATTCTAGCGAAGTGCAGGTTTTCGACAGCCGCGAATCATCGTCCTTGTAGTTTAATAAAATACCAGGGGTCGGATTTTGGCCAACGCCAGAGCGAGTACGAGGTCGAAATGCTCCTCACAGAGCGAGCGAAGGTAGCCTTCGTAGGCAATTTTTCTGCTAACACGAGCCAAGAATGCGGCTCGTCTGCTACGAAGCGTCCTCTGCAAAACAGAAATTAAGCTACAAAGCACTGGACGTCATCTGCTAACATTCCAGAGAAAAAGTTAGCCTTCTGTTACGAACCGAGCGCCGCGGCGGTGTGAGATCGGACGCGGGCTGAAACTGTGATCGTCTGCTGTTTCACGTTTGATGTCAATGACAGCTCGTGCTTCATTTGCAAATCTCAAGTTGTTCTGCTGCCGTACACTATGAAACATCAAACGGTGATGAAGGAGTTCTAAGAACAAGCATATCGTAGGCGGCGATACCTCTCTCGCTATTTGTATGATGGTGAGACGTTCTCACCAAAATATTGCCCGATGTGAGCTCGGTAACGGGTTAAAGATCTCTGATTGGCAGATTACGCCCAGCCACGTCCAATCAGCAGCCAATAACGCCTCGCTCTCACCATGAACGAAATGAAAACCTTGCAGCTATTGCTAAATACACCAATTAGTTGGAGGAACATTCTTAGCCCAAACACTGCCTACCTTTGCTATTGTTTTTTTTGTTTTTTTGCCTCATACTTAGAAGACATTTACCAAAAGTACCGGTATGTTGACAATTAGCATTAAAATGCGAGAAACTGGAGTTCTGTTTGTGCCAAATGTGCCTGCCGAACATTCTATTATAGACCCACTTCAACATAATAATAATAATAATAATAATGCTTTATTTCCATCCTTTATGATGGTGGGGCCCAAGAAAAAAAGCTGCAGTAAGCACCTTGACGAGTCCCTGGGCCCTTACAATGGACAGCAGCAAGCATGCGGGAAAACAAACAAAAAGCAACATAATAGCGTGCTAGAGGCAATGATGTTAGAAATCAGTACACAAAACTAAAAGCACCTTTTGCAAATGTTAAGAGGGAAAAGTATCATGTACAAGCATATAACAAGCGCACGTCTCTAAAGGTTAGATTTTCTAGATCAATGTTATTGCTGTTAAGGTTGTTTAACAAATGCGGGAGTGTGGAGCTTAACATTTGAGAGCCATAATTTGTTCGCTGCGTGACCATCTTCCATTTCTCTGGATTACGGGTAGGATACGGAGGAGAAGTTTTCCTCAGCGACGCAAGGTTTTCCAAAAGACATGTACCTCTTATTTTTTCACTTTTATAACTAGTAGAAAGCCGATACTGATATAACTTGTGAATATTGATTATTTGAAAGATCTGAAATAAATCAGCGGTATGAAAGTCGCGTGGCACGTTGCATATACATCTCAATATTTTCTTTTGCAACATAAAAAGTTTATCAATATTGGTAAATGTTGACGTTCCCCAAACAAGGTGGCAATACGTTAAATGGGAGAAAAATAATGATTTATAAAGCAATAATTTAACATTTGTTGGTAACACAGATCTGTATCGATTTATAATACCCACTACTCGAGCTAACTTTGGGATAAGATCATTTATATGGTTATCCCAAGACATACCCTCACTAAAAATGACTCCAGGAGTTTTAAAACAACTAACAATTTCGATAGGAGTAGAGCTAAAAGTGAGCATTTTAGACAGCACCACAGGCTTGTTTTTTGGACGAAAAATCACAGCTTTTGTTTTATGAATATTGATTTTCAAGGAGTTGCAATCTTCCCAACTTTTTATCTTTGATAAGGTCAGATTTGCCATATCGATTAAATCGTCGCAAGTATCGGAAGAAAAAAATACGCTCGTATCATCCGCGTAGATCACGAATTTTGTGTGCTTATTTACACTAACGATATCATTAATGTATAAATTAAATAGAAAATGTCCCAATATGCTCCCCTGTTGGACCCCTGACGTGATGAACCTTACAGTGGATGAATAACCGTTTACATTTACATACTGTTGGCGATATTCTAGGTAGGACTGTAAAAGTAGCAAAGCTTGTCCGCGGATGCCATACGCTTCAAGCTTTTTAAGTAAAACCACATGACTAAGGCAGTCAAACGCCTTTGTAAAGTCTAGAAAGACCCCCAAAACATACTTTTTGTTCTCAAATTTTTCCAAAATATACTCTTTTTGATTAAGAAACGCAGTTTCAGTTGAAAAGTTCTTCCTGAAACTGAACTGCGATGAAGTTACGAGGTCCCACTTATTTGAAAAATCTACTAGACGTTGATAAAGTATCTTCTCCAAAGCTTTAGAGAAAACAGGCAGTATAGAAATAGGCCTATAGTTACCTAACTCGTTTTTGTCACCTTTTTTATATGTAACAGTTACTTTTGCAATTTGCATTCTTTTGGAAAACACACTCGTTTCCAAAGATAGATTAAAAATATAACTTAACACTGATGCAATTAAGTCAACTACATACTTGACTGGGCGAATTTTTAAGCCGTCGGCATCACAGCTCCCGCTGTTTTTTACGTGTGTAATCACATTAAGAATTTCCGAACTATCAGTTGGTTTTGAAAAGATGGAACTGCAATTATGGGGACAAACATGTTTACAAGCATTAGCTGCATCAGCGTTAGCACCAGCGCTAACACCTATGTCTACAAAATATTCATTGAACACATTGGCCAACTCTTGATTGGTTAACTTTACACCTTTATGCTGCAATGTTTCGATATTATTTGATGCAGGAGCGCCTTTAACCAGTGAGCCTAAATGTTTCCACATTATGTCGGTACGGCCGTTTGCCGACGAAAAAAGGGAAGAATAGAAACTCTTTCTTGCATCCCTCAGCTCTTTGGTTAAATTGTTTCGGAAAGTCTTAAACTCCTTAAGGACATCTGGGTCACGCGTCTTGATGAAACGTTTATATAGCGCAACTTTCTTTCGAATTTTTCTAAGTAAACGGGATGTTACCCATGGTTTACGACTTTTGTTGGATACCACTACAAATTTAATGGAAAGTGGCGTTCATATAGCCTAAGAAATTGCTCTAAAATGTGTTATAGGCATCATCAACCGTTGTTTGCATTAGCACGTTGTCCCAAGCAGCAGCTGCGATTTCCTGTCTAAATGCATCGAGGCTATTTTTATTTATGTTTTGAAAAACCGCAGGTCGATGTTTCATAGATTTTCGAGATACAGTAAGTTTAACACACAAAAATATTGGAAGATGGTCACTCAGGTCACAGCTTATCACTCCGCGGCTCAGTCTATCTGTGTGAAAATTAGTTATAAATAAATCTAACGTAGTTTCAGAGCGTAGGGTAATTCTTGTTGGATGGACAATGGTATTAGTACATCCATACATACTGACTAGATTGTTCATTTCCCCTTTCGAGGTGGTGTCAGAATACATATCAATATTAAAATCACCCCCGCAAATGACATTATATTGATTGTCATTTATAAATACCAAAAAAGTCTCGAAAGCTTCGAAAAATGCTAATAGGTTCCCATCCGGTGGGCGGTAAAATACAGCAAAAACATTTTGACCATTACGAAAGCATAACACTTCTATGTCCTTCGTTATAAAGGAATAATCACTTAATACATCACAGTCGATACCTTTTTTAGTCAGAATGCTCAATCCCCCGCCACGCTTCGAAATGCGATTTGAAAAATATGTGTCGTGTGAAGGTAAACGAAAAAAGTCAGAGTCATCATTATACCAAGTCTCGGTAATCATTATAATATCAAAATTAGCACCGAACTGATCAAACAGCAGTTCAAGATCATTACCCTTGTTCACTGCGGACTGCGCATTTAAATGAAAACACTTTAAATTGAAATTGCCCTCTTTCTCAAGGTAAGATTTTATTTCATTCGGAAGCAGTGGAGCTTGATTTCCCATGAAGTGGAAACAGAAACAAGTTAAAAAGTAAGAAATAATCCACATCACCCCTACGCCAGCTTTGACAGGTCATCTTCATTCTTTACGACATACGCTTGTTCACCATCCCGCTTTCGTACCAGAATGCTTCAATTTCGATGCCATACATAACGAAATTCAGACGTTTTGGCCCAATCTTTAGCCACCCAGAAAAGCGCTCTATTCTGCTTCGTCATGTTTTCAGAAATGAAAACATCCGGCTTAGATACGGATACGGGCCGCTATATATCCGAGTGAATTTTCTAAACAATTTCAAATCTCGTGGTCTTTTGTTGGCGTAGTGTTAGGAATTGAGATATAATAGCACAGTACTTTCATAGTATAATAGTACTTTCATTCGACAGAGAAAGAAAGTGAAGCAGCCAAAGCAGACCGATCCCGCTGATCTTCCTTGGCAGTTTGGTACAACCCAAGAAGCACTAAATTAAGCCGGGCCAACAACACGCGCATTGTTTATAGTACAGGGTGTCACAAAAGAAAATTTACACTGTCTTTTTTACCGCAAAAATAAACTAGGCGTCGCCGAACTCTAATTTTCCGCCCAAAGGTAGAGCTAGAGGCCACAACCAGATGCCAAAGTTTCAGCCCCATCCGATAACTTAATCAAAAGTTATAAGTGATTTTCTGAAAATTTCAATGGGAAAATGGAGCCCATCTTTGCCCGTTTTCTATTTCTGGTGCCATAGAGCCCCATGTGTTTGAAAACTCCGTCGGCCGCCATTCTCCCATTGAAATTTTCAGAAAATCACTTATAACTTTTGATTACGTTATCGGATCGGGCTGAAACTTTGGCATCTGGTTGTGACCCCTAGAGCTACCTTTGGGCGGAAAATGAGCATTCGGCGATGTCTAGTTTATTTTGAGGTCAAAAAGACTGTGTACATTTTCTTTTGTGACACCCTGTACATCGACTCAACGCTCTAACGATACGCCACTGTTGTGGCGCTGCTGTGGGCACCGGGCCTTCGCAAAACGCCTCATCTCACGCGAATCTGGTTGCTGCGCACACGCAGTGTCCACAACTGGTGTGGTCAAGCACAGGCTTCTTTGGAAACAGCTTGATTTTGTATAACTAGATATTTAACCCCATTACTCGTGACTCGATCAAAAGTTAAAATTTATTTGTAAAGAATAACAGTAAGAACAGCTAAATTGAACGTGCACTGCCATTCAGACACCGATTACCTATGTTTTTGTCTCTTTTATCCTTAAATATTGCGAGCAGGCTAGTGTTTCATTCGCACTAATTAAAAATACTAACTAAGAATTAACGTTAGCCCTCTGCATAAAAAAGAGAACTCTTGATGACAGCTCTCAATTCAACGATGTGACTAGAAGCTCGTAATCCTCTAACCACAAGCAAGACAGAGAGAATGAAAAAAAAAACGCTGGCTTTCTGTGATTGTGGCCGTACTTACGGTTCAAAACTGTCCTATTGAGTGGATGAAATAAGCCCATAGAAAGAGTAATGAGAAGAAACGAGAGCAACGATGGCTGTCATTAAGGGAAGTGTTTCGTACCGTGACTCACAGAGTTGAATCGTCCACTTTGGCTTGCAAAAACAGTCTCATTCGCTAGTATATCAAGTGATAGATATTTTCAGGAAATTACCTACTCTCCCTGCGATGTATAAAAGTTGTCATAAAACAAATTGTTTTATATTTTTGCAACCAACAGGTCTCTAAACAAGCATTTTACGTTTCCATAGCATACGATAGCTAGGCCTAAGTAAGCTAAAGAAAGAGTGTATAGGCCAGCTGGCTTCTTCAGACTAACATTGTAAGCCCTGAAGCGAAGGCTAGGCGGTGCGAAGGACAGACACTCGCTCCAAGGTTCACAATATCAAGAATCAGATTTTCCTGAAACGCCATGAATTCAGGAACATGTTCCATCGCGCATTTCTTTTTTCTGTTTATTTCTCCAGAAGCCGGCAGCGCGCAATTTGCAGTGCTATCATCTGTTTTATATTTTATTTCCATCCTACCATATATGCCTAGCTAAACGAACCGACGTTTTATCAAACGAGAGAATAGCGTGACCCTGCTGATGTCGCTCAGGTTTTTATGCTCCTTTCCTCATAAATACTATGGAAGACAGTCCACTACTTTTTCTTTTTAGTAGCTCTCCCAAAAGAATCAGTCGTGAGCACCCCATTGTTGTAGAATCAATATGAGTCGGACCGATCGGCTAAATCTGTATTTGACAACGTGAAAAAGAATTCTGCGCCATTATGTCCCCAGCTACCTGATGACCAGTCTTTAAAAGCACTTTCTAAAAAAAAATTAAGTCATGTTCGTGCCTAAACAAAGCAAGCCAAAAAGATGTTCTTTTTTGTTGTTGTTGTTATAGAAATAGAACAGTATGCATTGAATATTTATTTATTATCCCCGAATGAATTGTCATTCATTATTCCAGGAGAATCGGAAAAAAATACTGGAATTTCGTTTTCTTTTCCTGGAAAAGAATAATTACATAAAATAAAACAACTAATCAACCATTGAAATGTAAAGTGGCACTACAAAACAAAATCGCAGCACGCTTTTATTTGTTATTTCAGGAAATGTGACGACAACTTGTACCCGAATCGTAAACCATGAGTTAGCCAAACTGTCGCTTAACTGGGGAACCATATGAGCTGCTGCATCCAACATAGGCCACGATTCAAATAAAACATGCATGCTTCGCAAATGAATAAGATGGGTAACGCATTGGTGTCCGTCAAGTGGAAAATTTATTGAGGTACATAGCATATAGGATAAATGCGTTTTTAACTAGATTTGCACCATTACCTTCTGAATTGGTTAAAATAAACATAATGTTCCACTTCAAAATCTGGTGGGTATCACCGAAAATTACTAAATCACAAAATGTTAGAAAAAATTCGGCTGTGTGTTTGACTTCTAACGGTCCTTAAAATGTATGACGATTCGACGCGCACCCGCGTTTTTTTTTTCGTTTCTTATTTGCATTTTTGCTCAGCCAGTTTTTCGCCTGTGGCACAACGGCTAACGTTTGCTCACCGTCCCACTCCTGCGCCCTACAAATATTGAGCACATCTGTTTGACCGGTCTAGTCGTTTTCAAATGACACTCAACAAGTTTCTAATTGGAGCTCTATGTTCCTCTTTTCTCCAACCGGAAAGTAAAATATGTGAAACATATTAATAATCTAATCTGTTTTAAACGCTGTGCACATCAATAGCTAGGTTGGCGTTCGGTGATAACTTATAAAGCAGAAAATACTTTCTTTTTCTCTCAAATACAGCCGGCATATGTCTTGGCAGCGTGCTCGGCACAATAAACTGAACCGCCAGTGCGTCAAATTTTTACTCGCGAACCTTAACGTGCAAGGGTCTTCATGTTACATTATTACGGCCTTTTGGGAACCGTTAATCTCACGCGGTGCGCGAGCAGTCGCCCCGGCTTAGGGGTGACGTGGAGAAATGTCACACTGAAATCGTTTTCTTCAGTAGACCGATACAAAGCTTCTAGAGTGTCGATGAACGAAGCCTAACGCGCACTTACGTGGAGTAATGTTCCATTGGACGCCGTCTAACGCGAGATCGATGTCAGCTCTGTAAATAAGGGGCACCCCACGCTTTGTCCCCCGCTGTGTCCCTGTACTCTGAAGTATTGCGTAAAATACTTCGGGGAAAAACAACAACAAACAATATACGATATCTAGTTTAGCTGTTAGCTTCTTGTCTGCGTCGTATTATTTGTCTTACGCAAAGTTCCGCCTCGGTGACTCTCTTTGGAGCACTTGTGTTAGGAGCGCGATGCCCAAAGTACATCCCACTGTGGAGCGTCGGAGAAATAGCAAGCACAAATCTCTAAGAAGGATTAAATAGCGGCTGAAAAGAAAAGAGAAAAAAAGTGAGAAAGTATATGAAATACATTTTCAAAAAGGTAAGAAGACAAAATTACATTTTTGAAAGAGGATTCAGGCTCACGGTGATTGAACAGACCTTCAGTTTCCCCGAAGTGGCTAGTTTCGTCGATAGCCTGGCGTTCTCGTGACTTAAGTCTTATCGCGAAATGGGGATTATTATGGGATATATGAGAGAGCAAGTATAGAACACTCCAAAATTATTATATCCACTACACCGTAGTTTTCTCCTCCTTTCTTTTTTTTTCTTTTGCCGCTTCGCTATCGATCGAATGACGGGTCAAAGAAGGTTGCAGATACAAAAAAAATAAAAAAATAAAAACGAAGTTATTTCAAGATGATTTTTGTATGCCTGATCTGAAATTATTCCACCAGGTCTGTTATAAAACTGGCAATTGGGTTGCACAGACCAGTCCCCAGTCCGCTGACTGACCTAAGCTTCTATTCTTGGCGGGTCTTCATACCTCCAGAGTGTAGACGGTAAACTCATAGCGGCAAAAAATCTTTCCCAAAGGTTATTCTTTTTTAACAAAGGTCAGGGGCGCTGAAGGCCTCTAGGGTTAGACAAAATAAAAAAGAGCTACTGAACCACAAAACAGCATCAGGCGAAAAACAATGTCTTCGGCGTTTTGGGTGTGGTTACGTTTTGGCTGCGACAGTGAGCCAGCCTGTGACTTGTGACCGCAGATGTGTGCTTGTAATAGTATATTTATTTATTTATTTTTGTTTATTTACTTACTTGATGTTAATGTGAATGTATTTGGAAGATATTTTCTCATAAATTTTTATTTGAAAAATTGTGATCTCATATGCGACATGGTGATACATTTAACTTTAACGACACGTCATTGATTCCCTGCCTAATTTAGCGGTTTCATTTTCCCGCTAGAATTAAAGGGCAGCGACGTGCGTACACGAAAAACACACGAGATCGGCTGCAAAACCTCATTTTAGTAGATCGTTCCGATGCCTCCGGTAACGATGCCCTATACTCCACATAGAGCACTCCACGGGTCTACATACTAAGACCCGACCCGACCAAAACCCGTTGACTTTAAGTTTTACCAGATCCGCGCCCGGCCCGATCGGATGCGTACCTGATTCGGCCCGGCTGGAAACTGGCCCCGACTGAAGATGCCTCGACAAGGTAAGATAAATTACGTCTCGGGACCGAAAACAATGCTCACTACCCCGGTCGGAACGGACCGCGTCCCAGGACCGGGCCGATCCCAGGCTTTCTTGTTGGCCCGAACATGTGCAGATTTCTAACTTCACGTGATTCTTACATTTATTGGGTATCGTTGTCGGAGGTACAAATCGAACTATCTTAAAACGTTAAAAAAGAAAAAAGAGAAACATCTCGCAAGGGGTGAGAAGTTAGCTGAAGCGGATGCACTGGTGGGGCTCGCGTTCGGGAGAGTTGTACCAATACCACGTAAAATACGAAGCCTATTCCTTTCCCTCCAAAACGTCATCAGCAGTGAAACCGGCGCAGCGCGGTTTCACTGCGTTTACTATGCGTAAGTATCCTAGACAGCTCGTCTCGAAGCGCCTCACAACGAAGGCGCTACGTTAGCACCTGTCGACGCAAAGACGAACGCGTTTGCCGCTTTGCGGCGGCTCCAGCTGTTTGCCACTGGGGGGCGGGTCGGTCATTCTCTAAAGGTGACGACATATGTTGGCCTTTTCTTCTGGCTGGTTTTGGTTGGACGCGGGCAAGTTTCATTTCATTTCATTTATTTAACCCTTAAATGCCCACAGGGGGCCTTACATAAGGGGGGGGGGGGGGGGGGATTTAAACACTCAAAATAACACAAACAAAAAAAAGACTAGGATGTTCATGAACACATGCAAACAGGACGCTAGGTGGTGACGAGAGAGGAAATGGCAGATCTGAAGTTATTACATTCTCTGATGCTCACAATAGGTTCCGGGAGGTTGTTCCAATCAGTAATAGCCAATTGTAAGGGAGAAAATTTGAATAGGTTTGTCCGAGGCGTAGTCAGTTGAATTTTGAGTGGGTGGTCAGTGCGGGGGGAGATGTGGGTGGCCGAAGGGCAGTATTCATCCTTTTTTAAAGGAAAATTATATATTTTGTGCAGGTGGGTAAGACGTTATACTTTTCTTCTTTATTTTAAAAGAGGGAGGTTTAATTTTGCTTTCATTTCGGTAATACTTGTAGGCTGATAATTGTGGAGAATGAAACGTGTAGCCCGGTTCTGCACAGCTTCCAATTTTTCCTCCAGATACAACTGATGGGGGTTCCAGACAATGGATGCATACTCGAGTTCAGGACGGATGAGAGAATGGTATGCGATGAGATTTGTTTCTTGCGTGGCCTTATAGAGATGGCGCTTTAAAAATCCCAAACTTCTGTTTGCTTTCGCAGATATGTAGTTCATATGAGGCTCCCATGATAAGTTATGGTTAAAGTTGATGCCAAGATACTTGTAGGATGTTACGGCTTCAATTGGTATGGTAGAAAGTGAATTGTCAATCTGAGTAATGTTTTTTTTTTTTGGTAGTAAAGTTAAGAAATTTTGTTTTGTCAACATTGATCTCCATTTTTCCACTCTCGACACCATGCTCGAATTTGTCGTTCGCCCGCCTTTGAAGTGTCGTTCGCCCGTCATGTAAATAATCCCCCTTCTGAAAGACTGCCACCTCTGTTGGCGACTGTGAAATCCCTGCACAACGGCGGAGAAAAACAAAACCGCAACCTAACGGTACCATTTATGCGTTTGGTTGGATTACAAGTAAAAAAAAAAAGAAACACCCAGAAAAGAAAGGTGATGAGCGCAGTGACGTTGCACTTTCGGCGCAGTTCGATTGGCTCGTTGGCTCCTAGTGTTGCCCGAGCTCCGACGTCCGCCTTCGCTATTTTATGGAATGACTCGCGCGTTCCTCGATACAGATGTTCTTGCCGTTCTGCGCTGGTTTCGGGAAGTCACGGCACGTGACTTCCCGAAAAGGTTCTATAAATTTTAGATAGGCTTACGCAAGCTCGTCGTCGTCGTCGTCGTCGTCGTCGTCGTGTCGAAATCGGAGTAAGAAACCGCGATCGGGAAGAGGGCATTTCAATATCTGAAGACTCGTCGCAACCCGACAGGGACTTCTCTGTGAATTTAAAGTTAAATATTTACTAAATATGCCTCTAATCCAACGCTATCCTTCAATTTACTTTACATGGCGCCATCTTTTTGAAGTACATAGCTCTTTCGAAAATTCACTCGTGTCAAATTGGTTTGATAATTTGTTTCAAGGTCAGTCTGGAGTAAGTAGGAATGATCGTCGTTGCAAACTTGCCGGTAGATAACGCAATCATCCGCGTATAAACGAATACTAGATGTTAAGTTTTGAGGAACGTCATTAATATAAATTAAAAAGAGAAGAGGTCCAAGTACGCTCCCCTGGGGAACTCCTGACGTAACCGCTGCGTACGGGGATTTAACACCATTGACAACTACACACTGAGTACTATCAGTTAAATAATCTTTCAGCCACTTGATAAGATAACCAGGTAACCCCAAGGATGACAATTTGTGCATAAGAAGGGAGTGGGGCACTTTAAAAAAAGTTTTTGGAAGTCTAAAAGCAAGCAGTCAGTTTGTATATTTTTATCGAATGAGAGAGAAATATCATGGACAAATTCAATCAACTGCGTAGAGCACGACAGACCCGAGCGAAAACCATGCTGCTGCGGGGTAAAATAATTATTTAACTCTAGATGAGATACAATATTTGAGTATATGATGTGTTCTAGCAGTTTGGAACAAACACTAGTCAGCGATATTGGCCTGTAATTAGATACCTCGCGTTTAAGACCTGCCTTATGGACGGGTGCAATATTAGCAGTCTTCCAATCCGACGGCAGCTTGCTCGAGAAAAGCGATTTGTTAAACAATATAACTAGGAAGGACGTAATCGCGGTAGCACACGATTTTAACACGTGGTTAGGGATTCCATCGGGTCCTGTGGCTGAATGAGGTTTTAAATTACAAAGAAGTTTAAGTACACCATTATCCTCAATTACAAATTCTGGCATCCCATTAAGTTCTGACATAGATGGGGCCAATTCGTCTGTCTCTGCTGGACTAGAAAAAACAGACTGAAAAAAATTATTGAAGCAAACCGCTCTCTCTAAGTCGTCCGAAGTCAATTCATTGTTCTGAAGTATTGGGGGTATACCTATGCTTTCGTTATTACCCGTTCTTTTCACAATTTTCCATAATTATTTTGGGTTGTTAAGCAACCTGGGACCCAGGGTAGAGAAGAAATGCAGTTTAGCTTCCTTAACCTCTTTTTTAAAGGCGTAATCGAGGCATTTTAGTTCACTTTTCGTTGCCGGGTTTTTTGTTTTTTTATACTTAAGAAACAGACGTCGTTTTTTATTTAGGAGGCAACGCAAGCTTTTGTTTACCCATGGTTTATCGTGTCTACGCCTTCCTGATAACATTTTACAGGGAACATATTTATCGATAAGAGCCATAAGTACACTTTTAAACAACAACCACAAATCTTCAATGTCAAGTGACGTACATGAGCATTCAAACTCGGGGAGGAAAGCCAACAGGTCAAAAGACAAGTTATCATAATCACCCCGATCGAAAACATACACTTTTTTGGGGCGTGACTTGATGATGACATCGCGCCTACAAGTTATTTGTGTAACTACAACTTCATGGTCACTGAGGCCCGGTGTCGTCATTACTGAGGACACACAAGAAGGACGATTTGTAAAAAAAAGATCTAGAATAGATTCCCGTGCACTATATCTTGTTGGAAGGGACACGAACTGTTGCAACTCATGAGTGTTTATCAGTTCGTCAAACGTGGTATAAAGAGAGAGTGAATTACGCAAATTAGGTATATTTTCCACCCAATCTATATCGGGAAGATTAAAGTCTCCACTAAGTATGACGTCATCAGGGGTTATTGCCGACAAAGTATTAGATAAACACAAAAGGGGATCCAGTGCATTATTACCCGGTGGTCTATAAAATGAGCTGACTGTGAGAAATTTCGAGCCATGCAGTTTGATTTTACACCTAACAGATTCGCAAATACAGTCGTGAAATTCAAGGGCTGTGCTTGGTAGGTCTGTAGACACAAGTAAGAACACACCCCCGCTTCTTAGATTTCTATCTTTGCGGTAGACCTCATAGTTAGCTGGAAATATTTCAGAACTGTGTACAGAACCATCAAGCCACGACTCCGTACCAATAACCACATCAGCCTGTGTTGAATTCAGAAGAAAGGAAAGTTCGTCTTTTTTGTTTTTAACACTTCTGCAGTTGACAGTTACGAAGACTAGTTTTTGAAAGCTAAGTTCTCCATTTCCGCTTGTATGCTTTGGTGGTTACCGGGCACTTTCGAACACAGTGTCATTATCTGGATCGTACATATACGTTTTGTTGCCTATAGTTAACTTGTAGCATCGCAATTTAAATTGCGCGTTCTACTCACTGGCGTAGTCTAGTAGTCTGCGTCTTGCAAACTGTACTGCAGGGGAAAAATCGTCGCTTATAGAAAAACCACTTCGTTTTAGTTTGAAGGCCTTGGAAAGAACCCTTTGCTTGTCTTTAAATGACAGGAACTTCGAAATCAAAGGGCGGTTTTTATCAGCAGCAAAGCGGCCAATCCTGTGCGCTCGTTCAATGCTAGTAGCTTCAAGGTGTATATCGAGCTTATCGGCGAAAAAAGATAAAGCCTTAGCCTCTGAAGCTTCCCAGGTTTCAGCCGCCACGTCGGGCAAACCGTAGATGAGCAGGTTGTTTCTCCGAGATTGATTTTCCAGTTCTTCTTGACGTAAAGCTGTTGTTCTAAGCTGCGTATCGAGTTCCCGATTTGACGCTTTAAGTTCTTCAAATTCTCCCCTCAGTGGTTTAATTGTAGCCACATCGCTCTCAATTATGGCTATACGAGAAAATAAGCCCTCCAGTTTTCTTTCGAATGTGGTTTGCAAATCTTTGATGGCTTTCAGTTCGTTTATTACAGTCTTTTGTCCTTCGTGCATACTAGGAATTAGTTGCATTGCTTCAACTAGCTGATTTCCTTGCGCGGCAGAAAGAAGGCCGGGATTTAATTCAACGTCACCGCACAGCAGTAGCAATAAGAAATAGAAAGCGTAATTGTGCAACAACACGAAACCTCTCCGAAATCGGCAGGTCAAGCCGCGTGATCTAACGTTAGCAAATACAATATGGGGTGGAACCGGCAGAAGAGCAAAACGAAATTTAGAACATTTAGAGAAGCTGGCACCAACCTGCATGAGCAGCAGAAAACGAATATGCGTGAAGGGCACCGCCATGACTGTGCCGGTTCCACGCCCCAAGCCGAGACTGTCGATTTCCGCCTTTTGTAGGCTGAAAACACCGAAACTGTCCTCCCAAGGTTCGTAGGCAGGGATCAAACACTGGCCAGAAACGGGTGCCGGACACGTTGCGAGAGTGGTGTCGTCGAGAAGATCCGAGTTGAAGGCGAAAACAGGCGTAGCCGATGGTGGGGGATGTTCCGTGTCTTTGCTGACGTTGCGTTGCAATAGCGATGAAGCACCACGACACACGACCGGCATGAGCAGCAGAAAACGAATATGCGTGAAGGGCACCGCCATGACTGTGCCGGTTCCACGCCCCCCACGGTGTAACAGGTGGGGAATGTGCCTAAACATTAATAAATGCAATTATATTCGGTTTACCAAAAAACGCAACCCTTTTCTATCAAGGTACAATCTAAACGGCACTGACCTTAAAGGGAAGATGGGGCACTTCTACAGTTGAGAAAAAACGCTTGAATTGCGTTCATTTGACCTTCAGAATAACAGATATCACAATTATATTTCAATGCGACACGCCGGAGAGCCATAAGAGCAATTTGAAAATAGGGCTGAAGCCCCGCCTCCCTAGCCTTGGCAAGCCAAAAGATCCGTCGATGACGTCACGGACAGCGACTGTCTTTCGCGTTTTTCTCGCGTTTAACAATACTTGCGCGGCAAATGGTTTTGGTATTCGGGTTCACGAGGTAAGAATACACTAGAATTCACTTCTAACTCATTTTTTTCAAGAAGCTCCGTAGCTTCCCTTTAAAGAGGTTACGGAGGTAAAGTATTTAGGGGTCTATTTTAGCAGCACTCTTTCCTGCACACTAAACATTATAACACCCATAATCGTGTAAAAAGGGTGTAAGTTAGGAAAAACACCCTTCTTACACTTCATTTACACGATATTTGAATATCGGTGGGTGTAAAAAGGGTGTGCTGATGTTTTTCATCCCTTCCACACCCTTTTTACGACCTCGCTTATTGCGATGGCGTCTGAAATCGTGTAAAAAGGGTGTATGGGCGAATTATACGCCCTGTATTACACGGTGTGAAAGGGGCGTTATGGTGATGCCAGTCTAATACACCCATGATTTCATATCCGTTAATGCTTATTGCTTTGCTGAAACTGTTGCTGATGTACGGCGGTATAAACATCCAGTATAATTAATCGCTACACGAAGTCGCGCATGGTTAGGAAGTGATGGAGTATAGTTTTTGCAACTCCGATCGAACTCTTCGTCCGAGAGGAGCCGAAAATTACGTGTCGCGTGTGCGTCAGTTTCATCAGTTCAACTTCGACTTAAAAACAAAACATCTCCACTCGCAAAAGATGAACGAAGACGTGTCAATATACAACCCAAACAGCACACAGCATTGCGCCGATATAGGATCAAATATGAAAAATTCCGCCGTTACCATTTTGGTCCAGCCAATATCTGTGAAAAAAAGGATGGGTCGCGGCGACGCCATCCTGACATACCGTAGGCGATGCCGTTTTTGGTTGAGCGTCAAGATTCCCGCGTGAATGGCCTATGCCGGCGAGGTATGTCTATTTCTTAACCGCCTAAAATCCGACGTTAAAAAAGAAAAGAAAAACAAGATGAAGCAAAACGGAATCTGCTTACTTTTAACCAGAGAAAGACCTCCTGCGCTGAACCACTGAACAAACTGTGTATTACAAACTCACCTGACTGGCCCTCGCACTACTTATAGCACCTTCACTGAGATTTTATTTTTGTGTGTAGTTCTAACGAAACAATTCCGCAAGACAATCGAAAGTGCCGAATTTATGACACCCCGGCTATAGTACGCGATCCTTAGTTGACACCAAAATATCTAGCCTCCCGACGCTTTTTTTTCCTTTTTTTTTTTTTCTTTTTTCGTACGGGTGAAATTGCATCTCTTGTTTCATGCGTTCGAATTTGTTTTGTGTTATTTATTTCGTGATTTCGCGGTCGGCATCAGAGCACGCACGCCACTGCGTGAAGCAAGTCCTGACGTGTCCCATTTTGCGACCCTCCTTGGGCAGCCCAGGTGGCTTATACAAAGCCGCAGAGGGAGATTAGCTGCTTTGTCCACCCCTCTTTGACCTCGTCTTCTGATAAGCCTCCACACCTTCTTTTGTGTCTTCGTGTGGCTGTGAGCGAGTGCGAAGGCCGCTTCTAGCAAATCAGAGGGGTGGTGTGTAACACGTGACCGTTCTCCGTGGGACAGGGACGCTTGGACTATAATATGTCACGTGACTCGCTCCGACGCGCTGATGGGCTCACTGGGGCCGAAGTCTTTGCCGTATTCCAAATTACGGTGAGTGTAGGGGCCACGTAGGCCCGGTTTCTAAAAAGCTTCCGTCAGGCGTCAGTGTTCTTCTGTTTTTCGTGCGTTGCAGTCGCAGCCGTGGTTTTTCGTCTTGAACGGCCGGAATACGTTCATACTAATTTTTTGGTAATATTTGTGAATTTCGTCGGAGTCCATAGAATTATTGTGCTGTGTTTGTTGGACGCGTTTCGACAAAGAACTAACTGCTCGTCGGCGCTCGTGAGACTTCCGCTGATTGTGATCGACCGCCTTCATCCTCGACATCGTGTTTGCGTAGTTTTGTGCTGCCCTAGTCGGATTGTGCATCTATCACGACAGAGAGCTGCTCATCGGCGACGGCGAGAGTTCCGTTGAATGTGAGCAACCGCCTTCATCCTGGACGTTGTGTTTGCGAATTTTTCTGTGGTGCCCGAACCGGATTATGCAACTATCACGGATTACATGAGATCGGTGTTTTATTTGTAAGTACTCTGCAAGCATGCTTCTGGTAGTAGTCCTGCTACCGTCTCAATAGACCATTTTACTGTTTACAAGCATGAACTGCTGCTTACGCCTCAATCAACTCCCGGTCGTTCCGTCTCTGCCAGCCTGTCGAGTTTTGCCTACGTCAGCAGAGCTAGAAAGCTTTAAAGTAGGTTTAGGCGAAGGAAAGCCTTATTTAAAGTTTGAGTGCATTTATTTTAAGCCTCTAAGAATTTTGTAGCTTTGTCACAAAAACTTAACACTAGGTCACAAATGCCAGCATTTGAGGTTTGACATGGGTTTCTCGCGAATTCGCGAAAGAAGATGAGGTCCATGCACGTTTTTTCTGGATTCAAAAAATAAAGTGTTCCACATGTTTCAATTTGTTAGCAATCATTTCTCCGTAAATACTTTTTGATGAAGTGCTGTGTTACACATTTAGTATAACTTCTTGTAGCTGAATGAAGTGAGAGTTACTGCGCAGGCGAGCTGGTGAAGGATCATGGTGAAAAAAACCCAAGACCAGACCTGTACCGTACGCATTACAAGTAATCAAATTACTTGTAATCGATTACTTTTTGGAGTAATTTTGTAATTAGTTGATTACTTTTATTAGGCAGTAATCACAAGAGTAATCTGATTACTTTTTGAAGTAATAAAATTACTTGTAACCGTTACAATTTGTCCACGGGAACCCCCCCCCCCCCCCCCCCCCCCCCGGGCACACGCCTTTTTTTATGAAAGGACAAAAATAAAATTTGCTTCTTTTTTTTTTTTTCGAACGGAAAAAAGAAAGATTTTTGCGGAGCTCTAGGAAACGAGGTCAATCTCTTTCTATGTACAGTTTCTGTGAAATGTCCGTTTTTTTTTGTTTTTTTTTTTTCGTGCTGGGACTGGGAGTAGGAAGCCCCAGGGAAGCCACAGTGCGTGACAAAGGCCATTCAGGGCGAAGTTTGAGGAAGCAGAATGTAGCTTTGTGAGTCATTCGTTGAAACTAGCCCCCTCACGCACACACACTCACGGAAATAAAAAAATAAAAAAAATTCTGCTTAGGGTACCTACTCGCAGCCCGTAGGAGAATCAGAACCGAAAAATGCCTAAAGCGGATGCAAAATATAACAAAGGCAGTTGAAATATTCCCCCATTTCTCCTACGTGGTCTTTTTGCCAAGCGATGTTTCGAGTTGAGAAGTCGTCGGGGCGATCTCTTCCGCTAATGGATACTACACATGATCCGTTTCAAATCCTGGAGCTGCTGCTCTTTTGTATAACATGCGGGTTCATCCATATGTGAATAATAAAATGAGCGACGCAAACTTTGAGCGACAACCCTTGCTCAAGCTTAACAAGATCTAGAACCCCCTCCGCTTCCCCCCCCCCCCCCACACACACACACACTGGCGAACGCCCAAATCATTAAACGTCTTCAAACGAATTCTATGCTTCTGTCCGCATTGTGACGGTGCAACGACCACGAAGAGGGAGCCAGTTTTTCTTCTTCAATACTTGTGCAAATGTGAAATATAGGTTGAAAGTAGTTCATTGTTATGAGCGCTAAAGATGTGTCTTCACACAATAAAGTAATCGGAAAAGTAACGATTACTTCTCTAAGTAATGTCCAATTACTTTTGCCGTCGAGTAATCAAGTAATCTAATCGAATACTTTTTAGCCAAGAGTAATAGTAATTGTAATCGATTACTTTTTTTTAGTAACGTGTACAAGACTGCCCAAGACTAGGACAAAAAATCGGGACAACACAACAGGTCTCAAGACATTTTGAGGCAGTATTGTGTTTTCCCAATTTTTTTTGTCACTAGTCTCGGGGTTTACCCACCATGCTCTTCTAGCTGCAGTACACGTTTTTGGTAGGGTGTACTGCTGCCATCACACCCTAATAAATAGGTGTAGAGCAGAATCACTCCTTTCTGTGTAGGGTGTAAGGGATTACACCGGTTTTTGAGGGAGTGAGAGATAACACCATTTTTCTAGGGCGTTTTTGTACACCAATAAGGGGGTGAGTTGTGACCCATGCCATTTACACCAATAAGGGCGTGAAAATGTTTAGTGTGTGGGCCAAACACGTGGACACAGTAACACTTAAGGCGAACTGTGTCCTAAACTTTATAAAAAGGAATTTTAAAATTGCTCCTGAAGATATAAAAGCTTTGCTATACACTACTAACGTTAGGCCTATCTTAGAGTACGCGTGTTCAGTGTGGGACCCTCATTTCCTCAACTTGTCCTCAAAAATTGAACGCGTACAAAATAGAGCTTCGCGCTTTGTTACAAATACCTACGCCTTTCGGTCAAGCGTCACCAAACTTAAAGAGCAACTTAACTGGCACTTGCTGGCTTCACGACGAAAGTGCTTGCGATTAAAACTTTTTAGAAGTATTTTCCTACAGAACACACGCATTAACAAGGATAAGTATCTTCATAGTCCTGATTACATTTCCTCAAGGGTAGATCATTCGCTTAAAATAAAAGAAATTAGATGTAGAACAGAACTGTTTAAACATTCCTTTTTTCCAAAGAGCATTCATGAGTGGAATGCTCTACCTGAACTTGTGGTGACAGAAACCTCAGATGCCAGCTTTTCTTCTCTCCTATTGGACCTATAAAACTCCCTCAGTGTTCAATATCCTGTATTGTGTTTATTAGTTATACTTGTATCGTGTTTTCTGTTAGTAATGTGCTTGCTGATTGTATTCCTTTTTTCTTGCAACAAATCTTTGATGTTTTTTGCATTTTTTTTGTGTATTGGTGCTTTCAAGCACTATGTTTTACTTGCGTTTAACAAGTGTGATGCAACCATCTTTTATGTATTTTAACCCCCCTACTGTAATGCCCTCTGGGCGATGTAGGTACTGTATAAATAAATAAAAATAAATAAAATAAATTTTAGGGTCTCTTAAGTGATTACGCCACCCTTTTGTTACCTCACCAGCATGAATTCACTTTTGTTACTCAAACTTTGAAAGAGGGGGGGGGGGGGGGGGGGGGGGGTGACACATTAGTCGTTTTTGGTGTTTAATTTTATCAGAATGACGCCTCCTTTTTTTAATATCTAAAAGTGGTTGTGTCAGCCCTTTAATGGCTGTTTCTTGTCTCAACTGGTGCATTTATGCAGAAATACTTGTTTGTAATAACTGCAGTTCTGAAATTAGGAACGATTCTCAAATATAAAACGTGGGCTAAACAAAAGAAAAAACAACAACCAATGAAAGTACAATTTATTATTTACATAAAACCATGCCATATATATTTATGTCGAACTTTATGTTCACGACATACAAAACGTGTCTATCTCATTGATTGTATTGCTCGCCGTTAACTAAAGCAGCAGAAGAAAAAACAAAACAAAAAAAAACACGAAAGTCAACAACAACGATATTTTCAAGTATATCGATCAACCCTAAAACACACCATCAATGATTGCTTCTTATGATAAAAGAAGGAAACCCTTGCTGGAGTGATAATTGACTTATTATTAAAATAATCATAAAAAAAATATCAACTAAAACCGCCTGCTTGTGAATATTTATGCGGATAGTTAAAGAACAAGCTCATTTTGGGCTGTTAGATGCGTTCTAAATTTAATATTTGAAGCTCGTATCTCACTTGAAAGGTCAATCTTAAGAAAGCTTAATATTTCTGTTTTCAGAGTAACGCGTTTAAACACAAATCACAGCCAAAAATGTACCTAATCATATCTAGCTTCGATTTTTTTTTATGTGTGGTGAAGTAGAACTATACACAAGCAGAGTTCTGCAAGTCTTGAAGTCTTAGCTTGTGTAGATTTGGGATCAATTTAAAACGGTGGATATGTACCGTGCTTAAGAAAGACGACCTTGCGTGGTCATATATTTTAGGCTTCTTTGCTATAAGTTTTAGATACAACATTTACGCTCCATAGCCGAGGTCTAGATTATCGCAACCATGAACATTTTATCACGCGTTCCAAATATCAAAATCTAATATAAAAAGTTGAATGGTAGAAGAGAAGTTCTCAACGACCGTCTTACTCCGCAAGAACGAAAAAACGCAATCGCTCGTGTCAAAAAAACAACAAAAAAAAAAAACGTTATAGCTAGAGCATCGTGCCAAACACTAACTTGAGAGTGCTGACCATTCGTTCGATTCACTTGTTTACGCGGGTTTATTGCTCATTAACGTCAAAGCCCAATTAATAAAATTGCATTATATCAGTACCCAATCGACGGACATTAAGAAAATATTGATTCCGTGATTGTCATCTTAGTTAAGAAAACAAATATTTGTTTGTCAATTAATTGCAGCTAAAACAAATATGCAAAAATTTCTGCACAATTTAACGCTTTCACAACATTTTTTTGTGTACTATTCTGCGGACGGTGACATATTAAAAACTAAGTGACGCATGCTACTATTTATATTTAATTATTAGCCAATATACAATTCCGTCCATTTGTCTGCAAGACGTCAATGGCGTCACCGCCACTTCGAATGATCTCTTGGCAAGATGGAAGCGCACCTTGTTTCCGACGCCAGTCAACACCGACTTCTAGCAGCACCTTTTTCAACGTACTACCTACGCGGGGTTACGTCACGGAGTGGTAATGACATTCTCTTTCGTTTGCGGTAGTTTTTGTTCAACTACGTAAAGCGATTGTGCTTAAAAAGTGTGCACGTCGTCCGAGGTCGTCTGCCTTTCATTCTTCGTGTTTTCCCTGTCTCGAGGTAAGTCGAGAAATAGTGCCAGTATCAGGTTTAATGCGCTGTCGCATGGAGTAGAGCCGGCGGTGCCTGTAGCAGGAAAAACGGCACCTAAATTATCATTTTCCCATTGACTAAGCGAAACGGCACCTCAAGTCCCATTGGTTGCGACGCGTCATATCAGATCCTTCGCCACGCAAGCCGGCGAGGCTGCTCGAGGTCAAAGCACACACGCTTTAGAAATAGAACACAAAGAAAAGCATAGCAACACAGATGCATCGCCACGGAAGCCGTGGAGCCGGCAGGGTTTGCCGCGTCTGCGCATTGGGGGAGCGTAATGTGTCACCGCCAGAGCGCCATGTGAAAAAGGAAGACGTAGGGTGCTGCTTGTAGAAATACGCTGATTGTACGAATGCTTTCGCATTCCTACACGTAAGCAGTCTGAGGTGTCCTCCTGTAATTTTTTTTATTCGCGGAAGTGGTTTCTTAAAGTACCTTAAAAAATTCTACGGTCGCCACCAACGAAGTTTAACGTTGCGTGAGATGGACATGAACGAACTGTCTCTATAAACCTGTTTCACCGGGTTCTCAATGCACCTCTGACGGCTCTAATGTTATTACACAAAGGCTTCCTCGCAAAAGGTACACCTGTAAAGCCGTATTTATTCATTTCCTTCTGGTTGTTATAGTGAGTCCCATAATAAGACAGTTAAGCAGTGACTGCCAGTGTCACTGTCGTGGCGTTGATAGTATACTTTTAAGAATTAATTACAAACTAGCCCAATCGTCAACATTATTTAGTCTCTTATTACAACGCAATGAAAGGAATCGTGAAGTCAATTTGCAGTGCACCAACGTCTCGACAAAATTTATCTCTAGCATACTTCGGAGTGGAGATCGTTAATGTTCGAAAGGTTCGAATGGTACAAGCTATCTCGAGTGCATTTTTCCCGAAACTATAACGGCTCCGGCTATTTTCATCTCCATCGCAGGTCGTTTGGAATCCTCCAACTCGGCACATCGTTCTCCTGAACTAATCTGGAAGTTAGAGTCAGGATTAGCCTCATCACGGAATCGAACGTAAGGTTGCGTGGGCTGCATTTATGTCATGATATTCTGATTGAATTTGCCTGCATTCGTCGCATAATTTGGTAGATGTAGAATTTTTCTTGATTAATGAGACGTGGCCACGGGCATGCAGCGTGTCATTTTATATTAATATTCGAGAAATAATATATTTGTCTATGAAATATTATTTATTATTTATTCCATTACTTCTATTGTTTCCATTGCATTGGCTTTCATTGCTCGCGATACTGCACCAAATGCTCAACACAAACCTATTCTCACGCTTCCCCATCCCATCTATAATATTAACCTCCACTGCGGATTAAGAATCGAGGGTCGCTAAACTCATCAAACACAAAGTTGGGCCGAAGTTCGCGGAGAGTGCAGATTATACTCTCGCGACAATGGCATCACGCGGGATGAGATTTCAATCATTCAAACTCTCGGTCCACAACTTCAAGTGAGATTGAGAAACACAAACTCACAGCGAGCGGCGTGCGGTCGTGTATCACTACTGCGTGATGCACGTTAAAAAACCCAGGTTAGCGGTTGTACCGCACTGGCTAAATTTCTCATCTACAGCTGGGAGACTCGTCGCCCCTGTGAGGCAGACCAAGTTCTAGGCTGTATAAACACACACATAACCCAATTTTTTCATCAAAGCGCGCGAGAGCAACCCCATGGGGCAAGCCGATTTAACGGCTGCACTGATGACGTCGCGACCGCGTGTCCCTACATCCCTACGCTGTGTTAAAGTTAACGCTGTCTAGATTGTTCCTATACCTCGTTTCACCTTATGTTGTACCGCAGCGAAGGCTAGAAGCGCGAGCACATAGCGTTGGCAGTCGCTCTTAAATCACGAGAGCTTGTGCCGCCGAGATGTGCCCGAGAGCAAGGAGCTCGCGCTTGTAACCTTTCCTACGGTACATCATAAGGTGAAACAGAGTATAGGCGGCCAGTGAATATTCTGAACGTTCTTGTCGCAAGATCGTCGTTTATGGAAGTTATCGGTGAGGACAAAGTTACGTTTCGCAACTTTGGGAAGGAGTTATTTGACGCCAAAATCTTCGCTTCGGAACCGAGGCGAAGATGGATCTTTGTGATATTATGGAGCCGCATGCGGTGTACGCGGGTTTGGAGCTCATCTTCCGCCACTGTCAACAACGTTACTGGGGCCACCGAGAGGTGGTGTGGGTAGTGTCGTTGGTAGTGTTTGAGAGATAAGGGGGCGAAGGGGGTTGGCAAAAAAGGAACCGGGGGAAGAAAAATGATAAAGGGCACAACCAACACGCACACACACACACACGCACAAACAAAATTTTGGGTCAGGACGTGCCGTAGAAAATGTTCGAGAGAGAAAGACGGGAGAGAGAGAGAATTAAAGAATGGGGGCATTCCTTCCTCTGAATTTTTTAATGTACCTTTCTGAAATGTTAGGACACTATATAGAAGGTTATGGTCTGAGGCTGAGGCGATCGCTTCCCCCCCCCCCCCCCCCCCCTTTACCCCTTTATGCCCCTTGTTCCTTTTTCCACGCAACTGGGAGTAGGAGAAGGGGGGGGGGGGGGGGGAAGTAAACCGCCTCCTCCCCGTCCTCCTCTTTCGGCGCACCTGCTTAGAGGTGTTTCCAACTGGGCCAGACCAGAAACAGAGCAGCGTGCAATTTTCCAAACAATGGTTTTAGGGGTTCTGGAATTAATACGGTTCGCGTTTCATGAACTCACGAGTTGCCATGCCACGCCAAAGCGAGAGGCTCGTGTGAGCGCTCGTAGTGTGCTGGCGCTTGCAGTGACGTCCTTTTACACTTCCTACCCTTGACGTCCGGCTCAGGATTATCAGCTCTGAACGACAATTCGATGGTGTGTGTTCGAATTGGCGGTGACAAGTTTGATTGTTTACTATACGCTCCGTACGGGAACTACAGGGGGCGCTTTGAAAAACGCGCGCAGCGCCGCTAGCGGAGGAGCTGCCGTTCGACAGTGAGGCGCGTTCAGCAGCCTGCGGCGCCTTTTCGCATGTGAAGCCGTGGCGGCAGAAGCGCGCACGGACGAAACTTTTGCTTTTTGAGCCGATACGTTGAGGTTGACGCTGCATGAGTGCTGCGGCAGACCTAAGAAAGACATCTAGCTGTTCTCCACTTCTTATATATTGAGTTTGAGCCGTTATTAGGGGCAATTTCTCTAGTTGCGGCCGAAAAGGGAGTTGGAGCGATTTTCCGCAAGGCAAGACGGCCGCCACCATAATTGCTCTGAGTGGGAAATTTGTTTCGCTCATCGCTGTAAACGGGACAGCTGGAACGATGACGATTGGAGGCGAGTGAGATGTTCACTAAGTTTGTGCACGAAAAGTGCCATGTATCATTAAGATAGCAGGTCCGAAAGTTATGTTTCTTACGAATAAAGAAATAAAGCTGTACGGGATATTCAATGTTGGACCCAAAATGTTGTGTTATAACCGGGCTGTGCGAAGTGCAGATTTGGGCACACAGGTGCTTGGACTTGACAGTAACATGATACAGCACTTATTATACCAAAAAGAGGTGTTATAGGGAAACCAGGTGGAAATTTGGTTTGGGCGGCGTAACTCAATGGTAACCGGTTTTGACCGTGAAAAGGCTGTAAAGAGAATACCCTTCGTCGTGGAAGGTGGAGACTTTACAGGTAGGAAGGGACTAGTAGACTGTACTCCCACTTGAAACAATTATACGAAAGGTGGTTCTAAAGCCGAGAAAACAAAGTTGTCGGCCAACACAATGTTTGGCCGTCAAAGGCTTTTGCGGTCAGCTGTTGTGTAATAACCAGTTGCGCGAGGGGCTGATTTTCGGCACACAGGTACTTTGACATGACCGTTGCTTGACACATCACTTATTATACCAAAAAGAGGTGGCATAGCAAAACCAAGTGGAAATTTAGTTCGGGCGGCGTAACTAAATAGTTTTGACCGTCAAAGACTGTCAATATAATACCACTCATCGTGTTAGGTGCACACTTTACAGGTAGGAAGGGACCAGTGGACGGTACTTCCAGTTCGAACAACTTTGTGATAGGTGGCTCTAAATCAGAGGAAAAAAAAATTGTTGTCTACAAAACTCGGGATGTCACCGTTTCCACATATAAAAGGAAGCTGATAAAAAAAGAAAGCACACCGCATAAACTTCCATACTCAATCGTCGACTCTCCACTGATTTCGAGTTTAATTGTAGTTTTCGTTAGATTCATATTTGTCACTTTTTTTTTTTTTTAACCGTTCGAGTTTTTCTACATAAAATACAGATTGCGTGCCATACTTGTCCGGAAATATCATTGACACGTACGATGGGGACGAAACTTCTTTAGAGGACATTCCTCCAACGAAATTGGCACTGCATAACCGCGAGTGTGGGATGCCATTTCAGTTCGTCCCATTGGCGCTAACACATGTAGGCGTCACTGGTACGAAAATAAACGCAGAGCGCAAAGCGACAGTGTAGAAAATGTCAGCCGTGCCGACACAGTGGCAGATGTGATCGGGAGACTAAATTTATCGCGTAGTACGGCCCGGGTCCATCGTTGTCGCTGTACCACAAAACATCGGCGAGGTGAAAAAATGTGAAACTTTGTCCCCACGAGATACGACGCATAACTTTGAAGTACTTAACGACGCAGCACCGGCAGCACTTCAGGCTGTGAACCCAGCGCAACCGCACCGCTCCGACTTCAATAGGGAGTTTTCGTAGATCGTTTCCGCTGCCCCGCAACGGCTCTCCGCAACCAGCTACGCTAGCCGGAACTCTACAGTCAAGTCCATCGGCGCGCCGGCGCAGTAGTGGCTGCTTCGTTGCGTAGGGCTTAGCGGAGGGGGAAACGCGTTCTACGAAAATTCCCTAATGCGTACCAACGTACGTGGCGTGGTTTCGGTTCCGTTATCTCTGGGGTTCTCACTGCCTACCTTCGGTAACGGCCGCGCAGCGGCGGGCCAGTCGAGTCGCACAAAGTGTATAGAAGCTTGCAGTCATCGTGTTTTTGAAACATCACCGTCGATATTAACAACCTGACATTCCTCTTATTTACACAAAGCGGAGTGCTTGGATGAATTAGAGTTCACAGGGAAACATAGAGCACTGAAATGGATAAAGAACAAACACTCACAGTAAAAAAAAAAAAAGACCCGCAAAAGAATAATGAGTGTAACAAATTCCCGTTTGACTAATTGTTAGCCTACGCGGCCAATAGTCACTACTTAGAAAAATAAAAGGGTAACATGATTCTATCCCGTCGGTGGGGCGACAACGGCCTAGAGGCGAAGTCCGCCCGTACGCGGGCAGTGCTACTGGGCTGGTTCTTACCTATAGCCTCGTCGGGCTACACTTTGATCATATCCAAAAGCCGAGAGAAGCAAAAGGAACGGCAGGGAAGTTTTACAGTAAATTCTGCTCTATCGGCAGAAATAAGTAGGGTATCAGTCTGTCAACTTTGGCGGTGTTGATATTAGAATGCCATTACCCCAAACCTGCGCCGTGCCTTTTAGAGACCATCAAACATGCTGGTCGCAGCTGATAATCTTTGTCGTAACGTCTCACGTATGAACCACGGTCGCCTCCCCGCACTCTCTCGTGCTGCTCTTGTTCGGCGGCGAAGGAGTGGTAGGGACGTTTCGCCCTCCCTTCAATGGGAAAACCTCACGCAGGTGAACGGAACTGAGGGTCCGTGAGAAAGGACAACATTGCGGCGTTCTTTCGGCCACTCCCCCCACTACGTCAGAAGGCAAAAAAATGTTTGTTCCACCAGTTTAGTGACCCAGGTCGGAGAGAATCTTAAAGGTAATTAATTATAAGCATACATTTAAACACCCGGAATGAGATAATCCATCCTTTTTCCCCTAGAACAATCTCGAGTTGGAACAACGTTCCCGTTAAAGCCGCACTAATAAAGTTTTCTTTAAATGTTTTTTTTTATTTTTTTAGTACATGAATAATTGTCTAGATGAATTTCCAGAAAGTGTTTCATTTTCAACGTTTGTGTGATAAATAACTAAATACGTTGTGTCTTTTGGTAAGGTCGTAAAAGTAATAGTAATAAAAAAAAATCGGATAGTTCAGACCCCGCTGTTGTTGTTTTTCGGTATACACTTTTTGCTTTTTTCAAGTGCTATTGCTAAGTATGCGTATGGCTAGTTTTCATTTGTTTTAATTCCCCTTTTAGTGTCTAGTGAGGAAATATCTTTCCTAGTAGGCCTAAATTTTGAGTTGTCTTGTTCATTTTGTTTACTATTTTTGCATACTTCTTCGTGACTTTATACTCCAAATCAGTAAGAGCGCCTCATATGGCTGCACAGTATTCACAAATAAATAAATTATAGACGAATAAGCACGCGATTTTTACGGTTGCTAGCTCTCAGAGACTCGAGCGACTTGGTGCCTCATTCCGACAGACACGCCAGCTATTCAGCGTGCATAGCACGCCACAGTAGCTCCAGCCTCGCGGTCTGACGACCTCGGGCAAGAGTTGCGCGTCATTGCAGTGACTGCAGTGACCTTATAGTGAGCCGGCGCTACAGCGACGCATCATTTCAGGGGCTATGGTGGTCTTGCAGACGCATCATTATCACACAAGCTGGTTTAACGTATAGCCTTTTAGCACCAGTGGCAGACGTGGTCAAATGACCTCACCTCAAAAACTCGGTGAATGTTAAAAAATAGGCGTGCGTACCCACAAAATAATTTATGTTTTTTATTTAATAGAGTGGTGAGGAGTATTTAGAGTTTGGATCTTGGACCTCGCGTCCACGGTTGCTCAAAATGCTATGTAGAAGAAAACTATATATTGATTGGTTTACCTCACGGTCAAGACAGCGTTTTTACTCTCTTTTCTCAAAGTAAAAAAAAAAAAAAAAAGAATCGAGAACTTTGAGGAGTATGAGAGTCCGGTGTAGTCATAAATGTATATAGGTGACGCAAGCCGACCTTCCGCTGTAAAGCGAGCCGTAATAATCGGCGCCTTCACATAGGAAGTTCCAAATTTCACCGAATGTGCACTGAGCAGGTCAGCGTTACCGTGTGAAATTTCAAGGCGCAGTTGTCTTCCTGTAAAAAAATAATTGGAGCAAAATGCTTGCAAAAGTCAAGGGTGGGGAGCGTTCGCAGACGAACCGAGTTAGCGACGCGATTTACTTCTGCCGCCATCTATCGATAGGCGCCGCAAGACTAACAAAATCGTGTGAGCCCGTAAAATATAAATAAACAAACAATTAAAATCTAAAAATTAATGACGCGATCGGGGCCCGAATGCGACATGATATTTACAAATCCATTTTCTAAAATTTACTCGTTAATTTTTTTTAGCATTTGTATTTGTAGTAAAAATTGTTTACCTAGAAGTTTGTTGTTCCCCCCCCCCCCCCCCCTCCCCTCCCCCCCATCCCCCCTTTTTAAATTACACTTAAGAGTTGTTGGAATTCATCCTTAAGCCGTTCGGTGTTAAATTAGAGTTGTGAAGAGCCCGACATTCCTGAACTAAAATTTGTTTCGCCACCAGTAAAAGCGTAATCAAAAGCCATATCCGTGTCTCGAGCTCGTTGCTCGCCCTCTCGCGGTTGAAACGGGAAGCGCTCTGGTTAGGGTCCCCCGATTCTCCTGCTCAGCTAGCACGGAGGAACCTAGGTGGAACTGCTCGCGATCATGGCTCGCGAATTGTGATTTCCAAATGCAAAGAACGCTCTTCAATATCGAAATGTAGCGCTGCAGCCGGTATAGGATTGTACCTAATTAGCGAGTTTTATTGCGCACAGAACCAAACACAAGAGCCGTGCGTTTGCGTTAGAGTTGCGTCAACGTTGTGCAGCCCGTCGTCGGCATGCTCCAATCCAAGACCGCGATCTCGGGCACGCACAGTTTGGAACACGCAACGCAAAGAAGTAATGCTTGCGTTCGCTCGTATTCGCAACACTAAAACTCAATACTATTTCAGCGGTTTCCAACGCTCCCGAAACTTGCTGCAGTGAGCAGACGTACTAGCGGGTAGGCGTTTCCTCGAAATGGAAAGGCTGAGATTGGAAAAACGACATCGAGTAAACATTAAACAAACGCAATGTTCTAAAAAGACTAGTAATATTTAAACAAACAAATTATTTTTTTTTAAGGGGGGGGGGGGGGGGGGGGGGGGGACGGGGGAAGAGAGGGTGCTTTTGGTTTAGAAGAATTTGGAACGAAGGAGACTTTGGGAGTTTTGCCGATTGACAAATGTTGCGAGTCTTATAGCTTTACCCACGATTTGTGTAATTTTACATAGATTTCTCAGATAAACTGGCTTTTTTTTTATTGATTTTAGACTTTTCTTAATTCATAACTTGTTAATTAAACATGCTGCAATTGACACCAGTGTTGGTAATTTGGGCACTTTGGACAGCCACGATTGTTTGTGCGTTTGAAATTAGATCATACATGGCAAATTAAATACGAATGTAAAACAACTGGGAATTAAAATATGTTAATTGCATTATTACTATTATTACTAATTGCGGCAACGTACGCTTCGAATCACAAACAAATACGTCATTTAACCATAAAAGGTTTTCCAGAGAGGTCTCTTTTTTTAGCTTATAAAAACTTTGAGGTCGTTTTTAACAAAAAATAGTCAAACACTGGATGTAATATAAAGTCCTGTGCCTCACGCGTTGCTTTAAACACACTTCTGTTGTCTGACTCAAATTTTGTCTTGAGGCTTCTGTAGTGAGAACAGCGTTTCTTCATTTACACGTTTTATGAACGTATTCTACAGTCACCACCGGTAGCGATTTTCTTTTTTTTTTTTTTAATACGAACTTATTTTGTTTTTTTGTGTGTTTGGGAATAATGTTAAAGCAATTTATACCATAAACACCGCAAAATCTATTAAAAGGATTGCAGTTCATTATTTCAGATGACACTTACCCAAGAGGGAAAAGGTAGCAAGAACACGAATATCAGCACTGATATTTTTTGACAAATACGATATTCTATGTTACCTCTGGGGTGTATGAACGATCTTGTCTTTGAAGGGACATTAAACTCACCAAAATATTCAGAAGTGCCGGGATCGGACACGCACGTCACAAAATATAATTTTCCGGGAACCGCGAGAATCGGAATTGAATTACAGAGAAATTAAATCCAAAATAAAGGTAAGTTTTGGTTTTGTTCTCTAATGAAAACGTTCCTCCTGGCGTGAATATTACGCTAAATGTCGTTTTTACAGCTAAGCTGTCTATGGCTATCCTCCGTTTGATACTCAATATACAACGCTGTCAAAGCTACTGGCGCGAGCGCGTGGCTTTATCTATGGTTTCGTTCGCGCGAGCGCGTGTGCAAATGATCCACAATATCAAGCCTCATGCTCGCGCCAGTAGCTTTGACAGCGTTGTACGCAAAGAGTGAAACAGAGCATAGATTCTGGCATGTCGTTTCCGGGGTCAGACCGAGCGTAGACCAACAATGAACCTTTTCCGAGAAGCGTTCTGCGCACGCGCGAGCGCCCGATGCCAAGCGGTGGAAGTCGGCACGAAAAATCGAGGAAATTCGAAATGAGGCTGTGGATGAGCGAGTAGAACACGTAATTGCAGCATATATATAATTGTGTTACACAAAAAAAGAAAGTGGACGGAAAGAAAATCACGAAGTTTGGGTGGACGCCAAGGATGCCCCTCTTTAAAGTCGCATTGGGCACGCGACGCAGCTCAGAGAGTGAAGAAACTGGTAGCGTAGCTGCCATTATCGATTGGTAGTGCAGGTAGGTCACTTCCTCGATTTTTAGTTCGTGCAGCCACCGCCTGGTGCCGTCGGTATTTGGAAAAGGTCCATTTTGTACAGTTAATGCTGCAGACGCCGGTGCTGCACGCGCACGTCTTCCCCGTATAAAATATTCGAAGTAAATAACCAAAATGAAGCGTTGACGAACGCGCGTGCAAGATGCCACTTGTTTTAGGCCTTTGCTTCAGAGTTACTGCTGCATACGCCGGCAACGCACGCGCGACTTCCCCTCGAGCGGCGTCTCTCTCCCCCCTGACATCGCGCTATGCAGCGCGCTCGTCGGCGATCACCTGGCGAAGATCGCGCCACTGTCCTTATCAGTGGGTCTTAAGAGTTCAGATGGGACGCACCTGTGCTGTACGTTCCGAAGAGAAGCAGCGGGAGTACGAGGAGCGTCGACGCGCCCAAAAGCGAGGATCGGCACGCCGCCAACGGGAAACCGCCGTTGCCGCTGCTCCCAGTCCGACATAGCAAATCCCACCAGAACGCCAGCTTCGCTGGACTTCCCTCTTAATGGGGAGGAACGGCTCTAACATTTTGCTTTCAGGATAAGGAGGTGACCTGCGCTCAAAACACCCTAGCTTCCTCGTATAAGCAGGAATAATTTGTGTCGCTTAGTGAAGCCTGCGCGGTACACTGGCTCAACAACTGACATACCGGCACGCATCTCCGACTCTCGCTGTAACCGCCGTTTTGGAAAACGAGTGGCGCCACCTATAGTGAATTGGAATCGCGAATAGTCACTGACGCCTTTAGAAACGTAGGGCGTGGCCAATTCTCAGCATTCTAGATATTATCGCCAATGACCTGGCGGCATTCTCCGATAAGAGCCCCTAGGGTCGAATCACGAAGCAAGAAGTCTGAACATAATAAGCCATACCTTACGTAGATTTTTTTCTTCTAAACCTTTAGGTGTCCACAGAAGAAGCAGAAATACGAAATACAAAAGATACACGTTAATTGCGAATTCATCGGGCTCGATTGGATTAGCGCACGCACAAAAAATAAATTGATGCCGTGACGTTGTACTCTTTATGAAAGCTCGATTGGCCCCTCCAGGATCTCGTAGCGTTGATATGCTCAGATTTAGAGGGTAACTGCAAAGAAAAAAAAGTGTTTTTTTTTTTAAGCCTATTTTGGACAAGCATGTCACAAAACAAATCTTCCACGAAAAAAAAAAATTTTGCAATATGTATGCCACAGGACGAAATTTAGTCGGAGTCACAACCACTCCACCATTTGAAACTCCCTCTTTTAGACCCACGCGGAGGAGAGGTATACGCCCCGCCCCTCACTCTTGGATTTTCTCTTGGATTGACTTGGCTAAGGGAAAGGGGGGGGAGGGTGTAAGGGGGGAAGGTGCCGTCGATGTACGCTGGAAGCTAGAACCGGTTTGCTTCCGTCGTATTTCTTTGGTCGGTGAAAACCTGGCAACAGCGCACGTTCAACTTGGCGCCGGTATTGTTTTGGTTTGACAGGACGCGAGAAGCTCCGTGGTTTCTGAGCACATGTAGCGAAGACGTGACCTGAAAAGTGCCCCTGTTATCTTCCCGAAAGACGGAAAGAATCATTCGTAATCGTGGTGTGTGCTTTGAAAGCGAAGGGGGTCACAGGGTCCACGAGTGCGCAACCAGAAGCCAACGTTCATGCATTGACTTAGGTAATCTCGTTCTGTTTGGTGCGACACCTCGATGCGACAAAAGACTGAAACGTTCGTGGTGTGTGGTGCAGGGCTTGGAAGTAGATACCCACACTAAAACGGAGCGCAAATTGGTTGTTGTGGGGTTGACGTTCAACGGGCACAATCCCGTCGTCGTCAGCTGGTCCGATCCAGCGGTCCGATAGGACGCAGCGAGCTGAGGCAGCGAGCGTTCTTAAAGGTAAATTTTTCTTTGTTTCGTTTTAAAATGTGCAAGATTCCCGACGCATACCGTGAGTAGAAAGCTGCGGGGCGTTTTCAAAAAATTTACATCGTTTTATTTGAAAAATGGACTCCGGATTGTTGTCCTCAATCTGCTGTTTTTATGCTTCGTGTTGTTAGACTGCGTTTGCACAGCGACGTGTTTTCACAACGACGCACACCGCTCGGGCAGAAGATTCGGTCCTGCAAACGACCAGTTATACAGAATTTCCGGGAAACTTAAGTCACCACCGATGTTTTCCTGTAAATCTCGTGCGAGTTTGTAGCGCTCATCATGCGTGTGAATAAATTTGGGCAAGATTTCCTACCTGCCGACAGATGCATGAACTAAGACCATTTTTTACGTAGTGCACATAGTGCTTTTTCTTTATTTTGGGAAGCGGCGTTAGTGCATTTATTATGGTACAGTTACTTGAGAATTCAGAAATTAGGGACGGCGACCAAGCTTTCCGAACTTTGTCTCTTTCCTCTCTGGCACTGCCCCAAGTTTCAGTTTCAGTAGGCATACCTAGTAGCAGGTTCAAAATGCTCTAAAGCAGGTAAAAGACTGAGAAGTCAGGGCGGTGCAAGATGACCGGGGAAGTTCTTTTGCGAGGTTTGCGGAATATGCAAACGATTTTCTTATGCCCGTCGTTTGCGTCTCTCCAGCAAAACGAATAAAATGATCTACGAAGGCGTAATCACAAGCCAAGATTTACGATAACAGTAAACATTCAATTCAAACAACTTTACGTAAGTTAATTTGGAACCCGAAAAAAAATATCGGTCGTCTAAAGCAGTATTCGGACGTCTGAAGGCTTCTGCGGACAGCTAGTACGTAATAACCTGGCTGTGCCAGGTCTTTTACGTAACAGCTGTGTCTCAATCGCAGACGTTGGGTTCGCTCGGTGCGAATCTCGGAACCCTCCAGAGCGAAATGACGAGAACGTACCTGGACTCGCTTGTCGCTACACGCACGCTCGATTGCCTGTAGCCAAATAGCATTCAGCTTGTGATTTTTCGGGACGACATGACTGCTGGAAGACTCGCTGTCACGATCACTCATCTCGCAGCACTTTAAAGAGCAACGGCGCCTCTTTACTAGAGCTGACATCCCCAAGAAGTCGCCACCTGCACGCGCAAGCAAAAGAGAAGGAAAAAAGAACAGCCCATTAAGAAAGCAAAGGGGAAAACGAAAGTAACAAACCGCGCTATGAAAGCCAAAACCCCGCGTCGCTTCCTATCACTAACACTGGCGACAGCTGCTAAACACGCACTACTTCACTTCAGGAAGTCTCACTCAAGCGCCTGAGTTAACGTGAAACACAGATCGCTTCGGCGAAACCATTAGTCGAGGTAGCCGAGACAGGCGGGAGTGCCCGTTTTTTGTTTGTTATGGTGTGAATCCAAACGGAAGTGCCCGTCTTGTAAACCTTTTGTAAAGAATAATAACTCTCATTGCGTGGGTTATTCCTTAAACGTAAAAATCTGCCGCTCAAAAGGAAATTACAACATATAATAAAGGTTTAACAACCAAGATCTAAGCTGTCCATCAAACTCTTAGCCAATGAGAAGTATAGCTGCCAATTGCTGCTGAACGTCACAAAACACCAACTTCGTGACGCGCTATTTAAAACGGACGAAATAGCCGCAAACAAAAAACCAGTCTCACGCATGCTGTAAAAAAAATTCGCGCAAAAATTGTTTTGCGAAATGCTTGTCCAAATTAAACTGTTCAATTTTTTTTTTCTTTGCAGTTATTTTTTAAGGCGAATGTGAAAAAAGTACGAGACGCACCAGAGCGAAAAAATCAAGCCATTCCACTCTGTGAAGGTGGATAACCAGCGAAGCTGTTTAGCACACGACGGTAGGAACGCATTTTGTCTTGATCGGTGGTCATCGTGACGAAAGGTACGCGCACACATTTCGAGGACTACCGCCGCCCCGAGGAGCCGGTGGAAACTAGACATGAGCGACGGGACCGCCAACCGGCGGAAGGAAAGGAAACTAGGCACGCAAGCGCTTGGAAAGATGTCAAAATTACGGAGGTGCGAGCCCCCTCTGAGTTTTGCTGACGCACAGAAAAAATCAACGAAACCCTAGTCATAATCAGCTTCGCGGTAAAAAGCTCCGGCCACAATGAACATAACAGGTGGGAGCACGAACTATAACTTAAACAATCGTGAACTTTTTCGGCAGCTGCTCGACATATCCCTGCAGAGGCGCTAAACACGTCAAACACAAAGTTGGAGCCGAAAGTTCGCGGAGGGCGCCGATTGGACATCGACGAAAAAAGCGCGAAGTCATCGTCGTCATAGGCCAATCGCTGCGCTCCGTCAACTTCGGTCCTAACTTTGTGTTTGACGAGTTTAGAGGCCCAACAGTCCATAAGAAACCGGGAGCGTTTACCTTCCTGCAGCGTTTGGGAAAGCCAATTCGTGTAATTTACAGGAAGAGCTCGGCGAGTCACGAGGCTGATAACACGTTTAGACCTAAGAAGGCTGGTCTTCGCTACTACACTTTAATCGTGACGTCACAGTATGCTCAGTGCCACGGCGCGGATTGCTTCTTTTAGGCTTAAGAAAACTATATTAGCCTCTTGTATTCGCGGAGCAATTCCTCCGTACATTGCAGCGATATACTTTGCCGCATCTCTTGTGGGAAAATGGACACTAAACAATTCTCACAGCATGAATTTGCTGGTCGCAGAAGGGATGCATCGGACTCTGAACGTTTCTCGGAATGTGACTATCGACGCTTTAGTACAAATTATCTGCTAAATTGCGCGGAGCGGAAATTCGCATCTAGAATTTAACTAAGCCTGACAATTTAGAAAGTAATTATTGTGTTGATATCTTATTTTCGCTTATTATTGCGCGCTACATTTATGCCCCGATTGTCTGCCGGCCTCGGAAACACTATCCCGAAGGGATACCTTCTATTTCAAAAGTGTATTTTTATTTACATGATTTTTGAGTCGATGCGAAAATCATGAATGTTTAAGTATAGTTAAGAGGGCACCTCATTATTTCGCGACGCAGCAGCACGGCTTATTAAGAGTTTGGCGCATAATGAGTGGCTTGCACCGTTAAGTTCTCGTCATGCGAGCAAAAACTATATTTCCCTTTGCTGCTGAAAGTCTCAAAGCGGAGCTGCAATCCACCCTCCATTTTCAACGCACATAATAACAGCTAGGGCTTTTTCAGAACCAAAGTTTGAAATAAGATTCTTTGTTTTATTGCACATGTGGACGTCGAAGTTATAATTGTTTTCCTGTTTCGAATAGTGTTAAGGCTAAGCCGTGCAGGTGAAGCTCGATAATGAAAAGTGATCCCGAGCGCCCGAACAAACTGGTACTAAAACTAAAACTCTCAGTGCGAAGTAAAACTTTAGCAGTCCTGCCCCCCCCCCCCCCTCCCCTTCTCAAAAAATCACAATAAGAACACATTAATAATAAAATCTTGTGTTTCAAACATTGTACGACAAACTCTGCGAAACGAACAATTCCGCTGACTGTCATAGAGGAACGAACAATTCCGCAGGGGGTCATAGAGATTAGTCTCTGGACGTTTCCTTTTGCTGTTCTTTTTGCTCAAAATCCACTGATGTTCTTTTATTACTTCTAAGAAGTTTCTCGTTCAACCAATGTTAATTACCGTCGTCCGAAAGCGTAAAAAATTTGGAACCTTTTAGTGAAATGGAAGTAGTAAGCGTTGAAGGCCTTGTTGCGCTTTGAGGCGCTCTTTCGCTAGGTACTCGTTGAGGACATTGACGTCGAGAAAGAATAAGAGCACAACCGGCTTGTGTTAAACGGTTTATCCGACTGCTCGTTCGCTCGCGCTCGCGATTCCCCATCCCCCTCGTCTTCTTTTAGCTCCAGGCTAAATGTCTCGTGTCAGTGGTGTTCATTGTTAGTTTTTCAACATCCTCCCCCCGCTCACGAAGTGAGGAAATTGGGGATAAGATTTACAAAGTTTCTAAAGGGTAGAGCAGCTGTACTGGCCGTCGGATTACACAACCACACGGCAGCTTAACAGCACACGCCCTTACATTTCCATCTCTTCCTGGAAAAACTTCAACGACACGTACCAAGGTCCTAAGATGTCTTGGAGTGATACGGTCATGCAACAGTACTACATCACCAACGTTCGGTGCACGGCTGCTGAGCGGTAGTGCAAGGTGGGCCGAACGAAGCTCTAGTAGATATTCTTTCTTCCAACGTACCCAGAAATTGTTCATGAGCCTCTGCCTATATTTCCACCGGCGTGTTAGTGAATCTCTCGATGACGCGTGGGTTGGCTCCGCCTCTGGAAGAGTCATCAATCGCCTTCCTATGAGTAGGTGAGCGGGGGTCAAGACCGCTGGTTCACTATTATCGGCATGAAGGTAGGTGAGTGGCCGAGAGTTCAGCGCTGCCTCGATGTCAGTCAGTACCGTCGTTAGTTCTTCAAACGACAAGCTCTGCCGTCCAAGAATTTTCCGGAGGCACGTTTTCACCGACCTCACCATCCTTTCCCACCAGCCTCCCCACCAGGCTGCCCGTTCTACAATGAACTTCCAGGTGATTCGGTTAACACTGCAGAAGTCTTGAGATTCTGCACCGCGAATAGCCTCCCACAAGGCCGGCAGGTCCTTCGCTGCTCTCTTGAATGTCAGCGCATTGTCGCTATAAATGGTGCTTGGGAGACCTCTTCGTGACACAAAGCTTCGCAGGGCCAAAAGAAATGGCGCCGTGGCCGCGGTGGATACCAGCTCGAGGTGTAGTGCCCGGGTGGTCGCGCAAGTGAATAAGGCAACGTAGGCCTTAACGCACTGCCCTGCTGAGTTGACCAACAGTGGCCCCGCGAAGTCGATTCCCACGACTTGAAAGGGTTGACTCTCTTCCACTCTGTCCCGTGGTAGCGGAGCTACGGGGGCTGTGGCCGGTTTTGCTTGGAATCGTCGACAGATGCGACATTCCGCGATGATCTTCTTCACGGCTCGTCGTGAACTTAAGAGCCAAAATCTGTGACGAATTTCTGTCAGAGTGGCCTGCAAGCCTCCATATAATACTCTGAGGTGAGCATTCATTACAAGCAACTTGGTGAAAGGGTGATCTCCTAACAGAAGACTAGGATGTCTCACCTCCTCCGAGGCTGTGGCTTGGTAAAGTCTGCCTTGAATACGCAAGGTTCCTGTGTCGTCAAGAACGGGCTGCAGATCGGTTATTCTCGATCTTTTTGAGATACTTCCGCCTTGATCTTCCGCTCCTGGATCTCTCTGCCGAAGCATTCTCGTTGGACATTCTTGATCCAGAAAGCTTCTGCATCTCTAATATCATCTGCCGTTAGGGGCAGTTCAGGTGACTTGTTCTGTCGACGACAACCTTGAACAAATCATTTTATCCACGCTGTGACACGCAGCATCTTGGTATAGCTGCTGAAATTCTCCAATGTCAAGAGTGCGGTTGGTGCTCTCACAGTGGTCAGCAGTATTTCCCCGACCTGTTGTCGTCTCTCCCCATCAATTCCGTTGAGGTCTTCATCTTCTGAGGTACTGCCAATTGGCCAGTTTCCTTCTTCTCGGGAAAGCCACTCAGGCCCAGACCACCATAACTGATACGCACTTAGCTGCATTACCGTCTTCCCTCTAGTTAGGGCGTCTGCTGGGTTCGCGCTGCCCGGGCAGTGGTGCCAATTAGAGGGATCGCTTAGTGCTTGTATTTCTGTCACTCGGTTACCGACGAAAGGTTTCCATGCAGTTGCTGATCCTTTAATCCAACCGAGGGTTATCATTGAATCTGTCCAGTACCATAGCGTAACTACGACACCAAACAAAACAGTGCACAGATATTTAGCCATGCGTGCTCCCAAGAGGGCTCCCATCAGTTCTAGTCGTGGGAGGGTCAGCGTCTTAAGCGGGGCAACTCTGGACTTGGCAAACACCAGAGTGACGCTGACATTTTCTTTTCTATCCACGGCGCGAAGATAGGCACAGGCATCATAAGCCTGAGGGCTGGCGTCTGTGAAAACGTGAAGCTCCAGCTTGCTCTCACCATCCGCATTCTGTAAGTGTCTCGGAGCCATGATGCGTGGCAAGTCCTTTAACTCGGCGCACCACGTTGTCCACTCTTGCCGTAGTGCTTCTGGTAGTTCTTCATCCCATCCCAGACCATGTTGCCATATACGTTGAAACAAAATCTTTACTCGTATGACGTACGGTGAGAGGAACCCTAGGGGATCGAAGATCCTAGCAGAGGCTCTGAGGACGAAGCGTTTTGTAGTCATGTTTGTCGAGAGAATCTCCAAGAGATGGTCACTAGAGAACGTGAAGGAATCTGTGGTTTTGTCCCACACCAGTCCCAGTACCTTTGTGACTTCGTGGGACTTGATTGACGTGATGTGAGCTGAATTATCGACGTTCCCCTCCTTTTGATTGAATAGGTTCTGCAGTTGGCTGGAATTGGTATTCCATTTGCGAAGTTCCATGCCGGCCTCTCTGAGCAATGTCTGTGCTCCATCAGCGAGTATTCGGGCTTCTTCGGTGCTTGCGGCTCCAATCAGTAGGTCGTCCACGTAAAATGAGTCCAGCAAAAGAGCCGCGATGTCTTTGTTCGAATCACTCACGTTCTTTAAGTGATGACGAATTGTCGCTCCAAGTAGGAATGGACTGGCAGTTGTTCCAAAAGGAACTCGCGTCATGCGCCACTCTTTGATATCGGGCAGCGGCTCGCCTGGTCTGGGTGTCCTCTCAAACCAAAGAAACCGGAGAGCATCTCTGTCATACTCTGCAATTTCTATCTGCAAGAAGGCCTTTTGGATGTCAGCTGTGAGAGCCACCTTTTGCCTACGAAATTGGAGCAGCACCGGCAAAAGTTCTGTGTTAATGGTAGGCCCTTTCTCAAGATGGTCGTTGAGAGATCCGGTGTTTGGCGCGTGTGATGAAGCGTCGAACACCACTCGAATTCTTTTCGATTCCGAGTTGGCCCGAATCACCGCTCGATGAGGCATATAATAAACGCGTCCATCACATGAGGACTTTTCGTTCACCTCTTCCGCGTGTCCGTCCTCAAAGTAATTGCGTATCGCTTTGTCATATAGTGCGATGGAGTCATCGTGCTTGAGACGTTGGATCAGGCTGCGGAGTCTAGACCTGGCAGTGATGTAATTATTTATAAGTGTTGTTGCTGTCTCCTTCCAGGGTAGAGCGACTTCGTAGCGGCCATTCTTCCAACTTATTTTCTCTGTGAATTGTTCGAGTACCGTACTATCTTGCTCTTTCGTACTGGTCGGTTCATCCCTGATTCCAATGGCCTCCAGCTCCCAGACGTTTCTTAACGCTGCCCCGTCGTCTTCGGCGGTCAATGCCACTCCTAACACGCATACCATCAAGTTCGCGGTAGTATCCGACAAGACTCTCACGGTGCCTGTTGGACCCTGAAAGGTCCATCCTAGGCTAGTTGAAATGGCCACCAGGCCGGGGATGGATGATGAGCGCCGTGTTTCGCCAGTCAACGATCTCCACATTTGGTCAGCGCCAATGAGCAGGCTTATGCCTTCCTCTGCTTGGACGGAGGGAAACATCAACTCGTCAGCGATGGACCCCGTGATCGCTTTAAGGAACGAGTGTTCGACGGGTGTTTCGATGAGATCTTGGCTGATAAATGGGACGACAACGGCTTCTAAAACATACTCCGTCATCGCATACTGGCCTCGAAGTCGTAGTCTGACCAGTGTGAAGTTCTGTTTTATCACGTCCGAGCCGCTGTTGGCAAAGGTGTTAAGCTTCATGCTTCGTTGGCCTATAATTTTCAACTTAAGTTTCCCTGCCAAGTCTTCTCTGATGAACGTCTTCTGGCTTCCACCATCGATAATACCGCGGATATATGCGCAGCTCTCATCACTCACGGCCCAGCTCCTGAAAGTTTGCAGTAGAACGCTCGATGCTCGGTGAGGCGTCGTATTACTGGTGGTGAGTATATTGGCGGTCTCTTCCGGAACTGGTCTTGTTGTCTGCCAAGCAGGATTGCACATTGACGAGACATGTCGTCCCCTGCATCCAGAACATCTCGCTTGGCTGCGGCAGTCTTTGGACCGATGCCCTCGTTTGGTGCAGCGAAAACATCTCATGTCTTGCGCTAATCTTCCTTTCTTTTCTTCAAGTGCGATGTCAGCAGTACAAGCGCCGGTACTGTGACTCTGCTGGTTGCAAAAAAAGCAGTAGTTGTCTGTCCCGCTGGTTTGTAACGCGAACGTTGATGGTGGATAAACAGTTTGTATCGGTTTAGGAGCTATCCTCGGCACACTCGCTGGTCTTTCCTCGAGCGGTGCTGATCGTTCTCTGCTCTCGATTTCCACGCGAAGAAACCACAAAAGTTTCGCCAGCTCCTCACCGGCATCCGTTGTCGATGCAGCGACGTTGACTGCTCCATCGCCAGACGTGCTAGCCCCCTCCTCTCTGCCGGCGGAAACTACAAGCGGTATTCCGTAGCTTTTGTGTCGATGGTAATCCACAACGATGTCCGTTGGAAGACTGGACAGGAGTATGTCCACCATCATTGTGGCGTACGTCGCACTTGAAACATCCAAGGAGCGCAAACCGCGAATGTTTGTCTGGACGTGATCGTACACATTGCGCAGTCCTTGGACATCACGCACTGACTTTACCATTGGAAGGTTTCGAAGCCGCTCCAGATATTCCCGCTGAATGTTTTGCTTGTCGCCAAAGCGTTCAGTAAGTATCTCTATTGCATCTCTGTAGCACGCTGCCGTAGCCTGCAGCCCGGAAACGGCACTGGCGGCAGGCTCATTCAGAAGCGACCGCAGGTACTGGAATTTTTCTACATCAGAGAGCTTGGTGTTCCGATGTATTGAGGCGTCGAACTGCTCCCAGAAGGGTTGCCACTGCGTGAGCTCCCCTTGATAGTGTAGAAGTTGCAGTTTGGGGAGCTCCATTCCCGTAGCTTGGGAAGGGTGGCCCCTGTCGCCGTCGGCTCCCGTAGCGGATGTGGTTGGCGTTGCCTGCAACCGCGCGATCTTGTTGCGAAGTTCGCTGAGGGTCCTAGCCACTTCGTCTTCATATTCTGCGACAGTGATGTAGTCTGTCTCCAGGTCACTATCGCTGATGTGTGGTTCGATCTCCTCGTTGACTTTACGGAGTTCCTCGTTGCTGGTTACCAGTCCGTCTCTCAGGTTTTCGAGAGAAGAGGCATCAACGGCGACGGACTGGAGCATGGTCGTTATCTCGTTGATTATCTTCGTATTCTGACTGCGTCGGACTTTACGCTTGGTCTTGAGCCGATCCATCTTCAGGTTGATTCCTCAAGTCCAAGTCCCGGGTTTTGGCACCAAATAATTGTTGCGCTTTGAGGCGCTCTTTCGCTAGGTACTCGTTGAGGACATTGACGTCGAGAAAGAATAAGAGCACAACCGGCTTGTGTTAAACGGTTTATCCGACTGCTCGTTCGCTCGCGCTCGCGATTCCCCATCCCCCTCGTCTTCTTTTAGCTCCAGGCTAAATGTCTCGTGTCAGTGGTGTTCATTGTTAGTTTTTCAACAGGCCTCACGTGATATATGACGGTAAACACCAAACAGCGATATGAGCATGAGTATTAGTTTTCCTTCATATTAGTTGGATACGCTGGTGTAGTTGATTCAAAAATAGACACTTCGGGCGCCTTTTGACAATATGAGAGACTAGACAAGCAGAGTCGTAGATTTCTAAGCATCTAATTTATTTTTGTGAAACACTTTTAGTCAATGAAGCTTGAGGTTTTACGAAGTCAGTTACAAAGTTAAAATTCCACAAACTCAGAAGTTAAAAAGCCAACATCAATTTCACAGGTGTTGGGGACGATGTCAATGCGGCGTTTCAATCTGGGCGAAAGTTTACCGGTATATAAAGAGGATTATAAAAAAAAATAGTATTGGAAGTTAGAACCAGTGACATAAAGAGGAAAACGAGTATTCTTAATGGGTATCTCTAATTTTGTTATGTTTGAGGGATACGTCTACGGGGGGGTGTTGTCACCCAAAAAGTAAAGAGATAATTGCAATATGTGTATACTAAGATATAAAGCACTGGATTGGTTGGGCAAAACGCTACCCAGTGCAACTGGTGTCTACAAAAGACCTTTTCCACATACCGACGGCACCAGGCGGTGGCTGCACGAACTAAAAATCGAGGAAGTGACCTACCTGCGCTACCAATTGGTATGGGAGCTACGCTACCAGTTTCTTCGCTCTCTGAGCAGCGGCGCGTGCCCAACGCGACTTTAAAGATGGGCATCCGCGGCGTCCACCCAAACGTTGTGATTTTCTCTCCGTCCACTGTCTTTTTTTGTGTAACACAATTATATATACGCTGCAATTACGTGTTCTACTCGCTTATCCTTTGCCTCCTTCCGAATTTCCTCGATTTTTCGTTCCGACTTCCGCCGCTTGGCATCGGACCCTCGCGCGTGCGCAGAACGCTTCTCGGAAAAGGTCCATTTGTGGGAGACGAGGGTGGAAGAAGACGGGGCGGAGGGCACGTGATAGGCGGTCGGACGAAGAGTCACGAGCTGGGGCCAGACAGTGCGTGCTGGGCGAGGCTGGGGCCATTTAGGAACGACGGAGCCGGTCTGGCTGGTCTGGCTGGCGGCGAACCCTGGAGCGGTCCTCCAGCGAAGTTCGGATCGAGAGTCTGAGACGAGTGGGAACGGCGAGCCCTGGCCCTACCGGCGTGGGCCATGACGATCTCAAAGTGCTTCCGCAGCGAGACTCGGGCTGTGCCTAGCCCGGGACAGCTGGCCCACGCAGCGCTGGCGTGGGAAGGACGATCCGCAGGCCTGGACACGGACTCCGACTGCGAGCTTCGAACGACGGGCGACAACCAGGGTCGACGAGCCCGGAGTGCCGGCTTTCGATGACGGGCAACCGGGAAGTGCAGTACACCCATTCGCTGTCTTCTCGTTGTGTTGAGTCACTCCCCTGGGTTCCATCCTCTCCCCTGCCCATTTCGATCTGAATGAGCATCGTACCGGCGTGCGGTCGTGTATCACTACTGCGTGGTGCAAGTTAACGACCCAAGGTTTGCGGTTGTACTGCACTGTCTAAATTGATCGTCTAGAGGTGGGAGACAAGTCACCCGTTGTGGCAGACTAAGTTTTAGGCTGTATAAGCATGCACACACCCCAATTTTTTTTTTCTGTCACTCCCTGGGAGACGACCGAAGCGCTTACCGATCGGACGGCAGCATTTAGGGAGTTTTAGGGAACCGTTTTTGCATATCCGATACAGTACGATGGGCCGTCCGGTACAAACTGCGCATGCGCGACTCTTCTGTGGCAGCGCATGCGCAGTGCGTACCGGAGTGCCCTTTCGTACCATATCGGGTGGGCAAAAACGGTTCCCTAAAACTCCCTATTATTAAAAGAGCAAGCATACCACAAAGAATACCACAAGTTTTAAACGAGCAATGTTTGCATTCACTCACCAGCTCCTAACGTTTGGGACATATTCGCATCCACTCGCATTTGCAGAGTGCGTTTTTTTACTTGTTTGCAAGCGTCTCTAAGCTGGTTGTGTCTGCTTCGTGTTTCACTTCAGGTAGACCACCATTTATTTTGACTGTAGAGTACACCTTTGGCGCCACGTGGTTGGGTCGAAATATGGACCAGAGAATAAAGCCCGGTCTTTTGGGCGAAAGCTCGGTTTGCACTTCCACACACGGAATAACTTGGGGGACCCGCGTATTTTTTGGCGGCAGCAGTCACTACAACGGTCCGCCAAAGAAAAGTAGACTACGCGTCCGCTGAGTTAAAACGTCGGTCACCGCTGTTTCGAAGATTTCAGTGAATTTCGTGAGATGCTATTTAGATACATACGCCGAAACTTCGGCTATAAAAAATGGCATAAAAAAATCAGTACCCTCGTGTAATTTGAGATTATTGTAGTTACTGCATGTCCCTTCTCTAAATCTGCTCGCATAGACGCCTGGACATATCAGTTCCAACTAATCTACAATATCACGCGTGAAAATGTTTGAGGAGAAGAAATTAAATTTGCTTAGATTTATGTATATACGGTGAGGAAGTTCAACGGGCCGGTTGGACATAAAACGGAAGTTGAGAAGTTCCAGGAAGCACCTTTGATGCACCAACGTTTCAAGCGGAGAGCGCCTTTCTTCCGGGTGGGATGGAGTGTCTCCATTCCACCCTAAATAATTTGTTTATGTTAAACCTTTTTTGTACGTAAAACAAAAGAATTAAGAAAAAAATATTGAGGGAAAATAATCCCCTTGCATAATTTTGCCCCTGTTTATTTCCGCCCTGTATGCGAAATATTTTCTCCGCTTGAAATGTAGAGTTCTTAAGTATACGCTAGCTGATGCTTTGAGTCGGAAACTCCAAATATTGAATAACATCTTTTTTTTTTAACTCTATCTAAGAATTTTCTATTTTTTTACCGTTTCTGTGCTCTTTAAACTTGAACAAAAAGCTGTTCAAGCAGATTAGTGTAAATTTCAAATAAGACAAAAAGCTGACAAATTGTGCCTTCATTGCTTGTATGTTCATCGCTTTCTTCCGGTTTCTGTTGATACCAGACAATCCAAAATTATATTCCGCCAGAGTGACTTAGGAAAAGTTCGGAGATATCGGCTGTTCACAGTGAGTGCGGAAGCTTGAAAAAAAAAACAAAAAAAAACGGATAAAGGATTGCTCTGGGTAACTCGTTTCCAATGGTATTAAAAGATAAAGTAGTACGGAGTACAAGTTCTTGTTGTCTTTACGCCCCTCGTGCGTTTGCTTAGGCACACCAGATGCGTCCACGTGCTTTTAATTGTCTTCCACCTCAACTAATGACGATGCGCGCTTGACTGCCTCTTCATCATGCTCTCTCCACATGTTGTCTATCTTGCCCTTTGATTGGACAGTCCCTCCTTTTTTATATATATATTTATATTTAATAATTTCGATGATTATTTATTCAAATTACCCCACAGTGGCTCAGAGCGCATTATAGTGGCAGAGAGGTTTTGATGCGCCGAAAACGCATTTCGGAATCCTTTTTTTTTAGTACGTAGAGGTGTTGGCTTGATGCATAAATGTTTTAAATGTATGCTACAAGGACTATGATACGAATAAACTTGTTCAATCTTTTGGAACATTAGTTGTCATGCAGCAACTCATGGTAGCTGGTGGAGGCACCATCTATGTAGCGTTACGCACATCCTCTTCCGTTGCGTCTGGGGAACAGTTGGGACATGTCGTCCTTCGTGTACCCGGCGGAGAGCTCCTGGTGCAGGTCACCGCAGGTTACGGACGGCACTCATGTCTCATTCCTCAGCTCCACAGATACCTGCATTCAGGAGCATCAGCAATATGCATCTCAGGAAGCCGACCCTCTTGGCTTGGAACTACAGGCCACCCACTACGCTATACAAGCAGTAACCACCAAGCTGCCGACAATCTGGCAATCTTCAAATTTATATATATATATATATATATATATATATATATAAGTCAAAGATGCGTGCAGACGGAGTTACTAATACGAAGTTTATTACGACGTTTCGAGCGGGGACCGCTCTTCATCAGGTAACAAGTGTACAGCCCGGGAATGTTTATATACCCGTAAGAAGAAATTAGAGGCGGTAAAGTCAATAGGAAATGGAAATAACGTTGTCAAATCAGATAGTAGTTCACACAGAGGGGAGGGGAAACCAAAACTTGCAAATGCTAAAAAAAAAAAATGGTTGGGGGAGACATTATTGACGCTCCCACAATAAAAGAAGCACACAAAAAAAAAAGGTTAGAAGTTTTGAAGCAAAAGTAGAAAAACACACACACACGAAAAAGGGGGCTGTGTCCGAAAGTTCCTGATTGAGAAGGGGTGGCGACCAAATGCCGAGACACTCGTTTGTGCTAGAAGATCGATGTTGGAAGTGGATTAAAACTTTTGGGGATTTTACCTTGAATAAGGAGTGGTAGCATGTAGCAGTCTATGCCTGCCTGAGATTAACCGCTTGAGCCGCAGTTATCCGTTTTAGAGGTTCACTTCGTACTTAAGTGAATTAGGATGTGGTTTAAATATCGATTGTTAAATTTGAAAAACTCCTAGCGTCTTCAGCGTGTGCATCTCGAGAAGCTCAAGGACGAAGAGGATCAGCTTTCCAACGAGCCAGCTGCAAACTAAACAGCCTTCCCGGACTTTCATTAATGCCCTGGTTGAAGGTATTAAAATTATAAATAAAATAGGATTTTTTTGTTCTCTTTTAATTTTTGTGTTGAAGCGTGATTCCAAAATTACAACAGAAATGTGCTTGATTCAGTGATTAGGAAGAGACAGGTGCTTTGAGGGCAAAAGGTTGGGGAGTGTTTGTGTGTGACATTTGTAGTTGTTAAAGCGTAGTCTGAAAGCCAAATTTGTCCGATGTACTGTTTGCTACAGACGTTGCAGAACAGGAGATAAATCACGTTTGACTTGCCCCAATCGTAGCTACCCCTGATGTTCCACGTGTACTCTGAATTTGTGCTCGTGGCTTTTTTTTTTTTTTTGTTTCTGACATGTGCTTGCATACTTTACACCTGGACTTTCGGTATAGTCGGCAACCTAGGCTTGCGGGTGTGGTAGTTTTGGAATTGACTAAGACGTCCCGAAGATTTCTGCCGCGTCTATCGACGCGGCAGGAATCTTCGGGACGTCGTCGGGTGCAAGATACATTTGGCGGGAATGAGACGACCCGAGGAGCGTCGGGAAAGATTTCTTTGAGGCGGTCGCCCTGTGATAGAAGATTGTAATTTTTTCTCAGTATGTTGTTGATGTTTGGAAGATTGCCTGTATACGTTAAAATAAGTTTAGACTGCTTTCTTGAGGACGCTATATTCGGTTTCCAATGATGTCTGAGCGGTCGAGGTTTCTTGCCTTGCTTATAGCGTCTGCGATTACGTTTGGACACCTCTACTGGGTTAGTACGCGTTTCAGTTCCTGAGCGTTTTGTTCTAAGTCGTTGTTATGTGAGCATATGCGCTTAAATCTGTGCGCCTGAGAGTAGGGCAGACTTGTCTTACAGTGTCGAGGATTGTAGCTGTTGAAATTGAGGTATTGTTGTCTATCGGTAGGTTTTCTGTAAAGTTTCGTACTTAATTTGTGATTAGCGATTTCCAGTTACATCAAGGAAGTTTATGTACTTTTGTGATACGAAGTGGGTAAATTTTATCGATGGGTGAGCTAAATTGAAGGCGGCAATGAATTTCATGAATTCGTCTTCACTACTGTCCCAGATCATGAATATGTCGTCGATGTATCTTGTATAAAACTGCGGTTGAGTGGGGCGTTCGGTGAGAAAAGTGGTTTCCAGTTGTGACATAAATATGTTAGCGTAATTTGGCGCCATCTTAGTTCCCATAGTGGTTCCGTTGGTCTGCAGGAAGTGACTATTCTCAAATTCAAAGTGATTGTTCTCCAAAACCGGTTTCATCAGAATCGAAAGGACGTCTTCTTCGATGTCAGGTGTGTGATAGGCGTGTTCATACGCTTCGATCACTGCCGCAATTCCGTCTCTGTGGGGTATACTTGTATATAAGGAAGCCACAATAAGGGTTACGACAACAGCGTTATCCGGAATGTCTAGTGGGGCAATTTTCTACAGGAAGTGGCTGGTGCCCTTAACAAACGAAGAGATGGTTGGAGGAATGTCCTTGATCAGTGTATCGACAAGACTCGAGATGCGTTCGGTGACTGTACCTATTCCTGACACTATGGGTCGCCCGGGGTTGTTGATCTTGTGTATTGTACGCAGGAGATAAAAGCGACCGGGTTTGGAGTGGGATGGTTTTATGGCGTTAAGAGCCTCCTTCGTTGTTTTGCCATTTTTCATTAGATCTACTAATTCTAACATAATCTAGATGATGACCGCTTCAAGTAATAACAAATTAAGTACGAAACTTAACAGAAAACCTACCGATAGACAACAATAACTTCATTTCAACAGCTGCCACCCTCAACACTGTAAGACAAGTCTGCCCTACTCTCAGGCGCACAGATTTAAACGCATATGCCCAGACAACAACGACTTTGAACAAAACGCTCAGAAACTGAAACGCGTACTAACCCAGCAGAGGTATCCAACAACCGTAATCGATGACGCTATAAGCAAGACAAGAAACCTCGACCACTCAGACATCATTGGAAACCAAATAGAGCGTCCTCGAGAAAGCAGACAGTCTAACCTTATTTTAACGTATACAGGCAATCTTCCAAACATCAACAACATACTGAGAAAAAATTACACTCTTCTGTCACAGAGCCACCGCCTCAAAGAAATCTTTCCCGCCGCTCCTCGGGTCGTCTATCGACGCGGCAGGAATCTCCGGGACATCTTAGTAAAATCAAAAACTACCACTCCCGCAAGCCTAGGTTGCCGACCATGCCGAAAGCCCAGGTGTAAAGTATGCAAGCACATGTCAGAGACAAAGAACGCCACAAGCACAAATTCAGGGTTCACGTGGAACATAAAGGGTAGCTACGATTGCGGCACCTCAAACGTGATTTATCTCCTGCACTGCAATGTCTGTAGCAAACAGTACATCGGACAGACTAATCTGGCTTTCAATCTACGCTTTAACAACCACAAATGTCACGCACAAACACTCCCCGACCTTTCGCTTTCAAAGCACCTGTCTCTTCCTAATCACTCAATCAAGCACATTTCTGTTAATTTTGGAATCAGGCTTCAGCACAAAAATTGAAAGAGAGCAAAAAGATTCGTTCTTTTTTATAAGTTTAATACCTTCAACCAGGGCATTAATAAAAATCCGGGAGGGCTGTTCAGCTTGCAGCTGGCTCGTTGGAGAGCTGATCCTCTCCGTCCTTGAGCTTTATCGAGATGCACACGCTGAAGACACTAAGGACCGGTTGCACCAACGCCGCTTATCTTAACTCAAAGCGGCACTTTCCTAAGCCGGCTTAGCGCCCTAAACCGAGCTCAGGTAAGCACGGGTTTAAATTCCGGTTGCACCAACGTTAAACCGGCTTTACAGACGCGCCCCTAGCTAAACGCTGGATTTGCGTAGGGAATCTAGGGACAAACAGAGCGAACTAGGGAACGCTCAGAGGGACGAATATGATTGGCGGAGAGGAATCACGTGATGTAAACAAAAAAAACTGCCGTAGTAGTCGTCGTCGGCGTGTGCTTTTCGCTGTCTTTCTTCGGTGAGTAACAAATTAAAGGTCTCCAAATTCAATCATTTTTTCGTTAAACTTTCAATAACAGAAGTCAAAGCTTCAAATAAACACGAATGCTCTTTACATCTGTGATTGTGCGTTTAATATCGGTTGATAACAGGATATTTTGACAGTGGTAGTAGTTTTCGTGCTCACATTTTGAGGTGAAGGAGCCATCGGGGACTCTACTCGCTACATCGCTGAAGACAAAACATCATCGATATAAGTAGGCAGGTAAGATGACTATACTAAAATCAAGTCAAGCCTGAGACCGATAAAGTTCAAAACAGTGCCGAACTCGCCACGGCAGCTGCGAAAATGCCCGGAAATCGTCGAATAGAAGTCGAGAGGTCAGGTGACGAGACCTTGCATCGACGGTACTCGTTGCTATCAGCAAGGTGACAGAACTGCACTGTACCGTCGGTGAACATCCGCTGCAGCCTCAAACGGACTTCAGTTTCACACTGTCGAGTTCAGAAAAAAAAAACTCCCACTAGTACATCACATCGTGCCGATAAGAACAGTCGTCTCTTCGCATCGCCTGCCCCAGCCTGCCCCGATACAGCAATGAACGAATCTAACATAGTAGTCGTTACGATTTGTCGTCGCCACGAATGAAAGATATGAAGCAAAATATTCCTAAAAAATCGCGATCACCAAAAAAGTTACGGTTATGGAACGATACAGCTTTCTGAAGCCAAGATTCTACTCGCGAGGTTAGGAAAATTCACTGAAGATTGTCTCAAAACTCAGAAAACGAAAGAAATTGAATTTTCGTTGTTTTATTACTTAAAAGCGCCGCAATCTAATGCGAACGGCAGAGGTGTCGACAATCAGCTGATCGCCGAGATCATGTACTGCCACTATTCAACGCGCTGATCGAATTGAAGGATACGCGCTGCAAGTGTAAATAAACAAGGTGGTAAATAACAATACGCTACGGTTATGCGAAAATTAGTAAGTACATACGAATAAGCTCGTTGACAGAAGAACTAACGGGAAGACAGACGTGAGCCACGTGAGCCCCACAGCTCCGTACGTATCTCGGTTAGGGCTAACACGCCCTGAGAGTGGAGAGCCAACTTGAAAACAGGGGTCGATAAACACTTCACGCGACAAAATTTAGCATCCTTGTCACAATTGAAGGTCATTTTGTCGAGACTTTCACGCTGATGGAGCCTAAAACACTTTGCACAACCAATTTCGTCCACCGCGTCGACCACGACCAACCAGCCGCCATGTTTTTAATCCAGGATTAAGAAACAACCAACGTTACTAAAACACTCAGTTGGGAAACTCCCATAGAGACAGCTTTCAAAAAGTGGCCCCAAACTGTCTCCGAGCACCGAGCTAATGACGAACACAATACCACCATTTCTCCCGCAGCGGCCACTCGAGGAACTGCACGTGACTTCTATTTTGCCTTTAAGAACAGATACAGCGGAAGAGGTTACAGGGGTGTCACCCCCGGCTCCCCGGCGGACGCGCCGCGTTGAGCTATCGAAGTTAAAATGCACCTAGGGCGGGACGTGCTACCTGAAAGGCCCGCTGAGGCATGGTTGTATAAAAACAATATTAATTGTGCCGCAAAACCCTGCAAACTAAAGATTTTAAAAACATAACGCGCCCCTCTTTTGGTACTAAACTCCAATAAATTTCATACAAAAAGAGTCTTTTTCGTTTGTTTTTACGCAAAAACAGGCTTTCAAAAAGCTCAAGGTGACCACAGTACAGACAAACGATAAAGAGTGGCGCTGTTGTCGCATTTAGCTCGGTCTCGGTGGACGCCAGCGTCCCAGGTTTCGACGGCGAGTTTCCCAACTGAGTGTTTTAGTAACGTTGGAAACAACCAAAAGCAAAGCGCCCAATGTTGAGCGCTCAAGTTAAGCGTAGTTTAGTGCTAGGTTTAGCGATAAGCGAGTTTGATGCAACCGAACGAAACCGAAACTAAGCTTAGGTTCCCGGCTAAGCTCCGCTTTGCGCTAAGCGGCGTTGGTGCAACCGGCCCTAAGAGATCTCCAAATTTAACAATCGATATTTAAATTACATCCTAATACGTTTAAGTACGAAGAGAACCTCCAAAACGGATACATGCGGCTCAAGCGGTTAATGTCAGGCAGGCATAGACTGTTACATCCTACCACTCCTTATTCAAGGAAAAAATGCCCCAAAGTTTTAATCCACCCCAAACTTCGATCTTCTAGCACATATGAATGTCTCGGGACTTGGTCGCGTCGGAGGTCACATATGACCTATATCTGCTTTAAATACAAGCGACCCCTTTCCCCAACAGGAACTTTCGGACACACTCCCCCCACCTTCTTTTTTTTTCTTCTTTTTTTTTTCCTCTTTTGCTTTTGAACTTCTCACCCTTTTTTTTGCGCTGTTTTTTCTCTCTAATTTCTTCTTATGCGTATTCGCAACTCCAGCGACCTATAGGGGGCGCCACCACCAAACAAAAATGGCGGCTGGGTCCAGGTCGCGTCGGCTTGGCCGGGCCGCCTGAACGGGTGGTGCATTCAATTTAACCAATTTTACTTTGTTTAATGCCCAGTTTTATACGTATTTGAACTGCGACGGTTAAGTGTAGCCAGTGCACATAAACTTGCAGAGCATAGTTTTGTTTTCCCGGTGTTTTTCGTTCTTTTCATGTTAAACTTTCGTTTCGGAGATTTCGTTCAAAACCGAAACAATGGGCTTCGGAGAGACGGTAATCGACTCTAATCAGTTTTGACCAGCTAAGGAGAGAGGCAATGAGTACAGAATTGTTCCACTGAGAGTAATTTTCAGCTAACTCGCATGCCTCGACCATGCGACTTATCTGTCCGCGAAATCGTGCTTTTGTGCGTATCCGCGTTAAAGAAACAGCTCCGGTCGTCTGCTGGGACAACAACACAGGCTGCAGAAAAATTACGAAAATTAAGCAACGCTTTTTGAGCCAAGGAGCATGTTAACCCGCTGGCGCCCTAATAAGCAGCTGATACTCTTATTTCAATTTAGGTTTTAGTAGCAATCGAGAAGTCATTTGGACGAGCGGGTTATGTATTATATTATGTCTATGGTCCCACTAATAGAATATTAGTATATACTTCGGGTTGAAATTTGAGCTAACTTGACTAGCTATTAAGTGAACTTCTGAATAAAAGTACATTTGACAGACAGAAAGATACTACTTCAACTCAGCCAAATGGTTCAAGCCGGTAGAGCGGAGACGAATGAGAGCGAACTGAAGAGAGTCTTCATCGGAGATTCACGCAGAACCTCTCTGCATTGAACTTGACTTCAAATTTTGAACGGAGAAAATTAGTATTTTTTGTGGCCGGTCAACCTGAGCGGTGTAGACGTATATTGCTGCTGGCTTCGACGGGGGTATATTATAAATATTGGAGGCGCGATAGATCATAATGCTGTGACAGCTTCTGACTTTGCGAGACGCGTCCCACACCTTTTGAAAGCAGACAATCTCCGTCATTAATCGTATGCAGCGAGCAGGTTTTCCGGAATCAAGTAATTGCGAAATCAGCCCAACTCCTTCGGTGTGGTCCAGAGGCTTGTTCGGCGAAAAGCAGCCAAGATGAATAGCCAACGCACTGACCGGCGTGAGTGGCTCAAACTTGAAGCTAATCGAACACAACCAAACTCAAGAAAAGCAGCTATCGAACCTTTCCATTCACTGGACTGCAACATTTGTGTTCCCTCCAGTAAAACACCTCGTATGTCGTCCTCAGACCACTCTTCTACATCCTTATAAAAAAACCACTTATCAGTTACCAAGTAGTCGTCCCTTTGAATGTGATTCGAGACAGACAAGAAATCAAAACGTTTTTCCGTAATTCCTTCCTGTTGTGTCGCGCCGAAGCGACAAAGAACAGAAGCTCCCACACAGAGCAACAGCACACAAAAAACAAATTTAATATGACGAAGACACATTTTACAGGGCAAAGACCAGCGCACCTTGGTGGTGAGAATAGGAACCTGTGACATTGCTTTATACATACACAACACTCCTCCACACTTACATAAAGGAACACTAGTACACCAGTCAATTAGGAGGGCGTCGAGCTCTGCTCGACCGTCGAACTTCCTGAGCAGCTAGGCCACTGTCAGCATTCAGTGGCATAGGCACCTCACATTCGCCCGTCCCGGTTCATCAACACTCTCACTGTCACTCGATCCACCCTCCGAAGAGGCTGATCGGGACGAGCCCTCACTTCGAAAGCGCAAGTGATCAGCATGCACATAACGAATCTGGTTAGCCACCCGCAGCAGGTATATAACCGGACTGATTACTTTCTTTAAAATTCCTTTAGTTCAGTTTACTCTCTCCCCCCTCACATTTCTGACCCAAACTCTGTCGCCCACTTGAAAGAGTTTCGTTGGACCTCTGCGCTTATCAGCCAGCTCCTTTTTCTTGTTTTGCTTCTCTCGTCGTGGAAGGGACGTTGCGCCTGGCTTGAGCTGCGACAGTCGGGTCCGCGGAAGCCGTCCCAGGAAGAGCTCTGCAGGTGCCTTTCCAGTACTTGTGTGTGGTGTCGTCCGGTAGGCAAGTAGGAAACACGACAACTTCTCCTGGATATTCCTTCTCTTCCCTTGGAGGTCGTCTTCAAGTACTTGCTTGAGCAGCGCTCGCTTGACTGCTTGCACAGCCCTCTCCGCGGCGCCATTCGAAGCCGGGTGGTAGGGTGGCGTGATGGTGTGCACCACTCCTTGATCCTTCAAGAAGATCTTGAACTCCTCACTTTGAAACTGAGGGCCTCCATCAGTCACCAATTCTTCAGGTAGTCCAAACTGTGCGAAGACAGCCATAAGTGTCTCGACTGTCTGGGGTGCGGTTGTGGAAGACATGAGCAGGACCTCAACCCATTTGGAAAAACTGTCAACCAAAACAAACAGGTTGGTTCCCGACTTGGTTGCAAAGTCCAAATGAACACGTTCAAACACCCGCGAGGTCATCTTCCATGGCTGGAGTGGTACTGGAAGAACGTCGTTTTGGACCGCTTGGCAGATCTCGCATGACTGCACCTTGTTCTCGATCATGGCATCGATTCCGGGCCACCACACATGCCCTCTCGCAAGTTGTTTCATACGCACCATTCCTGGATGTTCTTCAGCAGGCTCTTGAGGACCGCAGCCTGTAGTGCCTGTGGAATCACGACTCTAATCCCCCAGAGTAGGCAATCTTGGTCCGTTGACAGCGTCTCCCGCCTGTGCCAGAAGGGTTGCAACCCTGGATCTTGCACGGCTGTTGGCCAACCTCTCTTGGTGTGTTCAAGGACACGTTGCAGCAAGGGGTCGCTGAGGGTCTCTTTTCCCACATCAGAACTTGAAAGAAGCGGTTGCTCTGTGGGTGAAAAATATTTCAACATACTTTCCTCTCCTACAGTTATCTTCAGAGGAAGTCTCGATAGGGCATCAGCATCCCACACCTCCCCGCCCTTGCGGTACAGGATCTTGAAGTTGTACTCTGCAAGTAGAAAGCGCCACCTCTGGATCCTCGCAGCAGCTATGGCTGTGGTAGAATACTTAAGTCCCAGGATCGACGTTAGCGGGTAGTGGTCAGTTACGAGGGTGAACGAACGCCCAAAGAGATACCGGTGGAATTTCTTGACCGCAAATATGAGTGCCAAGGCCTCTCTTTCCACTTGTGCGTAGTTCTTTTCAGCCACAGTAAGCGTCCCAGATGCAAACTCCACAGGTCTGTAGTCCCCGTTTCCCATGTCTTGTGTTAAGACTGCTCCGAGGCCGTAGCTGGATGAGTCGGCCGTCACTCGAAGTGGTAGACTATAGGTCGTAGAGGACAATTACCCCAGCACTGCACAACTGATATTTGCTTCTGTCTACAGGCTGTTGGCATTCTTCCGACCAATGCCACTTCTTGTCTTTCTTTAAGAGTTCATACAAAGGTCCCAGTGTGGCAGCTAAGTCTGGGAGGAAACGAGCATAAAAAGCTAGCAGCCCCACAAATGCCTTAACCTCCGTCACGTTACTCGGTGCGGGTGCCTTTTTGATAGCCTCTACCTTCTCAGGGCATGGCTTTAAACCCTGGTCACTCAACAAGTATCCCAAGTAACGCACTTCGCGTACGAAAAAATTGACACTTGTCCTGATTCACACAAAGTCCATGTTCCTGAAAGCGTTTCAACACTTCCAAGACTCTCTGGTTGCAGTCATTTTGGTCTACGCCACCCACCAGTACATCATCAAGATAGCACGCTACCTTGGTTAGGCCCAACAAAATCTTATCCATTACACTCTAGAAAATTGCTGGTGCGCTTCATACGTAAAAACTCAAACAATCCAAGGTGAGTGGTCATTTGAGCAGTTTCCGCGACGCTTCGTCAATGGCTAACTGCAAGTATGCAGTCTTTAGATCCAAAACAGCAAAGATGCCACACCCCCGAAAGTTGTTGAAAACCTCATCTACCCTCGGTAATGGGTAGTGATCCACCGTCACCTGTGGGTTTACGGACACACTGTAGTCACCACAGATGCGAACTTTACCCCCTGGCTTGGGAACCACAACAAGGGGTGTTGCCCATTCACTACTTACAGGCCTCAGAATTCCCTGCGCCACCATTTTCTCAAGCTCACTCTCTACTTGCTCTCTGAATGCGTAAGGCACCACTCTGTGTTTACAAAACACACGTTGAGAGTTTTCTTTCAGTACAATCCTTGCCTGAAACCCCTTTATCGGCCCCACTGGACCTTCAAAGACGCTAGGAAGGACCTTTTCAATGAGTCTGTCATCGTCTCGTTCTCAATACGACCTACGCCCGACCAGTTAAATTCTAACTGCTCGATCCAGTCTCTGCCTAGAAGAGCTGCCAGCTGGGCATTCGCGGACTTTACCACAATCAAAGGTAACTTTTCGCTTGGTAGCTCCCCGTTTTTTACATTAACGCTCGCTAAACCCTTGATTGGCACAAGAGCCCCGGTGTACGTTCGGAGACGCATGTCACTCGCCTCAAGGGGCACGTGAGAAAAAAAATTCACATACATTCTTTCTGGCATCAAAGTAACTGCTGAACCAGTGTCGATTTCCATCGTCACCGGTTTTCCTTCGATTTCCAAAACCTTCTGGAATGCCGCAGACGCGTCATTCTTCCGCATACAGGTTACGCTCCAAGGTCCGCGCTTGGTGTTCGAAGTAGGCTTAGGCTTGGCCCTACACACCGCCTTAGTGTGCCCCTGCTTCCCGCATTTGAAACACTTTGCTTTCGAAAACGGACACTTCTCGGAAGCATGCACGGTACTAGCGCATCTAAAACAAGGGCCTACCGTACGCTGATACTGGACCTGTGGCGATTCAGTGGCGGAAGGTGGACACCCGGAGTGTCCTTCACCATCACTTTGAACGCGGTGCACGTCCATTGAGTCCGGAACGCCGGGCTGTCGTATCTCGTCCGTTTTGCGCAGAGAAAGTTCTTTGGCCAGGCCCACCTTTAGAACTTCGTCGAAGTAATCGTCGTCGAGCTGGATGAGTGTCCGCTGTACCTCAGGGTCGCGACACCCCGCCACGAGCCGGTCCCGAAGAGCCTGGTCGAGGTAGTTTTTGAACGCGCATGTCTGGGCGAGCTTCTTGATAGCCAAGGAGAAGTCCGCTAGGCTCTCGCCGACCTCTTGATTTCTCCAATGGAACTTCGTGCGCTCTGCAATCACTAAGCGCTTGGGCGCGTAGTGGCGTTTCAGCACCTCGGAAAGTACGTCGTACGATTTCGATACCGGCGAGTCTGGGACGAGCAAGGTTTTTAAAGCCTGGTACGACGCTTTCCCGATGTAGTTCAGCAGCGTCACGGCCTTGTCTTCCGTCTTGACAGCGTTCACTCGAAGGAAAATCTCGAAGCGTTCGAGAAATTCGTCGTCGTCGTCCTCCTCCGGCTTGAACTCCGTGAACTTCGGCATTGTGCTGTTTGCCACGTTGTTACTCGGTTCGTTCGATCTTCCATCCCATCCTCGTCGCCATTGTTGTGTCGCGCCGAAGCGCCAAAGAACAGAAGCTGCCACGGAGAGCAACAGCACACAAAGAACAAATTTAATATGGCGAAGACACATTTTACAGGGCAAAGACCAGCGCACCCTGGTGGTGAGAATAGGAACCTGTGACATTGCTTTATATATACACAACACTTCCCATTCAAGAAATCGAAAGCACGTGACCGTGTGTAAAAGGGGCTTTCAAAAACGTGATGGAAGGAAACAATCTATTGAGGGCTTCACCACACTAATGAACACTTACGCAAACTTAAGAAATCGTCGAACCTTCGTCGAATTACACTGTTCGCCACTGCGCCGACAACACATGTCCGCGAAAGCCACCAGAGACGCGGAGGGGCGCATATATATATATATATATATATATATATATATAGGGTGTTTCAGTAAACTCAGGCCAAATCGCTCCTGCGAAAACTACTTATCGCCACGAAAAAAGATTGTGTCGTTTTTGTCATGGGCCAGGGGCCCATTTAGGAAAATCATTAAAGGGATACTACAACGAAATTTCGGCGCTCATTTTTTGGTCTATATGTGTTCAAAAAAGCACCATCAAATCCAAGATACCAATATATTGTTAAAAAATTCACGAAAAGGAGTTTTAAAACGAATCGAACGATTAGCAAAGAGCACCTGGTGGATGTCGCTAACGCCTCGCTTGTAATGCCCGTCTAGCAACCTTGGCAGCTAGTGACGGAGGTTGTCTCGCCTCCGGCCACGACGAGAGAAGAGGGTCAGGAGGAACTCCCCTCTTCCCGAGAATGCCTTTTGTGTGTCACAGAAGTCGCCATTGTCCCCCTACAAGATTATAGAAGATTAACCCGTCACTCAAAATTCGTACAAAAGCAGCCACTTCGGTGGCTTAAACGACTAGGCCATCCTCTCGACATCAGCCTCGCCGTAGCTTTGCTCGTCTTGAGACGACCTACGTCACGATTGCGTTGGATGTCACGTGGTCTCCGCTGGGCCTTCTCCAAGCGCTTGCCAGAGTGGGCCGTTTATAACAAAAAATACAGCCACCAGGCTCAAAATACAAACGTGCGATTGTCATTTACGGATATTGTGGATCATATTCAACCTATTTTTGAACACGACGGGAATATTTCATATTTCGTTGAAGTATCCCTTTAAAGTCCGGGATAATTAACATGTTAATTATTTTTGCGTAATTAACTTTTCTAATATTCTGTTTAAGGGCATGGTTTCAATTAGAAAATTGCTCAGCATCGTCGAAAAACAGTAAATCAACAAATTGCAGAACGATAGAAGGCACGCGCATCATTATACGGCTTTCTGAAAAACCGCACAAATTCACCGCGTCTTTAAAGGGGCCCTGCAATCACATTTAAGCGTCTACCGTTTTTGTGGTTTCCACGTCTCTTGGGGTTTGGGTAGGCCAGCGGGCACGGAGAGTGGGTCATATTTTAACCGGACGACGCAGAAACCTCCTCCACCGACGAGGGCGACCCGCGGTACCGAAAGCGCGCACAATGTGATGTCTTTGGTCCTGGGCTTACTACGGCCAGAGCCGCTAAAATTGCTTTTTAGTTGAAATGCAAAATATAAGTGGCGCGAACCGTTTCAATTATGTATAAAAGTAGTTTTGTTCAGTATTTTACATCGGAAAAGTAACGAATGCAGTTTATAAAGTACGGTAACAAGAAATGGCCCGTCTAGAAACCCGCCACCAAGCGGTGAAAAGGCGGCGCACACCACATAGGAGTAGTGGGACTAGTGGGATAAGGCGCCGACACGGAGAGGTCCCGGATGTACGCGGCGGCACTGCGGTCGTTGGATCCGACCGGCTCCGAGCGTTCCGAAGGCCTTCGGCGAGAAGATTTGTCTTGCGGTTTGGCCGTTTCGCGGTATGGCAGCGCGAAGTGGCTCCCATTATGAACTGATCTTTACCCCGTGTATGCTGTCGTTTCTGGCCAATGAAGTGTCACGCCAAATTAGTGTTTAATCGTGCTGCAAATGCAATGAGAGCCGCTCTGGCTACCCGCTGCATACCGCCTATCCAGAACATGCTTTAGTGGCGCCCTCTCGCGCCGTCGACACGGAGTGCGGCAGCCGTGAGCGCTCGATGACCTCACTACCCCTCCCCTAGTTCACGGTAACTCAATCAGCCAAGGACGTCATGAGGGAGGTTATTTTTTGCTTGTTTTTGTAATTTTCAATTGCCTATCATTTTTAAAATAAAGTGAATTTCGAGAAAAGAAAAGTTTCGCTAAGTTACTACGTTCAGTGCGCTCAGGTTCGGTGCAAACTAAAAACCAGTAAAAAAGTCCTTGCATGGCCCCTTTAAGTTTCGGTTTACTATCGGAGCGCATCTCGGCCCGGGCGGCACCGCGCCCCATGGAGAGATAGTGCAACCAACCTTTGCTGCGCTGTCATCGCGCGACGCAGCAGTGGCTGGTTGCACTATCTCTCCCCGGGGCGCGGTGCCGCCCGGGCCAAGATGCGCTCCGATAGTAAACCGAAACTTAAAAAACCCGGCGAATTTGTGCGGCTTTTCAGAAAGCCATAAAATGATGCGCGTGCCTTCTATCGTTCTGCAATTTGTTGATTTAGGCTTTTTATATGATGCTGAGCAATTTTCTAATTGAAACCATGCCCTTAAACACAATATTAAAAAAGTTAATTACGCAAAAATAATTAACATGTTAATTATCCCGAACTTTAATAATTTTCCCAAATGGGCTCCTGGCCCACGATCAAAACGACACAAGCCTTTTTTCGTTGCGATAAGTAGTTTTCGCAGGAGCGATTTGGCATGAGTTCTCTGAAACACCCTGTATATAAATACATATCTACCAGGCGTTTTTTTTTTAGCTGCACCAAATTTTAAAAAAAAAGGAACATGCGATAGAGTAACTTAAGCCCTGTTGAAGTGTTGATAGCCATGGCAGCCTCTAGAAAAAAGGTGAAATTAGGTAATTAGTTAGCTGATTAACTAAAATGTTTTAACTAACTTTTTAATTTTTCACTTGAGAGCACATAATGTATTTAAAGAACTGATGTTCGACCTCAACATTGTCTAGACCTGCCATCAAAGTTTGATTAAAAAATTTGTAGTAGGTGCTACGGGGTCAAGAAATTTCACTTTGGTACACGGCGTCCATCCGAACCTCAGCGAGGAAGAGCGCCGGTAAAGTTTTCGCTCCGCCCTTTCGGGCATGCGATTTGTTATTATCGCGGCCCGCTCCACTTGCTTAGGCGAAGTTGGCCGCGATAATGACGATCCACGGGGGCCGGAAGGGCAGAGCGATTACTTTACTGGCGCTCTTTCTCGTTTAGTTTCGGTTTGACGCCGTGTACCAAAGTGACATTTCTTGACCCCGTAACACCTACTACAAATTTTTTAACCAAACTTTGATGGCAGGGCTAGACCATATTGAGGTCGAGCTTCAATTCTCTAAATGCACTTTGTGCCCTCAAGTAAAAAATTAAGAAGTTAGTTAAAAATTTTAGTTATTAAGCTAACTTATTACCTAATTTCACCTTTTTTTTAGAGGACAAAAAAAACACCATATATATATATATATATATATATATATATATATATATATATATATATGTATGTATGTAAGCTACGCAGGGATGTGAGCTAGAGTTGAGGCAAGCGCAACAGATGCCGCGTGAGAAAAATTTAGACAGCGTGTCGGCGACCGCCCCACGTTTGCGTATGAATAATGACTCTTCTTCGCGTAATGAACAAGGAACTTTGACGCCGCGCTTTGCAGAGTGAATGAGTTTGTTTATTAACCCGCCTAGCATTAATGGGTGCACCTCGGGTTATCTATCATTACGGTGGATTAAGCAAGACCGAAGCACAATTAACTGGGGAAAAGTCAAAGGTTTAGCGCTTCCGACCCATTTCCTCTTCATTAGCCGTATATTTTGTTTTGAGCCCGGGATAACGTCAGCTTGTGATGTTTCAGCCTTTTAAAACGATATGCTGCTTGCACCATCACCTCTTTCGGTTATCTGAAGTTTCTGAAACTAAATACTCTAAACAATGCATTCCAACTTTTTTTTCATCTTTTTTTTTTTGTGTGACGGGATAATTTGTTTTTGCACATTCTGGGTTCTATTAACCTTAAACTTAGAACAAAAACTGGGGGAAAAGGTTTGTGGTCATTCGAGAGTGCCAAACTTCGAGACTAAAGAACACTATGCTCCATTTAAAAAAAAAAAAAGCAAAAGACGAATATATGTATAGATATGCACAATCTCGCGCACTGACGTCGCACTAAAGATATATTAGTAACGGAGCAGGCCTACGTGTTTTGCTCTTAGAAAAATTAAAAAAAGAAGAAAAGTATGTGCGCAAGTGTAGTGCAACGGGTCTCTTATACATGTACAAATTTAGATAGAATAAAGAGAGCGTGTTGGTTAAACATCTTGGTATGCGAACGCAAAGGGGGACAAGGGAAACACAAAAACGCGTCAGACACGCGTACAGCTTTGTTGAATTATGTCTGGGCCCAAAGGCATACTGGACGATAGATTACCGGCGTGCACTATAGTTTATACGTTTCAAGTCAAAAAAAGAAGAAAAAAAAATCATATCCACCTTTTTATAATACTTTAATGTCAAGTACGCCGCAACGAGTCGTTTAGACAAATATACCAGTGAGCCCTTCGGAAACTCCCAAGATTTACGTCCAATCAAGTCGATACGCAATTTTTGTGGTTTACATAGGAAAGCGGTGGGTTTCAAAGAATACTTTATTTACAGGAATTCATACCACAAAGATTGCAACTTCTTTTCCGCGTCGTATGCTGCACTAAACGTGTACGTACTTACATAACTGGCCATAATACTCCCTTTCGTGTAAGTGTTTTGGTTTTCGTGTTTCCTTCGGCAAAGTGGTGTGCGGCACGCTTGGAAAAGTTTACGATTCTCGGTACTTGGTTCCCCCTGCCGCGTTTTAACTCCGCTGCGCTGTGTGGCCTCTTCATATATCAACCCCGAATGTAAGTCTACAAGTTGTGTTTCCTAGATGCTAGAGGGAAAGTAGGTCGACTTTGTAAACTTAATGCAAAAGTTGGTCAAAAGATGCGGTATACACACGTCCACAAAGAAAACGTGATCAGTTTATTATTTATGCAAAAAACACACACAAAAAAAACAACAACAAAGACAACGGAAATAAATATTGGACTAAAAAAAGTAACTAAAACTAATGTCCGACTTTGTTGAACTTTGAACCAAATAGAGACATCAGGTGATTGGGCTGCGTGTCTTCGCTTTATATAATATGTGGGACATCACTGCTCATGCAATGCAACGTATAATGTGGCAAGTCGATCAATACAGTTTACACGTTGTTTCTTGTAATTTCCAGTTAATGGCCTCAGTTAAGGCCGCCATTCTGCTCCCCTTCTGTTTAATGTTGGCTCGGCACAGCCGCCAGCGAGGCGCAGTACCAAAACAACCCTTCAGGGTTATGTATCTTTAAACAGAGGGCCTCACCTTGTGATCAAAGTGGTTTTATAACGGTAGGTTAAAATGCATCTGCCCAAAAATTTTCCATTTTGTTCCGTATCGTCCTGTACAACTTTCGACCTACCTACTGCAACGCAAATGAACGTGCATATATGTAGTAAATAAATTTGATTGGATTGGATTTGTTTTAGCAAAAATCAACAAAGATACGTTTCCTTAGTATGGATAATGATAATGAAGTTCCTTATGACATGATTATGTTGTTAGCTTTGTACAGCATTTGGAGATCACGTATGGCTGTTCGACATGCTGACCTCGACGCAAAAGAAGTGCGGATATATTTCTTCAACCTTGTAAAGCAAGTACAGAGTATGTATTTGAACTGTGAACCTGAACCGGAGTGAACTAGTATTTTAAAATCACTCCTCGAAATGCGTGATTTTTAATACGTTGTGCAAAAGAGCTGTACAGCGCTGTTAGAATGACAGATTCGGCTTCCGTGAGCGATAGCGAGCGGACGCACGATGGATCGCTCCTCTGCGATAGCGATAACGGCTGAGGCCAGCCGTGGTGACGCCGCACACGGCGAAGTGCCCAACGATTATACCGTGTTATTGCCGGTAATGCCAACAGGCGACGAAGCGAAGTGTAGCCTGGTGCTGCACGCGGACACCCGCGGTCGACCGTATCGAGTCGAGGACTTCGTCGGGCCCCTCAACCAGGTGGGCGTCAGGGAGGACATAACAGGACTTGGAGCCTACCAGATGGGCCACGTGTGGTTGGTGAAGTTGCGTACCGGTGAGGCCAAGGAAAAGCTGCTATCCGCAGGAAACTTAAAGGTTAAAAATCGGCTTTGCCTGATCGTCGACCCTGTCAGGCGGGAACTGAGAGTAAAGGTGCACTGGGTGGCTTTTGGAGTGTCCGTCGACGCCATCCGGAGAGCCTTTGAACCATACGGCGAGATCAAAGGTGTCGCTCGAGAAAAATGGAAGATAGAAGGCCTCGTGGACGTCGACTCAACGACCGTCACCGTGAGGATAGTGCTCCGCGATTCCTTGACACCCGAGTCTCTACCACACCAGTTCCGCATCAATGGCGGGAATGTGCTGGTAGTAGTTCCCGGACGAGCGCCGCTTTGTCTACGTTGCCGCCGCACAGGACACATTCGACGTGATTGTAAAGTACCAAGGTGTGAAGAGTGCCGAGCCTTCGGGCATGAGGCCAGAGACTGTGTGCGGTCCTACGCGCGAGCTGTCGCTGGCCAAAACCTTGAAGACCCGGGTGCGACCTACTTAATGGATGAGGTCGAAGCAGAGGCGGCGGCGACTCCTTCAACTCGGCATGCCGCACCTGAGGAATCCCCGCCTACCTCTGAGATCACCATGGTGCAGCGGAATGCCCCACAAGACCAGACAACGAACCCTGCCCCTAAGCTGGAGGGGGCAACGGGCAACACGCAGCTTACTGAGAAGACACCGTCGCCAGCGTCACCAGCTATTGGGGGCGCGGCCGGTGCTTCGGACGGTGAGGACGCAGTGGCCATGGACTCAGAAGGCGCGTCGGTCAAGCGTAGGCACTGCGAAGTGGTTTCTGGAAACGTCGAGTCGCATCAGCAATCTCAGGGAGGGGAGAGTGGGTGGCAAACCAAGAAAGGAGGAGGAGCCGGCCGCGGACGCTCGTCCCACTCCCCCGGAAAGACGCACGGTCGCAAGGAAAACCCGGTTGTGGTCCCATAGACCGTGTTAAAGTGGGTGAGTGCCTTGTGCTGTGGTGAGACCTTCCTTCTGCTATAGTCACTCTCGGACGTCCCCTGCGCATTGCCACGCTCAACGTTCGGGGACTGGCGGCTAGACGTCGGCAACGACAGCTCTACCGGCTGATGAATGAACAAGAACTGGACATCGTCGCCATCCAAGAGACGAAAGTAGAAAGTGAGGAGAGCACTAACTACATGGTGCAGCCCTTCTTGGCACGATACTTCGTTTGTGTAAGTCATGCGGTTGGTCTTTCTGCAGGTTGTTGCCTTTTTCTGAAAAAATCTTTAGGCGTAGTTGTGCAAACAGTTATGACATGCCCATCTGGGCGTTTTGTTTTGTGTGATTTTACTGTTCTAGGCCACGAGTGGCGAGTTATTAATGTCTACGCGCCAAACAAGCCAGACGAACGCCGTTTGTTTTTTGAGAACGCTTATCAACATTTTCAGTGCGATCGTCTGATTATCTTCTTGGGTGATTTCAACTGTGTGTGCCGAGCAGTGGACCGGTCTAACAGTGTGCGGTATAACGACGCTAGTATTCTCGCGTTAAACGACATTACTGAGGATTTCGTGCTCGAAGATGTTGCTTGTTGTGCACCAAGTGCGAAGGCTGTGTCGTATACTCACTTTCAGGGTGACAGTCACGCTAGATTAGACCCTGTCTACATTTCGTCTGAACTAGTTTCTTTGTGTTCTAATTACTCCGTTGATTATGTCTCATTTAGTGATCACTGCCTTGTCAGCTTTTGGTTAGGAGAATCAAAAAAGACGTCATCATTTACGTGGGATTTGTGGAAACTTAACGCCAAGCTCTTGCGCGATGAATCGTTCGTTAGCACACTTAAGGCAACATGGCAGGCGGTGGAAAGGAGGGGGCAAGGTGCAGGCGAGAGGTGGGAAATGTTTAAACAGGAAGTTAAAATGTGCGCGATCGAGAAGTCGTGCGCTATGAAGCACAAGGAAAGGAGGCAGGAAGCTGAAATGCGCTTGTGTTTGAAAAAGCTTTTACAAGAAGAGTGTCGAACTCCCGGCAACTTAATGGAAGACATCAATAATCTGAAAGCTCGACTTGAAGTTTTAGAGCAAGAGCGATATAGGGGGGCGGCAATTCGTGCACGTGCAGAGAAATTAATGGTTGGTGAAGCGCCGACAAAAAGAATGGTGGCTGCGGAAAAAAAAATACTCATGCACTATACTTCGTTTCAGCTTCGGTCCGAGCGCGGCCGATGTTATGATTCAAAGGGTCAATCAAACAGCAAAAGAGGCACAACGTCATGGCGTGCTCTCTGCAGTTGATAGGACCAGCCGGTATTCGCCGTCTCTCTGTGCGTGCTCCTCCGCCGGCTAGTCCTATCAAGCGCAGAGAGCACGCCATGACGTTGCGCTCTTTACGCTGTTTGATTGGCCCTTTTGCTCGTAACATCGGCCGCGCTCGGACCGAAGCTGAAACGAAGTATAAACAGATTGTAGAAATTGAATACCAAGGAGTTGTGTCATTCGACGCAAGCGTTATCGAAAAGGCGTTTGTCGAACATTATGTTGATTTGTTTAGTTCCCACGCCCCTCAATCTGAAGGTTTAGATGGAGGACTTTTATCTTTAATGCCATCTGTTAGTTGCGATGATAAAAAGTTTTTGGAGGCGCCGCTCAGTCTGTCAGAGATAACAAAAGCGATCGACGACCTGTCACCGAATAAGTCTCCGGGCCCTGACGGGCTGACTGCGCTCTTTTATAAGACATTTAAATCTGAACTTGCTCCCATCTTACTTGACGTTTTTATTGAAGCTTACGAACAAAAAATCCTACCCCCCTCGTTTTCGCGTACCCATACTGTTCTAATCCCGAAGAGCGATGACCCCGTAAAACTACGCAGCGTGACCTCTTACCGGCCTATCTGTCTCACTAACGTTGATTATAAAATATTAATGAAAGTTCTCGCCAGCAGGCTGCAGCGAGTGATCACGAGTGTTGTAGGGCCACACCAGACGTGCGGCATAAAAGGTCGTACTATCCTGACTAACGTTCATGTAGCGCGCAGCATTCTGGAATGCTGCGACTCCGAGCTACGGAAGGTTGCGATGTTGCAGGTGGATTTAGAAAAAGCATTCGATCGTGTTTCACATGCCATAATCTTCAACATTTTGGAGCATATCGGAGTAGGGCGAATCATTTTAGAGGGGGTACGAATGGCCTACCGCAACTGTACGACGAACCTGATTCTAAATAAGCGGGTTAGCGAACGAATACCGGTGAACTCATCTGTCAGACAGGGATGCCCGATCTCACCATTACTTTTCGCGTTGTACATCGAACCCTTTTGTCTTAGTATTATTCATGATCGCTGTGTCCGCGGATTTACTTTAAACACATGCGAAGTTCGCATACTTGCATACGCAGATGACATCGCAATCTTTTGCGCCGACAAGGAGAGTGTAAGAAGAGTAGTCGAAATTACTAAAACGTTTTGTACTCAAACAGGTTGTGCCGTGAATTGGGGAAAGTGTTCAGGGTTCTGGCATGGCGAGTGGGCGTCGAAGCCAAAAGTATTTGCAAGCATTGAATGGTCAACCCTGCCGACGCGTTACTTGGGAGTCCCGCTAAATCACTATCGAAACAGCAACGATCTGTGGACTACTGAGACAGCTAAGTTACGTGAAAAAACTATACAATGCGGTGGACGACACTTGTCTATTTTTGCACGCGCAACTGTGTGTAATTTATTTTTTGTAGCAAAACTCTGGTACATGCTTCAGGTACTGCACTGCACGCGTATTCACGTGCAAAAGATACACCGAGTGTTTGCCGTGTTCATTTGGGCCTCCTCTTGGGAGCGCACCAGCCGAACAAACCTGTTTCGGCGTGTTCGGAATGGTGGCCTATCATTAACGCACCTTTTTCTACGACAAGTTGTTAATCGCTTTCTTTTTCTGCGTGATCAAAGTGATCCCTTTTTGCGTACTGTCGTTCAGGTACAGCTTTGTGACGCTTTACCCGAATTTATTGTTTCATCCGCTGATGGTGCAAATGGACCGCTGAGCCCCTTTTTAAAAGAAGTAGTCGCTGCTTGCAAATTCCTAGCCGCGAGGTTTTCCCTCGAATATCTGGGTACTGTTTCGCGAAAAAGATTGACGAAAGATTTGACCGAGCTGTCTTGTCCGGCTCCCATCTACCGCACGTTGTACTGTGCAATACCCGGTAACGATGTACTTAGTCGAGTGAAAAAAATGATGGTCCCTGCGAACACGAAAACATTTTTTTTCCATCTCCATACCGGCACACTTCCCGTTAAAACGTGGCTGCATGAGAAGGGCGTGTTTGTGCCCTGGACCGTAAATTGTTTCTTGTGCAAACAGCCTGAGACCATAGAACATGTCTTCCTGTATTGCTGGGATGCTGTCTTTTACTGGGATGTCTTGCAGCGTACTCTTAAGAAAGATCTTCCGTTAACTGCGCACGGAATACGCTTTCTACCGTTAGATAATGCACATTGTGTGCCGTACGATTTAATTATGCTTCTTGCACTGCACAGCATATGGAAGTGCCGCATGGCAGTGCGACATGCTGACTTGGACGTTCGACCAGTGTGCCAGTACTTTACACAAAGTATCAGCCAATTAAAGGAAACGTATAAGGCTCTAGGAAACGACCCCGATTGGCTGCCTGTCCTAGACGCACTATCTGAAATAAGATCCTGTTAATATTTCTGTGTCAGCCAAAACTCGGCTGAGGTGTCTCAGAACTTGTTCAGTGTCTCTTATCTTCTGTCGTTACGATAAATCTTACGGAAAATAAAGAAAAAAAAAAAAAAAAAAAAGCTGTTAGAATGACATGAATGTTGCTGTAACTACCATGCAATAAAGAATAAAAAAGGCATCTGTGGCGCAATCGGTTAGCGCGGTGGTTCGAGTCCACCCGGTGGCGAGTGATCTTTTGTTGCCTTACTACTATTATTTAGCCATCGCTTTTATTCTATGAAAAGGGTTCCGTTTGTTCCGTGTTTATTTTGTTTTAAATAATGCGTTCTTTTCGGTGTGTATTTTTGTTTCGTTATCGGTATAATACGATGTTATTTTCAGATGGAGGCTAATTGAAAGTTGAACAGAAATCTGTTATAAATAAACATGAGAAAAAACAACACACTCCTTCAAGTGTTGTGAAATATAAGGCCCAGGAACATGAATGTTTACCTGTAAATTATAGCTCATATAAACTCTCTCTGCCCATGATTTCTTTTGTATTGAAAAAGCTAGACTGGTTTTCAAATGATGAAGTTCAAAAGTATACGTGATATTTACGGCATAAAAGATAAAAGCTCATCACAACCGACGGGCACTACGCCCCAAATACACAATTTTGGAGCTATAGAAAAAAGAGGGGGGGGGGGCTGGTGGGAGTTTGCTTTTGGCCCTCTTTATTGCGTATTCGCGAAGCGATGCGGGTGGAAACTGCGGGCACCGATAACTTTAATTAAACAAAGTCCACCAGATATTTTTTTTAAAATTATTTTTAGTTTATGCGAGCCTTTGCGCCCACACGCAATCTTATTTTCCTTCTGGTCGATAGGGAGAATCGCGGCGACGGCTCACCCTGTGATAAGGTATACCCACGCCGCATCTGTGTTCTCCGTGTCCTTCCTTCCTGCACCTTGTCGGAAGGCTGTTTCAGCCCCAATCGATATGCCAGCCTCTGTCTAGAACATGTCGGATCCTTCTGTTAGAGATCCCACAAGTTGGCCAGAAAATGCCTCCTCCCCCGCGTTAGTCGAGAACTGCGTAGCGGTATGCATGAAACACACAAGGCTTGGCTCGCAGAATCTTTGTTCTCAATAAAAGTGCCATCCGAAGACTAATCGACTGGCTCTCATATTCGGCTTTCCTGTTTGCATTTGACGGTGTCAGCGTAAAACAACAAAATTGGGTGAGGAATTCTAGTCCCAAAGACTGAAAGTTTGAACACATTTCATAACATCTCAGGGCAGCCCTTGTGTGGAAAGTTAAAGTTGCTCATCTTTAATTGTCGATTGGGCTCATGCGACTAAGTTACTGAAGAGCGCTTAAACAACACAGGTCTAAAAACGTCTGTTTCAGATTCTCCTCCTTCAATGGAGCAATTTAATACTGGCTTGAGCTGATAAACAACATTACCATTAAAATACAATTGGATAATGCTGTAAGAACTGTATCACAAAAACTTTATTATCATTCGGTTAGTGTTAGCTAGAGGGAAAGTAGGTCGACTTTGTAAACTAAAAGCTAAAGTTGATAAAAGATGCGGTATGCACGCGTCCACAAAAAAAAACGTGATCAGTTTATTATTTAAGCATAAAACGTCCCCCCCCCCCCCCAAAAAAAAAAAACAACAACAACCACAACCAAACAAAAAAAAAAAAAAACGACGGAAATAAATTTTGGACTAAAAAAAGTAACTAATACTAATGTCCGGCTTTCTTGAACTTTAAACCATATAGAGACATCAAATCATTGCGCTGTGTGTCTTCGCTTTATATAATATGTGGGACTTCACTGCTCATGCAATGCAACGTAGAGTGTGGCAAGTCGATCAATACAGTTTACGCGTTGTTTCTTGTAATTTCCACTTAATGGCCTCAGTTAAGGCCGCCATTCTGCTCCCCTTCTGTTTCATGTTGGCTCGGCACAGCCGCCAGCGAGGCGCAGTACCGGAACAACCCTTCAGTTAGCTATCTTTAAACAGAGGGCCTCACCTTGTCATCAAAGTGGTTTTATAACGGTACGTTAAAATGCATCCGCCCAAAACTTCTCCTTTTTGTTCCGTACCGTCCGGTACAACTTTCGACCTACCTACTGCAACGCAAATGAACGTGCATATCTGTTGTAAATAAATTTGATATGATTGGATTTGTTTTAGCAAAAATCAAGGACGCCTCCGTGGCGCAATCGGTTAGCGCGTTCGGCTGTTAACCGAAAGGTTGGTGGTTCGAGTCCACCCGGTGGCGAGTTATCTTTTGTTGCCTTAATACTAATATTTAGCTATCGTTTTTATTCTATGAATAGGGTTCTGTTTTTTCTGTGTTTATTTTGTTTTAAATATTACGTTCTCTTCGGTGTGTATTTTTTTTTTCGTTATCGGTATGATTCGAGGTTATTTTCAGATGGAGGCTAATTGAAAGTTTCACAAAAATGTCTGAATAATAAACATGAAAAAAAAAAACACACTCCTTCAAGTGTTGTGAAACTTAAGGCCCAGGAACATGAGAGTTTAGCTGTAAATTGTAGCTCATATAAACTCTCCCTGCCCATGATTTTTTCTGCATTGAAAAAGCTAGACTGGTTTTCAAATGATGAAGTTCAAAAGTATACGTGATATTTACGGCATGAAAGATAAAAGGTCATCTCAACTGAAGGGCATCATGCCCCAAATACACAAATTTTGAGCTATAAAAAAAAAGAGGGGGGGGGGGGGGCTGGTGGGAGTTTGCTGTTGGCTTTCTTTATTGCGTGTTCGCGAAGCGATGCGTGTGGAAACTCCGGGTACCGATAACTTTAAATAAACAAAGTCCACCAGATATGTTTTTCTAATTTTTGGTATATGCGAGCATTTACAGCTACGCACAATCTCATTTTCCTTCTGATCGATAAGGAGAATTGCGGCAACGGCTCACCCTGTGATAAGGCATACCCACGCCGCATCTGTGTTCTTCGTGTCCTTCCTTCCCGCACCTTGTCGGAGGACTGTTTCAGCCCCAATCGATATGCCAGCCTCTGTCTAGAACATGTAGGATCCTTCTGTTAGAGAGCCCACAAGTTGGCCAGAAAATGCCTCCTCCTCCGCGTTAGTCGAGAACTGCGTAGCGGTATGCATGAAACACACAAGGCTTGGCTCGCAGAATCTTTGTTCTCAATAAAAGTGCCATCCGAAGACTAATCGACTGGCTCTCATATTCGGCTTTCCTGTTTGCATTTGACGGTGTCAGCGTAAAACAACAAAATTGGGTGAGGAATTCTAGTCCCAAGGACTGAAAGTTTGAACACATTTCATAACATCTGAATGGGCAGCCGTTGAGTGGAAGGTTAGGTTGCTTATCTTTAATTATCGCTTGGGCTCACGCGACTAATATGCTGAAGAGCGCTAAGACAACACAGGTTTAAGAACGTCTGTTGTAAATTCTCGTCCTTTAATGGAGCAATTCAAGACTGGCTTAAGATGACAAACGATATTAACATTAAAATACAATTGGATAATGCTGTAACAACTGTGTCACAAAAACTTTATTATCATACAGTTAGTGTGAGCATGCATCGCTTTTCATTGCATCTTGGAAAGCCTGGGATTTTTTTCAAGATACTGCATATTTGGACGACCACGTTCCATTATTTTGACGTCCGTGACACCGCTTCCTGAAGACGTTAGATATTTTCAAAACGTTTTTCACGTTCCCCGTCCAAATATTTGTTTCTCTTACTTTTGACATTTCAAACTTCGACCCTTGAAGCTTCGGAGTTCCAATCGTAAAGGGATCGAAAGTTGCGGCCAAAACAAATATCTTGCTTGAAGGCGGCGTTGCGGTTCAATACGTATTTTTCAAAAACAAATGTGCAGTCGACTGCAGTTTTTATTACCTTTTAAGTGATGCTAAATGCAAAACCTCTGAATATACATCAGCTATCAGGCCGGACGTAACATTTGCTTCGTTGTGCCCAACATTACAGAACGCGACACCGCTGAATTCATGGTTTATTTCAGGTGTTTTATATGGACAAGGGAGCTGAATGCCGTATCATAAAATTTGCGCTTTATTGGAAAATGTGTGTATCTCGTACAACCGCGCTTTGTGTTTGTCCGTCCGTCGTCTCCGTTTTTTTTTTTTTTTTTTTTTTCCAGAAATGTTTAACATGAACCAGCTCGCCTGTTTACTTACTGTTTCTCCGGAACCCGTGTTCGTTCGCATCGGCCAAGAAGCAACAAAGAGGAAATGTTTGCATTCACAACCTTTTATGTAACATCCCGATCATTTCATTGCCAATCCGCTCGTTATACAGAAACCAAAAATAAAATCTAAACTAAAGAAAGAAACTCACACAACCCAGTTAAAAACAGGGCGGGAGCCAGATGCGATACGAGACGGAAACCCATACGAAGACACGCTCGCAAAATAGAAAGGCGCAAAAGGCGTACCGAATTTCTCAGTGTTACCTAATGTATACGCAACTACATTTGTTACGTGCAGGCAGGACAGATGAATATCCAGCCCGTCTTTGTTGCAGATTCAAAATTTTAAGTGATACGCGTGACGAAATGACGTGCGAGCTCAGAATGTCGCCGTCGGGCGTGTCACGTCCAAAAGAATCAACGGTTGAGCCTGTCTCCAAACAAACATTAAATAATACACTTCAGCTGCTAACCAGGATCGAAACTTCTCAGGCACGGAACACACGACTCCATCAACGCGTCAATACAACACCGACAACACCGTCAACACCGTTAAAAACTAAAACAGAACGAAACCAACGAAAACACACAACGGCTACCACTGCGACGGCTGCATTGACGTGGGACGTCGAAATCATAAAGCCTTAAGTATAGGGCGGTGAAAAAACGTGCAGAGCAATGCACTTCCGGTTTCGTTTTGAGAGAGTCGGCAATCGGAAATTGAATATGGCCCTATGCACTGAGGTGCAGGAGCCACAGGCAAATCAAATGAGCCCACTAATGTCTCAACCGCCAAGCAAAGTTGGTACTCGGGGTTGTGTTTAAAGACATCTGATGTTTTTACCTCGGATTGTTTTCCATGATTATCTATCATTCAGAATTACACAAACAGATATATAAAAGCACTCACAATCCCACGCACAGACAAATAAAATTTTTTCTCGTCTTTAACCCAGCGAGGAGATCATCTCAAAAATAGAAATAGCTACCCTTAAAAAAATTTTAGGTTCAGGCCTATTTTTTTAAGTTGACATCTATTTTCTTAAGTTCTCGCCTATATTTTCAAACTCATTCCTATTTGTGATTTATTCTAAAATTCGTATAATGTGCTTTACCAACTGTTTCATCCTGAAGCCAAATCTGCGGTTTTTATTTTTTTATGATTATCTGACGCAAATACATTTCATTTAAAGTATATTTCGCAACAGGCTTACCTTCAATATAGTGCCTTCCTGAAAACTGCATGGTAGACGAATAACCAAAAGGAAATTCAAGACTGCATAAAGTAGAGCACAGTATTAAAGTCGTTGCATGATTCACGCAGCTTAGTCGCTCTGAGGACTTCGCTGTTTTAAACTGTTCGACGAGAGTTCTACTTACATCTGCTTTAAAATTGCAATTACTTAATCTGAGTGACCAACTTTAAGATATTCAGTATGCATTCAAAAACTCGAAATACTATGACACCCCAGATGCTTTCTTGTGTTCCGAATTACTTCCAAGCAAACATGGATCTTAATAATTTCCTCTTTTACAATCGATCGCGATACAGTATCAAAACACCGTAGCTCTTTTCTGGAACTTAAGCATACTGGCCTTGGATATGTTCTAATAATCTTTGGGCTCAGCACTCAGCTCCGGCCAAGTCTAACTTTTTCATCGCAAATGCAGGCTTATTATAAAATTTAAGGTGAATAATAACAAGGCCATTGCTCAGGTTACAGAAAGTCGTCGCAGTTTAACGCGTTCCGAGAGCGAGAATTGGAACTGATTGCGCTGAAATTTTTAATAATAAAACAGAGGCGAAACCTTGAGTATGTTTATGTAAAATTTAAAATTTTGTCAAATATGTGTTTTTTTCTTTAAAGCGCGGTCGCAATTTACGAGGTTGTATATGTAACCCGGAATTGCTCCGGACTATAACCTTCGGAAGTGGAGAGTATTTAACTCTGTTCGTCTTCACCTTGGAATTTTTTAATATATTTTATACTGACTTTGGTCGCTATTATGAAAATACGCCCTCAAACCCTCAAAACGTTTTCTTATGACGCATGTGAATCGAACAAAGCAAGACCTTTCCTGCACACTGCGATATATAAATTGCCCTGTGAGGTTGAAGAATCTTTCTTTTAATGTATTAGCTAAAAGTTAGTGATGAGTTTGCCGCAGATACATCAGTATCTATATTATGTACAGCATCGATTCGAAGCTCACGCGGACATCGGTGTTTAAGCGAATCGCACTGCGATTTACAACAGGTACGGCTAAGTGGTGGAAGCTCGATCTGTAATCATTGACATATAAAATTACCGGGTTAAAAAAAAAATGAAAGACCTGTTTTAGACAATCTACGATGGCGTCTGCAGGCGATTCCATAAAGGTGCCCCTCAACTTGCAAGTTCCACCGACAAATGGCGCGGCTTGGTGTACGTGAGGATTCAGCGCCTCATTCAATCATGTCCGTACAAGAGATGGGGGCTCCGGGCGATTTAAACACCTCTTTTGGTGTTTAGTAAATTGAAATAAATATCCCACTTTGAATATAGTACATTACAGAGACTCGCACCGTGCTGAACAAGCGTATTCAAAACATTTAGAAGACGGTCTGCTGAGCTGAGTGCCGAGGTTTCCTCAGGCGCTTGTGACATATGTCGGCAGCATTGCGCGGGCGGCACGCACAGTCTGCGGATAACGCCGTAGGTTTCCACAAACAGGTGTCTTCTTTTTTTTTTTGAAGAAGTAATATTGGCCATTGATTTTTTCACTCAAATCTCGCACCACCTAGCCGCACCTCTTTTGTAAATCGCAACGCGGTACGTTGAGAAACCAATGACTTTGTACATGCTGCACTCTGGTGACTGTAAAAACCGAAAGAATCCAAAAATTAGCTCCTTGGTTTATCTGCTACCCCTTTTTCATACAGTCATGTTTGGTCAACAATAAAATCAAATACGGTAATTTTCTTCACTGCTGTAAAATAGAGCTCGGGCTTAAGTATAATGGTATCTCTCAACATACTGAAACAAATGTATGGCCGATAATTTTATGGTGGATTTGTTAGCAAAATCTAGTTATGGAACTTATCGTTCAGCGGTTTGTGATAACTCTATTTTGATAGATATATTTAAATACTACGCTAGAGTTTGAAATCTTTGTCAGGGAGGAGGACAAAAGTTTTGACAATATTTTTAAATGTACGCAGTTAAAATAGTTGATATAATCAAAGTACGTTTTCATATTCACACCGTCAAAGTTTCCCCATGCTAGGGCATCGCTGCTCGCGTGTTGAAGTTTTTTTTTTTTAGATAGTCTACTTTGCAGAGTCGCTCCCACGTAAGTTAGATTCCGAGAAAAGTGCGTGCCATGTTAAACAAATAAATACAGGTAGATCAAGTTTATTTTAGAGACATATGTCGAAAAGCAGAACGCTCCAAAATGAAAACGAACATTGTTATTCTCAATTTAGAACCAGCGGAAAAGAGAAGAGGCAAACCTTTTTTATGCGCAGAATTGTACCGGAATGGCGGTGGCTAGGACGTCCAATAATTATTGCAATCAATGAAGCTAAGTGCTACAATATAAGCTCGATTATTCGTATTCGCCTTTGAGTCCTTGAAAGTCCACGTGAATATTCTGGTCAAAATAACAACTCACAGGAAATGGATCATTTTTTCATATAACTATTATTCCTTAGCGGTATAAACCATCAATACCACATTCTTCTTTAGTCGATCCCGTTAGGAAGTACTGCTAATATGATGCCATATACGGTAATAACAAATAAACAAATATTTTGTTTACAATTCGGTTAAAAAGGCCAAGGGGCGGAAAGCCACAGAAACAACTAGGCATTGAATGGGGTGAAACATTATGTTTCTTCTGAAGATACTACTTTTTTTTTATTCTCGGCATCAGAGAAGAAAACACGGGGAAAGAGTCTATGAGAGTTTCTCGTCGTCACACGGTTCTTCCACCTCTCTCAATTTGTAACACTCAACTTCAGTCTGTGACCTGTTACAAATACCTGGGTGTCCATATTACCTATAACATGTCATGGAAAACCCACATTGACCACATTATTGCTAACGCTAACTCTATGCTCGGTTTTCTAAAAAGAAATTTTACACTGGCCCCCGTTTCTTTGAAATTACTGCTTTATAACTCCCTGGTCCGGTCAAAATTAGAATACGCTGCTGAAATCTGGGATCCCGGTCACTCGACACTTATAACTAACCTGGAAGCCATGCAAAATCGCGGAGTTCGTTTCATACTTTCTAACTATCATCGTACAGCAAGCGTTTCCTCCATGAAACTCAGTCTATCCCTACCCTCCCTCTCTTTACGTCGCAAAATATCGCGCTTGTGCCTCTTTTACAAGATCTATCATTCTAACACGTCATTGAAAGATAAACTATTCCTTGAGCCCCCATTCACTTCTCCGCGTTTTGATCATCCATTCAAAGTTGGTGTCCCTCATTGTAACACATCAGCCTTTTTGAACGCGTTTATTCCAAAAACATCTCTTGAGTGGAACCACCTTCCCGCTTCGTTTGTTAATATACCTTCAATTGATTTATTTAAAAAAAAACCTTATCTGCTCACCTTTTGTCGTGATTGTCCTTTTGTTTATTTTTTGACCAGAGTGCTGTGTTTCGAGCTGTTGATGTTTATTCTCGGCTGTGTTTGCTCTCTTTTTGTACCCTTTTTTTTTTCATTTTTTGGTTGCCCCACCCCTCTGTAATGCCTTTTGGCCCTGAGGGTATTGTAATAAATAAATAAATAAATAAATAGATAAATGCACCAAACAGAGAACATGTTGTCGTTCGTGAAAGTCCAGAAAAACACGGGAGCCCGGTAATCTTTCCAAGCGCTAAACACGATTCACGCCCAGTCCATTTAAGATATGCGCCAGCTTTATTTTAAACCTGCTGGAGAATTCATTTTTAGATACCACATGCATCAGACATAGACCAACTCGAAACTATTTTATTCGCATGCCGACATTTGCTTTTCTTTTTGAACTTTTCCAATTTCAGTTCTACTACGTGTACTTTTCACATTTTGATGTTAAAGTTGTATTTCATACTTTTCAAATGCGATAACATTTCTTTTTCTATTAGAAGATGGCTCAAGCAGAGCAAGTATCTATGACCATAAAGCAACCTACGGTGCTTTAAAGGCCAACAAGTTCTAAAACACCTAAATCACAGGGGAAAAAAATCAAAATATGTAACTTCAGGGAAAGTAACTTGCTCGTATTGTTCTTAATATTTAAACCTTGAAAGTTATGTATTGATAAAGACAATTTTAAAAAACCAAACGGGCTACCCTTTGCGCTTGGTGTCATGATTAGTGCCTCCGTCGAGGGTGTTGTATTCTCAGTATTTTTGATGCCACCGGCTCAAAAGATAGCCAAACTTTCGTTTGTTCCGGGTCGATATTAGAAACGATTTGGAGTCCTGGTTTTTTGTTTTTTGTTTTGCTTCAATCGACGTTCAAGATGAAGATGCAAGAAACCGAGCGAATTCAGACCACTTAGGTGTATCTGCAATGTGCATAGATATAAAGAAATATGTCCGGCTTCCGGTTGAAAATGTTTAATAGGGAGAAGCTAGTCTACCTTGATATGATGTCTTGCGACTCTGCTGTGGAATAATTATTCAGCCAGAGCAGCACCATTTGCGATCTTGGAGTCTGCGTCACCGCAAATCTGGATTACAAATGCAAAACATATCCCGATCGCAAATTTTATAATAGTAATTAAGCCACGGTTCTCTGGGTTTTGCACTCGTGCTTTTGTTCATAAACTGCGCTTCGATACGCTAACATGTTCGTCATCCTCTTTGTCGCTACAACAGGGTTAAGCAGAACTTCCGCATTTTTTCGTCTAATTCGTGTAGGCTCTTTTCTGATTACTACTGCGTGATGCGAGGTAAAGACAAGGTTAGCAGTCCTGGTTCACTGGTCAAATAACCCCTTAAAGTGCAGATACAAGTCATGTCATTTTCTGGCTAAATAAGCTCGCGCATTCTAGACATTCCTACGGCAATTTTGTATTCTGTTTGGCTGCGACATCACAACCTGATCGTACGAACAAGAGTGCGATCTTACCACAAAACTAAATACCCTTTAAAATGAGAAAATTTCCATGATTACCACTTCAGCGAAGGATCGTGAAAAACCGACCTTTCCGAAAATTCACTGAGGGCCTCACGTTATTCCCATACCGCGCCGCGCGGCGTGGGGAATCGTGGGGCTGTTATGGTGTACGCTCGAACCGAATCTGACGCTTTGTATATTTTGAAAAGGACACAAATCGGTCTTCCCCATCAGTATGATCTAATAACACAGACAAAATAAAACGAGCAGAGTGCAAAGTAGTTACATGTTCTTTTTTTTTATATATATCTATACTTTTACTTTATGGTCTACATTGGAAGACATTCCGTTTTCATTTTTTACGAGCCCCAACGGAATCGCCAAACTTTGACGGCACTATAAATGCATCATACCAACGACTTTATGGCCGTCGACGTTTCTATATGTTGTTTTGCCTATATGCGTTGGTTTCCATGTAGAATGATAACTTAGCAGTCACTGATACGGTGCTGAATACCAAGGGTTCCCAAGAAATAAAAGTTATGCATGAAAACAGTGAAGTGGCGATTTTGAATTCTGGTATCAGTCTTATGTTGTTATAATCCTCGTCGATATTACGTTTCTTTAATATGATGGGGAAAAAAACATGCAAATTTAATGAAGTGTCCCATTAAAGCCTCCTTCTGTACTCACAAAGCCTGGCAGTTCGACGACGGAGCCATTGAGTGCCCTGTTGGAGCGCGAGGAATCTGGTAGCAGAGAGGGTTTCTGGAATTCAGCGCACTGCTTCTGCAGCGGCGAGGACCCGATACATGGTTTTCAAACCCGACGAGAAAGGAAGCGGTAGCGCGAAGAACGCGAGGAGCACGAGCGGACATTCCATCGCTCGGGAGAAGTGTGTTTCGGCGTCTCGGCCGCAGCGGGGCGCCCGTTAAATTCCTCTCCTCTCATCCGTTGTCTACCGCACTACCTTTGCACTTTCGGCGGCCGCGTCACGTGGCGATCTGCCGGGCTTTGTCGGCATAGAGGAGGCTATGGTCCCATGCATGCAGTGCAAACAACTGTGCCACAGGCGCACAAACAAAATAACATACATTCATAGCGTTTCTTTAATTAATTACATTGTAGTATTGCCAGTTTAAATACTTCCGGGGAGGCCCGGTTTTTCACAGAAAATTACAAATACAGATGGACAAGTAGCCGGAAAATTTGTCACATTTGGCGCTGCTTTATAGTGCGATTCGTCTATATACAAATTCGCCAAAATATCAATAATTTTTTTGCGTAATTGTTTTGTTGTCAATAAATGAGCAATAACAGGTTAGACCTTCAATTAACTGATTCAAATATCTGGATCATCTTATATTCATAAGGGTTACGCACACATTGAACTGCATTTTACTCACAGTTCATTCTATAGCGAAGTATAAGCTATTCTACAAATGTAAACAGACAGTGTAAAAATATCACCTTTTACATCTGCCGAAGTTGGAGAACAATTCCCTCCATTTTAAACAGTCTGTTTAAGACACGCGTGCCAAAAAAAAAAAAAAATTTACCTGCAAAAAAATTATTTTAGAGCAATATTGACGGCGCGAGATTTATTTCAAATTCTGGGCGCACCATGACGTCACGGAATGGTCATACACTCTTTCCACCTCAACGGGATGGTCATACACTCTCTCCACCTCAACGTCATGGCCAAGCCGATCCACGTCTCCTCCACGCGTCCGAAAGGCCAAGAGACAACAAGGGGAAAGGAGGCGACTACGTACTAAATCGCGTCTCGCGCCGTCAATATTGATCCCAATTATATTTTTTTTTTCGCGTAAAGTTGATTTCCTGACACGCGTGTAACTACCAACCTCATTAAAAAAAAATGTTTTCTCAGTTGCTCTTAAGGGATCATCCGAACAGTACCACTTACCTAGCTACGTTCGACTAACTTCCGACTTACGACCGCGGGTTATCAGGGACATTCATTCGTCCTACGCCCCCTTCAAAGCTGCTACTTGAAGGGGTTGCTATGCGGCACGCAAAGCAAAGACGTCTCAAAGACCCGAGGTCGTGACTCCACGTAAGTCCTCACAACGTAATCAAGCGCAGCCAAACACTCCTAATGTATTCAGTATGTCGAAAATTGACTCCAGAACGAGATACATTACTGCTACCTTGGACACCTAAAGAACGCGACCGCCTCCAAGGAGGAATTCGAACTCATAAGACAAATAATATGACCTCTGTAAATATTTTAGAAAAACACGCACTTTGGGGGACGCAGTTTTTGACCTTCTAATATTTACACACCATTTTTTTTCTTTTTACAAAGCCGCGTGCATTTCGTGAGGAATCAATAGAGCGCGGTTTGACAAAAAGATGTTCATCTAAACGGAACTTTAATATATTATTTTTATTTAAAAGCTACAACTAAAAATAGAAAGGTTCTGGACGTCTAAAAGATCGCCGTCAAGCCAATATTTAAGACTGTACTTGATACACGCCATGGGGCACATGGTATCTCAGAGTATATGGCGGTGAAAAAAAAAAAAACAAGCGTGCTTATTGCCTTTAAAAAAAGGGGAAAAATACGTTTTACCTGTTGTTTCAACCATATCACGATCGTTATTCGCAAGTGACAAGGTCATGAACGGCGTTAAGTGTTTTCAGTGCAAAATCCAGAACTAGCTCTATTGCGACTAAAATAATATTCTACCCCCCTACATCCCCCCCACCCTCTTTTATTTTTTTTTTCTTTTGAACATCTTTGCAGAACACAATAGGAGAAATGCGTTTCGCCTCGAGGTGGACATACTAGTTAGGAACTTCGGCTCATTCCTTAGTGTAGTGAAGTTTACTACAGCCAGTACTGTCTGTAAGTGTCGATTCCTTTTCACATTTATGCATACTATGATGTGGGGATCGCGGCCGCAAGAACGCCGGACATGGGCCTGCGGAAAAAAAAAGGAGATAAGGACGAGTATGGCACGGGCATAGCGCGGGCGGCGAGGTCGAAGAAGGTAAGCTATGGGACGGCCAAAAAGCAAAGCTCTACATCCAGCCCGCCTAACCGTGATACAGCAAAGCCCTTCGTTTACAGTTGTGTGATCTCCTTCGAGGCGGTCGAGACCGTGCCTACCCGGGCAGTGTATAAAGTGGACACCCACACCTATATCATTCGAAAAATATAGTCCTATACGGATACGAGCTGACGCTTTCGGGGTGATTTGTGATTCTGAACGAAAGTTTCCCCTGACACTCTAAGTAATCCAAGGCGCACACTGATATCCGGATGAGACTGTAGCGTTTAATTTAGCAGATGACGAAAATTGTTAGTCGTTTTAGCAGTTGCCGCCGCTGTACAACCATATTCGAAAACATGGCCCACATTTTGTTTTTTCAATATATCTAGCCGCACCCTACTATGGACGGAAGACCAGAGCTACGGGCCATCATGCATACAGTCAAGAGCCACTCGAAAACCACGTGATATATTGCTCGGAAATGCAAGTTATGGCGCGCGTCTCGGAGCACTGATCCGCACGTCGGAGCAACAAGGGAATTCCTGACTGGCGCGTGATTGTTCCCTGCAGCCCATATGTTCTACCTTTAGTTCATCGTAGTGTGCGGCTGAGTAGTTTAAAATATAATGCCATGCGTCTTCGTTCGCTCTATGAGTGCACAGTCATACTTCCCGAGATCGGGGCTGCACCCAGAAATCTACGCTTTTTGCCAGCCCTACCGCACTACGGTACAGAAGTGGAAGCCGAAATCGCAGTGTCTCCAGTTGCTCCACTTCATCCTCTGTTTCGACCTTGGGCAAGTGGCCTCTCCTGCTCGGGTTGTTCCATTGAGCACTACGTCATGAAGCAACCTTTCAGGTCCTGACAGGTGAGCACTTCCAGGAGATAAGACGCAGTTCACGTGTTCCGTATAAGCTTGGTGATCATTGTACATGAGTGATAGGGCAATGAAACAATCGACTTGAGAAGTAGTCTGCAATTTGAATCCTCTCTGAGTTACTGTACTTCCGCACAGCTTGGCAACCGTGCTCGTAAAAACCAAACGCAATCAACAAAATTGCATGACGCTACGTTGGTCAGTCCTACCGTCCTCACCGGAAGAAGATATCTTACGGGGACGTTCTGATTGGGCCGCATACAAAGTCCGACACTAGCTCGTCGCTACTGATTCCGAAAACAGAAAAGAGCCTCCTGAAAGGCTTCCTGTGTCCCTTGTGACATTCGTTGCAGTAGGGAAAAGCCGTGGCCGGCAACAACAAACGCGTGGACGAATGGAACCGTAGGAAGAAGCCGGAGGTAGTACACGGGCGGCCTAGGGAGCACTGTTTCCGGCCCTGTCTCTTGATTAGGCAATGACACTTTGAGTTACCTCCGCTTGTTCTTGTCGTACTTACCCGAGGACGCCATCTTGAAGGTTCCGTCTTCTCGCGTTTATTTGATTTGGGGACTTTCCCCGTTCCCAAAAGACGGCTTCCACCACTGTTTCGTTCCTTGCTTGCGTTGTTGCATCAATATTGATGGCGTAGCGTCTAGGTCCAGGGGTTGCTGCTCGGGAGGCGCGCGCGCGTTTCCTTTGCGTATTCTTTGGAGACCCAGAAGAAACCGCTCCTGACTCCAGATTAACTGCGAGTAGAAACACTATTCTTACCGAAGCAAGTAGAAGCCCACGCTTCAGAACCTGGCACTAGGGTACTTTCAGAGGTGTTTTGCTTTGGCTAATGAAGTCTGACAATTGAGCTTGCGACGCTTCTTTTACCGCATGTGTTTAAGGGCCGTATTTCATGCGATAAACGTTACGCTCGGGCATAACAAAAAAATTAAACGAAGACACTTAAGACTGAGTACGTGTAGGAATGCGGTCACATTTCTACACGCAGCGCATTCATACAAGCAGCGCGCCATGTCTTCCCTCTTCACACGGCGCTCCGGCGCTCACATCGCGCTCCCCCAGTGCGCAGGCGCGGCACCACCGCCGGCTCCCCGGCTTTCCTTACGATGCATCTCCGTTGCCGTGCTTTTCTTTCTTTTATCTCTGAGACGTGTCCGCTTTCACCTTGAACGCCTTGCCGGCTTCCGTGAGGAGGCATTTGCGTTCCTGTGCTTTTCTTCGTTTTATTCTTTTCTGAAGCGCGTTCGCTTTGCAGCCAATGGGAATTCATCTGCTGATTCGCTCAGCCAGTGGGAATTTACCTGACGTTTCGCTCAGCCAATGGGAATTTACGTGCCGTTTCGCTGAGCAAAAATGGGAATTTAGGTGCCGTTTCGCCCAGCTAATGGGTATTTAGGTGCCGTTTCACCCAGCCAATTGGTATTTAGGTGCCGTTTTTTGCTGCTACAGACATCATATAACTCCGGCTTCACTACATGGAAGAGTTAAAGCTTTCGTATTAAAGGAGCTGTGCAACTTTGCTGAAATAATTTGGGAGAACAAAAAAAAAAAAGCACTTTTTCCCAGTTTTTATTTAAAAAAAATGACGAAGGTTTAGGTTTTTGGCACCATTCAACTCTCTCACCATCTTCCGAGTCACGTGCGCTGTGACGTGAAAGGAGGACGCGCGTGGTTCCGGCGAAGCTCTCTCTCTAGAGTCGTCAGTGCGCAGCGAGAACTCACCCGCTCGCGACCACATGATCACCCTTGCGCAGCCCGATCAACATGGCGAAAGGAGGAAAATGCCTTCGTGCTTGTCCGGGTCCGGCCATCCCCGTCCAACTCTGCTTCCGTACCCTTCCGGCTTCTGGCGGCTGTTCGCGGTAGCAGATAGAGGTGACGGTTTTGTTGACCTCGGATTGATGGCGGCAGTAAAACTCCATATAATAAAGGTTTTGCCGATGGTGCTAGGTTGCTGGCGCATTTATATTTATGTTACACCGACAAGATTTACAGAAAAATTACCTTTTATCGAGAAGGTATTTGCAGAACTTGCTATATATTTACAAGTCCCTCTTTGACGTCACGCCGGGTGGTTCTCATGGCCGCCACTTGCGGCTGCAGGTCGGGAAATATTCCAATTTCGGCTTGGCAATTACGCGGCGGAATCGCAGCAATTCCAGGGAGGGAGATCTGTTTTCTGTCCTTTGTGATAAGATAAACAATGCCATTTGCACAGGCCAGGGTAACGCATATCATATATAGCCCATTGCAGGCGATGCGTATACGTTTACATAATTAAATGTATATATGCGTGGAAGTGCACATATGCGTACGTATACAAACATATAGAAGGCACACTCAGTCATAATCAATTACATTCAATTGACTTAAGCATAATTAATTTTAATTATCGAAATTTACCAAGCGGTGCAGAGAGAATCGAGCTCCACACCGCTGGATCCGGAACCCAACGACTTTTCTTTGCACCATGAAGAGGCAAACGGAAGTGCGGGATGCAGCGCTGAGTATGGCTCACGGCAGCCTGCAGTAGCAGGCGACCGTCATTTGCGCAGCTGGCTCCCGAATCGTAGCTCCCCATGTATTCTCACGGCGGCACCGACGGATCACAACGCACCGACGGATATAGTGCACGTCATGACTTTGCACAGCATCAAACTGGCTGTGTAGCAAGCGCAAAAGATATCCTCGGCTCGCAATAAGGCATCCCACGCCATTGCTGACGTACCCCCCCCCCCCCCCCCTCCGCAGCTTGAGACACCTCAAGGTACCAGGCAAAGTGTCGAGCGATCTCATGAAAACCAGGGTCGCTAAACTCGTCGAACACGAAGTTGTGGCCGAACATCACATTGGACTCTCGCGACGATGGCGTCACGCGGTACGTGATGTCAATCATTCAAACTCTCGGTGCTCAAACTCAAGCGAGATTGTGGAACACAAATTCGTAGAGAGCGTCATCGGAGCGCGCGCGAGCAACACCGTGGGGCCAGCCGATTGAACGGCTGCACTGACGACGTCGCGCCCGCGTGTCCCTCCTACATCCCTGCGCCGTGGTAAAGTTAATGCTGTCTGGATTATACCTAGGAGGGCTGTGAATACTCTTACATTTCTCGTCGCAAGATCGCCGTTTGTGGAAGTTCTCTGTGACGACAATGTGACGTACAACTTTGGGAGGAATTATTTGAGGCCAAAATCTCCGCTTCGAAATCTAGGCGAAGATTGAACTTTTTGATATTATGTAGTCGTTCGCGGTGTACGCGGCTTAAGAGCTCATTTTCCGTCACTGTCAACAACGTTACCGGGGCCAATGAAATGCGGTGTGGGTAGTGCCGGCGGTAGCGTTTGAGAAATGAGGCGGCGACGGAGGTTGGCGAGAAAAAACCCGAGGGAAGGGAAATAAAAAGGTGTACGACCAAAACACACACACACACAATTCGCGGTCAGGAAGTGTCGTAGAAAATGTTCGGCGGTAAGGTTGGAAGGGGGGGGGGAGTACTAGTGAAGAAGGGGTACACTCCTTCCCCCAAATTTTTATTGTACTTTCTGAATTGTCTGGGTAGTATATAGAAGTTTATGGCGTGAGGTTCAGGCAATCGTCTCCCCCCCCCCCCTCCCCCCCCCCCCCTTCCACGCAATTGAGAGGAGGAAGGAATAAATTGCCTCCCTCCCCGTCCCCCTGATTCGACACACCTGCTTAGAGGCGTTCCAACTGAGAGACGGCGAGGAACAAAGCTGCGTGCAATTTTCGAAATAATGGTTTTAAGGGTTCTGGATTTAAAACGGTTCGCGTTCCATGAACTTACGAGCCGCATGACAGGCCAAAGTGAGAGGCTTGTGTTAGGGCTCGTAGCGTGCAGTGACGTCCTTTTGCCCTTCCTAACATTGGCGTCCGGCTCAGGATTATCAGCTCTGAACGACGAATTCGATGGCTAGTGTTCGAAGTGGCGTTGACAAGTTTGATTGTTTATCATAGAAGCTTGAAGTCATCCTGTTCATAAAACACCACCGCCGATATTGACAGCTTGACACTACTCTTATGTACACGTAGCAAAGCGTGTTGTATAAACTCGAGTTCACACAGAAACATTAAAGCACTGAAAATAACAAAAACAGACACGCACAGTTCTTTAAAAAGAAAAAAGGAAGAAAAAAAGAGAACCGCGAAAGAACTGCGACTGTCCTTCGCCGACTTCAGTGTGTTATTCCTTCCGTGGGAACCATTGCTCTTGTTTACATTGAAAAAACCAGAATTAATCGCAGTTTGACTAATCATGGAACGCTGACCACAGCAGCGTTCTTGGCAGCTTACGTGGCCAATAGTCAAAACTTAGAAAAATAAAACAGTAAAATGATTTTATTCCGTTGACGAGGAAACAACTGCCCAGAGGCGAGGTCCACCCGTAGGAGGGCGGCGCTACTGGGCTGGTTCTGACCTAGCGACGTCGGGCTACACTTTGATCATAACCAAAAGGCCGAGAGAAAGGAACGGCAGGGACTTCTTTCAGTAAATTCTGCTCTATCGGGGGAAATAAGCAGGGGATCAGACTATCAACTCTGCGGTGTGGATTTTAGATTGCCATTAACTCAAGTCTGTGCCGTGCCTTGTAGAGATGGTCAAACATGCTGGTCGTAGGTGATAATCTTTGTCGTATCGTTACGCGTATGAACCACGGTCGTGTCCCCGCGCTCTTTCGTGCTGCTCTTGTTCGGCGCCTAGGGAGTGGTAGGGATTTTTCGCCCCTTGAATGGAAAACGTTCAGCAGATGAACGCATTTGCGAGTTTCTAAGAAAAGACAACTTTGCGGCGTTCTTTTAACCCCTACCCCCGCTACATCATAACTCAAAGAATCTTTGTGTTCTACGAGTATAGCGACCACATGTCTACATTACTGCTGCTCCTGGTAGTGGAGACACTGGGTCTGTGTTGGACGATGGGCTGCAATCGCTCTTTCAGGGACTCCGGCAACCACGAGGTACCATAATTCAGGGTGATTTCAACGTTGACGTCCGGGATCCTAGGAGCTCGTAACTTTGGGATTTCATGACCAAGCGATTCGCTCTGGTCATGTGGAACCGACTCAGCATGTCCTCGACCAGGAACAATATTTGTGTAGATGCATGATATACGTCGAGATTTTTGCGTCTGGGCACGAGATATGTAGATCGCTTGTACTTCATAGCTTACCTAAATTTCATTACTTACCACAAGGGGCTCCTCGCAGTCGGGGAGCTTGAATAAGTCAAGGCACTAAATGCACCCCTTGATGAAGCGGAACCCATATAAACTTCTAATCAAAGCATACTCCTCGGACAGTTCACTTCTAAATATACAGGGGTTTCCAGAGAAAAAAGAATCATGTTTTTCGGCCTGGGTAAATAATCTATGCGTCGCAGATTTTCCCATCTCCGTGAGAATGTGAAGCTAGCAGTCGGGACAAAATGCAAAACTTTCAGAACACGACGTTACATGGAAATACGTCTGTCGGCACGCGTCTGTTGGAGCACGTGTCGGCACACGTCTGTTGGCATCGCTATCATTCTGCGAATGATAGCCATGCCGACAGACGTGTGCGGCACGTGCTCCGTTCGTTTTTACGCCAAACAGCAGTCTCTGCCTTGTTCTGGATCGTGGAATCAGCGATACCACTGCAAATGTATTGGCGTAGGTCAAGAAGAATACGACATATTGATGCAAAGCGGCACGAGCGCTTATAAATGCTCGGATTGCACCAGGCGTCACCAAGGTTCATCGGATACTACACTCGACAACGAGACTGACAAGCAAGACGAGGCGGACCTGTTTCAAGCGCCTTCACGTTTGGAGTGTGCCGCTGCTGGTTGGACGCCGGAGGCAACGACCGACCTCGTTCGACTTCTGAGTAAGCTGTCGTCAAAAGTGGACATCTTGACCGCCGAGGTAAAGAGGCTTAAGGCAGATAATACCGTTATGCGCTCCGATATTGGCCTGTTGAGCAAGAGGGTGCTCGAACGCCTGCCTCTTGCTCTGGAACCTCAAACATCGTTTACGACGACCGTGGACGATGCTGAACGCATGCGGCGAGCGGCATCTTCTGCCGGAAGGCCTACGCCAGCATCGGGAGTGGTGCCCAAGACCGCATGGAACAAGAGTGCAGCCGCCACGTCAGCCATCCCCTTGGCAGACGACGTTGTGGGCGACCTCTCAGCACAGGATGCCGGTGACAGGCGCAATGCTGGACAGGCAACTGCAGCGTTGGACGACGACGGCTTCACACTCGTGAAGCGAAAACGGCGGGTTCCGGCGTCATCCGGAACTGCAAAGTCTGATAAGGTACTTGCCGTGGCTCGCCAGCCTTACACAAAGGCTCTCTTCATATCAAGATTGGACCTAGAAACATCAGTTGCAGACATCAAAAACCTTATAGCCCCTTTCTTGGACAGCAAAAGCGCTAGTGTCACGAAGTTGCAGACGAAATTCGATTCATATTCTTCGTTTCATCTCGCAGGGGACTTCTCAGTTTTTGAAATCTTGAACAAAGCAGAAGTGTGGCCAGAGGGTTCAATCTTCCACTAGTTTTTCGGCAAACTAGACCGCTCGAGAGTACATGGGTCTGAATCTTCATCTTCACCAGCAGTAAATGCTTAAAACACTTGAAATGTATTATCAAAACACTCGGGGCCTCCATTCTAAGGCCGTTGAGTTTATGTGTAATACTTTGTTAAGCCCATCTGAGATCATATGTTTAACTGAGACCTGGCTTTGTCCCGGCATTTCTATAAATAGCTATTTTCCTCCAACTTTTACAGTGTTTCGCCAAGACAGAGATTATGCTAACACGGGTATGAAACTCGGGGTTGGTGTACTGATTGCTGTAAATTCTTTAGTTCAGTGTCACAGAAGGAAAGATCTCGAATCCTATGCTGAGCGTGTCTGGGTTGAACTACCTGCCAGCGATGGTTTTAACTATTTAATCGGAAATTACTAATTCCCTCCTCTTTTCAGCGATCTTGAATTTATCGAACATTTTGAATCACTGCAGAAAAAGGTCGAATTTTCTAAGTTTCGTGTCCAGATTCTAAACGATTTCAACTTGCCTAAAATTGACTGTGGCGCTGGCATTAATTTTTGCACTACTCGCGTAACTTCTAGAAAAGCCGCCTGGCTGCTTTCGTTTATAAACTTTTTTTATTTTTATCAGTACAATGAAATTCAAAATTCTTGTGGAAATGTTCCAGATATATGCTTATCTAACGCACCGCTCAAGCCTGCGGTATCAGCCGTAAACCCACTCGTACCCGTTGATGCTTATCATCCACCGTTCAAAACAAAATTCCGCTTATCATGTAGGCCACGTGTAAAACGTACTTCTGCTGGTTATTCTTATTCTCACGGAAATTACCTCGGTTTATATAAGTTTCTAGAGAACTATGACTGGTCAGTCGTCTTAAACGATGGCATATTTGACTCCGCTACAGAAAATTTGACCGCGATAGTTAAGAAAGCTGTGGATGCCTTCGTTCGTAAATGGTTGACGCGCAACTCCCGTTATCCCAGTTGGTTTCAAAAGATTTAAAGAATGCATTGCGAAAGAAACTGCACTATCATCACTTATACAAGAAAAAAAGGCTAAATTTATGGTATCAAAAGTTCAGTATTCATCGTTGTCTCGTCAATAAACTTTACGAACAAGATAATCGTTTTCACTTAGATGGCGTCGAGCAAAGCCTTAGAAAAAATCCAAAAGAATTCTGGTGCTTTGCTAAGCAACACTTGCATGGAAGTAAAGAAAGTATTTGTCTTCGAGATAATAATGGGTACCACTGTTTGCCGGCTGATATCGCGAATAATTTTGCTGACTTCTTTAGTTCGTGTTATCCCCCTCCTATAAGTAGTTCTTTTAGTGCCACTAATGCTGGTTGTAATGCTTTTTTGTCTTCGTTTACTGTTGGCGCAGAAGAGATCGTAGAAACCGTGAAGGAACTGAAACCCAAATTATCGAGCGGTGTTGATGACATGCCTATGTTGATTATAAAAGGCTGCTGCTCTTTACTTGCCCCTGTTTTGATGCACATTTTTAATTTGTTTCTTGTACAAGGACACTTTCCCGAGCTTTGGAAAGTGTCTGTAGTTGTACCTATTTTTAAAAACGGTGATTCGACATTGGTTAATAATTACCGTCCTGTGTCACTGTTATGTAGTTTTGCAAACGTTTTTGAAAAAGTAATATATAAACGTGTTTACTTTTACCTTAGCCCAATGATATCTGCATCTCAAAACGGTTTTTTGAAGGGTAGGTCAGTTGAGTCAAATTTATGCTCGTTTTTAAGTTACTCTGCACCAGTGGTGTCAAGTAGGGGTCAGGTAGATGCAATTTATTTTGACATGTCGAAAGTGTTCGATTGTGTATGTCATAGTTTACTGCTACAGAAGCTTGCCTTGCATGGTTTCAGCCCGCATCTTTGCTCGTGGTTTTCCACGTATCTCATTGGTCGTCGAAACTCTGTTCGCATTTCTGGTAGCTACTCTGACGGGTTTATTTCAAGTTCTGGTGTACCCCAGGAATCCATCCTGGGACCACTTTTATTCCTTTTGTTCATAAATGATCTTGCTTCCCGTATTACAGATGCAAAAATTCTTTTGTTTGCCGATGATGTTAAGCTTTTCATAAGTGTGAGGTCACTATCTGATTGCTCCCGGCTCCAGGCTGACATAGAACGTGTTTCTCAATGGTGTGCCAAAAACCGCTTGTCACTTAACCCCAAAAAAACTAAATCAATTGTGTTATCCAAAAAGCGTAACATACTTTATTTTTTATATAATTTGGGAGGGGCCCCGATTCCTGGGGTTTCTTTTATCAAGGGTCTTGGTGTATTCATCGATATTTCACTATCCTTTAATAATCACGTGTCTATAACCGTGAATGCAGCACTGAAAGTGTTGGGAATTATTTCACGGTTGTGTCGCCAGTTTTCTACGCCCGTTGTTTAATGCACTTGTTTAAGACATTAGTGAGGTCAAGATTAGAATTTGGCTCAATCATTTGGAATTCATTAACGTTATCTCAGGCTCTTTCAATAGAAAATATACAAAAAACGAATGATTAGAATTGTGTATGACTGTTATATCGGAAGGAAATATTTTTGCTATTATGAAACGTTACTTGTTCGATTTGCGTTTCACAAGCTTGCTGTGCGGAGGCAATACAGAGATTTTATATTTCTTCACAAAGTTGTACATGGAGAAGTGAATTCAATTGATCTGTTGCGTTTCATAGACTTTTATGTTCCGTCAAGGGTCAGTAGGAATGTGCTAACCTTTTACCCATCTTGTATGTCATCTGTGTCTCCTTTATCAAGAATCCAATTAGCATTTAATAAGACCCATCTTGACATTTTTTTTTGTTCAAACCAGTTTATGTTTTATGTGCGAAAGTGGATGTCCTTGAATCACCTATTGTAAGGCGGGTTCTGTATAGTCTTTCAGTTTCTGTTATCTGTTTATATTTTCCTTGTGACAAGTATTTCAATGTATGACATAGTGCTGTGTTTTAATTTTCTTTGTGTGCACCACATCATAGACTGTAAAGTTGTTTGTGGGCACGTAAAATAAAGATTTATTATTATTATTTTATAGTTGAGACACACCAACTTTCTCTATTAGCCGACCAACTTTACTGGCGCCCAAGCTCAGTTTCGCAGATCCCTATTCTCGCGTGCGTACGCCAGTGAACCAGATGGCGGTCACGAGAACTAGCGTGGATGCAGTAGGATCTTGCTTCCCTGTCTCGCACGTTGTCTGCTACCACTTCGTTGAGAGTTCCTTTTCCTTTTTCTGTTTCAGTTTACTTTTCCTCCTTGTTTTTTTTTTCTTTTTTTACTTGCATGCGTATAATAGCAAACAAGGATGATGAAGATGAAGTGTAATACACCACAGACTTGAAAGTCAGCGCAGTCTGAGAGTTCTTTCTTTCAGTGTTTGAAATTTATTTTTGTGTGCGTCTGTTTTCTTGCATTGTGAAGTGTTAGTATGAATCACCAACTCGCCCATGCTCAAGTACTGCTATTCAAACTTGGCGAACTAGACAATCCGGAAGTAAGCCTAGACTCGACTGCAGCGCTGTTAATTCTCGTTACCGCCACTGAGCCCACGTCGCAGGCGGAGCTGCGAAAATGAGTTTGCTCTAGTAACGTTGCAGCCGAAGTCCACGTAAGCCTACTTTCGTCAAAAACCAAAGCATGAAATCGTGGGCGCCTGTAGAATTTATTTCAGTGAAAAATGCTTGTGAGAAAGAAAGAACTGAATATCACCTCTCTTGCCGACAAGTGGTTTCACTGATATAAATTTCACGAGCGTCCACAGTATAATTTATTATTTTGACGATATTCTAGGCTTAGATGGGCGTCAGCTCACAAAGAAAGTTCATTTTTTTCAAACATAATTTAATTCAGGTGACGTCATCTTCTCATACTTTAGCGTTCTATCCCATCCGCTAGCTTCACATTCTAACGAAGTTTGAGCTCTTTGCGATGCATTTTTAATTATTCGGCCCGAAAAACACGGTTCTCTTTTCTCGGGAACTGCCCGTATTTAAACTTGTCTTGATCATTGTGATAAACCGGTGAGCACATAAGGGTGGCGTACAAGCAACGCATTCAAAACAACCAAACACCACCGCTTTATGAAGCGCAAACAAATCAAAACACATTAATAATGCACGCACGACACAGTCTGTGCTGTCCGCGTTTATCGTAAAAATGAAGAAAACTTTTTTTATTTTTTCCTTGATTTTATGGATATTATAAAGTAAAAGGAGACTTTCACCCAGCTCTAAATAAAAAAAAAAATAAAAAAGAAGACAAGCTTTAGCTTATACTTTTCAAGCTAGTCTCACTCATCAGTCTCGCTCAGGTCAATCATTGCGGAGCAAGACCTCGCTTGCGCACAGAGGAACTAATTGATCCGAGGTTTACGGCCCGCTACCGGATGTTTCATATCCTGTTGAATACTGCGCGCTAGTCGCACGTCTTCGTTTGTTTAGAGAGTCGTACTGGTTCCTGAGTCCCTGTTTCGTAGTTCGGTGTACCCGGCGCACGTATTCGAGAAGAGGCTTCTCTAGTGATTATAATGCAATTAAATTCAAAGGTGCAAGCGGCTGGGCAAGAATGACGACAATAATAATCCCTGGAGAAGGGGAAAAAAGGGGACAAAGGGTAAACACAAATCTCAAAACACAGTTAGGTGACTGGTTCGCGACAGAAAAAATCCGTCTGGTCCTGGTATCGAACCATGGACCTCTTCAATTTCAGCGGAGAGCTCTACCAACTAATAATCCCATCTCCAGGTATTACTATTATAGTAAGTCTTGTCCAGGTCGCTTGCCCCTTTGCATTTAATTGCCTTATAATCATAACCTTAAAAAATGCAAGCCGTTCACACCTATTGGTGTTAGACTGGTGGCAGATGATAAAACCCGTTTGCTCTACTGATGTCTAGCTCCTGGTTAGCTCAGTTGGTAGATAGCTTCACTGGAAATGGAGACGTCCATGGTTCGATACCAGGGCCAGACAGATTTTTTCGGTCGCGCACCAGTCATCTAGCTGTGTTTGAAAATTTGTGCTTCTCCTTTGTCTTCTTTGTTCCCCTTCTCCAGGGATTATTATTATCGTCCTTCTTCAGTGCCGGCTAATCTGACAGCGGGAAAAGGAAAAAAAGTGTTCCCTAGGAACACTCCCTCCTTGGTAGTCCAGCAATGAAGCGTTACCCGGCTTGAACAGTCTGGTTACGAGTCTGTTGGGGACTTCGACGCAACGCGTAAGAGCGCTTAAAATGGCCAAAGAATTTTTTTTTAAAGAAAGGAAACAGTTTGAGAGATGTTAATCCAGTGTATTACCTCAAAAAGCAGGAAGTGCTTGGATAGAGAAGAACTATGGATTATATTTCAGTGTCGTGGGCGAACAAAACGGAAGATGGTTTCAAGAGTTACGAAAGCTTGTAAGCTGAAGATGGTGTAGTGTTTCTCCTCCCGCTTAATAGAGTGCTGTTTTTTTTTTTGTTTTGTTTTTTCTGTTTTGGACGGTCGGCCCGGGATTGAGAGGCTAAGCCTTTTTTCTCATTGCACAAGGCTTTAAACGAAGCTGGCGAAGTACGAGTAAGCATAAAAAGGCCTCATCTAAATAAACTTAACTGCGAGAACCATATTGATTCCTCTTGAAATGCGAACGTAAAAAAGTGACAAGAAACACACAAAAAAACGTCAGACAAAAACAAAGACGCTGTCCGCGTCTGCCATGTTTTTGTGTGTCCCTTGTCTCCTTTGACGTACGCATACCAAGATGTTTAACCAACTCGCTCTCCTCAATATATCCATGCTGATATTGTTTGTTTTCCTCTCGTCTAGAAGTTTTATCGTCCTCACGCTAGGAAAGAGCTTTCCTTATGGACAAACGGAACCACCACAGGCTCGTTTCCGGCGGCGGTGGTAACTCGATTTTATTTTCTTGAGAATATAACACAAAGAACTTACTGTTAGAAAGAAAAAAGAAGGAGGGCACATACTGGACAGACTCGTTCAACTCGTGCTTGTCCAACTGGTGGTTCGAACAGTCCTGGAAACTCCCTCATTGACAATATTTCCTTACTCCAATAGGTTTACTATAGTAGTAAAAAAACTATTGAGCGCACAACCTTGATTAATCCCTTGACAGCAATTTTATAATCAGCCTTATATCCTCAGTTATTGCTAATAAAGCTACCAATATATGCAGCAGTGAACAGAAATGTGTGATATTTTTTTTTCGGGCAGAACCTTTGTTTTACGTTTAACAAATAGCCAATAATATTTTTTGTTGACACTATACGCCTTAATGCTGCGATTTCGCCCCCAGGGGTTAGAGCCGGAACCATTTGTGGGTTTTATTTCGTTTTCTAATTGCCTTTTTGTTTCCTTCGCCTTCTGGCCGCCACCAGTCAACTAAATCGGTGGGGTTTTTCAAAACGAATATTAGAGGAGTATGGTTTTTTAATAATTTCTTCTGGGAAATATGTGTATTTTGTAGTAAATCGGAAAAAAAAATACGAGACGCAGTAAACTTAACAGGGAATGTTCAGAAGACGATTATCCATAGCCACCACTCTGGGATACGGCAGCGCCAGCCTTCTGAGAAATTCGGAGCAGCGCCAGCAACATCTTTAAAATTCCAAAGAGAAGCAAGCTCGGAGGAGGTGCCTTTATTCAGTACACTCCAGAATGACCCAAGTCGACGTCCCACCTGGTCGATAGGACCATTAAACAGCCGAGCCGCAAGAGCCCTGGACTGTCAGCCATCGAGATTTTAGAGCGCAGCTCTTAGGCGCCCGTTTCCGGCTTGAGCGGCGTCGCCGTCGCCGTCGGCGTAACCAAGGTCACCCCAAGGTCACATGACCCCTCCCAAGGTCACGTGTCTCTTCAAGGTCACGTGACCACCCTCCCTGAGGTAACGTGACCCCCCGAAGTCACGTGACCCCCCAAGGTCACGTGACCCCTCGATGACGTCATCGTCACTGATGACGTCACCGGCATCCGCATCGTCATCATCACTGATGACGTCATCAGTGACGTCACTGATGTTGTCACCGGCATCCGCATCGTCATCGTCATCATCACTGATGACGTCACCGACATCCGCATCGTAATCGTCATCATCACTGGTGACGTCATCATTGACGTCACTAATGACGTCGTCGGTATCCGCATCGTCATCGTCACTGATGACGTCATCAGTGAAGTCACTGATGACATCATCGGCATTGTCATCGTCATGTGACCCCCAAGGTCACGTGACCCTCCCCCCCCTCCGGTCAGTTGACCCCCCCCCCCCTTTAGTACCCTTCCCTCCTCCTCCTGAAGAGCTGCGCTCTAATTCGGCGTTACAGGGAGTTGTAAACGGCTTTCACTTTTTTTAAGGTTTTGTCTAATGGACCGGGCTTCATAGTGTATCCATGGACAGTGAGACGTCGTCTGCGAGCTGTTGGACTAAATACCTGTAGGCCAGCCCGAAAGGAAGTTTAATGCAAAAAAGGAACCTTGTGTCAAGGTTCAAGTGGGCGAAGGAGCATATCAAATGGACTCCTCCACAAAAAATAAAAGTTGTCTGCACGAACGAATCCAAATTTCTGCTGTTCGGCAACAATGGAACTTAATACATGTGACGTTCAGAAGGCATCAGATTTTGTCCCCGCTATCAACAGCCTAGAGTAAAACATGCTAGAGGAAGCGTCATATTATGGGGCTGTTTCTCTGCTCGTGGTCAGCTTAGTTAACCGCTTTGTCAATCTAGTAATATTTTTTATTGTTTTTCTTGTGGTGGGTGGGGGGGCTAATTCCCTTCACCAGACTCATAAGGAATGAAGAAGGAGGTCTATGACAGAATCGTTGAGGACCTCATGCTTCCCTGGGCATGGAGGAATTTTGGACATGACTACGCATTCCAGCAGGACAGTTAACCCCAAGCAAACATCCAGGCTTCTGTGAAATTGGTTCAGAAAAAAAGAGGTCCACCTGCTGAAGTTGCTAGGTCATTCCCTTGAGTTTAATCCAATCAAGCACCTTTGGATAGAGTTTAGCCATCGCCTGAATAAAAATAAAGCCAGCAACATTGAGCAGAAGTTTGACCGACTGCAGCAGAAAAGGGCGAACCTAAACATGCTCATGAACAATTTTCTGTACTTCATGGCTAATCGGTGCCAAGCGGTGATCGCTGTTAAGGACTTCCCTATGAAGCAGTATTCAGCTTAAGTTCATATCTGGAGATATGGTTGAACACGGTCTCTTAATTTGCCACCACATTCAAATTATCGACTATGTTCAGTTGCACTTCAGTTTTCTACTATCCAATAAATGTGTCTATAAAACCCTACTTTTAAATCATATTTAAGAAAAAAATTAATTTGTACTATATAAATAGGTTAATATAATGTAAAATTACAATTTATCTGCGTGCATTTTATATCTAGAAAGTTAGCCAAGTGAAGCCGAAATCCTGTAGCTTGAACATTTTCACGTATCTCTCTATTTTTCGCCGGTATTTGGCGAGTCCAATTGAAAGTCGAAACTGCATGCTACATTTTGTGTGAAGTGTACCCACAATTTGCACTCATGATAATTTGTACGTTTGACGCTGTGCGTGTGTTGTATTTCTTCTTTTTATATTTGTGCGCCAGTGTGAAGACACGCGTGGTGGTTTTTGGGCACATAAAAATAAACAATATTGTATTATTTGATTATATTCATATTGTTTCTGTTCACTACTGTATGTATACATTCAAGACGGAAGTATATATATATATATATATTTTTTTTTTTTTGAGGGGGGGGGGGGGGTGGGGGGGTTTGTTTATTTTTCGTAGCAAAATATTGTCTTACCGTTCTAATAGTTTTTTTTTTTGAAGTGACTTTAAATTCAGCAATGGGCTTGCGAGATGAAATATGGGGAAATGAGGCGGAGGGGGCCCACGGGTGGCAAGAATTTTGAAAAGTAAAACGCATGAATTTTGATTTCTGACTGAGCAGCGTAACTTTTGTTTTCCGCATTCACATTAGAAGTCTTAGTTATGTCATATAAACACCTTAGCGACTGATAATTGGTTTCTAATTATTGTATATTTATACACGCTATCCCACGAGACGCTAAAAATAAAGGGGTGGATTAATATTTTTTGAGCTAATAAGTAGACTTCAATTTGCCTTAATTTAAGCATGGGACGAGCTCTACAGAATGCTTCCGGTAAAAAGTCTCCACACAGCAGAACTTGACTTGTAACTTTGGCGAACCTTACTCACCCAATAAAATTAACATATTTTCAGTTATAAACCTATTCATCTAATTATTTTGAGTATACCTAGAGAACCACAAACGCAAGAGCATGGTGAGGATCAATACTGACCATGCAACCGGCAAACCAAAAGGTACCACCGGCTCCCGAGAAACTAAAAAGTGACCTGCACAATTCTTGCACGAATTTTCTAATGTTCCAACACGCCCGCTGTAGCTCGAAGACAGCATACTCACGCCCATGTGCAGAGAAACTGAGGGAGAGGAGGAAACGAGAACGCACGCGGAAGTCAGAACGCCCAACTCTGATTCGAACGATTAGTGGATAGACCTAGAGCTGGCTGCTTTTGTCTGCACTGCTATAGCCTCCTCTATACTCACAAAGCCTGGCAGTTCGACGACGGAGCGTTAAAGTACCCGGTCGCAGATTCGGAGCGCGAGGATCTGGTAGCACAGAGCATCAAAGAGCCATTTCTCGGGGAACCTGGACTTCAGAGCACAGCTTTTGCTGCGGCGAGGACTCAAAACACACTTGCTCGCGCGGGAGAAGTCACGTGGCTCTCCTCTCGTTTCCACTTGGGCAGACGCTTCTCGTGGCGATCTGCCAGGCTTTGTCAGTATATAGGAAACTATGCCACTGCAATCGTCGAACACGTTTGAATGCGAGTGCCCAACGCCGGAGGCTGGCGTACCGCGTTCGAACGCGTTCGTCGAGTGCTGTGCAAACGAAGGCTGCTAACTTTACGTCTACCCATTAATCATTTCAAGCAGAGTGCGGCGTTCTGACGTCCCCCTGCGCTACCGTCTCCTCGTCTCTCTGTTTCTCGGCGCATGGTTACCTACAGGATAAGAACGGCACGGAGGCCCTTCTGCTGTCCGGCGTCCTGCCTGAGCAGAAGCTTCCATTACACTTCGGCGTCTCCTGCTCCTTGAGCATGCACGTGAAGCCAAAGCACGATGAAAGGCATCGAGAGCGTGCTGGAGGTTTGTCGTCGGAGAGGAAAGCTCCACCGTTCTCATCATGTCGATGAATATAGCTGCATTCCCACCGACGGTACCACAGCTCCAGGAAGCCAATAAAGATGACTTTTCGTAGAAGTTGCCGAGAAACAGACTGGCGTCTCTATCGCTCGGTGTCAACATAACAGAATTTTTTTTTTTTTTGCCGTTTCCGCGTTTGAGAGGATACCTTGCCATCTAGTGAACTTCTAGTAGCTAATGTTCTCACGCTGAGTGTATGAACGCGACGGTTTTGACGCATACGTTTGTCGACCGAGGGCAACATGGTGGAGTCGTGGAATGTTTGCGCCAGCCTTAAAAGGTATATACGGGTTTGGATGCTCGACGGACACTCGCACTTATTTCCTAATACGAAACGTCCAAACAGAAGTGAAGATATCACGATACGGACAATTTTAACATGCTCATTTTTTTTCTGTGAACATGGGGTTTATTTTTTTTATTTCCTGCACGTAATAATATCACTCCCCGTACCACGCCCAGGAACGTTTTGTTAAAAAGAAAAAAAGAAATATCTGGAGAAGACAAGGCATGCGGTCGTGCGCGTGAATCATCGTTAGTGCATCCCCAAGCAGGAAACACGCTGCAGCTCGACGAGACTTCGGCGCTGAGCGGCACATGCATCAGTTTTAGCGTCGCTGCGTGCTGGCGTCGTTGTAGAACGCTGCAAGACGTGCTATGGCAGCGATGCTGACTCAAGGTAGGCGCCGCTTCGTGGATACATTAGTGATGGCGTTGGGGGGTACAAGGTTGGAGAATCTTATTTTATAAGTGGTATTTGTTCACGTCGCATTGTAATTAAGAATACGAACGGTGCCTTAGAATCATGAGATTCTGAGAAGAATTAAAGGAAAATATATAAACTGTATACCTTGCGCTCCGGAGGTGCTCTAAAGACTCTAAAGGCCGGCTCACAGATGTCGCAGAGAGCTGATACAGCACCAAGTCAGTTCCGCATCAGCGTCAACTCTGACTCGTGTGTTAAGTTTTATGCCTCATTGCTGCTGTAAACTAGAAAAAGTCGAGGTGGTCAGAACAATGTCGAAAATTGTGAAGCAGGAAGTTTTTATTCCCGTACTATTCGTCTGCAGCGACTCGGGCGTTATGCATCGTGCATGTGCTTCTTGAATTCCTGTGCTTTGCACACGTCTTCGTCTGGGCTGTTTACCCATTCCCAGCGTTCACCAACTTGTGAAACGCACCCTTATACAACAGTCGCTTTATTTTCTCCGAGTCGTGTGTATAGTTTCACTGCGCTTTGCAGACCCTCGACCGGTGGACATTGAATAAAATTATCGATTAAAAATTATAAGTTTCGTAGCGTAAAATAAAATTGTATCAAGAGAAATACCGAGAACGTACATTTCTCCGTTAAGCTTAGGTAAACACCAGTTTCAGGAGTAACGCCCTCCCTCTCCCCCCCCCCCTTTTTTTTTTTCTCTTTCTCTCCTCCTGTCTGTCTCACTTTCTATCTTTAAGAAAAAGAGAAACGAAAATATTTTTTTCCCGAGCTATCGCGCGTCCGCACACTGAACACACAACACTCATTCGACCTGTTTCTTTTTTTTTTTTCTCACTTTTTCGTTTATTTTTTTATATGGTTCTTTTCGCCTGTTTGTATGCCCACGCATGTTTTCAATGAACTATCACGCTCGAACTAGACATGTGGCAAAGGTTACGAAGGGACGTAAGAAAGCACGACCAGAAAAGAACAGCAAGTTCGCTGTCGCGCTGCAATGAATAAACCAGTTTATACATTTTTTTACGTAGTATCCTTAACTCTTAAACTAAAGAAGTGATAACTATAAGCACAATTTAAGAAGCGGTTTTAGCACAAACTAAAATCAGCGAGTTTTTCTTCTCTCATTGAACAATTTTTTTTTTTTTATATAGGTGTTCCGCCCGCTTGTCTTTCCACTCTTTATTAAACATGCAATTCATTTTCGATGATATAATCATTATGTTTCAATTTTTATTAAACTTGCTTTATTATCGAGAACCAGGAACTCTAGTTTGCGAGAGAGAAATAAAAGATTAAAACTAAAACTTGCGACAACAATATTACCCGTCTGTTAGAGTTCTGGAATTATTCGAATGAACAACCAGTAAAAATTGAAAGACGTAGGGGGAGACACCTGAAATTATATTTTACTGCGAAGGCAATGCGTATTCTGGGTATCCTTTTTTTTTTTTTGTGCCTCTGTGTAATATAGTTACAAGGATTGCTCTGCGTTGTTTTTTTTTTATGGATAAATATAACGCGTTTTAGATATTCGGGCTTATAAGATAATATGACTCTACATGTTCCAAAATTTAAATGTAAACTTGTAAGTATGACAAGGGAAGGCACTGCTCATACACTAGTTATTAAATGGTGCGTCAAGGATAGCTACGTTTAATAATAATAATAATAATAATAATAATAATAATAATAATCAATCAATCAATCAATCACTCAATCTTTATTATACAGTGCCCAGGAGCAATTCTTGAGCATGGCCAGCTTTCTGGGACATGCCGGCCTAGTTCCTGACTTTCACGCCACGTGGCGTATCAACCTTGAACGGACTCTGAAACGCCGGTGCGTCGGTCCACCGCTATCTTAACCTCCTTTCTTATAGCTCGTTCCCCCTCACACCCTTTCATCTTTTTACCCAGCGACCGCATTTTGGAAGAAAACGCTTCATCACGCGTCATAGGCGTAGTAGCCTATCGGTCGGAGAAAAGCGAGGTTTGGGGGAAAGTGTTACCTACTATTGTAGAGTCGGTGCTGTATTCACCTCAGCTGGTACTATACGCGAACCCACACTAGATTATTCTAGCGAAGAAGTGTCGCACGCTCGACCACGTGACAACGCGCCCACCAATCGCGGCACGAGGGCGCGTTGTCTCGTGGTGCTTTTATATTTCGCGTGCGTTCTTTTTAGGCCGGAAAAAAATAAGCAAGCAAATCCTACCTAGGAACAATAAGCCTACCATGCTTCGAACACCTCAGTCGTGTGTCTCAGGGCCGTCCACAAGTTGCAAATATATTTCGTATCGCCTTATGCGCGAGCGAAGTCAAAGCTAGAAGTGCGAGCCCAGCGCTCTGAGTGTTCCTGTTTTGCACTTGTGCCTGTGGATTGCAAGCATTATTCAAGGCAGCCTGCTTGTACTTGTACCTTTGGCTTCGCTCGCAGATAACGTGAAACGAAGTATAGATGTTTTTCGAAATTATCCAAGCCCAAGGAGCATGCTACAGTGTAATTTGACGCGACGTGCACCAGTGCGTTCTGACGTGCACACACTGATGGACGCGCCTGCAACGTGCCATTTGCTTAAAACTTTTGGTTTCAAATTACCGCTCCAGACGGCAGCATACAGAGCGCGTGTACCTACAAACACAACATGCTTCTTGATGATTGGGTAATTTTTCGAAATGTCTGTTAACTCCTTGACCTCTCAATCAATATTAGAAAAGTAGCTTACTTGTGTTCAGCATCACGGTTGATGTTATATTGCTGAACCCATTTGATATGTTCTCCCGCTGTGACGACGAACTTGAGAATAAAAGTCCGTCCTAGACGCCTGATTGAAATCAGTGCTTCTGGCAAGATGCTCACAAAAAAATATCCATCGTCAGCTGCAAACTAAGAATTCACTTTAGTGCCCCTTTAATCTGTGTTGGCGCTGGCTGTAAGTAACACTATTCAAAATGGTTTTTAAGAAAATTCGCCAATTCTATTTGTTTTACTAGTGGAACTTCCACGCACATGATTTAAAACACCATTTTGAATATATTGGGAAATTGGACGAAGAGCGTTGTCAAGACGCACAGAACATCGTGGAATGGATGTCGAGAGTGTCAAACTTCCCTTTATATGATGTATAAGCATGTCGATGCACAGTGTAAAATTTGAATAGTTCAGTGGAAAAACTGAACGCCTGGCGGTCCGATTTGTAATGAGGGTCTATCATGCGAACAAGGCTACGAATCGTTATTCGCACGTCAGACCAGGTACAAGACTGACACGCCGCTCTTGAAAGCTTAGCACAGCGCAAGAAGACTAGTTCACAAACACACGCCCCGTTGGAGCCTGGGACCTTGCTAGTTTGCAGATAACTCATTCCACCAAAACACAAAAATAATCTTTATCTTTTTCTTTTTAAAGCATGTAGAATGTCGCGTTCTGCTTAAGGTTGCACGGCAATGACGCAAAAAAAAAGAAACTTGGAGGACACTTAAGCTTCGCCTTGAAGAGTGGAACGCGATTGCGTTATCGGGGCCCGTTCGCATCGCCTTCTCATTCGCTTCTCATGCTCTTGAGTCACACAACGACCTAGTTCTCATGACACAACACTCTTCGTTCCCAAGCCGTGCAAGCTGCCTTACGTGGCTAAGTGAGCAGCGTGCTGGCGCGCAACCGACAGGACGTGGGTCCAAATCCCGCCTAAAATTCTTCAAATTTTTCTTCGTAGAAAATGAATTACTTCATAAAGTGAAATCATTTGAGACATGCGGTGATCCTTAATTCGCAGTACATGTAGTCTTTTTATCACTTTCATTCCACGCGCTACGTCACTTTTCACGTGAGCGTTGTGGGTTTTTTGAAATTTCCGCGCGGGGTCATGTGGCTGTGACGTCATCACCCTGTCGATCAATCCCGGGCTTTCGCGTGACGCCACCGACGTCGGCTTTTCTGCAACACGAGCTCATTAACGCTATGGCGTTAAAACACACTGGGAGCTGATTTTATTCACATGAAGACGCGCCGAAAGACGACAAGGCATTATTCCGCGGCAAGGAAGTGTTCTTTTAAACCGTCGCAGCCCTTTTGCAATAAAGCAAAACAAACTGAGTAAGGGCATACATTTATCATACCCCCGCACGGTGGTGCCGGGTACCAGTTTGTTCACTCCGCTGGTTGCGTGATAGAAAAACAACACCCAGTCGTCAGTTGATTGTGAGCGCGCATAAATGTCTATGACATTTTACCTACACTCGGGTTCACCCCTAAGCTGACAATGCGATGTAAACTACATGTTCATCAGACGAATCAATCGACTGCCTGTCATCGCTTCACCCAGAGTGTGATCACGTGTGGCAAGAATGACAGGTGACTGGTCCAGCATGTACGTAGCTTCCACCACACTGTCAGCTTAGGAGTGTTGGCGAGGAAAAACCAATAAATGTGCCTTGAAACATCAGGGCCGGCTTGCTCGAACCAGCGTCTGAGATGAGACCGTTTGAAGGAAAGAAAGCCTGCCAAACACGGGGCGCGTGAGCATTTGAGACGCGACTTCACGCGCCACTCCGCTCATGCGCTAGCTTTGGCAGTGCTTTCTTTCAGACAGTCCCATCTCAGACAATGGTTCGAGCTAGGGTGCCTTAGTTCGAGCAAGCAGTTTTAAGGAACCTTATTCTTTTGTGTTTACATGCCAAATCAACGCAGAGCATCTATACTTCGTTTCACCTTCAGTTCGAGCGCAGCGGACGCTACGAGCCATCCCAGCCAATCCAGCGCCGAAAGAGTATCACGTGACCTTGTGGTTGGGCGGAGCCACACGCGGAGCTCGAGATCACGCGATACTGCCCCGGCGCTGGATTGGCTGGGACGGCGCGTAGCATCCACTGCGCTCGGACTGAAGGTGAAACTAAGTATAGCACAACCCAGCGAAGGATTGATGATTTATCCAGAAAACCTAGGGGTATTTTGACGTGCAATCAAAATGTCGTGGAGACAAGATCGAACAGCCACGCTGCTTCATGCGTGGGGGCAACAAACAAAAAATGCTTGTTTATTATTGGTCCGAGAAGCCGAAGGCGATTATTCACGATGCGCGAAGCGTAGGAAATAAATTTGTGTCCAAGTTCTTGCGTGACCAAAATAGGGGTTGGAGCGACGAGCTCGAGCCCACACAGTGGAATGTGGTTTTAATTTTTTTGTTGTGTGTACCGCAACCATTGGTCTTATCCTGCGTAAAATTGAAAAAGACAATCGTGGTGACGCAACAGTCGCCATGGAAAACGAGGGACGTCTCTACAAGCAAGCCGATCTCCACGAACCAAGGCAAAGACCAGAGAAAGGAGCGCCATTACAGTAGCGAGGATCACATAAAGAAGCTTCATCAAGTCAAAGATGACGCTGACGTCCCTTAAACCGACGCGGACACAAACGAGCCTGAACGTGCATCCCTTGAGAGTCGGGACCATCCTACCCGCGGTCAAACGAGGAGAGAAGAAACACACAAGGCGAGCATCCAGAAGACGGCAAAGCGGCTGGCCATATTACAGGTGGCCAGGGAAGCCACAAACAGTCACCTGCGACCCAAATCACTCATGTGCACCGATTCGCCAGAAGCCTTCAGAAAATGCACACTTTTCTATTGGCAGGGCGGCGTCACAATTCAAATTCGAAGCTTCGTGAAATAACCGAGTCGTCATAGACTGCATCTCAGGTGACGAAGGCAATCCGGGAAACAAAAGGTTGAACAACACCGCGATTGCGCAGCAGTACGGATGTACCCACTCACTCGCGGTTCCTCGAACCGCGAGAAGATAGGCCCGGCATAGCGCGGTCTCAGACGAGGCATAGAGAGATGATCTGTTAGCCTGCAAACTCAGGCTAATCTCCCTCCTCCCACCAGATTCTCACCCAATTTCACCGGGCTAGAGCCGGTGGGAACAGGTGATTCTCAGGCGGCATCAGACCAAGACAGCTATCACCTATAATCACTCTTTTCTGGCAGGCAAGGTTTCGCAGACCTACGGACCCAGACGACCTATGAATCGCCCCCAACATTGAACACTGTAGGGCCCTGGCGATATGTTCGCACTTTGTAAGGGACTGGGCCGGGGTCTCGCGATATCGCGAAGCGTGGCATAAGCTCTCCCGAAGAGGAAACGAGGTTCACATCATACGAAGGATGGGCCCTCCCGAATATGAGAAGCTCTCATAGAAAACACATAGTGGAATCTATTAGAGTTTCTCCGTCTATGAGGGCTAGCGAAGCATATGTTGTTACCTTTTTCCCTCCCCTCCCTTTCCTTTCACCCCAGATGGCGTTAACCAAGAAAAGATGACATGAATCGTTTTCTGAGAAGCGATACATACATATTGTACTACTACTACTACAGGGAAACAGTAAATGCATTTTGTACTACGACTTATCTCAAAACAAACACAGATGGACAACAAACTCGAGAAAGCGCCCCATTTAGGTCGTTCTCCTTTTCATTAGATCTTATGTATCCCATCCAGCGTACTATGTTACATGCACGACTGTATTCATTCTTGCTTAATCTGTGCCTGGATTACTGCCAGCATGAAAGTATATGTAAAAATTCTATGTCTGTCTTTTTAGGTGTGTCTACTCCGCAAATTTTAATATTGTACCACAAACACTGGAACCGCGTGCGACAACACAACGTAAAAGAATATACATATTTATGTTAATACGTTGAGCAAACATATATAACCTCGAAAAACATATCTCGAAAGAAGGGCGCATGCCTAACCAATCTTCATTTGACATGTAACTACTGGAAGTAGCTATTTTTTTTTTGGAATAGAAGATCAATACAGAGTTGTAAATTAGGCATTTATTCATTAAAATTCAAGATATTTCACTATATAAATATCAGAGCAGTAGTAAAGTAACTACGCTGTAATCGCGAGCAATATAATGAAACTAAGCAACTAACATTTTAGACAAAACCCCGAGACTGGGGAAAAAATTAGGGACGATACAAACACAGCGAGTACGTGGGTTTAAAGGCGCCTATCGTGTCTAAACAGAAAAAAACCCACAGCCGCATTAAGATTATGTCTATGCGAACGGCATTCCAGCGGCTGATCTATTTTTTTCAGCCAGCTCTCCACCCGGATTCCCTACAATGACTCAGTCAACGACAATTTCGACGCTAATTGGGGAGGCATTAATCAAAATGCTAGTTAAATAGTTAAACCGATGGAGGTTGTCTCTATTGTGGAGTGTATTGACTGCGAATGCGCCAGCGTAATTTATGGATTAGGCATTTTCTCAAACATGACACAAAGAAAAAAAAAACAAAAAAAAAAACGTCGGAATTGTCAATTTCTGTCAATGGGAATACAAACTGCTCGAACTCTTCGTTCTAAGGGAAGTAATATTTTTAGCATAGCTCATGGGCACAAACTAGTTATGCCTTCATACCGCTTCATAAATATTCACTGAAGTCCGGATCCTGCCCCGCGACCTTGTCTCCGAACGCACAAGCATTGAAGACCCGATTGCATTAGCCGTGATCGCTCCAGCCTTTTGTGCCGGAAAGCTGCCAGCGTAATCTAAACTCATCGTCGATAACAACGCCGACTCAGCAAAGATTGGTCAAGAGGGAAGCGACAAGAAATAACGGCCATCAAAAATATCGTGCATGCGCTATCAGTTCCATAATTCAGCTGTTATATAACTGTACTCCGCCTCACTAAACCCGCGCAATACAGCCAAAGTTACAGCCGTCGTAAGCGAATCAGAAGATCGAACATCGTCTGCTTTTTGCTCATGTGAGCGGACACCGCCACCGCGGACTCATGCGCCGCAGAGTGATAGTGCAGAGTGCCGTTTGATTTTCTGGTTGGCATACGAGGCTGTAGCTTTGGCGTCACTGCACGGCTTTAGTGATACAGAGTATACACCTTTCCATCGCTTATCACCCGGGCGAAAAATGCCGAGTCACTGGGCTGTGGACGCAGGCACAGCGTACGATATTTCGCAAAGGGTGCTATTGCGCGTGCTCAGAAGGCGTTCCACAGCCCAGCAAAGAAAAATGGCAGCTCGCAGACGACGTTTATTGGAAAGGTCTATAGATAGCGCGTCGAGCAAACACCACCTATGCTCTAATGAAAGCCTGTTAACTGTCCCCTCTTTATTAATGGAAGTCACCACACTCCGACGTTACCAACTTAGCAACTGAGCCTGACCCTGACGTCCGCGCAGTGACTGAGCACGAGTCCCAACCTAGCCATGCACAACGCTGAGCACTCCTGTTCAATCTGTGCGTTAGCCCGGTTGTAGTATGATGGTGTCAAAATTCAAATGTGCAAGCCCTGGTGTTTCCATGCGCGTAGCATCCATTAAGGCTGCGGTCGCACCGCGGCCATCTTGAAAGGCAAGAGAACAGTTTTTAATTTATTAAAAGCAACGTATAAAAAATGAATCAAAAGTTGCTACGCAAACATCTTTCCACTGTTCTTGGGCATTTGAGGAAGCAATGTAATAGTCATAGCTAGATTATTTAATTAGATAATTAGCGACAAATTATTGCTACGGAGTTCAAAGTTTCCTCCTCTAATATTAACGTTAGGAGGGCGATAATTTTACACTACACACAAGCATGACCGCTGAAGGCAAAAGTGGTTATCCGATTGGCGAGTTTGCTTTGCCTTATTTTATTTTTTACAGAGCTCTCGAATAAAAGCGTTGCTTTATCGTGTGGCGGCCATGTTTGTGGGCGCTGACTCAGCAAGTGAATAGATTATTGTGTCGAGGTGACCTAGATCAAGCTCCCTCTAAACCACTTTTGTTTATCTTTACGATTATCTTTCGCCCTGAGGTAAATACAAAGAAGCCTTCGTTCCTCTCCTCTCGGCCAGCACGAAGAGAGAAAGGGTGACAGATCCATTTACTCTCGATCCCGTATTTCTGCAAAACGTCCATTGACACATCATATGTCAATCTTCGCCAATCTTTGCGCACGAACATTCTGTGCCCTTCAGCTTTGTCACCATGACCAAGACTTTGCAATTTTTTCCACAGGTTCCCAGCTGAGCCGTACCTTGGCAAAACACTCAGCGGTTTGATCATTTCCATAAACGTAGGCAACTTCAGTGCCACGTACCTCAGCAACCAAGACGTATCTCGCAAAGTTCCCCGGGAATCATATTGAACAGTTACCACGGTACATGTTTTAAGGATTTTCAGACGTCTGAGGCGTTCTCTGTAGGTTCCCAGCGTAGGCGCACTTCGCCAAAAATACGCGGTTCACTGCTTCGGTGAGAGATCTTGTCAAAGGAGCCTACTTCAGCGCTACGTATCTCGGCAACCAAGACGTATCTCGCAAAGTTCCCCGGGAATCATATTGAACAGTTACCAGGGTACATGTTTTAAGGATTTTCAGACGTCTGAGGCGTTCTCTGTAGGTTCCCAGCGGAGGCGCACTTCGCCAAAAATACGCGGTTCACTGCTTCGGTGAGAGATCTTGTCAAAGGAGCCTACTTCAGCGCTACGTATCTCGGCAACCAAGACGTATCTCGCAAAGTTCCCCGGGAATCATATTGAACAGTTACCAGGGTACATGTTTTAAGAATTTTCAGACGTCTGAGGCGTTCTCTGTAGGTTCCCAGCGGAGGCGCACTTCGCCAAAAAATGCGCGGTTCACTGCTTCGGGGAGAGATCTTGTCAAAGGGGCCTACTTCAGCGCTACGTATCTCGGCAACCAAGACGTATCTCGCAAAGTTCCCCGGGAATCATATTGAACAGTTACCAGGGCACATGTCTTAAGGATTTTCAGACGTCTGAGGCGTTCTCTGTAGGTTCCCAGCGGAGGCGCACTTCGCCCAAAAATGCGCGGTTCACTGCTTCGGGGAGAGATCTTGTCAAAGGAGCCTACTTCAGTGCTTCGTATCTTGGCAACCAAGACGTATCTCGCAAAGTTCCCCGGGAATCATATTGAACAGTTACCAGGGTACATGTTTTAAGAACTTTCAAACGTCTGAGGTGTTTTCTGTAGGTTCCCAGCAAAGGCGCACATCGCCAAAAAGTGCGCCTTTGCTGACGAGTGTAAAGTAGTCTTTCCCGTAGCACTCCTCTTCTTGTTGGAAAGATGCCTTTACGCGGCGGAAGCTACAGGTGTAATTAATTATCTCGCTGGGAACCTGGGATAATTAATATACATGAAAACTGCTTGAATATTTCGATAGCATAAATCTTCTAGAATATATACCTGCGGGAACTTATTGAAATATTGAGGGGTTGCTTTATTAACTCACTGAACGTGAAAAATAAAGCGAGATTTCAATGGCAGTCTATGGGGGAAATCACTCTTATTTCCTGGGAACCTAGAGAAAGAGTGACGAAGTGGTGAAAATTTTCCTGAAGTTATCAATCACAATGATCTCAATAATTCCGGGGGAACTTTGCGTGATTTTATTCGGATCGCTAGATCCGACTGTTTTTCAGCGATATTGCACACCTACCAAGAGAGGGCGCAAGTAGATCGTGTCCCAGAATCTTGGGGTTGGTCTTGGTGCTGGTACAATGGTGGATAAAAAAAAACAAAAAACACACTATACACATCTCCGCAGAAAATAAGATACATTTTTAAGCATAATACTAGGCAGTGCACGAGTAATTAGTACAATGAAATAAAAACGAGGCAGTAACAGTAGACACGGAACACAAGACCGAAGGACAACAAGTGCACCACCAGAAAACACGACATGGAGATGACGACATAACAGAGCAATTCAGCAATGCTCATCGTGCACGGGCAAGTTTTTACTAGAAAGGACAAACGTCCTGTAGCAAGGGTTGAAAATATCAAGTTTTTTAGAGTAATGATTCAAACGCTGAGCCATTCTCATAATTGGGTTTACCGCACTAAACGTTCTAGAAACATAAAAAGATGAAAGAAGACGAGTAGGCACACGTGGGACCCTAAGGCACAGTTCAGATAACAGGCTCGGAGAATTGATGAGTCCATGCAGCGTTTTAAACAGAAATAGTAAGTCCGCGTTCTCCCGACGCCGGTGCAAGCTAAGCGAACCAACACGCTCTAACGCAGACTCATATGTTAAACAGTGAACATCCTCCTTTATGTAGCGATGTTTAAAGATAGAAACAAACTTCTTTTGCACACGCTCGATCTCCAAGGAGTGGCTTTTAGAAATTCCATTCCAAACAACTGAGGCATATTCTAACTGTGACCTGGATAGCGAGCAGTATAACGTGATAAAAGCCGTCGGGTTTTTGAACTCCCTGGTTAAGCGAGAGACAACACCCAACATTCGCAAAAACGAGTTAACCAGCCTATCAACGTGATCGAAGAAACGCAACCCAGAATCAACAATGACTCCGAGATCTTTCATTACACTTACTCGAGACAAAGTCCCCCCTTGAATATTATATGCAAAAGATATATTGTGAGTTTTCCGAGAGAGCGTCATGACCATGGTTTTGGACGGGTTCAAGAAAAGGTCGTTTTCGGAGCACCATCGGTAGAAAGAACATGCATCTTCCTGGAGCTTATAAGACAATCACGTTCAGTAACTACTTCTCGATAAATTTTTATATCGTCAGCATATTGCAGGAATGAAGAATTTAAAACAGCAAAAGAGACGTCATTTACGAAAATTGAGAACAGATGGGGTCCTAAAACAGATCCCTGAGGAACGCCAGAGCGAGTCCTGTACAACGAAAAGTTCATGTTGTTGACCCGGACATATGCCTCTCTCTCTGACAAGTAGCTTTTTAACCAGTCATGTACTGAGCCACATACTCCATAGGAGGAAAGTTTGGATAAAAGATTAATGTGATTGACTACGTCAAAAGCCTTACTTAAGTCAAAGTAGACAACGTCTAACTGACCTCTGTTACATATTACACGAGATGCAGCAGACATAAAGCTAACAAGATTGGTAGTAGTTGATCTGCCGCTCATAAAACCATGCTGATTGGGAATTGCTAAGTTTCGAAATTTGAAAGACAGGAGTTGATGAACTACCATTTCAAAGAGCTTAGAAAATGGAGAGAGAAGAGAAATAAGTCTATAGTTACAAATATCACCTTTTTTCCCCGACTTTAAGACTGGAACAACAGCAGCGACTTCCCACGTTTCAGGAAAGGTTCCCAACCTTAACGAGTTGTTAAATATAGAGCACAGTACCGGCGTAAATATGTCGTGATACGTTTTGAGAATCGCAGAGGGAATGCCGTCGGGCCCTACTGATAATATTGCTCTCATTTTCTTAATACAGGATCGTACGGACTCCTCATCAACATTAATGCAACTTAACAAGTCACCAAACCCATCTAAGTGAGGCAGCGCAGGTGCAGAACGCTGCGTACTATCCCTGTAGACGGACCGAAAATGCTCAGCAAATAACTCAGGCACGGACTTCAAATCGCTCTCGTGATTATCCAGGACAATCTTCGACTCGATATGCCTCCCATAACGTGAATTAATGTACCTCCAGAATTTCTTCGGATTATTGACAAGATCTGATTCCACTGAGCAACGATGAGCCTGGCGGTCGCGATCTAGGACCGTCTTACATTGCTTTCTGCAGTTCTTGAATTCTACCTCCCACTTTAAAAGGCCAATAATAATAATAATAATAATAATAATAATAATAAACTTGTATTCAGGACACATTCATGAAAGCATACAAGAGTGCGGGGGCAATCAAAGCCAACAAATGGCTTGTGTGATGCCGCCCAAAAAATTACAGAAAAAAAAATGATATGTCCACGAAAAAGCAGTATAAAGTTCGTCACACACACATCAGTAAAACAAACGGAAGAACTTTAGGATGTACAAAACTGAATCAGTAATTATGCACATACACACTGATACTAACAAAATATGCACACGCAAGGCGACATCTCATCCCAGTAGGTGAAGTCTCAGCATTCTCTTGACTTGACGCAGTGGATTCGCTTGTAGAATTTCAGAAGGCAGATTATTAAAGAGTTCAGGCACGTAAAACTCGCGTGTATACCGTCCATATCTTGTTCGGGCAAAAGGTATCTCGAAAGTCTCTTGAAAACGAAGCGAACGAAGAACAACGTTTTTTTTTTTTTATTTAATTGATCTGTCCAAAAGTATTGTAAGATAACAGTTTAAATAAAAAGTGTTCGGAGACAGGGACATTGTAAATGTTGAAAGAGATCAGTACCATCGGGAAGTTGCATGCCGCAAGAAACACTTTTCAAAATATTTTTTTTTTAAATGCAGTCAATTTTCTTATGCCAGAAGCCGGAACAGTTTCCAAACAACGTAACGCCATATTGTAACCCACTATATGCAAGAGCATGGGTGACTAGCCTGCGAACTGAGAGAGGCATAAGTGATTTTGTATTATATAGCAGACAACAAGTACTCCTTAATTTTTTACAGAGGGACGTGAGTTGAGCATTCAAAGTTAAACCGCAGTCGAACAAGATTCCTAAGTACTTTACAGATTCAACATATACTAAAGGAACACAATTGCAAGATACACCGTTTGAGTTATGTAAAAGGAAAGGGAAATCAAGACACACATATTTAAGAGGATTATGAAAACAAATAAGCTTAGTCTTGTTTACGTTAATGTCTAGAAGATTTCGTTGAAACCAATCCATGACTACAGTCGCAGCGCATTGCAGTGAGCGGGCAGCATCTTCGAAGTTAATATGTCGAGTAACAATTACAGTATCATCCGCGTATTGATAAAGTTTGGCTTGGGAAAGAAAAGTAGAAATGTCGTTAACAAACAAATTAAATAGGAGAGGAGATAGGATTGAGCCTTGTGGTACGCCTGCCCTTAATATTGTTCGCGGGCTCCGTGCCCCAGCTGCAATTACAAGTTGTGAGCGATCTGATAGGTAGTTTGAAAGAAAAGAAAAAAACGGACCACGAAATCCGTAGCTATAAAGCTTCTTCAGAAGGATTGAATGGCTAACGGTATCAAAAGCTTTGGATATATCTAAAAAGAGAGCACAGCAAACAAGATGTTTTTCAAGACCAGAAAATAATAAATCGGCAAAATCTTCAAGCAATGGCTCCTTGAACAAAACCAAACTGACTCGGTGCAATTACATCATGTAAATCTAGAAATGATGTCATAGTATGGAATACATGCTTTTCAAGAAGTTGTGCAATAACTGGCAAAATAGAAATTGGGCGGTAATTTTCAATCTTACTCCCTGTGCCGTCTTTGAACAAGGGCCGTACTATAGAGGTCTTTAGTTCGTCTGGAATAATGCAACTCGTAATAAAGCCGTTAAACATACGAAGAAGTACATGCTTAATAACCTCATAATTTCTACGAAGATCAGTAACTCGAATGCCGTCGATGCCTGGTGATTTTGATGGTTTGAAACTGAATAACAATGAAGAGAGATCTGATTCTATCATAGGCGGAAGGAAAGCGGAGGCCGTTACAACATTTTGGAAAGTCATGAAAGTATCTCGTGTCGTACCTGAAAAGGTCGCAAAAAAACTGTTAAAATCTCTTACAACCGTTGACAGATTAGAGGTAAAGAACCTTTTTAATACATTATCGATTGAATTTCGGGAGGAGTGACCACGAAAATTCGTTAACGAGAAGCCACGTTTTGCGCATGTCTGAGCGAAATTCTGAGAACTTTTTACAAAAGTATCTGCGCTTACCTGAACGAATCATCGCTGTAACCATATTTCTACAAGTTTTGAAGTTTGATTTAAGCTCTGCATTGTTAGGAGCGCGCCTATGCCGAGCCCAAAGTTTATTTTTTTCTGTTATTGCTGCCAGTATATCTGCATTCAACCAGTAGTGGTCAGGCCGGCGTCTTTTAACGTATATTTCTTTTCTGGAGGAAGCATCATATGCCTTCAAAACCTGCACAAACTTTTGGTAAATATCAGTGGATGTAGATGATTGGAGAAAGTCGTTCCAGTCAAAGGAAGAAACAAGGCCATCAAACTTAGAGGAGTCAAAGACGGATATTTTTGTACCCGCCAAGCTATTCAGGGGAGAAGAATTATCACAGAACCAACGCCCAAAAAAATAGTGATCAGCTAGCTTCTGTGTAATAACCGCCGATAGGACTTTTTCTGAACAAGTTCTTAGATTAATGTGGTCTAAGCACGAAGCAACCAACCTGCCCAAGAGAGTCTCTTCTCGAGTGGGAGCTGTTATCAAGTTGGGAATCCCATTAGCAGAAAGAGTGTTGAGGTAGGTGCATACTGAGGACTTTGACGGGGTTAAGGAATCAATGTTAACCTAAAACGCATAAATGATCGGAAGTTGCAAACTGCCGAAGTGCAGCATCAAACTCGTCCAAAAAACATCGGACGTTTTCCGAAGGTGGTCTATATATTGCTAAAATGCAGACAGAGCTAATCAAATTCGTGATATTGAGCGCAATACATTCAGCATGATTGAAGGTTACTGCAGGGTGAGTGACGGACCAGGTGTCGTGAACGAAAACTGCGATCCCTCCACCTCTACGCGATAAACGAGTGGTGAATATGCTAGGGTATCCTGGCAGAAAAAATTGAGTTGTCGCGTCTGCTACAATATTAATTTCAGAAAGAATAAACGCATCAACTAAGGGGCAAATTTCCTTGCAAATTATTTTGAATTCATTCCAGTGCTTATTGAGGCTCCTAATATTTACATGTATCACTGTGCAAAACGTCTCTTGTGGATCTTCAAAAAAAACTACAGAGGTCGTTAAAATCTGACACTTCAGCAAAATTCATCGTGAGTCTATACAATCTTGTCAATGTCGGCTAGCTGGTTAATACGGACCAGCTCAGAATTCTTGCTTTTTTTGGCAAATATTTTGGCCCTTTTCACCCATACGAATTTATAGCCTTGCACCTTGCCTTTCTGCCTCGCTTGCCAAAACAGTTCTTTGTTTGTTCGAGTGAGGTTGTCATTGAAGTAGAGCTTAGCTAGGCAACCCTTCTGACTTAGCAAACGAAGTGTACCGCGCTTAGCCATCCAAGTTTCCTTCATTTTAACTGAAGAAAACCGAACTAGGACTTAATAATAAGTTTTATTTTCTGTCAAAAGTGTATGACGGTGGGAGACCGAGGAAAAAAAGCTGCATGATACAGCTTGAGAAGCGCTCGGCACAGAAAACAAAACAAAAAGACAAAAATTCATGTGAAAGAATATTCACAGAAAAAGAATACATACACGCAAGGCACAGTTCAATACAACAAAATAAGGCAATGCATTTATGGTAGTATTGTCTAAAAGGTAAATATTATGCATGTGCTACACAGTCATATTAGAAGAAAAGAATGCTCGAGCGTCTTTAAATGAAATGCTAGGAAGGTGAATGCTTTCGCGGTGAAGTAAGTTGAGTAGTCTCAAGTATTAATCATTAAAACAATGCTCGAATAGATAAAGAAAACCAGCTTTTTTTTGACGTTTGGACATTAAGCACAAAATATAACATGCCAAAGCACACATAGCAACACTCTGTAATTGAACATAAACATCTTCACTGGGAGTTTGCTTGCCGGAAGCCTTTCTCAGAATATAATAGTAAAAATTTGTCTCATTTTTATCCAGTCAGGATCAAAGCTCATACTAAAATTGGAGCCAAAACATACTACCTGCGAAAAAAATTATCGCTTGAAATAGGGGGGGTCGCTCTATAATAATCGCCACCCGAACGGTCAGTGCTTCGCTCGTCTCACAAAGAGTGACACAACACAACGAGAAGATAGCGAATATGTTTACTGTACTTTCCGGCTGCCCGTCCTCGAGAGCCGGCAGTCCGGGCCCGCCGACCGTGGTTGTCGCCCGTCGTTCATCACTCGCAGTCGGAGTCCGTGTCCAGGATTGCGGATCTTCCTTCCCACGTCAGCGCTGTGTAGGCTAGCTGTTCCGGGCTATTATAGCCCGAGTCTCGCTGCCGAACAACTCCGGGATCGTCATGGACAAGGCAAGATATGGCCAGGGCTAACCGTTCCCGCCGGCCTAGTCCGAACCTCGCTGGTGGACAGCTCCGGGGATCGCCACGGGCCAGACCGGCTCCATCGTTCCTGACTGGCCCCAGTCTCGCGCAGCATGCTTTTTTGTCACGCGCCAGTTCGTGTCTCTTTGGCCGGCCGCTTGTCACGCGCTCTCCGCCCCGTCGTCTTCCACCCTCGTCTCCCACAAATATCACAAACAACAGTTTGATACTTGCCTATCGGCGCCGAGATGTTTTGGTGGCGCCCTCCTATGCTTCTCTCTCGTGACGTCATTACGTTGCAATCAACGAGTTCGATGGCGTTTGTAATTAACATGTTAGAAGCTTGAAACCATTGCGATTTGTAACCAGTACTGACAACACCGTTAAAGTTGAAGTTGTTACATTACTCTAACTTCCGTCGATGAGGAAACCTTTACTGACGTCATAGTCAGCATTCGGCCGATTGTGGAAGGCCAACCACAGCGTCGCTTTCGATCGCGCACGTCGCCAATAGGTAAAGAGTAAGCGATGAATTTCAAGTCAGATGTATCCGCTTCGTACTAAAAATAATCTGAATAATCTTTTTCACAGAGCAATGGCAGTTAGTAGAGTCACATTACTTCGCAAGTAACTTTCCGTTGACTCTAGATGTGTTAACATTCGGGGAAAATATTGAGGATGCTTTCACCACCGTAAATCAACAATATCGCGATAAAAATAGTATCACGCTCGAGTGAGATGACAAACTAACTGACTCCCCCCGGCCAGAGCATTGCAATAGATGCCCGTGCACCTCTTTAATAGGCACTACTTAAGTCGATGTCTTTTTGCAATAAACCGTTCTCCTGCGAGTTATATACTTCACTGTATTTTTTTTTAGCGCGTGCAGTTTTTGTTACGCACAGTGGTTCGTTAGTGCATTGGTATCCTTCATCATAAGATTGATTGCATTCTGAAAATTACACCAGTGCAGAAAAATCAAAAGTGAATATCTGTCAAAAAAAAAAAAAGAGTCCGCACGTCGTTGTAATTTTATCTTGTTTTTCGGCCTATAGTGGTCACTAGTTTATGAAATGAATTACCACTGATGGGGAAATTAGTAACTGTTCCTCTTGTGAATTACACAATAAATAAATAAATAAATAAATACATAGATAAATATATATATATATATGAACTCTGGGCCCCCCATAGAGTTATTATAATAAACGCTAGAGGCTAAGTTGGCGCTAGTGTCTATGGGACTTCCGGTTGCAAATTGAAGCAGACAGCATGCAGTCTACTTTTCCAGTCTCCCTGTGTATTCCTATGGGAAAACGCGCGTGAATTTTGTCTCGTCGCTGAAAAAGAACATGAATAACTTTTGTTATTTCGGCTGTACCGGATAGTATGTACCTTTATTAATATTGTGCAAGTGTAATTGCTTTAGTTACAGCATTTTTTTTTTTACCAATGAACGATGTTAAACTTCGCTATATTTCAGGCGCAAACCTCTATTCCATGGCAGGTATGTAGAAACGAGCGACGATTCTAAGCAAAATAACGATCGAAAGGAATGTAGAGTGTGTTCAAAGTTCGCCAGCATTCCGTTGGTGCTTATATATTGCTAATATGCCTGTCCTCTCATTATATATATGAAATTGACCCCGAAACGTAAAGAGTAAAGTACGTACGTGGGCTACGAAAGGTGTGTTTTCTTATTTCCTATGTTGGGCAGTTTTTATCGCGCGCCTGTTCTCTGGCTTCCCCCTATTTGCAAAGATTTGGAGCGTGCGGGTGATGATTCGAACACAGAACAAGTATATTCGCACATATTCACGAGCAGGAAGCATAAAGCAGTACCTATTTATTGCAAATCGGACTATATTACGTGACTTTTAATTTATTGTGATCGTCTGCAAGCAGAGTTACTTATCCAGTGTTACTGCGTAGTTTTTGCTGTCTCTCTTGGTTTTCCACATGTCCTTTGTTCGTTTGGCACGTATATCCCCCATGCTGGAAAGCGTTGACGCCGTGTTCGCGCTAACAGTGTCCGACAGTGCACATAAATACATGTACAAAGCGGTTTTAGCACCGTTTTTCATGCCACGATTTAAAAAAAAAAACGCCGTAACAGACCAATTATTTCATCTGCGTGTCTGGGAAATGTTCCAATGTGCCCAGTAGGTACGATTTATTTGTGATATTTGCTCTTATAATCAAGCGCAGACAGGAAATGCACTCGCTTTTTTCCGTAGAAATGCATTACCGGAAGTCAATTTCGGACTGCTTGCTGTCTGCTTCAATTTGACACAGCACACTAGCGCCAGTTGAACCTCTAGCGTACATTATAATAACTCTATGGGGCCTCCCAATGTCCGGTCGGGTGTGCTAACCTCTACACCACTCCAGCTTGGCTTTCTGGCGTTTCCTACCTGTCTTATTAATGCACAAGAAACGAAATGTATCCAATCGGAGGTGTTCTGGAAACACACGCCGCCGCGTGGAACTCGGTACGACGCTTCGTGTCACGTGGTACGTGCTCGTTTGTGCTCCAGAAATCCTCCCACTGTTTGTCTCGCCCCGTGTACAGGTAGTATTCTCTGTTTATGAGCTTTTTTCTCAGAGACACGGTATCATCATCATCTGCGAGAATCAAGAGTCACGTTATTGAATATACAACACGGGCACTTAACACCGTCGTACGTGGTGTGAAGTGCCCGTGTTGTATATTGTATATTTGAACTCTGGGAGGCCCAGAGTTCAAATCCTGGCTCCGTCGTTTTTTTGGTTTGGCGGCTTCCTGAAAACTTCAATTCTTTGATTCATTGGATTAAGTACGGCTCATTCATCTGCACATATTCGTTTATATCCTCCTCGGAGACCACGTACGATGGTGCGAAGAGCCCGTGTTGTGTGTATATATATATATATATATATATATATATATATATATATATATATATATATATATATATATATATATATATATATATATATATATATGTATGTATTTTTTTAGGGTGAGTGCATTTTTGACAATGACCGTCTCAGTGAACGATCTCGCCTCTCAGCCTTTTATATACCAAACATTGATCCCTGTCGGTAAAAGGGGCACGGCTCTGCCGCACGGTCTCTAAAAAGCAATCTCGAAGATTTGATCTGCGGCTACGGGTGTGCTATGATCAAGAGGTTCAATCTCTTTTGCACTTTTGTGTTCACTGCTTTCTATTTCACAACATCTTCTTCTTCTTTTTTTTCTTCTGGAAAAGGTTTCGTCTCTTTACTGCGTCGTGTTTCTTCGCTCGATAAATCTATACGCCTGCAAGCGAAACGTAAAATTTGATACTGCCCGATGTGAGCTTCTGAGCCTCATTTCTTCCCCCTTCCCACACCAATGCTCATCTTGAGAAAGAAAGAAAAAGAAATAAAAGATGATGGATCGGTTGGTTTTACAAGTATCGCACTACAACTTTACAATATTGGTTTAGGTGGGGCGAAAATACGACTTCTTGGAATGCAAATGATCAAACAATTATGCACGTAAGCAGAGAAGGGTTTTTCTCTTTTGTTTTGTATGTGTTTTCGGCGTCCTTTACTTTACTAGTTTTTGTTTCCTTTTTGTGCTTTTATAACTTTCAATTCTGCGGGATATTTATCGCTTTTTTCTTTTTACCAAACAAATGAATCTGTCTCAAGAATGGAAGGTAAAAAGAAAGTTTTCAATCAGACAGATCTGTGATTTCGTACGGTGAAATCAACTCAAACTGTGATCTCTTAGGATTTAAAATGTTTGTGACTAATTTTTGACCTCACAGCATGTGCATCATAGCCAAGGCATGAGCTGTTCAACAGAAAATATGAAAACCAATGAATAATGAGAATATACTGGACCCACCCTCTATAGTGGAAGCTCAACAAAATCACAATTAAGAAAGGACAGTGAGCTACTACAAAGCAGACCAGCGTTCGTACTTTTGAAGAAAAAACAAAAACGAAAAAAACAGCATGTATTAAAAATTTTACTTAAATATTAAAGACGCTCACAATTTTCTGTAACACCGAATTAGAGCGCAGCTCTTCAAGAGGAGGAGCGTAGGGTACGGAGAGGAGGGTATGCCCCTCTTCCTTCCCCACTTAATTTAGCGGGTAAAATTTTGCGGTTAATTTCGAGAGAAAATTTTACCCTCGTGTTTCACGCGTGACGTCAAAAAGCTAAATTTAGTGAAAACTTTTTTTCCGCCAAACTTAGCGAAAAAATTTTCCCGCTAAAGTTAGCGTGAATATTGGGGATGTTAAAAACGTGTGACGTCACGCGACGTCACACGTGACGTCATACGTCATGTGTTTCCTATATTGACATCACAGGTGACGTCACAGGTGATGTCATGAGGGTAACCCTCGTGAGGATAACCCTCGTGACCCTCTTGACGGTAATCCTCGTGACCCTCTAGAGGGCAACCCTCGTGATCCTCGTGAGGGTAACCCTCGTGACCCTCGTGATTGTAAACCTCGTGATCCTCGTGAGGGTAACCCTCGTGACTCTCGTGAGAGAAACCTCCATGAGGATAACCCTCGTGACTCTCGTAAGGGTAACCCTCATACCCCTGGGGAGGGGTAACCCTCGTAACCCTCATGAGGGTCACACTCGTAACCCTCATGAGGGTAACCCTCGTAAATCTCGTGAGGGCAATCCTTGTGACCCTCGTGAGGGTAGCCCTGATAACACTCCTGAAGGTAACCCTTGCGAGGGTAACCCTCGTGACCCTCGTGAGGGTGACCCTCGGGACCCTCGTGAGGGCAACCCTCGTAACCCTCGTGAGGGTAACCCTCGTAACCCTCACGTGGATAACCCTTGTGACGTCACACGTGACGTAATTATGGGAAGCGTCCTATAATGCAACGCGCGTTTACACCGACGCCGCTCAAGCCGGATACGCCCAAGCATCACGGATTTTGGCCAAGCACTGGCCAATGGCTGGCGATGGCCGTTTTGTCAATGGCCAAAGAGTGGCCATTTATCGGCCAATGCTTGGCTGATGGCCAGTGGCCAGTGGCCAGTGGCCAATGGCCAATGGCCCAAGTGTGGCCAGTCGTCGGCCAATGGCTGGCCACTGTCTGGCCACTGGCCAAAGGACCATTGCCAGCCATTGGCCCATGATTGCCCAACTCCGTGCTGCTTGGGGGGTGCGTAAGAGCTGCGCTCTAAAACAGTCAATTGTTTCGTTCTTGTTGTCGTTTTCACAGTACGCTTCACTGGTATTTTAGAGCGCAGCTCTTAGGCACCCGTTTCCAGCTTGAGCGGCGTCGGCGTTGGCGTCGGCGTAACCGGGTGTTGCATTATGGAACGTTTCCCATAATGATGTCACACTGACGTCTCGAGTGACGTCACGAGGGTCACGAGTGACGTTTCTCGTAACCTCACCGCGCGTTGCATTATGGGTAAATTTCCCCGCTAAATTTACCACAAAAATTTTTCAGCTACATTCTGCGAAAAAAATTTCCCGCTAACTTTGGCGGGAAAAATTCCCCGCTATATTTAGCGAAAACAATTCCCCACCATATTTAGCGAAATAATTTCCCCGATAAATTTAGCGGAAACATTCCCGGGTAAATGTAGCGGTAAAAGGTTCCCGCTAAGTTTAGTGGAAAGCATTCCCCGCTAAATTTAACGGAAATATTTTCACGCTAAATTTAGCGGAAAATTTAGCAAAAATTTTATGCTAAATGTCAGGGGAGAAGGAGAGGAGGCGAGGAGGGTACGGATGAGGAGGAGGGGCATACCCTCCTCTCCGTACCTTACCATCCTCCTCCTCAAGAGCTGCGCTCCGATTCGGCGTTACAGGAGTTGTTAACGTCTTTCATGTTTTAATTCACTTTATGTTCAGAAGTTGCAGACGCTACGAGCTGATGTAAGCATCACTCACTTTATGTGAGTAATGCTTCCATCGCTCACATAAAATGCTTTATATTTCACTTTTGTTCAATGTTCAATATTCAGACAGCGTCAAAAGCGAACTATCATGATGTTTCTCGTTTATCTGTAGGTGTTCTATCTTCGCTGAAAAAATAATGCATAGAAAATGCATAATGAGTTTCGCTTTTGACACTGCTTGATCGGTTCCATTATCTCGTGGCGTCGGTTGCGTCTGGACTTAAGTTGAAACGAAGTATTGCACCGATTTCGAGGATGGTATTCTTTCAATCTCCTAAGTTTGAAATGCTAGCGTAAAGCCGTCTACTGTGGTGGAGAGTTGTGATGCGGGGCATTAAAACTAGGTAGTGAAGGGTGACATTCAATAATGTTCTCCCTGAGTAAAAAAAAGTCACCATGTCGTGTTTATGCTAACTTTTCGTTTAAAATATTATTGATAGAAACTGAATATATATTTACAGACAACCTACCAATATGTACCAGAAATAAGAAAAAAAATTAAAAAAAACGGGCGAGCAATTTGTTTTTGATGTTTACCCCGCTTTTATTTATTTGAACTCCTCCAGAAAGACAAAAGAACGAGCATGGTTGAATCTATGAATTAGTATGTGACATATATAGGACCGACGAAAGAATTTCGTTGAGGCAAAGGAACAATAACTCAAGGATCGTAAATACAGATTTCTAAATTTGTTTTAAATCACTGCCAATTGTAATATTGATATGTAAGGACCATGTGCACTCAGGAATGCTTATACAAACATAGGCGTAACAAATTCTGGAGAGCCTTAGAGTTAATCTCACCATGGCTCACTCACAACTGTCACCAGAGAAGCAGCACGACGAGGGAGCTAGTCATAAGTCCCACAAAGTGGTCAAAAAGTCAGTGTTTGTATGACGTCCAGAGATAGCAACGTCATAAAGACCCTTTTAGATCACCGACTAAACTAAAATAACTAAACAATCGCCGGCCAACAAAATAAGATGACAAAACAGATTTTAACCGAACGAAAAGCGTAAGCAAGATCAAGAGCTTGATCACCACGAATGTGTTGGTTACGAATCAATATCCCCGAAATGCGAGGCGGTGCACATCTCTTTTTTCCCCGCATATTTTTGTTTCGACCATTAACAATAAAAGAAGCTCTCTGTTCTTTGTGTTGGTCAATAGGAAACGAGGAACGATATAAACAAAAAAAAAAAGTCGTGCAGAGACAGAGCATTTTGTTTCGGTCCTCCATACTGCAAGTTTCTGTTTCGATTACGCGGGCCCTAGTCTCCGGATGAACGTGACACAGCAACGCATAGCTCTCGGCAGAGAGGGTTTATGCCACTCACAATTTGTGGGGGCTTTCGGGATCAGTAAAGGTCATCCAAGAAACCTGGGAGGGATGCGCCACCACTGTATGCTGCACGCCGATCGTCTCGGCGGTGCAACTCCATACCGCATCTTGGGGAAGTCGCAGTCGACAGTTGGGATCCGGGGTTTCTGTCCTAAACACGTCACCGGGCCGTCGCCCGAGTGGACGTCGCGGTGGCCACCACCGCGGACGTACGTCGTGGCCCGGCCCCCTCGCAAGAGTCCCTCTTCCAATCTCCCGTCGTCCGTCGTCGCAGCTTTCCTCGTTGTCCCAAGGTTGATTGACCAAACAGCAGGGCGCATGTGGTGCCCACCTATTTGGTCCTTAAAAACATCCGTCTAGACTCAATTCAACTCCCATGGTTGCCGCTCACCAGACAGGTGGGAGTCTCTTGTTACCCATCGTGGGCGGCTTCCCGCTGGGGCTCTCGGTTCGGCTCTGACGCAGCACGTGCAGGTCCTCGGGCGCCTAGGATGCCCACCCCCGCCGCCGCTATGTCTTCCAGATGGGTCCCCAGGGAGGAGGCACGGAGGAAACCGACAATGAATCCCCAGGCACTGGCGTCCGGTTGTCGACGAGGTAGTGGCTGACGAGACCCCACACAACACTTCTGTCTACAATCGTAAACTTCAGATATGTTCATTAAATTCTGGCCTTCAAAAATGGTTATTATAACCTCGCGGCTACAATAAATAAATAATGTGCTCAGTTGTTTTTTGTATTATAGCGCACGTTTAGCTTTGAATGTCTCAAAAATACACAGGAATATGTCCGCCTCTACCAACTTCTCTACTACAGGTAGTACTTGATTACAATATTACACTCAAAATATGCTCGTTAGCTATGCCATTCTGCTGGAAAGCTGACCTTGTGGCAACCCTTTTGGCACTGGAGTGAATGGAGTAAAAGAAATGCTGTACATCTGGCGGTCTCGTAAACTTCTATATCGCCGACACAGAGTTCAAATGACTATACTCTGATTCGCACACTGCGGAGCATGTAGATCTACGAAGATTGTCTTCTTTCCCTGTGAGGGATCTAAACTTCAGATGTTTTGTTAAGAGAGAAATTAATTAGTTCAACGAGGTGGGCAGTTATCGATTTGTGTGAAATCGTCGCTTATACACCTGAACACAGAGTGGAGAGTGAACATAAGTTGCAAAGTGTAGACTGCAAGTGGTACAAAAAGAAAGAAAGATAGTACGAAAATCTGCTATGTATAATGGACCTTCTATATGTGTCTTTCCTCTTTGCCGCAGTCTACGCTGTCCGGTGACCCGTGTGTTTCGTTACCTCGTTTACATGCGATACTGGATGCTTTCTGGCATTCGCTGCGTGTTGAATAAGTATAGGGTGCGCGCTACCGTTATAATTGGGGCGCGTCGATCTGCCTTGGCAGCTAAAAAAACGACACCGTCCACAATACATCTACCCGCTCAAGCCTTGACCCGCAGTGTTCCGACCGCGTCTTCACCTTCGAGCGCGTCTCTGTTCTTCGACCTCGATTCGGAGTAAAGATTTGACATTTTGATATTTGAAGACGCATATTCGGCGCGCAGAAATTGCTCGGAGTTTGAATTCAGTCGTTTCTCCCGCAATTCTATGCGCAACGGTTGCAACGCACTCGAATGTTTTTCGTTTATGTGCTTTTAAAACATGCACCTGCGAAGCGTTTGCGTGTTGGACTCTCCGAAAATGACTGTTGGACGATATTCACCAGTTCCGCCGAGGGATTAAATATATATGGTAGAAGTATTTTTCGCTCCTAGTAATATCAGATAGCTCTCCGCTCTCCGGTGCGCGCATCGAGTAGGTGTCCTATGATTGAGATTATCGCGGCTGTTTTCACACAGCACATGGAGTGGATGTGTTCTTATTTTGTAAGTCTTCTCTTCAAAAAAAGAAATAATAATAACAATAAAATAAAGAGAGAGAGAACGACTTTAGCGCCAACATTTTTATATTCTTTTTATTTTTTTGCGTTGTGTTAAGGTAGGTTGACATTTGATTAAAACTAAGGTCGGCTACTGCAGGTGATGACTATTCAAAATTCTTGTGCTATGAGCCGCACCGTGACGCCACTGTGTTGCTGTTGGTCATTGCGTGTTTTTTTTTTTTTTTATTGCGTCAGTTTTGCCACGGGGCATCAGGAAAGGGGGATAGGGCTGTTTTTTAAAGCGGTATTTTTGGTAGAAAGATTCAAGCTTGATGCAATATTTATTTGTAACGTATATTATGCAGCACTGAAGACACTCGCTTCGGAGTGCGCCAATTATCGTGTGTATATTTCTGTCACATATCTTATTGAATACCTATGTAAATAGTTATTTTTGTTAACATGAGCTGTACGTCGCAGGGGTCTGGGGCTTCGCGTGTGTAGCAACTGAGTATTCTCGAGTGAACAAAGAAAATTTTTGACCAACGGAAAGAAATATTTTCGATAATTTAGAGCGGCATCCAATATTTTAATATTTTTACCGAGTTAATAAAAACAAAACATATTTCATATTATATTACATTAGATTAATATGTAATCTTATGTATTATGTAGTATTACATAAAATTTAATATTTTATAGATGTTAATAATAAATATGTTACATATTACATATCACAAAAAACTGAGCTCCCAGGTAACCGACGTAAAACTAGAGATAAATGTAATCCTGAAAAAGAAGAGGAAAAACATATTTGTCACAAAAATCTAAACTTTCTTTCTATCTTTTTTAGCTTACTCCCGTGTTACACGATATTGCCTTTGGAGCGATCCTGCTCACACAAAAAAAAAAAACAAAAAAAACAACAACAACAAAAAACGTCAAAGCAAACCCTATTAATATTTAATGAACGCGCCAAATGGTTCGCGCTTTTCTTTTTTTCTTCTTTTTGTTTTGTCTGAAGATCGGCCAGTGGTGCGCCGAGTTCTACATTAATTCCAATTTAGAGTCTGGAAACATGAAACGGAGAAAAATTAAAATATTTTTTTAGACTACGTCAGGCAATCTCTGTGCTCGCATTATGCATTCGCCAGTAATCTTGGACACACAAAGACGTGTAATCATTTATTTCAGAACTTCGCTTTTATATACAGCCCCACATGGAGTTCTCATCGGCTTTGAATGGCGATTCCTGCGAAAAATTTGATGTTCACATTACTAGCAGTAGCACAGTAAAGTAGTGATTCGAGCTAGTTTTGGTACTTCAACATGATAAAACAGCGGACAGAACACGGAGGAAGAAAAAAGGACAGGATAAAACAGCTTTTCTACAGCGCTCTTTCGTTCTACCTGCCTTTTTCTCTTCCTCCGTGTTTTGTGCACTGTTTTATTGTGTAGCAATAGCAGAGTTTATTTAACCCTTTCATGTTTAGTTGTTTCGGCCATTTAAACTGGATCGAAGCTTTCTTCGCGTCATAGTGCGCCGTTTCACAACCGCAATATTTTTTTTCTGTCGAATAAAAGTTTTTCGTACTATTTTTGCCTTCGTTCATAGCGTGCCAATGATACATTTTCTCCCTACCAAAAATCTGAAACCTCTACGTTTTCTTTTTTTTTTTCACAAGGCATATTTTACAAAGTCGAGACGCTGCCCAAGCCATGAGCTAAAGTGACCAAGAAGAAAACGTCACAAGCTGACCGTTATGGTGTTCGCGATGCGTCTTTACGTGTTCCATCACGACTGAACCAATCATGATCAAGCAAGAACTTTCGCTTTTGACGACGCTCGACTAGTCCCATTACCTCCTATGCGGAAAGCAAGTCGTCTGCTTCTTGCTCAGGAGTTGCGGCGACGTCAGAAAGACGCCGAGCCCTGATTGGCTCTGATTGAAGGATAGTGGGTAGACCTCAAAGCAAGCTGTCTTGAGGTCTACCAACTATCCAGAGCTACGCCGAGCCCTGATTGGCTCTGATTAAAGGATAGTGGGTAGACCTCAAAGCAAGCTGTCTTGAGGTCTACCAACTATCCAGAGCTACGCCGAGCCCTGATTGGCTCTGATTGAAGGATAGTGGGTAGACCTCAAAGCAAGCTGTCTTGAGGTCTACCAACTATCCAGAGCTACGCCGAGCCCTGATTGGCTCTGATTGAAGGATAGTGGGTAGACCTCAAAGCAAGCTGTCTTGAGGTCTACCAACTATCCAGAGCTACGCCGAGCCCTGATTGGCTCTGATTGAAGGATAGTGGGTAGACCTCAAAGCAAGCTGTCTTGAGGTCTACCAACTATCCAGAGCTAATCAGAGTTCAGCGTTCTGACGTCACCACAATCTCTGCGAGAGAAGCGGACGAACTTGCGCTCCGCATAGCGTCGGCTGTGTCCGGACATGAGCTGAAACCAAGTATGGCGATCACTGCAATCAGGAAGTGACGAGTCTAAAACTATGTCTGCATGTAAAAACATTCTGCAATGTGACACTGAACATGAGGTTTCATCACGCTCAGCGTCACAATACTTTGTATTTATGTCTAAGCATATTTTCGGCCCCAGTCATTCGCCGAGTTTCCTGCCGATCAGCGATTGACCCCTCCTAGTGCTGTAAGGGAAAGTATGCTCTCCAGAATACTCGTGAAGCTGTCAATCAATAAACACGCGTATCCTTCGGTTTACGAGAATATCTTTCATAAATATTTATTGCGGGGAAAGTGAACTAAATAACCTAATTTAGTGCGTTTTATTCGCTGCATCCCATAGGGAGATTATCACGACTAAAAACGCCTCAAAGTGTGTGAGTACTTTCACGCGTGGTCTAATACAAGTTTCTAGACGTATGTCACCCTAAGACGGTTACTGCAAGCTGTTTTTTGTATGTGTGAACGGTGTGACCACTGCTTTATGGAATAGGCACTCAGAGTGTACACTATCTTACTCGATTTTATTGCGCGACCACTATTGTTACGCGGGGGGAAGAGGAGTTTTTTTGGGGCATCTTATATTTTATGCCCCGGTTCCGTGATGTGGTCCGCAAAACAAGTGTCTCGACAGCCGAGATGCCACCTGCATACTGCCGTACCAGTACCCCCTAAAAGACAAGGCCCGTGAATGACGTCATCAATTGTGAATTTCCGCCCCCGCTCCAAGCACCAAACACGCCGATGCTCGATGACAGCCGCCTCGTGCTAAGGTCGCGGAAGTTGTCAGACGCTGCACGACGCGCTGCGGCAATGCTGATGCAAGCTGGGTGGCCTTGTTTTTTTATATGGCATTGGCTGTGCCCGGTCACATTGCAGCGCTTAGATTTAGCCAACTTTCCCGCTAAACTTACCGGATGGTGTTCGCGTGACTGCTACGTCACTTGACATCATGACGTCACGTGGAACATGATTCCCGCTAAACTTAGCGGAGAAAGTATCCGCAAACGGCGAGGAAACTTTTCGACGTACCGTGGCGCTTCGAACGGCACGACGTCATGACACTGATGCCGCAATGTCACGACACTGCAATTTGCCGCTGATTTCGGCGTGCCACGACCACATAACCGTTTGTGGTTGGCGATGGTGCTGCAAGCTTAAAAGGAAAATAGGAAACAACGAAGTACGGGGCCCCTACAGCTGTGAAGAGTACTGCAACAAATTTAACGCCAAGCTGGTGGAGGAATAGATTTAAAAGGAAGCTCCCGCTGCTACTTTCATACGTGAATTGTGGATTCGGTCGCACTGAGCCGTCGAGCAGCGGTGGATTTGCACCGCTGCTCGACGGTGGAAGGGCGATCTCGATGGCACTGAGCCATCGAGGTAGCCCTTCTTTTGAAGTGGGCATTATGATGTTGAATGCGTAGCGTTGCTGTCAGCTCAGTTTAAAAATCCAGCTCCAACGGATTTGGTGGCTTCAGAACAAACCCTTTCTGGACACAGCTTTGCAATGCAAAAAGCGGATAGCTGGTTGAGTTGTCATAAATTACGAAGGACATAGAGCTGCGCAAACTTTGACAGTTTCTGTGAATTTGGATCTGAAATCGAGGGATCTCATTATAATTGTTCAAATAGGTATATGTTGCCAGACTACGTTTCGAAAATCGCGGTCAACTGGAAGGTCACACACATATCAAAATGGCAGTACCGAGAAGGTGAACTTCCCGGTAAGTTGAGTATATCACGAGAGAAAACTTCCCGTCGTCTCAATAAAGGTCGTAAAATCACCATAATAATCTCTAGAGAAGGGGAACAAGGGCGATAAATGACAAACATAAATCTAGAAACACAGCTAGGTGCGCGACCGGGAAAATCCGCCTGGTCATGGTATAGAACCAGGGATTTTTCCATTTCCATTGGAGCGCTCTACCAACTGGGCTAACCAGGATTTAGACGTCAGTAGAGCAGACGGATTCTATCAGCTGCAACCAGTTTAGCAGCAACACGGGTGAACGGCCTGCATTTTAAGTTTATGATGATAATGCAATTAATGCAATGGTGTAAGCGAGCTGGAGAAGCAAGTTGACTGGTGGCAGCTGATAAAATCCGTCTGCTCTACTGACGTCTAACTCGTGGTAAGCTCAGCTGGTAGAGCGCTCCACTGGAAATGCAGAGGTCCGTTCGATACCAGGAGCAAGTGTATTTTTTTGGTCGCTCAACAGTCAGATAGCTGTGTTTGGAGATTTGTGTTTGTCCTTTGTCCCCCTTGTTCCCCTTCTCCAGTGATAATTATCGTTATTCTTGTCCAGCTCGCTTGCACGTTTGCATTAATTGCATTATCATCGTAAAATAACGAGACTCCTGATCTTTATATAGGCTGCATCTGGCCACCGCTTTTTTTCGCATTTCCGAGTGACTTAGTTTCCTCCTCGCAGTTTTTTTGCTATCCAAACACGGGGCCGTCACGGCTGTCGCTTCAGCGAAACAAGCTTGGGTCTGCTTTCTTCTTGCTCTACCAGCTTGATAAATGTGGCGAAAATATACAAAGGTCGTTGGAGGTGTAACCGGTATCGGACCGTTCAAACGACACCCGGGCAAATGCAGTAAGCATCCACTGATTTTCAAAGACCGAAAAAGACCTGGTATTAAGCACTTTCCGACTGAAACCCAATAATGCTGCCTATGGAAAAACAACCCTCGGTGGACTTCCAGATGGAGTGGCAGGACGTCACCTGTCCTCCCGAAGGAACACACTCTAATTGAGTTTGGTCGTATTCGACCATTAGGGAAGGAACCTTAGCTCACATCAGCTCGCCAGTCAGTCAGGAATGCACAGGTCTCTATGCTGCAGGTGTTATTTATTTCTTTTCGGTCAGAACAAGGCAAACCACTTTCCACTCTGGTTTGATTTGTATATTTGTCTTCATGGCCATCTTGCACGTCGATTCCGGCCCGACACAACCCAGCAAAACACATATCAAAAGTATAATAGAGCACGGGGTACAACGAGCGGAACAAAGAGCTTCCAAGAAAAGGACATTGACTGTAACATGTGTGGCCGCGATAAAACCCAAACATACAAAAAAAAAAAAAGCTTTGCGCTATACAACCAACTCTTGTGCCCTGAGCTCTGTAGTTTTAGTACGGCTGGGTTTTGTGATTGGTAAATCAATTGCACAATGATTGTAGTCGAGGGAATGCCAAAGATACCAAACGCGTTTCTTCCAATTCCTTTGAGTGGTTCAGGGGGATTAGTTTGACATCCGCTCTTTGAGATTGGCGGCAAGCAGACGCCTTGGAGCATTTTATTTTGAGTGCAGCGTTTAGTCGAACGTGTTACTAACAAACGTATTAAAAAATATTAAAAAATATTTTGAGAACAGTAATTGCTTCCTATGAATTTAATTGGTTTAGTTATCATTGCCGTGATTTCGATGTTATGGTTAAAGGCTTAGTAGAGTTACGACTATGTAACAGGTGACTTAAGTAGCGGCCAGGCTTTTTAAATAGACCGGGAAATTCGGTTTCTTAACCTATAGCTCTACGATTTTCTGCAGCGTTGCCCAAAGGTGGGGCATTTTTCTATAAAATTTACGAAGAGCGAACTTACCTGAGGAAAAAGCAACAATGGAAAAAGGCTTCACTCCTCTGCAAACGTAGCGAGGTCACAGGTTTTTAAACAATAGGGCGCCCTATTGATTGAAGACCTGTAGCTTTGCTGGGTTTCCATAGCAGTTAAGCCTTTTTTTTTTGTTTACTTTTTTCTCAGGCAAGTTCACTCATTGCAAAGTTTATAGAAAAAAATGCACCGCCTGTGGGCAACGCTGCACAAAATCGTAGCGCGATAGGTTAAAGAGCCCAATTTTGCGGTAGCTTTAAAGAGCCTGGCCGCTATTTGAGACACCCGATACAATATGAGAAGCTCCTAAGATCTTGGATCAGCTACGTAGTTTCTGTGGCTAAGGTTTTAGACATTTCTGCCACTGAGACCGCATGGTTCTTGAAAAATCATGTTGTTCATGTTACAAATGAATAAAAAAAAACAGTGATAGGTGTTATCAGTTGATCGCTGTACAGTGTGCCATCCGGAGCAGATTTCTGAGCTGAGAACCGAATTTCATTACGTCTTCGATGCCTCTCCGAGCTTTCGCTCCACAAGCCACTAAACTACGGATCGAACGATTGCGATATTTTCTCAACTTGCACAACATGCGACTGCCCACTTCGCACAAAAAATAAATGCCTAGTTCCCTGCGGCAACGTCAATCGCAGAGTCGTTGTATGTTGTAAACTCTCAATCTATTCTGTCCGAAGGCAGTCCTTCATCCTAGTCAACGGACGTAGCCTCCCCTGTGCCAAGATTCGGGCCAAGATTACAACTCCCACGTGCACTTGCACGCGGGAGCTGTAAAAAAAAAAAGAGGATCGACGAGTTATTACAAGCAGCCTTTTGACGCTTTCACGCCGCAGGTAAGTAAGAAAACACACCGCGAGGGCATTGGATTTCTCACGACACCCCAGACGACCTGTTAGGTTTTCTTCCCGTGACTTTTCTGATAACATTAGAAAATATATTCGTATCTCACTTTCGATTTCCGGTTTTCCTTGTGGATATAGTTTGATATAAATTATTCTTGATTTCGTTTTTTTCTTTATCTCCCTTATTTTGTTTTGTTTCAGAAACAGCTCTTTTGGGTTAGCATCAGCAATATAACGATAAACATGCAAAAAAAAATTTTTTTCTTCGAATTTTTGTTGTAACGTGAACGAAAAGTTGATATAGTGGCCTTTTCTGCCACATTCAAGACGATGCATGCCATTCGTAAATTGAAACTTAAAAAAAAAAAATAATTCTCAAAACAAAATATTAGCAATGTCGGACTCAGGATGCATATGCCTATTTCAGACAACACAGATCAACAGAGAACATGAATGTCAGTAGCTAAACTGTTGAATACAACAGGTGATCACGCTTACCCCCGCCTTCACAGACTCTACCTTGTGCATGGTTTTGAAGAAGGTTTGCAAAAGCATTATACACATCACGCAGTGATAAGGCACATATACTAATACCCAAATTACGTGTCTTACTACAACGCTTCATTTTTTAATGTACGAGACATCACAATCTCTAACATAAGGCCGCTAAACCACGGTCCATTTTGAATTAAAAAAAAAAAAAAAAGATTCCGGCATGAGAGCAATTGGACTTCTGGGAGTGTTCGGCTAAAGTCTTTAACGTAGCAGCAGATAAGGAAATGAAAGCGAGCCATAATTTACTTCGGTGGCTGTAAACCACACATACAAGCTTGGTTAATGTCTGTCATAATTGTTTCTAAAGAAAAAAAAATGATACTCTCGATTTAAACTGTAAATATTTAAGTCATAGTCCTGTAGTATATAGGCATTATTACTTCACGTTCTGGGAGTGTTCGGCTAAAGCCTTTAACGTAGCAGCAGATGAGGAAATGAAAGCGAGCCATAATTTACTTTGGTGGCTGTAAACCACACATACAAGCTTGGTTAATGTCTGTCATAATTGTTTCTAAAGAAAAAAAAATGATACTCTCGATTTAAACTGTAAATATTTAAGTCATAGTTCTGTAGTATATAGGCATTATTACTTCACGTCGCAAGAACGCGTCATTCACACATATAGTGCAGGCATGCTGCCTGGAACCAATATCCCTTAGAGGACACAGCCTGCGCCGTTTTTCCTCTAATGTCATCACACTACGGGTAGGAAGTGTGGGAGAGGAGGAAATGAGAGCGCCCGGGTAAGCAAGAGCGCCGAGCTCCGACTGGAACGATTAGTGGGTACACGCAAAGCCAACAGGTTCTAACACGTTCGAACGTTCTCACACGAACGTTCTTATACGTTCGAACGCTGAACGCTGCCGTCCGACTTCCGTTGTTCGCCTTCGAAGGCATTCGAAGAGAGTGCACAAACAATGGCAGCTAGCTTTGTGTCTACCCACTAATCGTTCCAACCTGGGCTCGGCGCTTTGGCACCTCCTCGCGCTCTCATTTCCTTCTCTCTCTCAGTTGGTACCCGCATAGTGATGAAGGGCTGAGAACGGTAGAGCGTTTCTCTAGGACGCATGACCAGCACGTGCTGGGTGACGCCAAGACGCAAGTGGTTGCCGTCTCACCGAGTACTGTCGCGAAGCTTCAGCGTGCCTACGGCTATATACGATGGGTCGGGGGATCTACAAAACAATGACGCGACAAGCATGCCTCGTCTATGGTGTTCTTCAAAGGCGTCTGTGACTGGTGAGTTTAGATTCTTAAGGAACGAGTGAGCCCGGGCGTCGCAATCCCCGTGAAGTTCAAACGCGCAGCTGCGCTATACTTCTTCGACTGCTTATAGTTGAGGAGCAAGCGACAGTAAAACCAGGAGTCTGCCGTTGTTTTTTTCACCACCAGTATTGCTGGAAGTCACAGAATTACACGGCTGCGACATCATCCCGCTGAAATCGAGAGTGCAAAATAGACAGCGTAAACACAGTACACTCCCTGACAGATTAGGAAACGCAAAACGTTGCGAGTACCACGCAGACATTTTCTAAGCGCACCGTATACAATGACAATAAGGCATTAGCCGCTAAGATGTCGAAGAAAATTCAGAGTCTCATATGTTACCCTTAAGTCGGCTTGAAGAAGAAAGCCCAAGCGCCGATCCTGGTGATAGCGAGCCTCCGAAGTCGGCGTGCTCCCTGACGACGCACTTTTGGCATCGTTACTCTCACGGCATGTCGCACGCCCGCTCTCCACCGCTGACCGAGAGTGTCGTCTTCTCCCGCTTGGTTTACGCCACGCGCTGGACTTCGCCGATTCTGGCACAGGTAACGCCATCTCGTGGTCTAGTGGCGAACCGTGGGTTTTGGTACCTTTCGCGTTGCCGACGTGTTTTCGCACCTTTCGTGTCGCCGATGTGTTTTCGTACTTTTCGTGTCGTCGACGTGTTCTCGCTCAAGGTCTTTGAAGATGGACTGAATGATGAGACATATAAGGCTTTCGCCTTAATAAATCACAAAGCATAATATTAGGCCACGCTCTGCGCTTCTTAAGTAGTCACTTACTATGCAGGTAGAGACTGAGGGAGAGGAGGGGACGAGAACGCGCTGGGGGGTCGGAGCACCGAGCTCTGGTTGGACTAATTACCGGGTAGACGCAAAGCTATACCTGCCTTTGTCTTTACTCAATTTTCGAGCGCGTTCAAGCGCCAAACACCGGCGTTTGGCGTTCGCGTCCGAATGCGATCGAACAGCGAGCACAGGCAAAAGCTTCGCGTCTACACACTGATCATTCCAACCAAAGCTCGGTGTTATGATGTCCTCCCGAGCGCTTTCATCATATCCTCTTCAATCTGTACCCGTCTAGAAAGATACGGTGTTTCAAGAATATGTGTGGGAACGCTTATGCTTCAAACTATACTACAAGATGAGCGTAAAACCGCATTTCCTGCCTTCTTTCGACTAAAGAAACTCAAGTTTAAAAAACGCCGTTCGTTCCTCATGATAATCGCATAGCAGACTATATACTTTAAAACTATACGGTAGGATAAGCGTTATTTCAGTTGGAAAAACGTTCTCTGTACCTTCGGACAATAAAAGTGATGTTTTTTTTGTTTTTTTTATGCGGTCGCTTTCGTTCTGAGTTTTATTTTTGTTCTCAAGAGGAAATGTACTCACAATGAATTCAAAAGATATTTTAGCGTGCTTTAAAAGTAATCATGGACAAATAAAACTTTGCTACATTCGCTACTGTGGATCTTTTGTTGCTGTGAGAGGTCATTATTCTTTGACAATCAAAACAGCAGCAAAAACAGGTATTTTTCCTCGACAATGGGAAGGTGGACGAGGTTCCAATTTTCCTCCAAAGCAATTTCCCCGAGAGTATTCCACCTTTTAGTGTTTTATTGTGATATCCTCATTATTCCCTGACATGCTCCAATTGTACATCATATTTTGTCTGATATCATTTTAGTCTATATAAGGTTTTAGGACTTTACAGAACTTTTAGGTGTTCGCTTTCTGTATTAACAGTAACTTATTTTAATGTCTGGAACACGAAACGGAAATGAGGAGAAATGAAGAAAACGTTTTATTCAAAGGAGGCCGAGAAAAATATTAACCGCTCTTCAAAGGAACCGGTGCAAATATTGCGAACGCGGCGCAGACAGTCTGCGTTGAATTGAAGATACTTTCGTTCATTAGATGTATAAAAAAAACAAAAAAAAAAACGTTATATACTAAAGGGAATTGGTCCGTTGATGCTTCCACAACCTTCCAAACATAAATCATTTTAAAACTTGAGGGCCTAAAAAACGAAATAAGTGACCCGGTCTATTCCGTTGCATGACAATGACATAGCGCGCTCTGAGTGTCCTATTGCTCAAACTTCACAAGGTTTATTACACAGTTTAAATAATAACATTTTTTTCGCGCACATTTGTAATAGTGATAACCGGATTCCTGTAAAGGTAATGTTATCGTATATAGTAGGGCTTGGCCTCGTTTAAAACTTTTCAGCCGATTAACTGCCACACTTTAATCGATTAATTAATTGTTTAATCGGTCTCGTTCATTTCCATGCATAATATAAAAAAGAGAAAACAAATCTTTTCTCTTTGCTAAATATGTGTCAGACGGCGCAATATACAATTCTGATTTCGAATCAACCTCGATGTGTAGTTGAGAACAGCTGAAAATACACTCAAACACACAGATTATTACTTCTGCTGCATGGGGCAAAGAGGTTCGTGCATATCCTCCGGCGAGAGCGACCTTTCCCTGATTCTTCACAAGAGTCCCTTCTGCGCTAAACGGACACTCGAACGGTGTTGAAGTGGCCAGGACACGTGTGACCTTCTGCAATTGTTTCGAGCTGCAAATCTCGCCGCTACAGTTTCCTTTAGGCTAAAAGTTTACCGAAAGTTTGCTTTTCATACACGTGTACTCGTCCACGTCCACGTGGTGAAAGCGTCCGATTTTTACGTTATTTTGGTTCGTCAAATTTTTACCAATGAAACGTTTAAAATATTTAATTGCGATTAAAGCATTAAATGATTAATCTTCCACAAAATATAACATTGTTAAAGAAACGGTACTATCCGCTGGAAATTGTTGTTGATAACACTATTCCACCTCGCGACCGTACTTTGTTATATTTGTAAGATCTGTCGCGGGCTATTAGACACAATAGTTGAAAAATACACCAGCTCAGTATGACTGCGATTCTCGAGATATCAGGTTGATTTAGGCCCTTTAAGCCTTTAAGCCCTAAGTCCAGCCAACGACGGCAACTACCAAGCTGTATACAGCGTATTGTTTCTTACAATAAGGAGCTTTCGCAGATCGTTCTGAAGAGTTTCGCGTTGCTAGAGGGAGCTCGAGAGCCGTCGCGTTGAGCCTGGCATAATTGGGCACTCACACACCGGGTCTGAAATCCGCAGCTTACGATCTACGAAAAGCCCCTCATCATTTCCTTACATTTGTTTTCAGCAATGATATTTCCCCGTTCATTGTTGAGTCGAGACGACCCTCACGTCTATAGAAGCTTGTGTCGAAGATGATCAGCCCTGCCCTTCTTCGCACGTTGACCTTGTCGTGTCCAAAATACCCCATGTCCCAAAAGAATTATGGAATTGGATTTTAGCTGTCAGGGGAGGCGCCTACCCAACCAGACATAGCGACTGCTAACCTTGTTAGTCCAGGCCGTTGTCACTGTCAATAACAGAACCCGGGTGCCGACGACACGGTAATTCTTAGAGACGACACGACAGTTTTCCATTCCTGACAACTCTCAAGAATATCTCGCTCGGCGCCGTCGGACTGTGTCGAGGAGAATAACGTTGTTTCTTGAAGCCAAGAGTAGGGACTCCCACCTTATTGTCGCTACAGCCAGCGTCTCGTCGCTTGTTCCTCGCGACCGATTTCACGCTACAGGCATGTGGCCTCTACTAGCCCCGAGAGCGAACACAAGCGTCGCTGCGGTCGCGGCGCCCTGATAGGGTGAGGTGCATTATGACGTAAGTGGGAAGGACTCCGCTTCGCGATCTTGCACCCGGCTAGCTTCTCTGCCCTCGTTTCCTGGTTGGCGATTATGCTGACCTACTGTTCAGTGCCGCGATACAAACGTGAAAGGGAAGCGGGTATCAGCTTTCACCACCCGAAGACGTCGAGGTTAAAGAAAGCGTGGACAATCAAACTAAGGATGAGAAAGACACCGTCAACGTCGGCCATTCTGTGTTGTCAGCGTACACCGGGACCTCGTTTACCCGGTGTACGCGGCGCTGGGTGAGACCGATACCGACGTGCTTCCGTACCTTTTCTAGGCGTGTTTGTCACTTTTACCTTTATAATTAGGTTACAAGTAGCGAACCCTATCGACGGAGGCAATTCCCCCGCCGATGAACCTAAGGTTCTTTGATACTTCTTACAAGTAACGACAACCATTAGAAATTACGAAGCACATTCCGCTAGAACAAAACGGCGTCATTCAGTTGAGTCTTCTGCTGTGCGCCGCCATTCGCTTCCTAAAACTTAGAGCGTCACGCAGTTGGCGCTTCAAAGAATGTTGTCGCTACTTTTAGAAAGCTCTACCTGTCCGTCCGCATGCCACAAGGCGATCGTGCGAGGGGTCGGTGAAGCGCGGTGTTTTTCAGATGCTGAAATTTTGTTCTTTGCATTTTTGAGTGTGACGCGAATATTATACCTTACTTTGCGGGAATTTCAAATGGCATTTATATCAAAGGCCTTTGGATGGTCGGCAAATTAGCTCGCGACCCCGTCTCTGCGCGTGCCGCTCCGCATGCGCTGGTTTCGCAGATGCTTTATAGGTCTTGGGTCTGAAGGCCTTTGAAATGCTCGTGGAACAGGGGTTTTAACCGACAGTTTTAAGGAGCTCGTGTAGAAGAAAAGCCAGCGTCGGCGGGACCGGAAATTAGTTATTGATTGAAATGTAATTCCTCTGCCTTAAAGAAAAATTTCAAGAATTTTAGGAGGAGCGTCTGTCCCGACTCTTTGGTTGCAAGCCAGACACGCTGCCGGCTACGCCACGCCGACACGCTCGTACGGGCTGGAATTGAGCTGGGGTTTATATTTAGGTATCGCGTTCCACTCTTAAAGGCGAAGCTTAAGCGCCCCCTGTAATTTGTTTACATAAATGTAGTTTTTTCGTGAATGAATGATATAGTTCGTACACGTATGCAGGCATGTTTTCTTTTTTAAAACATGGAGTATTACTGGAAATATGTTTATATGATAGCAGAAAAACGGTCTAATTGCGCCCACTTGCCTGCATGAGATGTTGTATCGAGCTGCCCAAAAGATGCACAGCAATATAATTCCGCCATTTGAAATGTTAACACTTTTTCCTGACATGCTTTCTTTATTCCAGCCTTGTATATTGGTCAGATAAACCGCTTAGTTTGAATTGTCATTTCCAGGTAAAAGAGTCACTGCTGCAGGTCCTCAAAAGCTTCCTCAGTCTCCTAATTCTCTACGACTGAACCCTCTGACAACAGAGGAAAACATGAACGACACTAAGCATTTGAAGAGCTATCCAGTGGAAGATGCTACACTAGCAGTAGAAAATGTGGAACCTGTGGAGTGTGACAGTTTGCGTGAGAAAAGATTACAATATTTTAGCTTCATGACAAGTTAATTTAGCTAAAATCTAACTTTTAGAGCCTGTAAAGCGTAAATTGTCAAGAAGGGACTAATTACAGCCTAAACGCTTTCACTTACGTTTGTTGTGAAATACTTGAAAGATATTATAAACAAGTTCACAGATACCACCAGCGTAGTTTATTGAAATATTATCCGAATCCACCAAGGCTGATGCGATCAATGTAAACATATATAAATAAAAAAATTCACTGGGTCTTTTATGTTATCCCTGAGACGACTTGAAGCCGAAAGCCTTAATAACTGGTATATGCCTGTGCTCCTTCTTTCTTTACGTTACTCCTATGTCTCAGGTACGATTCTCTCTCCATGGCCCAGACTGCATTTAACAGATTGCTCTAGCAGCATACTTCTTTTCGGCTTCGGAAATTTCGTTTCAAAGCAGACATAGAAATTTAAAAAAAAAAATGAAATTGTATGATAAGTGACAGAAGAGTAAAGATACATTCAAGTTGATGAATTGCAGACATAACCAAACCTGAGACACCGGAAGGCGGAATCCCTTTCCGCCTTCCGGTGTCTCAGGTTTGGATACGTCTGCAATTCATCAACTTGAATGTATCTTTACTCTTCTCTCACTCATCATACTATTTCGTTTTTTTTTGCTTTTTGAAAGATATTATAACATTTTTTGAACGATATTATTTGAAAGAGACGAAAAAGAGGACGACACAGAGGACGAGACGTTGTGTGTGTAGTCCTCTTTTTAGAGTCCTCCTTTTGCTTCTTCCGGTGTCTCAGGTTTAGTTATGGGTACGAAATAGTATACATAACTTGTCAATTCATTCTGATCATCAGCAGCACTTATTGTATGAGATATAAATATATCGTCATGCTCGTGCAAGTGTGCCCACATGTTTTCCTTTTCATATACCAGCCCAGGATTCATCCGTTGCCTGCCCCCTCAACCATGCCTGAAATGTTGGCTGAAGTTTCACCTGCAGATACAGGTCATGCCTCTATGAACCGATATATAAAAATTCAGACTTCCTACGATAAACGCGCACAAAAATAGTAAAAAAATAGAAACGATCCCGCCTACAGCTAACATCGTCACAGCCTCCACAAGGCGAGCAGGGCGAGTCAGGAACAAATTCTGTCCTCGGCGTTACGTTACCCTGGTTCTTCGTAAGGGGGCGCCACGCAACTTCTCGAGGCTAATCGACTGTGGAATTTGGGTTATATCGAATCATGGCGACCAAAGCAGCTTTGCGTGAAAGTTGTGGATTGCCTGGGAACTAACTGTTAACAAAATCAGGGCCTGCGTGCTCTAAATGAACCGATCCCATTCTTATTTTGGATTGTTTTCTTTATTGCACTCTCGACTACTACATTTTTTTTTTTAAATACTCACTGCTGACTGATTCTCAGTTCAGCTTCAGGAAACATAAATCTACAGAAACTGCGTTATTGGTGCAGAAGGGAATAATATTAGAAATTTTTGAAAAAAAACTTCAGGAAACAAATCCACGGAAACTGCGTTATTGGTGCAGAACGAAATAATATTTGAAAATTTTGAAAAAAAGCTTCTAACGTTGGGTATATTTGTAGACTTAAGCAAAGCTTTCGATAGGATAAATTACCAAATTCTTCTAAATAAACTTGAACGCTATGGCATCCGAGGTATCCCATTATAGCTCATAACGTCTTATTTACAATATCGATCCAAATATGTTCGAATTAGAAATTATACCTCTACTACTGAACGAATTTACTCCGGTGCTCCTCGGGGTAGTATTCTGGGGCCTCTATTGTTTCTCGTATACGTGAATGATATAGTAAACATCGAAAATACCGGTAAATTTATTATGTACGCCGAAGATACTAGCATATTTGTTTTTCTAGTTTCAAAGAATACCTACTTACCTCTCTTGCAAAGGTTTCGTAGGTAAATTAAAAAATTGGAGAAATGTTAACTCTCTCATTTTTAATACCACTAAAACTAAGGCTGTCCTATTTCAATTCCCGGGATCGTATGTTTGAATATCACGTGATTTGTATTTTGGGTCGTGCACAATAGAATATGTTGATACCGTTAAGACTTCCGGTGGTATATTTTCTAGTCATATTTCATGAAATAATCACGTAACATACATTCATAAAAAAAAACCTTTCTAAAGTTGTTGGAATTATGAATTAATACAGTCATATACTCCCCGTAAACATCAAAAGGTTAATTTACAATTCCCTTCTTCATTCTGTAATCTGCTATTCCCATTTAGTGTGGAGAACAACTACTAAGAACAATCTAGACAAATTGCGTCTTTTACAGAAAAAGGCTGTTAGAATAATTGAAAATGTACCTCGTGATTATGTTTACTTTATGTTGATCAACATAAAATAATTGATATATATAATATGTATTCCTCTAGATTGATTTTAAATTACCAACAATGTGTAAGAAAAAATATGAACATAATCTTAGACCTAGCTAAACTAGAAAAAAAAGAGTCGATTTACGCATCGTATCATAGGCCCTCGTGTCTTCCTGTATTCAGAACAAATTTTGGCACTCAGAGATACCGCTATCAATTACCGCTATTGTTAAACTTTCTTTTTTTCTCAGGGAATTGATATATACTCTGTAAACAATCGTACAATACAAGACATTTTGTAATATAAAATCACTATTTACGTTTCAGATAGCTCTAAATATGTCTAATTAGGTACAGGTATTTTTTTGTGATTGTTATATACTGTGTTTTTTGTGTTGTTGTTTTGTTTTTCTATGTCATGTCAGTTCCGCTGCTGCCTTGTTTTTGGGGCGCTGGGACTCATCAAGCTGCTAACGCGCAGCTTTTTTCGAGCGCCCTTGTGACGAATGCATTTTTGTGGCAGAAAATAAACTAATTTAATTTGACTTGATTTGATTTGTGTAAAAAAAGTGAACGCTGTCGAAGCCGAAGTAACTCATAAATAGGCGAAGTATAATCCTTGAAAATTGTTGACTTGTGCACTGGTGGACATGGCCACGGAATCGCATCGATTTGAGACTGTGTGAAGTAGAAGTTACTTAATTTCGCGCTAGCCGATGTGAAGTGAATGTTTTTAAGTTAACAATAATTTTTCTTTTCTTTTTTGAATATTTGAGGGAGCGATCAGATTGACATCGTATATTGTTAAACTTAAGAATTTCGAACCGGACCGATGAGTTAATTTTTATCGTAAGGCTTATTTGACGAAGAGGACAGGTCATTTGCTAAAGTAGAATACAGCGGTAGTTTACCAGGCTCAAATTGAAAACCGCGCGGCGAAAATGCGCACTTTAAAGCAGATACGCAGCAGGACATATTTTCTTTAAAACGACAAGCCAAAGGACGGTGTTGGCGTCATGGGCCCTGAACATATGAGCCCCTCGTTCGCCTTTACCGCACATGTAACGCTTTGTGTAGCTATAGCAATGGTGTCTATTAGCGCAAAAAGGAAAGAAGCAGTCTGACTCATCGGTATCGGGGTCACGTACGTCTTTCCTTAAGTACAAAAACTGGGATGTCCAGCAAACTACAGTGAAGAAAGGAATCGACACAGACGACAGAAAAAGCGGAGAATGAGGAAACGAAGCAGCACTCTAGCGTTCGGCGTGCAAAAACAAAAGAAAACTACCAATATATATTTTACGTGGCTATGAACGTTGACGGAAAATACCAGTCGTAAAACAAAACTTCATCGCAGCAGCCCGGCCCTCTCCGTCCCCTCCCCCCAAAAATAAATAATATAAAATAAGAATAAAAACATGAAGTAAAGATTACTCTCGGAGACAAAGCAAGAGGTTGAAGATAATTTCGAGTCGACGTACGTCGTAACATTGCAGATTCGAGTTTTTTTAGTCACGCGCACAAAGGTTCAGTTCACCTTTAGGTTATATATTGGTATGATTATATCTCAGGAGAAAATTTAATTTAAGAGTACTTCTGTGTGATCGATCTTCCTTACGCCTGTTGTTACTCAAAGCATGCTCTTTATTCAAAACATTACTTTTGTTAAGGCGAAAGCCTTATATGTCTCATCATTCAGTCAACTTTCAAAATCCTTAAGCGAAAACATATCGGTGATACGAAAAATACCAAAACGAAAGTTCCCAATGAAACGGCGCCAAAGTGCGTCGTCGGAGAGCGCGCTGTCTTCGGAGGTTTGCTATCACCGGACCACAGCCGGCGCCACGATCCGAGGGAGCCAATAAAACGGCGCCAAAAGTGCGTCGTCAGGGAGCGCGCTGTCTTCGAATAGTCGCTATCACCTTTACATCGGTGCTTGGGCTTTCACCCTCAAGTCGTGTTGGGGATAACATAGGAGACCCTCTAAAATTTTTATGTCGCTCTATCTGCTTCCGTCCAATTGTTCTCCTATCCTGTTATCTTACTTTTTTCGTCATGGTATCTGTGAAAGTGTCAGTCGTTTTTAGATAACCCTATGGATGAGGTTAACTGCTTTGCAACAAAAACTCGCATTTTTACTTACCAGAACAGTTCTAGACTACGCGTAGCTCTCCCAAAAAGCTGGCAGTGCAGTCGAAGCTCTATACGTGCTCCTTGTACCAGCCATGCGTCCATCTTGCGCCACGGATCATGCTCCTGCCCATATCTACGCGCAGGGGGCCGGTTCAGCCGATGAAAGAGAGCCAGTTAATTGGGAGGGCAAGGAAGAAGTTCTTACCGGTCTAGCGGTAAGGTGAAATTATGCCTGTTGTGTGATCAATAAGTTCGAGGTTATTGATCAGGGACATTTCCCTTGGTTTTTCGCTGCGCTGCATTCACTGTTCTTGGGCTTTGTTCAAGCTAGCTGAGTACTGACTGGTACGCCAGGTATACTACTCAATAAAATAACATTTGATAGTTCACACATTTCCTTTTTTTAAATATTTTTCATTTTTGAGCATCCGCGACTGTCCGTGATATTTATTTGAAATACACTAACCAGCACACTTGTTGCTTTATTCATTTTTCCAAGGCACACATTTTAACACTCGTCTAGATCAGGCTATTAGCAGCTGTTCGCTAGTTGCACGGAAAGCTAGCTAGTCAATTCTTCTTGATATTAATTGTGTTATTTATCTTGTACCTTTCTGTCTAAAGCTACGGTACTTTTGGTCCGCTTTGAACGTTTGCTGATGTGCCCTCAACACCGCGACTGAATTAATAAAACACGAACTTCCTGTTCCATGTATTCTAAGTAGTCCAGTTTAACAGTTGCTTCAGCAATTAAACTTGAGCTGAAAATTGCTGATAACGTCGAAGTGTTTGCTGTCATTTTAACCCGGAACGAAATTTCCCATGGCCCGAAATAACATCCATTCCACTTTATACTCTACCATGAGACAAAACTGTCACAAAATGAACATGCGCAAACCGCGGTCGACTAACTACTGCTCCATTTTCTGCCCCTACTCTCATCTGAGTGACTTGGAAAATGGTCAAACCTATTTTTTGCTTATTAGAAAGCAGTTCTATATATGTCTCCCTTCTGTCGCTGTCGTCTTTCCCGTATGTTTCACTGTACCCGTTTCCAAACGACATCTTTGTATATACTCACACAAAAAAGCGCTTTCTGAAATTCATCGCCTTACTTAGGTATCTGAGTATGCGCAGAGGCCAGCTTTCCAAAGTGTTCAGTTTTTATGACTGAGCCGTAGTGAACGCTGCCGCGCAGCGGATGGAGCAGTGTTAAAAAAAAAAAAAAAAACTCGGGGCATCACACTATGAAGAAAAGGTAGAAAAAAAAAACACGTACACACGCGCACTCATGCACACATGCACACGCGCACGCACAGGCAGAGATGCGCGCGCAGACACACAGATACATATGTGCACACATACACGCACAGATACAGACGCGCAGGCACGCATGCACACGCATACATCGCATGTGTCGAGCGTCCTCTACAGCTTTGAACGTGGTGCCATTCCCGCTTAAGTCGTTTAGGCCCCACTGATTTCTAGATTATTGATCGAATGTTGTTCTATTTTACGCATTCACAAAGTTGATTTTCAGCCTCACGGGCAGAGATATTAAGAGTTAAAACCCTCACAACAAAGAAAATGAAGAAACTAGATATATACCAAGAAGTAATTAGGAAAATCTTGGAATGCATCTTAAAAGGGGCAGCGAAAACAATGTTATTTTAGAAGTAGGGCGACGCAAGCATTTTTTTAATGTTTTTTTTCTTTTTTTTAGTCAGAAGTGATTAGGTTGTTGTTGGTATTTTCGGGGTAGCGAGAGCCTCTTGTACCGCGTGTCCACATTTAGTCAGCCGGTGCGTTCAATAATTAGCGCAGCCTCGGTGCGGGAACTATGCTGACCGGCGGCTTCGCTATCAGTCGCCGACCTTTAATGAGCCGCCGTCCTTACGATGCTGGACCATGCTTAATTACCTCGTTGCGAGGAAGTTCGTCTCTAAACATCCGGTTCAGTTTCCGTCCGCCACAGAAAAGGTGGAGGCTTGCGTTTTAAGTCCTCTGCCATCCAATTCAGTCCAGTTAAATCAGACGCAGCTCACTTCCCGTCCTCTAAGATGTCCTGGCTAACTAAGAAAGGAGTGCAGTTTCCAAGGTGCTTTGTTCAAAAATTATGTATCTTGGGCAAGGACGCAACCTCAACACTGGGCTGCGTGTGACTGTGTGACTTTATTGGCGCGTTCAGTAGCGGCTCCCTCAGCTCCGAACGGAGTAACTCGAGTCCGAGATGTCTGAGCGTCTACTGAAAGGCAACAAAAGCGCGGCCCTTCAGCTGCTTCTATCTAGTTTCCGCTTCCCTCCCGTGGCAGAGGGTCTGCGAATAAAATGGAAGCAGACGACGCCAAGCACGATTTCGTTTATTTGACGCAGGTATTGAAGCTTCGACAATGTTGTTAGAGAAATATAGAGTGACTATAGACTGCAGTGCTGCTGTTCGAAGCGATCCAGAACGACTGAGCCCTTCGCAAAGCGGTAAAATACTGCTACAATTATAGAAAAAACAAACAAAAACAAAACAAAAAAAACGACAATGCGTTGTTAGCACACGTAAAAATATGGAGCTCGGAGAATCTATGCCACGGACACGACACTTTGACACGGTCACACTTTTGTTCTGCACTTCTTCACAAACTTCCTATGGGATGAATTCGTATACACGCGGGAAGTCGGCCGCGCTTGGCAATCAATGTTTTGTCGACCGAAGCGAGAGTCAGCCAACGACTCTTACTCCCATATAAAAAAAATATTTTTTAAACGGGATCATGTTCTGAGTGAGTGACACGCGCACCAAAGTCACGTTCATACCCTCCCTTGCTCTGTGCAGTACGGGCAGGACTATCGTCGTCAATTACCGAGTTTCCCTGCAACGGCGATCAAACCAAGGCGTCAAATCAACGTCTGCGTTGATTATTAGCATGTATTAAACAAAAAAGACGAAATACGCGTTAAGACATTTTTTAGAAAGAGCCTGAGCAGGAAATTAAGTTCGAACGCGTTATTCGTCTTACCTTGAATACTTTTATTAACTGCTGAAATGGCTGTGCCAAGAATAAAGAGCCCAAAGTCAGTACGCGATTAAACTAGTAGAGATGAGGAAAAAAAAAGCAGGTTTTCTTTTTTGGGGGATATGTTCAGTAGGAAACTTGGTGAGCAGGTTTAGAACATAACATGTAGGATTTAAATTGTATTTTAACAATAAATAGTGTGTTGATTAAAATAGAAGGACCAGTTGTTTCCACCTTATACGTTTTTTCATGATTGCAGAAGGAGCAATTTAGTAGAAAAGTTTGATTTTGCTTCAGTGAACACCTTCTGAAAAATACCTTTAAATGCAGTATTTAAGGCGACAGCTTTTTTTTTTTTTCCTTTCTACGTTTCAGAGTTGAGTGGGCATGGAAGCTTTGCAGCGATGAGGTGGCTTGTGTTTTTCGTCTCTCCGCAGCTACTGTCCGTGTCAGCGCGTGCGTCCCCATCCAGCCGGCGACACGATGACGGCGCAGCTTTGCTTCGGTTTACGGGCCGCGAGCTACCATCCGCCACGCGCTCGTCGAGCACAGTTTTTCCTGCTGGGATCAAGATCACAGAGGACCTCGCTCGTGCTATGCCATCCACAGCGACATCAACGGAAGCGCCTACAAAGGGACCCCCCCGGCTACAGCGCGCCAGTGGGCATGGAAGCTTTGCAGCGATAAGGTGGCGCATGTTTTTCGTCTTGCCGCAGGTTAGTAGTCGTAAACCTTGCCCCTGTTTTAGGTCGAATTATGTTTGCCTTGTTGTGCTTCCATGCCCCGGAGCTTTTATTGAATCTTTTAGAGCGTGTATTGAATCTTTTAGAGCTTTTTTGCTTTCGTTGTCTGGGGATGTAGAGGAAAACCCAGGCCCTATGAGCAAGCAACAAGAGGATGAATTCCTTGCGCTTGTGCAGACGGTCGCGAAACTTCAGAGTAGCCTTGCTCTTCTGCAACAAGAGGTAAACCTACTAACACGAAAAAAATATAGAAAGCGAAAAATCTGCTTCCGCTCTAGAAGAACGCGTTAACAACCTAACAACTGAACTCGACTTACTAAAGCAGAAGGAAATCGGTAGCGTCATACCTACCGAACCTTAGCTTACTACAGCTCTAAACGAACTTTCGCAGCTGAAAACTCGTTGTGACGACGCGGAGGGCAGATCCCGTCGTAGCAACCTTCTATTTTATGGCGTCACTGACACCGATAGGGAAACGTGGGCCCAGTCCGAGGGCTTGGTAACCGGCCTGTGTTCCAGAAACCTAGGCGTGAATATCGAATCAAGGAAAATTGAAAGAGCGCACCGCTTGGGAGCGTTCAATACACAGAAATGTCGCCCTATGATTGTGAAGTTTTTATCATTTAAGGATAAAGAAGGCATTCTTTCGTCGGCATTTAAGCTCAAAGGGACACGTGTAGCCATCAGTGAAGATTTTCCCATTTCTGTCCGACTTTCGCGCCGTTACCCTCTTGATTTTGCCAAGCCTAAAGGCACGACTTACTATAGACCGCCAGATAGTGATAAAGAATTTGTTAACAAGCTATATAAGTGTCTTTCTGAAATCACCACTAAATTGCCTAACGCCTTTGTTACTCTCTTTGGTGATTTCAAATACCCGAACATTGACTGGTCTGCCCTCTCTTCTAGTTGCGCATTGTCTCAAGAATTTTAAACTTTTGTTTAGATTTCAACTTTTCAAATGTTATCACTCAGCCTACTAGGATTACTAATTACTGTAGCAATATACTCGACTTATGCTTAAGCCAAGACCCCTCACCCTTCAGTAACATCACATACTTACCCGGCATTAGTGACGATCTCGTCATCGATTTAACTCTCTCTCTCTCTGCTCCTCGTAGATCACATTACTGCAAATTCATTCGCAATTACGCGAGAGCTGATTACGCATCAATCAACTCGAACCTCGAAGATTTTTATCATACTTTCTCAGTTAACTTCTGGGAAAGAACGGTTAATGAAAACTGGACTCTATTCAAAGATAAAATGATCGACCCAATCGAACGCTTTATCCCACTGACCCGTTTTATATCTGACAACACTAACCCTTGGTACAATAAAACAATTCATAGTCAATCCAATAGGAAAAAAAAGACTCTATAAGCGGACTAAGGCTGTCAACATTACGGCTTCTTCGAACGCCTACTACGAATGCGCTAGGGCTTATAAATCAGCAATAAATCACGCCAAAACCAAATTCCATAGTATCGACCTCCCCACCATACTAACCACGAAACCAAAGAAGTTTTGGAAAATAATCAATCCGGCACTTTCACTTCCTTTGCAATTTGTAGATGACGACGGACTTCCGCTTTCTGATAAACACGGCGCTCTTGCTATTAACAATTTCTTCTGCTCCATCTTTACTAAGGAGGACTTACTAAATATTCCCGACTCGTGCCAATCCACTCACCCTATGGATCCTATCGTAATTGACCGTAATGGAGTACTGAAGGCTATAGATCAACTAAAAGCGTCCTCCAGCTCCGGAGATGACCAAATTAACCCTAAGGTATTAATAAACACTAAACACATTTCTTCCACTTTCCTCTGCAACATATTCTCTCAATCTCTTAAACTCTCTGAAGTACCATCAGATTGGAAAGTTGCTAGCGTCCTACCCGTTCATAAAACCGGCGATCGCCGACTAATCAGCAACTATCGTCCCATCTCGCTCACCAGCGTTTCATGCAAACTCTTGGAGCACATTCTCTATTCTAACATAATAAACTTTCTAGACTCTCATAACCTCCTTTTCAAGCACCAGCACGGATTTCGCAAGTCCTACTCATGCGAAACTAAGCTAACAGCATTTCTAACTGACGTTTACTCAAATTTCGATTCCAATGTTCAAACTGACGCCATCTTCATTGACTTCTCCAAAGCATTTGACAGGGTCCCTCATCAACGTCTTTTAATGAAACTAAGAAATATTAATCTTCACCCCTCAGTACTCAATTGGATTTCTGAATTCCTTACTAATCGCACACAGTACACTTCTATTAACAATATAAAATCTACCACAAGCACAGTAACGTCTGGCGTCCCTTAGGGAAGCGTTCTTGGTCCCCTTCTTTTTTTTATCTACATTAATGATCTCCACCATGGCATCACTTCTGAAGTACGTTTGTTCGCCGATGACTGTGTCACCGGCGAAGGATCCATGAGCCATGATTAGCTAACCTTGCAAAACGATCTCCAACTTATAATTCAGTGGTGTCATAAATGGTCAAATGGCTTTAAACTATAATAAATATAAGTCGCTATCTTTTTCCCGCAGTTCACATGTTCTATCCTCCTCTTACCACTTTTCTGGCATCCCAGTAACTGCTTGTTCATCGTATAAATATCTAGGAATTCATCTGACATCTGACCTGTCATGGACCACTCATATAACAACTGTCATCGCCGATGCTAACCGCACTCTCGGATTTCTTCGCCGTAACCTCAGACAAGCTACATCCCCCGTAAAACAACTAGCTTATACTACCTTGGTCAGAACTAAACTAGAATTCGCTTCTTCCATATGGTCACCGTGGCAGGCATACCTAACTAACAACCTGGAATCCGTTCAAAGCAGGGCCCTCCGTTTTATTTATTCCGACTATTCCCCTTACGCAAGCATATCAGGACTTCGCCAATCAGCTAACCTTGACACTCTTTCTCACCGCCGCAGGGTGTCTCGTCTTTCTCTTCTTCATCGGATCTTTTATTACAACAGTCATCTCAGACAAAGTTTGTTATCACCTCCTTACCCCATTTTCCGTCGTCTCGACCATTCTTGTAAACTCCGTCCGATTTCATCGTCAACCGTCACTCACCAAATGTCTACTTTACCATTAGGCCATTGACGACTGGAACTCACTGCCGGACGTAATTGTTTCCTTATCTGATACTAAGAAATTTTCTGCAGCCATTAGCTTATTTTTTAACCCATAACTAGATTACAGCGTATTTTTGTAGATAAATAGTTTTGTCACTTTTTTTTTTAAGTGTTCACTCCCTTGTGTAATGTTCCCTGGGCCTTCAAGGAATAATAAATGATGATGAAAGAAATATGGCCTCTACAGAAGAAATGTTGAAATGCTATCGCGTTTTGACCTAGACTGCAGCGAAGCGTCGCAAAAGCTGCCCCCTTTTTTTACTTGAGAACATCAAGAAATAGGGGTAAATTATAATTATGGTGTCTATGTTGTTAGTCGACCATAAAACAATTTATAAATTTAGGATGATCAAGGATCAAAAAACAAAATAAATGAGACTACCGACCCGGTTACATGTGTTCCACTGCCTGTGCTTACTGTAGGTATGTGGTTCTGAAAACCTTTCGAGTCGATTTTTTATAATTTTTTTTTATTTTTAGTTATTTGTGGTTGTCTTCTCTATCCGATATTTGCTTTTTACACTTTTGTTTGTTTTTGTTTGTGAGCAGCCATAGGAATGAAGAGTCAGAGCAAGGATGACCCGAGTTCGTTACGTTACCTTACGATGGACTACAATGGACGCTGCCAACCATTCTAGCCAACCCAGTACTGTAAACGTATCACGTCTCTACGCACCCTGCACGTTGCTGCGCTTTTCCTTATGGTCACGTGACACCAACACGGCATTTGATTAGTTGTGATTTCTTGCAGCGTCTGCTGCGGTTTATCACAAGGTGAAACGTAGTATAGGGTAGGAGCGACAGCGATGGAGGTATCTTGATTTATGACCGGATACTCGCAAAGAAGCGCTCGTTTCGTGGCTTCGCTTTTCTCTCTATTTCTCTGGTTCTTGCCTCACCTCTCTTTCCCAAGAGGGAGTGGGATTTCAGCTCGAAGCGTTGCAAGATGTCAGAAGAGACGCCATTTATCTTTCAACACTCGACGAGTTGTTCTGGCGCTGTAGAACTGTACCGGGTCAGGCGTGACTTTTAGCGGGCAGCTTCCGCTGACATACACAGTCGAAGCCTTTTTTATGGGCAACTATGCCACAGTACGTTCAAGACTTCTACTTGGACAAACAAGTTATAAAACAAAAGTGTCAATGAAGTCATGGACAACGTAAGTTACGCCATAAAGCTCTTGGTGATGTCACCTTTTTTCCTAACTTTATCTGCGGTGAATATAATGCAATTAAATGCAACGGTGCAAGCGAGCTGGTCAAGAATCGCGAAAATAATTTCTGGAGAAGGGGAACAAGAAGGACAAAGGAACAAACACACCTGGTTAGCTCAGTTGGTAAAGCGCTCCACTGGAAATGGAGAGGTCCCCGGTTCGATACCTGCGGACCAGGCGGATTTTTTCGGTCGCGCACCAGTCCCCTAGCTTTGTTTGTAGTTTTGTGTTTGTCCTTTGTCTCTCCTGTTCCCCTCCTCCACGGATTATTTTCGTCATTCTTGTCCAGCTTGCTTGCGCCTTTGCATTTAATTGCATTATAATCCTAACCTTAAATGCAAGCTTCATCCTTGTGGGTGTTACACTGGTGACAGCCGATAAAAACTGTTTGGTGTTATGATGTCTAAACCCTGGTTAGCCCAGTTAGTAGAGCGCTCCACTAAAAATGGAGAGGTCCCGGGTTCAATACCCAGACGAGGAAGATTTTTTTCCGTTGTGCACCAGTCCCTAGCTGTGTTTGGAGATTTGTGCTTGTCCCTTTGGTTCCCCTTCCCCAGGGATCATTTTTGTCATTGTTATCTGCGCTTTTCGTTTGTATGTCAAGTACTAATTTGCGCCCCTGTCCATTTTACTATAACTAATAATCGCTCTCATTATAAAATATGTATTTCTTTATTTGCGATTGGGAGATATTCTTGCTGTAATATTTGAAGACGCAAACCGTTAAAGATTATAATCTCCGTGTCACAACTTAGACAATAAAATAAAATATCGAAGGCAACGACTAATAGGTAATGTGCTTGAGAGAAAATTAAAAGAGCACCTCAGAAATAAAAACGGATTGCTTTTATCGAATATAAATACATAAAATATTGTATGGCGATTCGCTGGGCAATTTTGTTGTACACGCAAAGCGTTCTAGCATCGAGTGACATTAGATCACGTGACGTCAATTTCAGCGCTAAATTTGTCGGACAAACTGAATTGCTGTGCACGTCACGTGACGTCAATTTTCCCATAAAATGTACAGAAATTTTATTGCCTTATAGGTCACGTGACATCAGGTTATGGGACGTTCATTTTTCCGCTAAATTTAGCGGCGAAATTGACGTCACGTAACCTGATGTCATGGACCTATACACCAATTCAACTTCACCGCTAAATTTAGCGTAGAAACTGAATGAGTGTGTAGGCCTGTGACGTGCATAATGCAAAACACTGCGCGCGTTGCAGTATGGGACGTCGCAGGCCACAGCTTCATGATATGCGCTTTCTGTGATTTCCCTACGCACCCACTAGGGAGAACCCCCCTCCCCCTCTCCCCCCTTCCCTCTACTTCACTCCCTGTAAAAATTTCCGCTGAATACCAAAACAAAAAAGAAGAACGTAATATTTATTTTGCGTGAAACTGCTGATATCTCGAGCGCGCGGGTTCAAAAGAGGTTTTTTTGCGGAGCTAACGTCACAGTGGCATCAGAGCACCAGCCGTCTCGTCGCCTCTCCTCCGAGCTGCTTAGCGCCTTGGCTGCTCCTCCTATTAACGTGAAGGAAAACGGAGGAGGGGTTTTCCCGTTGAATATATATATTCCTTTTGACATTACTTGCGTTATCACAGTATTGATACCGTGACTGATATTTTAGGGTGTCGCTTTTTGCTGTACTTCGGTGCTTATTCGAAAGTGGCATGTTGAATGTAGAGTTCCAGAACCTTTTTCGGGCACCAAGAAAACATCTCTGTCCACACGCAGAAAAGAGCTACGGAAGAAGAGTGAAGCAACGATAGAACATAAATTACCTTCTTGTGCCTACCCCGCTCAAACCCTGGAAATTCAGACACCTCCCCCTAATTTTAATTCCTGGGGAAACCCCTGGGGCCTTACTAGGTCTGGAGAAACTAGGCAAAGAAGGTATCACATTAAAACAACGTATCGCAAATTGACCTGCACTTGTGTTGCTGCTTGAAACGTTCTTGGTTCAGCGTTATAGACGCTTTCAGCGCGTAAGTTACCCGAGCTGCCACCAATCGGCGCTTCCCATGCCGCCACTGCCGGCCTTTATTTTTGCCAGAGTTAGCACGCCGGTTACCTCGCTTGCGAGTGTTTTGTGTGACGATGAGCGACTGCACTCGGAGGCGTGCAAGGCGTGCTCTGTGGTGGGTCGCAAAAACTGCAGTGGAGACATTGAGCCTGGAACCACGCTGTGTGCACTAAACATGCCCCCCCCCCCTCCCCCCCCCCCCCCCCCCCCCCCGAAACACATGGACTGTCCGTGCTTGGTGCCTTTTTCGATGCACCGATTAACCAGACCAGAAGTTTAGAACGAGACTGGCGGCAATTTTTCAACAGCCCCGCTAGCAAACTGCCGACTGTTCTTCCGCGCAAGAGTTTCTGCCCAAATCATAGGTTGTCTGCTGTAACTCCTTCCGATGCGCCCAACATCGAAAACAATATTTTTCTAATGAACGACGAGGCTCAGCAGCAAAGATCGCATGCGAGGGACTCCCGGGCGACGAGCGAAGTCTACTAATAATATACTACAACCGCACGGCGCGACGAGGAACAGCAAGCAATCCGCCCAGTGACGGCCCAGCCCGACGCTGATCGCCAAGTTTGTCGCATGCCGAATCGCCTACGGGATTTAAGCCGCCAAAATACAGTGAGAAACAAGATTGCGACGAGTAAAGTACGCACGCACAGTGATGGATAAGACTGCGATAGCCTTGCTCTGTCTGCTCGACATTGGCAGAACTCGCACAAGGTTTCAATTCCTATCTTTCCGGCAAAACGTGTGTGATGAACTTACATGATCTCTGAAGTCAAGGCCATAATCTTGTGTCGTAGACCACTCATAGTCCGATTTCCTCGTATCGAACACCCCGGCGGTGACTTGCAAAGCATAGCAGGAAGAGCAATACGTAGTGCAGCAGCGGGAAAGTTGAGGCCGGTGATGGCGGACGGGTCACGTGATTACAAGATGGCGCCGCCCATTCAATGTTGCCTGAAAACGTCTATAGTAACCTCCAGGTATTTCTCTTGGAACTGTACCTTCAGGTGTCTTTCTCCTTTTCGACCAATCGACTCCACCCTATCCTCTTCACTCCATTCACTCATTGACAAATTGACTTAAAGGGATGCTGAACCGAAATCTGGATTCCACAAAACACGCGGCAAAAGCGTGCAACGGGATGCTACAAACACCAATACATCACCCATACAGCAATATCTCGAACGGATGACCGTATTTTTCAAAAAAAGGAGGCGCAATTGACAGAAATGTTCACGTCATGTTTCTCTGAGAAGGAGAGGGAACGGCCTCGCGCCTTCTCCGCCTCGCGGCCTTGAGGGAGCGAAGCGAATAGAGGACGAAACTATGTATCTTGGCGGTCACGCGCCTCGTCGGCCTGGTTCAATCTCGACCTTTTTTTCCAAAAATACGGCCATCCATTCGAGATATTGCCTTACGAGTAGTGTTGTAGGGCTTGTAGCGTCCCGCCTACATCTCCAGCATTGTTTTTTCTGAAATCGAAATTTCGGTTCACCATCCCTTTAACCCCGTCCGGTGTTCTGTGTTCACAGAGCATGGGGAATGACGGGCTACGGCCGGTAACGTGTCAATTTTTCCGCTGAATTTAGATGGAAAACTAAATTTGCGTGTGGTCACATGACATCAAGCCATGTGGCGTCAATTTCCCCACTAAATTTAGCGGGGAAGTTCGCGGCCGAACACGTGTCAACTTTCCTGCTAAATTTAGCTGGTGATATGAGTTTATTTCTAGATAGCGTAATGTCAATTTTTCCGCTAAATCTAGCAAAGAAACTGAATTTGCATATAGGTCACGTTTCCGCATATCACGCGACGTCAATTTTTCCGCTGAATTTAGAGGGGACACTGAATTTATATATAGGTCACGTGACATCAGCCATGTGACGTCATTTTCACCGATAAATTTAGCGGAAAAATTCATTTGGCGTTAAGGTAGCGTGACGTCAATTATCCCGCTGAACCTAGTGTGGAAATTGAATTTGCGTAGAGGTCACGTGATCATGTCACGTGACATCAATTTTTTTTTTTTTTTTAACGTACAGCGAAAAAGACGACACAGAAGAAAAGAGACAAGCAACCGCTGAGCGGTTGTTTGTCTCCTTTCTTCCGTCCCGTCTTTATGGCCGTACGTTTTAAATAAGCTTCCATTCTGATCAATTTTTTCTCAAAATTTAACGGGGAGACAGAATTTGTTTATAAGTCACGTGACATGAAGCCATGTTACGTCGTTTTCCCCCGCTAAATTTATCGGGAAAATTCGCAATTCCGCTCTTTGTGGGCTCACTTAAACGTTTCACGTTAAAACATAGACGTACGATATCTAAACAAAATTCCGAACTGCCAACAAAAAAAAAATAACTAGCAAGCGACTGTCTTTCGAAAGCAACACCCAAGATTGTGCTACAGCTGAAAAACTAAGGAAACGTCATTGAGCAATTTAGAACACTGTATAATAATTGCAGTAACCGAAAATCGCAATTAGAAATCTTTCGAAACTGAGGCCCCTCGCATACATGACATCTTTTTTTTGTATGTCACGCACCGAGATAACGCTTATGTGCTCGTTGTTTATGGAGCAGACAAGTGAGGTAACTACAGCTAGTGGCATGGTTGGTTCCATCCACGAGGACCCACCGAACGGCACAGGAAACAAGAAGTCGAGTCTTTGCTGTATTGACATTCGTACAAGTCACTGGCAACCTAAGAAACACTGGGCGTGGTGGGTCCCGAACATCTCATTATCGCTCTGCAGCCACTCACATTGCCGGATTTACCCACAAGAACGCCGAACGACGAATCGCAAAGCGAGAAGCGTGGAAGTAAGAGGCCACACCCCGCGTTCGCAGCTACTATAGTGGCTGCGAACCTTCGTTCCCACGTCTCAAGCGCTACATGAGTCATAAATGATGGTATCGCGTCTCTAGTTTGCTCACGCTTAACAGGTACTGTATAGCTCTGCACTCATAACGTGTTCACATGTTTTTTTTCTCTATTCCGTTTCCTCTGGACTCAGTATTGGTTTGCCGTAATTTTTGCTGTTGAGCTCTTCCTGACGTTAATCACCCGCACGACGATCCCATACATGCTGCAAGCGCGAGCTCTGACTCACCCCAGCCGCACAAACTCTTGCTGTAGAGCAACTTCAAAAGATAGAGCTATGAGCGTGGGTTTCTGGAAGTCCAAAATACGATTAAAAGGCAAGAATTGCCTAATAATGGTGCTAGAAAAACTGTCACAAAAGCAAAAACCGTCGCAGAAAGTTTTTTTTTTTTTTTTAAGAAGTTGAATTTGATTTGTTTCCGTGAAAATAGAGCGACACGGCGATAAGAGTTGGCTTTCTTTTTCTTTTTTTTTTCATTGAGAAATGCAAACAAGTTAGCGTTGTGGTGTAAGGTTACTTTTTATAATCACATCAGGGATAAGCCTGAATCAGTCACATCAGGAAATCAAAGCTAAAGATGCGGGTTTATGAAAAGCAAAGAGCACTAGGTCCCTTCTCTAGGAATCCCAAATGTGTCACTGAGAAACTCGGCTACTTTGCAGCGTAAAAACAACGGCTGTTAATTTGTTTGTTTGTTTTTGTCCTAAAACATCATTTTTGTCTTCTCCCGCTCGCCCATCTCTGGGTTGGCCCTCGACCTTTAGGAGTGAGAAATCCGGCCCCCGTACCCCAAGTAGCTTGAGACCCCTTCCATAAACCTCGCCCTATCCCTACTTCTCGAAAAGGACATATTCATAAACAGGAAACATGAAAAATTAAAAAAAAAAAAAAAAAAATTGGCTGCATGTTTGGTCATTTGGCCAAATGTATTTAAACGCGGTAGCTTTCTAGAGCGGGTGGTGCCAAGGGCAGGATGTCCCTTACTTTTTCATCACCTAGGTTGGGCGGTGCTTTTAGTTCAAGTGGCGTCGTAGGTCAGGGTTTTGTTTGGAAACTGATTACATCACACCAGTGTATTTTTGTGACGCTGCGCGCGTTTCCGTTCAGCGACACCCAAACACAAAGCCTTTCCGCAAAATTTTCTGGGTCACGAAAAGAGGGAAAGCGCGCTTTCCTGCCTTTTCCACTCCTCCTCGTTCCGCGCGCTTCTACTACACCACCTGTTTCCGCACCTCCCTTTCTTGCCCTTTCCGCCTCTCTCGTCTCCGCGCACTCTTTCGCACCTCCTGCTTCTGCTCCTCCCGTTCCTGAGTGCTGGGTCCGTAACTCAGTTAGAAGGACACTCGGTTTCCATGACAGTGACCGGGGTTCAATCCCTGGCACCAATTGCCGTTTTTTTTTTGTTTTGTTTTGTTTTTTCCGAGCTCGTTTTTAGTTTACGGACTGATCCACCGACCCATTTCATGCTTACCCGTTTCCAGAGGTCGGTCGGTCCTATAACGCTGTCGCTCTAATAGCGGCATGTTAAATAACTCAATCGTGAGATATACACTTCGTAGCAGTGTATATCGGAACCACCGTTCTTCGCTTCTTTTACTAGACGGTGCTCGTTTCTTTTTTTTTTTCTTTTTAATTTCTTTTTTACCTAATGACATTTCATAACGGACTAACCACTCCGCTATGAAGTAGCTGAACCATATGTCCGCCCTATAGACCTTTTAAAAAATTGCCTTCTGCGCCATCTTTGTCTTCTGGACTGTGGAACGCCTTCTGAGCATGCGCTGTCGATCTGCCGTGCGGTATATCGGGCGCTGCGCATACGTCAACAGCTCAGTGACTCAGCATTTTGTCGCCCGGGGTAATAAGCGATGCAAAGGTCCATAGCCGACGCTACTCTTCGAAGGAGTCAATCGAGCAGTGTCAAAAGTGCTTCGTCACGGCGCTCGTCGTTTGTGTGAGTAGGCTATCCCTGTCTAAACCAATCGCGTGCAAACAAAACTCGGGATCGCGGCGCATTTAGTGTGCGTGATTGGTCCAGTCGTTTCGTAGAGGTGGCTGCTGCCATTCGAACTTAAAGGGGCACTCACGTGGATTTTGAGATTGTCTATTTATTGCCATGGTTCAATCTGCGGGCTCCAAACTTCCTAAAAAACCTGAAATCACCCTCAAGAGCGGTTGATTTCCTTATTAAAAGTTAAATCAAAGATCGTACCGCTCCCCTCTTTCTGCGGCGTGTCGCAGAACACCAGGGGGTGCCACCAGACGGAAAGGCAGCAGGGGAGGGCATGCGACAGCTAATCACGAGTGATGGCTTCCCGGCGGACTGCTTTTTAGAAGGGGCGCGTACTCGAAAATTCACTCCACCGGGAAGCCGTCACGCGTGATTTGCTGTCGCATGCCTTCCTCTGCTGCCTTTCCGTCTGCTGGCACCCCCTGGTGTTCTGCGCTGTGGCGCAGAAAGGGGGTGTGACACAATCTTTCATAACATTTTTGATATGGAAATCAGCCGCCCTTGAATGTAATTTCGCGTCTCGTAGGATGCGTAGAGCCGATAGATGAAGTTATGACGGCGAATAGATGATCTCAGAATGCACTTGAGTGCCCCTTTAAAGTGTAATGGAGTGTACGAATAAGGTTTTCGCTTTGAGAGTGAGTTTAACCAACCCTTTTATCTTAATTGAATGTCAATTCGTCGCAATATTGAAAACAGCTCCTGGCACAGCTTGAACTTTCTACTGAGCGCTGCAGGCTGGAGCGAGAATTACACGCGCGGGCTGAAGCGTGAATCGGGAGCCTGTAGGTGGCACCATCGGCGGCCATTTTTTTATTCTAGTCAAGGCAGGCGCACGTCGACACGAGAGACGTAATAAGTTATAAAAATTGTAAATGTTGAAGGTGAATCTCTAGGCAATCGGTGCAGTTATTTCTCGCGAATTGTGAAGCAATCGATCGCCCACGAATGAATCGAGAGGCTCGGAGCACCCAGACCTGTGCTCCTTCCCATCGCGAAATAAACGGTCCTTACATTCAACAAACGCCACACGTCGATCCTCTTCGTTCGTCCATGAAAAAAACCTTCACTCTGAAGCAAAACTGCACATTTGAAGCAATCAGTACAAGCGTTTAAATTTACGCGAATGCACAGGGTTGCATTCCTCGCAATTTGACAAGGTACATTTGTCACAAAATTTAAATAATAAAGTAGTCTTTTTTTTTTTTATTCTTGCTACTTCAAGTCAGTTTTAATGGTGACTTTTCAGAAATTGGAAAATTGTTGGTGAGGAAGCTTTTAGACCCGTCATTTGCCGCTCACAGTTTACTTCGAAACCACGATCTATACTTACTCAAAGGTTACTCTCTGCAGCCCATGTTCGAATAAACCTCACGATAGTTTTTGCCCAACGTGTGACGGAAGATTTATTAATACATAGACGAAGACTTCTTCAACATTTGGTATAATTTCAAACAAGCGCCATAAATGATTCATTCTCTGACACAATGAATTCTTTTGCAAAGGTGCATGTGAGTGATATAGTACTTGTTGCGCCAGTTACGCCAGTTTGCCATTGTTTCGACGCATGCTCTGAGCGTGTGTATAGATATTTTATTAGTGGTGTGAGGAAAGAGAGAAATTCCGGTACATGTTGGCCACACCCTTTATGGGGGACAAGTCAGTTCGGAGGTAGGAAAGAGTTGGGGATAAGGAACAAAAAGAAGGAAGTGTAAAGGAGAGAGGAGAGGAAGGAGAGGGGAGGGGGTGGAGATAGTTTGAACTATCTATGAGAACTGACGGTTTCCTCGCTCGGGGCGTATAGCACTGCCTTAGAGGCGGTCTTTTAGATCAGCGTCTTCTAAGAATGTTATGTGAAAGGCGAATGTTCTAGTGGCATCTCTTACTGAGCCTCGGAGAAAAAGAATGTCTGCAGCTGTCGCGTAAGCAACCCCTGCGAGCTGTAGTCCTTCGAGGAGAGATTTCTTCGTGTCCGCTAGATTTGGACAGACCCAGATGAGGTGTTCTAGGTCTCGGGAACGTCACAGCTTGAGCAGTTTGCTGATTGTCGGGTCCAGACGACGACAAAAATAATCCCTGGATTAGGGAAGCAAGGGGGACAAAGGAAAAACACAAATCTCCGAAAACAGCTAAGTGACTCGCGCGTGACCGAAAATATCTGCCTGGTCCGGGTATCGAACCCGGGATTTCTCCATTTCCAGGGGAGAGCTCTACCAACTAATAATCCCTTCTCCAGGGATTATTATTAAAGTAATTCTTGTCCAGCGCGCTTTCTCCGTCGGATTTAATTGCATTATAGTCACAACCCTATGTTTTCTATTTTGTTGAACTTGCTCTTTGTATGCTGCTAAATGTTCAGCTCCTATTGCTCCAGTTACTGATTATGCTAATATTTTTAAAAAAAGTAACGAGTAATTAAAGTAAGTTGTTACCAGTATTTTGTAACGAAATTGCATTACAAATTACTTCCAAAAGGTTACGTAGCAATCACAAAATTACTTGAAAAAGTAACGGATTACAAGTAATCAGTTACTTGTAACGGATTGCTTCCAAAGTGTGGTTGGCTATTGCTGCAGTAGATGATTCACAGCTGTGAAGAACCGAGCCATCAGTGTGGACATGTACCCATCCTAGGGAAGATTCCTGTATTAGCTCTTCAGCGATGCCTCGGACGACAACTTGTGCCGTGAGTTGTTTGCTTCTGAGCATGGGAATGGACGCAATGGTATCCAGCGATCGGGCGTATGGTGGTGGAGCCAGGTAGATCATATCAGGGGCTTTTTTAAGTCCTTCAAACTCTGTTGAGAGATATTCTAGACGAAAGAGGGGACGGCTGCGCTAGCGGTTCAAGAGAGAACACGCTGGTTTGACCTGCGACGTGGCGAAGCTTCGGTTCTTTGCTGTGGCTTTTAACAAGGCTCATCCTCGCTTCTACTGGCGTCGGAATGTTAGGTGAATACCTGGGTAGGCCTAGACATAAAGGAACAGCAATTCGTTGGAGTGTTTCAATTGCTAATGATCTGAGCGTGTATTGAACACGTGGGTTGCGTATAAGCGGTGGGCGAGGACTCGAATCCGAATCGCACGCCTCCTGCCCACCAAAATGGCGACTGCCGATGTTTCTAGATGGGATTGTTAAAAAGGTTAATTGAATAATATTAGGAATGGCACTTTTATCTTTTTTTCCCCCCATAGAGACTTAAAGGATTTTTTTGTTATCAAGAAATCGTCGCCGCGGTGTTAGAAAATGCCCCTGGCAAGCAAAGCCGCGATCCGCTCTTCATTCGTTGCAAATGGTACGAGTAATGTCGATCGTGCGTGTGTAAACGAATGCGTGGCCGGTACAATTCCCAAAAGTGGAAGTGATTTCGAAATTGAAGCGCATAAATTCAAACAGACTTCGTTTTTCCTGTCTATAGTAAATCCATAATGCAGAAAACTCGGTAAAAAAGCAAGAGTTTACATATTGATATTGCTAACCTAAAAGCTTAAAGTGAGACATTTAAAAACAAAACTAAAAAAAACACGCTAACTCCTAATTTTTTTAACCTGGAAATTTCGAGTTCTTTCGTGTTCCGTTTCAGATTCGTTCTGTTAGAAGTATTGTGTTTATATGGGCTGAATGTTTCCTAGTCCCTCGGGAAAGAGCAGTCCCTGGATGCTCTTTCTTTTCAGTTTTCTTGCGTATTTTACGTCTCCGCAAGATGAGATTGGGCTCCAAAAATAGCAATCCAGCCGTGAATCTCCAGGGGGCTGCTGCAAGCAATAAAAACTCTAAAATATAAACATGTATATTTTTCAGGCAGGTATAATTTACTTCCATCCTTCTCCTGCGGAATCGGGGTCGCGTTTGCATTTGTTTTTCTGGTGTGCATTACACCTGATAGAATGCGCAAATTAAATTACAAATTTACTGTATACTAAAGCGTTCCTTATATCAATTCCCATGCGTTTTACAAACCTTTTTTTTTTTTTTTCAAACGTCCCCTCAGTGAAACCCTTTCCCGGCCTCGGTTCTTTTCATTGCATATTTTTATATTTTCAGGAAAGCGCTAGTTGACCTGTTAACCTTTTCTTTAAAGATATATTTACTTGTTGATTATTGTTTCGGTACTCTCTGAATCGTTACATAACTTGAGGGTAAATAAAAATAAATAAAATGAAGTAAAACTTACTTATATCGCGCACGAGAAATTTTTTATTATGTTACTGGCAACCCCGTGAAGCAGCGAGAACGTTAAAATTGGAAAGCTTTTTCTCTGCCGATATGCTTTAATGTTTTAACCGTAAATGTAGGGGTTTTTTTTGTTTGTTTGTTTTTATACAGCGGTAATTGTGTTTTTTTTTGTTTTTGTTTTTTTGGAAAAGAGCTTTTATGTTTGATCGCAAAACCGCATTCAACAGCAGAGGCCCTGCTCTCGCTTTCTGCTTCGTTCAAAACACATACAGGCAAACCGCACCAAAACTCTCTCTCCAGCACGCTCCCTCTGCGGCACTGTGATCTGATCTTGAGCTAAAGCGGAGGATGTTGTGGAGAGGGCCACTGGTACACTACTGGAAAGCTGCTGGCATCTTATTAATTTAAACAAAAGAAAACCGAAATATTTTTCACTCTACGCTTGTCAATTAAAGGCCTTAGCCCCTTCCCCCTCCCCCCCCTTCTCCCCGCCCCCCCGCAACAAAAAAGAAAAGAAAAAGAAAGCAGGACGTGATTTCGATCCACGGACCAGTGGGTTGTGGTTACAACACTCTCCTGGGATTTTTAGCTGAGCTGGAAGATGTTGTGGAGAGGAAGGGACATTTAAACACTACTGAAGAGCTACTAGCGTCTCAATAATTGTAATAAAAGATAACCAAAATAATTACGATAAACAACTCTTAGGTGGTCATTTAATGACCTTAGAAACTAGAAAGAAAAAAGATTTCACTGCAGTAGAGTGTGGTGTCGATCCACCGAGCGCTTGGTTATGGGCTCAGTACGCTTCCACTGCGCCACTCTGCGCTTTCTTGATTTTCATTATTGCCGGACGTGAACTTCAGAAACACAATAACAAAGACGTAAATCATACCAGAACAACAGCACTAGTAGCGCATGCCACGAGGGCAGGTGTCATAAAAATTAAAAAGGTTTCATATTCAGCAGCGCTTCGATGCGCAGAAGCAACTCAGGCGCACACTTCTTTGCCTTGTCTACGTCGACATACAAAGACACACTTTCTCAGAAATATTCCCGCGCCTCTCGCGGATAACTTTTGCAATGACGAACAGCGATTCGGGACTTCCAACTACCGTGCAGCCACAGCAGCATAACCAAGTCAAACCGAAAGCCATCCTTGTTTTTAGTCGAAAGAAAAGGTATTCCGTGCGCGTCTAGGGGGAGGCGTTTCTTCAAGGTGCGTTGGAGCACGTTCCAGAAGAAGACCTCATCCCAGCACTCAAGGAACACGTGTTCGATCATTTCGGGGTTCTTGCATAAAAGGTAGTGAACCACCCACAATACGAAAAGCCCCTTCTCGTCCAACCATGACTTTAGGGGCAAGGTACCCGAATGTGATTTAAAGAAAAAGGTCTTGATGCCTGAGTGCAATGTCATCTTCTTAACACGGCTTAAAACGTCCCACCTTGGGCCCACACGGTATAAGGATCTGTATAAAGGTACAGAAAAAGAAACACCACACACATCCTTATACAATTGTTTTCGAGATACTTCGCTCAAATACTAAGCTGAAAAACGCACCAACAAAAATTCACATGACTCAACCACTTTTTCAAGATGGTCATAAATGCCACCTGGCAACGCAGGCGTGGAAACCATCAACTCGGGCAACCTGCTTGCAAGTCTCGCATGAAAAACAGTGCGCAAAATAAGGTTCTGAACGTCCCTCCAATAAATAAAACGATATACAATCTGGCGCAAAAACAAATGCAACCAACTGAGCCCCCCATTGCGAACGCGCCGGAAAAGATTCGTCGTACTGGATCGCTCCCAAGTGGAGCTTCAAATAAACACCGCCAACACACGATTCGGTTTTTGCATATCTACCCGCGAACAATGCAAAACTTGTGGCACGTACCACAGTTTCCTAACAAAAAAATTAATATTGCAAACTGTGGCACGCGCAAAGATAGACAAGTAGGGGGTAATCATTCCCCCGTCTTTTCTTTACTTTTTCGCGAAGCTCCGCCGTCTGCCATCGCCAATACGGCTCATTATTATGCAGACTTGTACGTAGTTCAACTACTCTACTCAAGTTACTGTAGTTAAACTACTTTTCTGAGTAGTTTAGTAACTTTCAATTACATTTTTATTTCGGTAATTAGTAGTTTACTTTAATTACTTCTTTGAGTAACTTCAACTCAAGTTACAAATTACTTTCGAATTTTAGTCGTTGTTTTGCCTATCAACAAACATTCCCGCACAAAGGAGATAAGTTGTTCGAAGATCAGCTGATATTTGCAAAGAGGGGGAAGCATGTGGCGTAGGGAAGGGGGAGGGGGAAAGAAAACGGTTTGGAGAGTCCGAAACCCCAAAACTTTTCACAAGCCCGCGGATTGCCCTCTGCACCCTTCCAGCCGGCGACCACCTTCCATTTGCGCTCCAGTTGGCGCAGTCGAAGTTCCCCACCGGTTGTGTCCGCGACGTCTTCGAACCGGCGCTTCGCTGAGCCTGCTTCAAAATCCATTTCTGGCTCGGGGGAGACCTCGACAGGAGACGAGGCTGTGCCAACCATGTCGCTCCTTTGTGAGGCCTCCGACCGGAGCTCGGCTGCCGATGGTGTGGCAGGATCAGCGGTGGACGGCGGCTTCGGCGGCGAGGTGCTATCTTCCGCGGGGACGGTGCCAGGGGCGTCATCTGTCACGCCAGGAGTCGGGGCTGCCGATTATGCCGCTTTTTTCTCTTCTTCTTCCTCGTTCATCCGGTCTTCGGCATAGTCGTCGTTGACGCCTCGTCCCGCGGCCCGGGCGTAGGAATAGACACACTCGTCCCGCTCGTGGCAAAAAGGGCGGCACTCGGTGCATCTGGGGGCCCGGCAGCCGCGACGAATGTGCCCCGTCCTGCGGCACCGAAGGCACATCGGGGCTCTCCCAGGCACGGCGACCTGCACCAAGCCGCTGCCGCATCGCAGCTGGTGAGGGAGGTGGTCAAGAGTGATGCCCTCCCGGAGCACTAAACGCACTATCAGGGTTGTGGACACAACACCCTCAAAGCCCGGCACCATCCAGCGGTCGTACGTGACGTCCTTCACCTCGCCACGCTCCGGGAAGGCCTTGCGAAACATGTCATGCGACACGCCGAACGGCACCCAGTGCTACTTAATGCGCACCTCTAGCCTGGCGGGGTCGATGACAAGGGTCGTGCGTCTCTTCACACGCGAGCCGCCCTACCTCCACCAACTTGAGCTTGGCCGCTTTGGTCTTCAGGTTAAGCCGCCAGACGTGCGTCATGATTGTGTCATATACAGAAAGATATCCGATACATCCGATCATTTAATATTGCAAAATGACCTTGACAGGATCGGAACTTGGTGCACCGACTGGCTCATGAATATTAATGTCTCAAAAAGTAAACACATGAACATTTCCACATCGCCAAGTAGATCGTCTACCCAGTATTTCCTTCAGGGACGCAACATTGACAGGGTGTCCGTTTACAAGTACCTTGGTGTCCACTTTTCAGAAACGTTAAACTGGTCTTATCAGGTAGATTGCATAGTAGCAAGTGCTCATAAAACCCTCGGCTTCTTGAAAAGAAATATATCTCTCGCACCTCCGTCCACTAAATTGCTTGCCTACAATTCGCTGATACTTCCAAAACTAGAATACGCTAGCGCTGTCTGGAGTCCTCATCAGGCATACCTTGTTGATAGACAGGAGTCCGTCCAGAATAAGGCAGCCCGATTTATTACCTCTGACTATTCATCATTTACTAGCGTCACGTCACTAAAAAACAACCTTGGTCTACATTCTCTTGAGAAACGTCGACGGCTGTCACGACTATGTCTTTTTCATACTATTTTCAATAGCGCATCAACTTTTAGGCAAACCTACTGCAAACCGCCCTCCTATATATCACCCAGAACGGATCACCAACTCAAGATTCAGCCGCCCAAATCACGCACACTATTATTTTCCTCATCGCCTGTTGTCATGTGCATTAGAGATTGGAATGATATGCCATACGAAGTTGTATCGGAGACTAACCTAGCAGCAAATAAATTAAAATGTGAACAGTACATTGGAATGAGCAGTTAGTAAGCGGTGTCTACCTTGATATTTGTTTGCCTTGCACGCTGTTGTATATTTTTGCATTTTCATCTCGATCTTTTTTTTTTGCGTTAAGTTTTGTTTACACTCATTCAATTATGTCGCGATATATGAAATTGCAATGTTATATCATGTATGTGTTCTTTTTCCTGCTCTTTTGTCTGCACGCTTTCCCCAGTGCATTTTTGTGCGTATTATTTTAAGATGTAAATAGTATATACGCGAAAATACTGTTTCGAAGTTCTAATTGTATATTATGAATTTCCCCCCTCGTGTAATGCGCTCGCAAGTCGAGTGCCTTTGAGGTAATAAAATGAAATGAAATGAAATCTGGTACGCGCCTATGCCGGCCACTTCCCTGAGGACCCCAAGCTCGTCGAGCGGCTGCCTGAAATCCTCAGTCGGGCACGGCCTTCCAGCATTGTCGCAGTGAAGGACGACCGCTTTCTTCATGGCATCCCCTGATGGAAGCTGAGGCAGTAAAAACCTGGTATCATTTGAGCTGGGCAAAACAGTAACATTGCGGCCGGCGTGGGCAGTTATCTTCGCTCCATGGGAGCTCATGATTCTGCTGTTTTTCGCTTTCGCTGCCGGAAGTAGAATGTACTGCGCCACTCTGCTGTGATACGGTGAACATAGTAGGACTAAAAGGGTTTTAATTATGTCGAACTTTCCAGCACGGTTACCTAATCAGGCACACAGGTTTGGGCCTTCGACACCACTACCACTTGATGAGTTATTTAAAAAAAAATATTCGTGCACCTGTCTTACATTAATGTCTGCGTGTCACACGGCCATGCGGGATTTCCAAATACTATGGAGCCCCAAAAGCATTATCAAGTCGTACGGCACACTTTCATCATTGCCAACGGCTAGGTACAGTCAATCATGTCGTATTACACCTGAGACAGCGGTGGAAGAAATCGGAAGAACTTTCAGTAGAAGGAACAGACACAGTGAACGTCTCAAACTCAGCTTGAGCTGAGTTTGAGACGTTCTCTGTGTCTGTTCCTTCTACTGAAGGTTCTTCCGATTTCTTCCACCGCAGTCTCAGGTGTAATACGACATGATTAGCTACCACCAGCTCGCCTGCACTCTCACCGTCTTTTCACTAGGTACAGTCGCCGGTCGAACGCCGACCGGAGCAGCGAAAATCCCGCAGGCGTCGCGTCGAGCGTTGCCGCGTTTTGAGAGCCGGGCTATTGGGACCAAACCATTCCGGTATAAAAGGGGTGGACGCATAGCTTTTATCGGGATTCCAGCCTTTAGCAGTGTGAATCACTAAAGCATGGCCGATCAGAATTGCCGCCTTCGGGTGTTGGCCCCAAGTGTTCGAGATGATGTTATAACAGCTGATAAACTGGAGCTTGCTTTAGGCGTAGATAAAGCAGCAGTATTCGATCGATGGTTAAAAGTGTAAAAACCCTATGTATGATATGATATTAGGTATGAGACAACAATGATTCCTCGGCAAGCGAGTAAAGGCCGAACAGGAAGCCATCTGCAAACTCACCGTGTAGAGAATGTCTCGGAAAAGCTGCACGTGACGGTCATGATCTGATTGATACGGAAGGGGGGAAAGCGGTAATAATTGGGCTTAATATGAAATAATTTCGTAACCACGATGTGCATAAAAGTATTACTATGCCTCCCGCATCAAATGTTTTTATTTGATTTTCTTAGGGTCCCTCTAGGAACAAAAATTTGGTTTCTTGATTTTTTGTTTGTTATAAACACAAAATACCATGTCACTTCGGCCGGACCTTACACGCCTCTGCGCATCTGAATATTCTCATGCTATTTTGGTGCATCACAGATAAGCACGGATGACTCTGATCATCGAGATGATTCACAATAAATTTAAATAAAAGGTACAACTCTATTGGGCGCTCATGATTCACGTTCCGTGTGAAAATCCTGTTTTAGACGTGTGTTTCGGAATAAAAGGCGAAAGCATGATTCCGGTTGCCACAAAGCAGTGCTTTATCACGTGTTCCACAAGAGGCAGTACAGTCTCCGGCAATATGAAAGAACCACTGGGAGCGCGTGGCCGAGGCGGTGGCTGGCGGGGGCGCTGCGAGCGCTCCGGACAATTCCATTCTGCTTCGAGGAAAGGACGCTCACTCGGGCTCAGCGAAAGCGAAACGCGCTTATCAGATTGTGCTGAGCCCCGAGTGAGCGTCCTCCCCTCGAAGCAGAATGGAATTGCCCGGAGCGCTCGCAGCGCCCCCACCAGCCACCGCCTCGGCCACGCGCTCCCAGTGGGTCTTTCATATTGCCGGAGACCGTACATAAAATAATCGCGCTTGCAGAAATTGGACGAAGCAGGCAAGACATTGCTTCGAGAGTTGGTTGCGATGTCAAAACCGCGTCACTTGGATTGTCCGCGCTTTCCGCGACGAAGGCCGCATTTACGATGCACCACACGCACGTCGACCATTATGTACAACTCCGCATGAGGATCAGTGGTTAATTGCAGTGGTGGTTAACACGCCGATAATTGCAATTAAGGAGATACAGCAGAAGCTCGGACTTCGGGTGAGCGAAAAGACAATAAGAAGAAGACTCCGACGAGCCAGACTTCGTCCGCGCGTGGCACGCCAGAAAACATTTTTGACATCCAGGCACAAGCAACTGCGTCTTGAGTTTGCTCGGGAGCATTCCACATGGACACTGGATCATTTTAAAGATGGTCGTATTCACCGAGGAGTGCACCTTTTGCACTGTATGGAACCAGCAACGACATGTTTGGCGGCCCTACTTCAGATGGCGTGATCTCGTTAGCATAGTATCCTTAGAATATAGAACAACACGCGGCCCTGACGTCACGCAGATGCGGGGCGCTGTCGACGGCACTGCGCATGCGCAGACGCTTCACTCCTCCCGAATTTGGTTTCTGCGCACGCGCAGTTCCCACACCTTGTGTGGGCAAACGCGGGCTTGTTTGTAAACAGCGTGTTGGTCTATACCCGATCATATCGGAGACTGAACTAAACAGAAACCATAGAATGTTGGTTATTAATGTGAGTTGCTGAAAGTGAACAAAACTTTTTGCGACATTGTTCTTATCAGTTCTTAAGTGGATCTAAATAATGTCTAAATGCGTGAAACCATTATTTCACGTGCCTTAGTTTATATTAAAGATTGTGTCCTTAACCGATGTGTCCGGAACGTAGAAGCAAAGCATGAAAGACACTAACAACGCAACGATCAAACATGTTTGAGTTACGGTGAAGTTGAACGTGTGTTTTCACTGTTTTTGAGAACTACTGGGCAATAGTATTGCTGCTAATTGCTATGTCGTTTCCTTCATAGCCATGACGCCGAATACACGCTGGCGGTCGAACGGAGAGGGCGCTGCTCTGTCAATGTTTGGGGCGCCGTCACTTGCCAGGGACTTGGCCCCCGGGTTAAAAATGACGAAAGGTTGACTGCTGAGAAATACGGCGAAATCGTAGGTCACGACATGCTGCCATTTCTTTTAAATGAGCCATTTCCCGACGGACTCTTCATTTTGCAGCAGGACAACTGCCCAGTGCACACGTCGAGACATGTCAAGAAGATGCTCGAGGACATGTGTATTCCCCAGCTTCCGTGGTCAGCGCACGCACGAGTCGAGCAGCAGAAGACAGCGAATACTCGTCACAATTAAACGCCCTTTTGTTCTGCACGTCTGGTGGGGTGCAACTGCATCTTTTGCGACCAACCGCAAACGCCTAACCAATATTTTCATAAATATTTTATAATCTACATTTGTCAAACAAATGGGACGGTAGCCCGATACTTGCCACCTTTCAACTACGTCATCGGTGTTCGGAATTAAAACTGTATGTGAGCGGGAAAAGGATGGGGAAAGCATTTCCTGTTCATAAGCTTCGCAAAATAGCTGGCACAGCAGGGGGCTGATCTTACTCTTATATGCCTTATATATGGCCGCACTTCGACAATCGGGGCGCGGCGATTTCCCTGGATTCAATTCGTCGATTGCCAGCTCGACCTCAGCCACGGTGATTTCTGCTTCTAAACCTGATACTATGTCATCTTCTAAACGCGGCAATAAACTCAGATATTCGCTTCTAAACTTATCAAGTTTGACAGGCCGATAAGAGAAAAGAGCTTTAGAAAAATCGCACAGAAACGCTTTCTATTTCCGCTTGGTCACTAGTCACTGCCCCGCAACACTAAATTTCCCGCACATTGCGGCTAGCATACTTCTTTTCCATTCAGTGTGCCCTTCTGTTGGCGCTTCACCCCTCAACATCTTTCCCATTCGCGCCCGTATCAGTGCACCGTGATCCCGTTCCTTAATTACTTCCAGTTGCCCTTTTACGGAGCAAATATAATCCTTCAACAGCCCAGGCGGTCGGCTTTCTTCGCCAAGCCAAATCTTAAGAGTGTTTCGTAGCATTTCTTCTCGTTTTCTTTTGCAATTCTGGGTCACGCTTTCCTTTTTCGTTGCTCTCATTTTAACATCCTGTTCCATTTTGAAGCGTAGCTATGGTTATCACATTCATTGAACTTTTCCAAGCAATCCTTGACTGCTTCAGCGAACGTTTGGTCATTTAAACGTTTACTATTCAGCTTCCACAGCTCCCAACAAAAAGCTTTTCTCTTTTCCATGACTCTTCCCAGTGTGAAAGACACTAGACAATGGCCACTAAAAGAGACAGGTATGACAAAGTAGAGCATACAGTCATCAACTCTGATGAAATTTAAAACCTATCCGAACGGGCATGACTATGTCCCTGGAATTGGTTGAATCGGACATTTACCGCGTCCCCCTAAACGTCACCTACATTTTCCAACCCATACTTGTTGACGATTTCATTTAAAATAATCGTACTCGCATCTCTGAAAGCCGTAGCACTTGCTTTGTCTCGCGTGGAACACACACACTTGAAATCGCCAAGGAATATTATTATACGGTTACCATCACAATAAGAACGAATGAACTAAAAAAAAAACGTTTTCTTTCTTCTGCTTTGGTATGTGTATAAACGTGTATCATATATGAGACGCCACGCAACACTCGAACAGTAAATCAACCGGCCAGAATCATATGTCGTAACTGCTTGAACCACTGCCCCCAAACTCTGCCGTATAAGCAAAAGACACCCAGCCGACGTTCCTACAGCGCGGCTGACGGAAACATCGTAGCGTGCTCTAAAAGGCCCCCCATATGCTCGGTCTGTTCCACGCACTCTACCTTGGTCTCGTGCAAGGCTACAATGTCAAGGTCCTGTTCTACGACAAGGCGATATAACTGCCGTTGCCTTCTACGGTCCGCGAGCCCTCGTACGTTGAGGGTCGCCAGCCTTACAGGTTTTTCACTAGAAACCATTATCTACCGGGACCAGACCATGCGTGCGGCTCTTACCTACATAGGTCTTCACGTTACAGGGCGGTCCGCTGATACGGTGGTTCACTGAGACAGCTTTTAGCGGCCCTTCGGGGACGAAGACCGCGACTCGCTGTCTACGCCCTTCCATCCCGCCACCATCCTCCACTCGCGCTCCAGCTGGCGCAGCCTTCTTCAATGGGAGGCCTCCGTGATCTCTTCGAGTGGGCGCTTTGCAGTACCCGCCTCGACGTCAATTTCTTTGCCAGTGGAGCCCTCATCAGGAACCAGAGTCGCACCTACCTCGCTGTTATCTGGTGGGGTCGCCAACTGGCGCGCAACCACTGGTGCAAGAAGCGGAACAGCAGTGGAAGGCTGCTCCGGTGACGAGGCGTTCACCACCGTGGGGCCGGCAACGGTCGCGCCAACCGTCCCCTTTGGCTGCACGGCCGCAGTTTCCGCAGGCGCTGCCGCTCTCTCTGCCTCCTCTTCGTCCATGAGGTATTCATCCGTCTCGTCGCTCGCACTTCGTCCCGCGACTCGGGCGTACGAGCGGACGCAGACGGCCCGCTCGTGCCCATAGGCACGGCGCTCGCTGCACCTGGGTGCCGGGCAGTCCCGACGAATGTGGCCCTTCATGCCGCACCGCAGACAGATAGGTGCCCGCCCAGGCACGACCACAAGCACCGTGCCAGCGCCGAGCCGAAGCTGGTGGGGCAGACGGTCGATGCCAACTCCCTCCCGGAGGACCAGGCGCAGAATCCTGGTAGTGGACTCGACGCCTTCGAAGCCTTGCACCCTCCACCGCTCGTGTGCCACCTCCTTAACGTCTCAGAAGGTGGAGAAAGCTCGGTGAATGGCGTCGCTTGTGACGCCAAAAGACACCGAGGGCAACTTGATCTTCAGTTCCTCGCAAAAAGGGTCCACAATGACAAACGTGCGTTCCTCGACGGTGAGCCGCCCCGTCTCAAGCAGCTTCTGCTTGGCCGCCTTAGTTCGAATATAAAGCAGCCAGACATGGGACATCCGAAAAGCCTTAAGCCTGGTCACCTCCCCGAGCACTCCGGCATCGCACAGCGGTTGGCGAAAATCTTCTATACGGTACGGACGACAAGCGATGTCGCCGTGCAGTACGACTGCACACTTCATCGCTTCACCTGATGGCGGCGAAGGCGGTAGCATCCGATAATCCTCAGATCCAGAAGTAACAGAGCCACCGCGGCCTGCGGGGGCCGTTATCACCGCTTCGGGGGAGCTCATCGATTACGCGTCCGATACGCTGGAAAGCCGGAAGTGGAATACTTAATTCCACTGCGCCACTCTGCTGTGATTTGAAGCAAAAGCGGTGCATGCTGTGAGGAGGCACACTGATTATAAGTACTACGGGAAAGCTCCTCGCATTTTACTACTTAAGGCGCGTTCACACGATGCATTTTTCTCGCGCATCTAGTGTCGCGAAACGTAGTTTCGCGAAATGGTTGCGCCGTCTGAACGAGTCCAAAGAGGACGCGCGCATCAAAAAAAGGTTGCGCGCACACCTCGCTTCTGGAGCGAGCTTTTGCTGAAACTTTGCCGAGTCCTGTCAATCACTCTGAGGGCGCCGCCAATGGCCGCTCAGAAACGCTCTCACGTGGCCTTTGACGGGGGAGCGAGTTGTTTGAGAAGACCACTTCACTGCCGGTGTTGTAGCCGAGCCAAATCCGAAAAAAACCGAAACCACGAACGAGGGATACTGCCGGCGCTTCCGCAAGCACGTCAAGCACCACTGAAGGAAAAGTGAGTAGCATATCGGAAAAAAATCCAGCGATGGACGAAGACAATTAGGCCTCATTCACACAGCCGGCGTCTCGCCCCGTCCCGGCGAAAGCGCCGTGGGCGCCGTGCCGAAAACGGGGCGGTGCGGGGACGGAGGAGTGTTCGAACCAGCGGCGGCGGAGCTGCCGGCGATGCTGGCGGTTTTTAGAATGTTGCGGGAGATGGAGAACACGACGCTGAATGGCCAATGGTGATGATGAGGATGTTGGCTTTCAACTGAAGCGCCACTTTATGGTCAACACCCAAACTATTTTCGCGAGTCTAAACGTCATCGTTGTTGCACGTGAAGTGGTACGTTTGAACGAGCACATTTCGCGAAACTTGAGTGTCGCGAAACTGTTGCGCGCCTAAAGGATGCATCGTGTGGACAGACCTTTCGAACAGATATGTCATAAATATTTAAAACAAAACCGCTCTTGGTTTTTCAATGTTAAAAGAAACAAAAAAAAACATTCAACGTAGCAGAGCGTGGTTTCGATCCACGTACCTCTAGGTTATGGGCCCAGCACGTGTCCACTGCGCCACTCTGCTGTACTTTGGGGCATAAGTAGCGGATGTTGTGGGGAGGCTCACTGATTATATATACTACTGGAAAGCTCCTCGCATCTTATTAATTAGAACAGATATATCCTAAATATCTACGACAAAAGCGCCCTTGGTTTGTCATTTTAACCCCCCTCCCCCCCCCCCCCCCCCCCCCCAGGCCAAAAAACAAAAGAAACAAGAAAAACAAAAAAAAACTTAATGTAGCAGAGCGTGGTTTCGATTCACGGACCTCTAAGTTATGGGCCCAGCACGCTTCCACTGCGCCACTCTTTTTTTTTTTTTTTTCTTTATTGCCTGTTTTTGTTTTACAGGTTTACTTCTTCACTAAAAGGTTAAAGCATGAGCCAATTTGGCTGATGAGGAAAGTAACACAGAGTACAAATCGTCAGAGATCTTTAAGGGTCGCAAGCTTTTCAACCAGTGGAAGCCAGTCAGGAAGTGGCTGCTCCACCTTATAAATTTCTTTCAGGTAACACATGCTTTTAACGAATTACCTATGAACAGGACGCACATTAACATCCGCGTGCCGTACCGCCATGCGGCATTGCCACAGACTATACAGTGCAATGAGCATAAACATGTCATAGGGAACAGTGTCTCCACCTTCCACAAACAAGTATCGTATGCCATACGGCGTTAACGGGAGATCTTTTTTTAAAGTTCTTTGAAGGATGTCCCAAAAAAACACCGCATCCCAGCAATCTAGGAATACATGTTCTAAGGTCTCGGGTTTTTTACACAGCAAGCAGTTTTCAGACCATGCTACTGGTATGCCCTTGGACACTAACCAGGTTTTGACAGGGAGCGTTTCACTGTGCAGTTTAAAGAAAAACGTTTTTGCACATGCGGGGACAATCATTCTCTTGACTCTTTTTAAAACGTCTTGTCCTGGTGCGGCACTGTACAAGGATCGGTACAAGGGGACGGGAAACAGCGAGTCGGTCAGATCTCTCGACAACCGTTTACGGGGCACTCCTGACAAATATTCTAGCGAGAACCGTGCTCTTAAAAACCTATATGCGTCGATGACTTCCTTTAAATACCCTCGAATCAGGCCGCTGTAGCCACTTGACGCCACAATAAACTCAGGTATCACGTCTCGTAACCTCACTTGAATCACGGTGCGTAAAAATGGGTCCCTTTGGTCCCGAAGGAAAATAAACCTGTTCACGAGCTGCCTGATGAATAAATGAGAAAGACCAAGGCCCCCCGTTTTGACTCGGCGGAAAATGTTCGTTCGACTAGTTCGCTCCCAAACCGAATTCCATATAAAAATCGCAAACACTCGGTGCATACGTTGAATGTTATTCCGTGAACAGTGCAGCACCTGTAGCACGTACCACAGCTTAGCCATAAAAAAAACATTGCATACTGTGGCCCGCGCAAACATAGACAAACAGTTTCCCCCCCCACTTGGTCGCCTTTGAGCGCATGGCTTCTGTTTCTTCGCGCCAGTACTCGTCATTGTTTCGGTAGTGTCCCAAAGGCACGCCAAGATAACGCACGGGCGTGGCAGACCAGACAATGCGTTCAAACACCATTGACGTTGACGGCCAGTCGCCGTGCCAAAAACCGGTACACTTGTGCCAGTTCACTGAACTACAGGTGTGTTCACAAAACACCCTAGTTAGATCAATGGCTCTTTTCACACTTTCCTTGTCGGTACAAAAAATAGCTACGTCATCCGCGTATGACTGCAGACGAACTTCGCTAGCTTGCAAACGAAAACCTTTCACATAACTATCGCGTATAACACTTAAACAAAAAGGCTCCAAGAAGATACAAAAAAGCAGCGGCGAAAGTGGGCAACCTTGCCGCACTGATGAAAAAAGGCGAATCCGTTCGCTAACACTCTTGTTGATAACTAAACTGGTGGCGCAGTTACGGTATGCCATGCGCACGCCATCACACAAAACTGATCCTAAATTCACATGCTTCAAAATAGAAAAAATAATATCGTGGGACACCCGATCAAAAGCTTTTTCGAGGTCTATCTGTACCACTGCGACCCTTCGGTCCATCGCATCACAACATTCTAAGATGGAACGCGCAACATGTACATTCGTGACGATACTTCTCCCCTTGATACCACATGTTTGATGCGGACCGACTATAATACTTATAACGCTTTGTAGCCGTTCCGCCAACACCTTCATTAAAATTTTGTAATCAACGTTGGTCAGTGTTATAGGACGATAGGACCCTACTTGGCGGAGTTTCACGTGATCTTCACACTTGGGAATTAAAATCGTATGGGTACATAGAAAGGACGGAGGCAAAGCTTTAAGACGGTACGCTTCACTAAACACGCTAAGCAATAAAGGTGCAATTTGGTCTTTGAAGGATTTATAAAATTCCGCTCCCAGACCATCCGGTCCAGGCGATTTTCCGGGCTGCAAATGGTCTACCGCTTTTTCAACTTCGCCCAAAACTATTGACTGTTCTAGTCTTTCTTTAAGGTCTTCGTCTAGCCTCGTCATTAACGGCAGATAAAGCCTTTCAAACTCCGTCAACTTCGGCTTGCGATAACTGAAAAGCTCCTGATAATATTCGACAAACGCGCGTTCCACGGTTGTTCTATCACTAGACAGATCTCCTTGATACAAGATTTCGCTTATTTCATTTCCTCGCGCGTACTTCTTTTCCATTCCCAAAGCTCGTTTCGTTGGTATCTCGCCAAGCGATAACCGTTTCAAACGCGATCGCACCATGGCTCCCTTATAGCGTTCGGTATCAAGAGCCTCGAGTTCTTTTTCAACTTGACTATGTCTTCTGAAAAAAGACCTGGTGAACGACATTCTTGGCGCGTTAACTCTTGTAGCAGGCAGCTTAGCTGTCTTATGTATTTCGTTTCCTCGTGTTTTAAAGAACTAGATCTTTCGATGGCACTCATTTTTATCTCTTGTTTAAAACATTCCCATTTTGCGCCGATACCATCCTCTGCACGAGTCAAAGAGCAGAGATTTTCCCGAACATTACCTACGAAGATATCGTCCCCTAATAACTTAGTATTAAATTTCCACAATTCCCAACTGAATTTCTTGTTAGCGTCCGGGGAAGAGGACAACATAAAAGAAACGAGGCAGTGATCGCTAAAAGACACGTGATCCACTGCGTAATTTTTGCTTATCGCGATAAGTTCGGGGGAAACGTAGGCCCTGTCTAAACGCGTGTGGCTCGCTCCTTGGAAGTGTGTAAACTGTAGGCTCCTTGCACTTGATGAAAAGTGAGCAACGTCTTCCAGTTCACACCGCTGTATCATATCGCACAAGTATTCAGAACTGACGTCTCTATATCGTGCTCCATTCGATCTATCCTCTGGGGCGCAAACGCAGTTAAAATCCCCCAACAAAATGACTAGGCGATCTGTTTGAATATACTTCGTAATATTTTCAAAAAAAAACCCGTCTTTCCTCAACCCAGTTAGGAGCATAAATACACACCACGCGAAAGGTGAAACTACAATAAGAAAAATCACAAAGTAACATCCTACCCGACTCACAACTGATAACTTGTTCAACCTTTCCAATACACTTTTTAAGGAACACCAAACATCCTCCGGACATCCCAACTGCGTGGCTAACGCACACATTGTACTGAGACCCGAAAATCCGTACCATGCTTTCCGTCCGGTCTTCACTTTCTATCTTTGATTCTTGTACTGCGACAATGTCAAGGTTTTTATCGGCAAACAGGCGGCTCAGCTGACATTGCCTGCGTCTGGAACATAGGCCCCGCACATTTATAGTGCCCACACGTAGGGGTCTTTCAAGCATAAGCTTTAGGTGGAAGCCCGGTGGAGAACATAGAACTTACAAGGTCAGTCAGTGGCGTGCCGAAAAGACTTACTGCTTCTGTTCCTTGTTACGCGTTAAAGGCACAGACTGGGTCTTGAAACGTCCTACCTTGCCACACCATTCGCGTTCTAGGCGCCTCAGCTGAGCCTCCCCCCGGCCTGAAGGTGGGTCCTCCAGCGCCCGTTTCGCGCTCCCCGTCACTACGCCCATATCGTTGTTCTGATCGTCGTCCTTAGAAACTACGGTGTCTTCTCGTTGCGCGGGTCCCGCCGGGGTGCTAGAAGTCTCCGTGGCTTGCTCGGGCACAACGTCTTGGCTCGCCTCGGTGTCCACCTTTTCTCTCGGTGCCCCGTGCGGAAGCTCCGGTGCCACAGGTCCTGGTATTGAGCTGGCCGCTGCCGCCTCGTTGCGTGGTTGCTGGGCCAGTGAAGTCGACGGTGCGGCTGCCATCTCAGCCTCGTCCTCGTCCATCACCAGCTCGGATGCTACCGTGTCGGTGTTGCTGCCGGTGACACGGGCGTACGTCTTGACGCAGTCCCTGGTTTCATGCCCGAAGGCTCGGCACTGCGAGCACCGAGGTGCTCTGCAGTCTCGACGTATATGGCCAGTGCGCCGGCAGCGCAGGCATATCGGTGCGCGTCCGGGGACGACAACCAGGACCGTGCCTCCGCCAATCCGAAGCTGGTGTGGGAGGCTCTCCAACGGTATGCCTTCATTCAACGTCACCCGCACGGCCAGCGTTGTAGACTCGACGTCCACGAAACCTTCAACCTTCCAGGTCTCTCGAGTGATATCCTTGACAGACCCGTACGGCTCGAAGGCCCGTCGCACCGAGTCCACCGGGACGTCAAAGGTCACCCAGTGGAGCATTATACGCAGCTCCCTCCGGCTGGGGTCGACGACGTGGCACAGCTTACCCTTTACCTGCAGACTTCCGGCCTCCAGCAGTTTCGCCTTCGCCTCCGGCGTGCGCAACTTGAGCAGCCAGACGTGACTCATCTGGTAGGCTCCCAGGCCTGCCACGTCCGACAGAATGCCTACCTGGTGTAACGGCTGCCTAAAGTCCTCAATCCGGTAGGGGCGTCCTTCAAGGTCAGCGTGAAGCACAACGCTGAGTTTCGCCGTCTCCCCGGTCGGCAGCGGAGGCAGTTGAAGCCTATAGTCCTTCGGCAATAGGGTAACACCATTATCACCGTGGTCGGGCTCGGCCGCCCCCGATGACGGAGAGCGATTCATATCACGTCCGCTCGCTATCGCGTCCGGAAGTGGAATCCACTGCGCCACTCTTTTTTTTTTCTTCTTTGTAACCTGATTTATTCAAACAAAATACACACAAACACACATATTTACATTACACACACGTGGTTACATGACATGGTTACATGACAGGTATATACAAATGAGTAAGAAATATGGAATCGTCTTCCTTTCAGTGTCTGACGTTGACACCTCAAAATTCTTTTAACGTTTCGAGCGTTACAATTCTAGGTAACCAATCAGGTACTGTCTCTTGTGTCCTACAGTTTGCAATCTACGCCCCAACATTTTGTCGATAATACATCCTGGCCGGTTGAGCATCGACGTCGCTATGGAGCCTCGCCGTGCGGGAGAGCCATAGACTATGAAGGCCCAGGAGCATTAACAAATCAAAAGGCACCCCGTCCTCATTATCGATGGCCAAAAAAGGAATGCCATGTGGGTCTAAAGGAAAATCTTTGTGTAGAGTTCTCTGAAACACATCCCCCCCCCCCCCCCCCAAAAAAAAAAAACAAAAAAAAACCTCCCAACAATGCAAAAACACTTGTTCAATTGTGTCCGGGAGTTTGCAAAGGTAACACTGTGGTTCGGACGAAAAGCGGAGGATGCTGTGGAGAGGCAGACTGATTATGTATACTACTGGAAAGCTGCTCGCATCTTACTAATTATAACAAATATATCCTTCATACTTACGACAAAACAGCTCTTGGGTTTTAAATTTCAACCCCCCCCCCCCCCCCCCCCCCCCCCAAAAGAAAAAAAAAATGTTGAAGGGAGCAGAGCGTGGTTTCGATCCACAGGCCTCTGGGTTATGGGCCCAACATGCTTTCACTGCGCCACTCTGCTTCTTTTTTTACCTTTTTTTGGTTTACATGGAATACAGCGAGGTATTTATTACTTAAAGGGATACTGAACCGAAATTTCGAGCTCACTGAACAAGGTCTGGAGGTTAGGCGGGAAGCTGCAAAACCAAAAAATATCACTCATTCGGCGATATATCCAACGGATCGCCGTATTTTTGGGAAAAAAAGTGCGCGATTGAACCCGGCCGACGAGGCCGACGAGACAAGGCACGTCACGATTCCCATTCTCTCTCCTCCTCGCTACGTCCCGTCAAGCTGGCGTACCAAAGCGAGGAGGAGAGAAGCGAGGCCGCTTCTCCTCATTCTCAAATTCTCCCGGAGGACAGTTACGTCAAAGAACTCGCTTGATCGCGCCCTTCTTTTCCAAAAGTACGGCCATCTGTTTGAGATATCGATGTACGAGTGATGTTTTAGAGTTCGTAGCGTCTCGTTCAACACTTCTGCAGCCTTACTTTGCAAAATCCAAATTTCGGTTCAGTATCCCTTTAACACGGGAGCAACGTTATATGCAATACATATTACGGATTTTTGAAGGAACGTACTGCCCTCAAAGGCAGTAAAAGTTGAATTCAAATAAATGCAGGGAAGATCTAAAAACTTCTCCACTGGAATGCCCTTCGAGTTATGGAAGGCCACCGAGCCGTTTAAGTCAATACATCGTTGGACAGCTTGAATGAGGCCATCATGTGGAAAAGAATAGAAAAGATCGTCCACATTAATCAAAACCATGTTACAACTGCAAGGGTTCTCATTGCTGATGTATTTCATCAATGCCTCCGAATTTCGAATTAAAAAAAGGATCATTCTAATTCAAAGACGAGAGGTGATGTTGGACATGCTATGAGACGTGTATTTGCCAGGACCCTTCCTGCGTAACAATTACCCCGAAGGCCATATTTGTCTTGTGGGTCTTTACCGAGAAAAAACCTTGGAGACTAAGACCACTAGCTGCCCTAACGGACTTACTTAATTTTTTTTTAACCGAACTGCTTGTAAAGTTGTAGAGCACGCGCCTTCACTTTGCTCAAACATTCGGAAGTGATTTGAAATCTCCAAGAAGGCTCAAAGTGAGTGTGATTTCGCCTCTCAGCTCTGTATTCGGTTGTACCATCGATATTACTGTGAAGAAATATTATAGAAATATATGGTGACAAAAGCGCTATTTACATGTGGTGATACAAATTCTATAGCATTTATATCGTCTGAACTCGGTGGATTTCGGTTGAAAAAAAGTCTTTAGAAAGTCTATTGAAAAATATCGATACTACGTGAGTGGATAGACAGTTGGAAGAGTCGTTAAGATGTGGATAGGATTTCTATAGACTGCCTGCAATATAATTTGTAAGGGTTTGCTCATGTGTCGCATAGGTATCAGGTATCGTTTTCACATTTATCGGAATCATTTACGAAAGCTCCCCACTATATTATTTTCTCCCCGCTGGCTGCGATGTAAACTTTGTGTATTGTCCAAAGCAACGAAGTGCGTAATTCCCTGTACTCTCTCGGTAGGGGGCTACGCTTACAAACGTCTTTGGGTGCGCGCTAAACTGTGATGTAGACAATACACCAATAATTAGCATATCTTTATTCAACTGATCCAGACTGCGGTCGGTATTACGCTTCAATTGTCATGTTCTTAGAGAGACAAAAAAGAGTCGCACTCTTTTTCACTTAAAACGCGTCACTAGTCAATAATGTTGATCAGTCACTTATCATTGAGTGGACAACGTGTGGTAATATTTCTTACAGGTGTTCTGAGTGCACTGCGAGTCTGTTAGCATGCAGGCGCTACGGAGAGTGCACGCCTTGTAAATACTTCCATAATAAAATAAACGCTGTCAAGCTGGATTACTTCTAGCTTCGTAGATATAGTATCTCCACTATAGCGCAGGGCTCAATATGAAATTTTTGATTATTTTTCTATGGACCCTTAATACACATTTGCACTTTTCTGAGTGCATTAACCAAACATCTACAGTTCTTGGGCGTATGTGTAAGACGCCTACAGTTCCCCAGATAAGGCTACACTCAGGTATTTTAATTCTGATACCAACTGGTTTGGCAGAAGCAAGAAGAGCGTTGTAAAATAATGATATATTGAACAGCAGATTGCGGCGCTGGGCTGCCCATTTTAATTCGCATAAAGTACAAACTTGAAAAAAATTATTCTGCCGCATAACACGCCACTGCAGTTTACACTGCTGACCCAAAACTACGAACACACGACGCTGATATCGTCCGTAGGACACGCGGATGCTGATGTAAGAACTAAAACAGATTCAAACATGCGTCGTCGAAATCATGGTTTGATCATATTATAATCCACTCTTGAGAAACTCCTTGAAACATATTGTAAAATACACCGCCAGAGACTCCTCAAAAGCCTTGCAATGAATGTGATCTAAATTCTAGTGCGATTTATTAAGAGAAAAAAATATTGTTTTTTTTTTCTTTTCTTTTCTTTTTTTTTTCAGTAGATTCCATTAAGAGTAGGGTTCAACTTTTTCGTAATATTTTCGGCTAATGTCTAGCGATAGTTGATCCGGTCACTGACAAGCCTTTTGATTCGAACGCTATTTTTTTTTCGTCCCGAAGCACAAACATAATAGTAAAAAAAAAAAAAAGGATTCTGAATCAAAAAGGCGCACCAGGCTCGTGAGTTTTGTTTAGTGCCCCATCACTCAGCCGCATTAAACAAGTCGGGGCAACCAAGAAATAAAGCGGACGGCGATGATGTCCCAGCCGCCAAAGCCGAACCCGGGCCCCCCTTCAAAGCACCGATAACAAAACCTTTGAGGGACAAAGGGCCACCACGCAAGCATGCGTCGCCGCACCGTGCTCGACCGGGCTCATAATCTCGGCGGCCTTTGTGTTTGTTTCGCAGCTTGTTGTCTTGTCAGATAGCCAGCCTCCAGGAGGGCATCACGCTGTGGTGGTCAACGACCAGACCGCGTCGAGCGCCGTATTCTGCCTCCTCCGCTGCCAACGACGGCTCGGTCGGCCTTTTCCTATATCCGGCCGCCTATCTCCCGTACTTCGGAAGCTTTCAATGTGACGCCCATGACAGATGTCGAGGAACGTGGCATAGTTGGAAAGAGCCTTGTGGGAGAGGAGAGAGTGGGAAAGGGGGGGAGAGAGGGTGGACTGCTCAATCGTGCTCTTCTTGTCCAAATATTTGTATTTCTCTTGTTAGGGCAGCGTTGTTCCTTTCGCTTCGTATACTTCTGGCTCGTCAGTGCTGTCGATAAAGGGAAAGCGGGAAAAGGGGGCTCGGACATCCTTTTTCAGGAGGCAAGCTGCTTTGTGAGGCGGTGGTGGTGACTGGAGTCTATAGATCCTGCGCTCCTCCAATCGGATGATGCCATTCCTCGTTGCCTCCTTTTTTATATATACTTTTTTTCTGAGCAAATTGATTGATGCGCGAGTCCCTTGTGTTGGTTATGCTTCACGAAGAGCGGGTGCTCGCTGAGGCGGCTGACATCTCCAAGGGACTTTCACAGCGTGAACTGGAGCAACGTTGCGTTATTACTTTTTACTTTTTCATTTTTCATCGTCCATACGATTAGCATATACTTGCCGGCTTTCACAGGCACAGGTAGCAAATGTAACAGATGCGCTTTAAACGGTTTAAATTAAGGCAAGACGATTGATTGATTAACCTTCAGATTAATCAATTTATGCTTTAATTTCGATCATTGTTTTTCACCGTTTCATAGGTTTAAAGTTGAAACCGGGCAAACCATGACAAATATATATATATTTTTTTGTTTTCTAACTTTGCTTTTATATATTTTATTTCTTTTTTCTACCGCCGTAATTTTTATTTTTAGAGTGCAAACACCATCTTGTTCATCGGCAAGCAACTCAGAAATAAGTATAACATTAGTCATGGTTACGTCAGAGCTGAATCTGGCAAGAAGGCCATTTCCAATTTGCGAAAAGACTATCAGGTGTTCTTGGCGTCCGTGACACACAGAAACACGGCGCCACCACCCAGTTGAGACTGCTGTGGAAGGTACGACCTAGTTAGACCAGTCATACGTCTTTCATTCGCCAAGTGTCACGTGATCACGCTCCCGCCCATAACCATGCTCAAAGAGCCGAGCCAGGTGATTAAAGCGAGGCGGCTGATTGGTCCGATGGACTCGTAGCTCCCACCGCAAAAGCTAGAGCGCTTTTTAAAGGGGTCAGGATACGCCAAAAATAAAATTTGAGATAACTGTACTGAGAAAACACACGTGGATAAATCGATTTCTATGCAGGAACCTCGGAACCACTCTATTCGAAAAATGTTGCCGGGATTGTTGGATCGGTGACGTTATCCACCCAATGCGCGCCGTCCCCTTGCAATCGCTCGCAGACTTGGCTCTCTCGGCGTCTTGGGCATCAGCATCCATGTTGACCTTGCCCGCTTCGAGTACGTGGTTTCGAGGGGATGACGTCAACGGAATTACTCGCTTCGTCGGAGCCTTCGATACTGATCGCAACAGCGACGAGAGTGATGTTATCGAAAGATGGTGAAAGCAGGTCATTTTGACTTCGAATGACTCGAGACCAGATCCAGCGACGACGACGAGATCGTCACGGAAAAACACGCTGTCGCCTGTGATGATCGCGCTCGTGCATGCAGGGCGGAAGACCAGAGGGCGAGGGGACAAGAGCAAGGGTATACGTTGGAGTAGCCGTGTAGCACGAGAGCGTGCGATTGTGCCGTGGCGAGGCGAGCTTGGGCGAGCATGGCTACGCGTAGCACGAGAGAGTGTTCAACTAAATATGATGATCACCAGGCTTATTGGCACCATTTTGTGACTAGGTTGAGCAGCGTTGACTATTTGCCAGACGAAAAGTATTAACATTTGTAGATCGAATATTGTAATTACTAAAGCTCTAAACATTCCGAAGCTTGGTGTATATACTAGATAACCTACGAGCATTCCTTTTCGAGAATAATCTGCCTGTGTGATTTTCATGTGCTAACCCCTTTAACGACAACAGTTTGCCGGCAGGCCGAGATTCCTCCAGAAAGACGAAGTCCCGCAGGTTCACTTTCACTGATCTGTCTGCGCACATAGGAACATATCCGTCGGGGTTTAGTGCTTTTTCCATCGCCCGTCTGGTGTCGATGACCGCCACTCGCAGGCACTCAAGGCGGCGATTAGAAACATATTTTTCATAATACGTCGTTGAGGTTGGTCTACCGACGTTGTGAATTCACTTGAAGCAGCTGACCTTTCCATTGGTCGAGCCGCGCGTCATGCTGCTCAGTGGCGACGGGCCGCGGTGTCGGCTGACTAGCGGAAAAGCTTGAGTGTGTCTCTCTGTCGTTCCATCGTTCCACAGCTAACGGGAGGATCGACGAACTGCAGTGACGATTGTAGCGCTTCCGCAGTTCTGAAGTAGTGTTGGTCGTTAAAAAAAAAAAAGATGTTTCTCCTCGTTCAAAGTATCGCGAGCACCTGTATAAACTGCAACAAGGATGATGGTGAAGAAGAAAGAAACCTAATTACTCGTAGAAATTTTTATTTATTTATTTATTTAGTGGTAGGGGGAAGTGTGTGAAATAGAAAAAAAAAATTATATTACAGAAAAAATAGCTTCTTTTGAAGTTACAACAAAACAAGGTATAGAAAACAAGGTATAACAATTAATAACATAACATGTCGATGAATACCATAAACAAACTTCTGCCACGTCTTCGCCGAAAGAATAAAAATCTGCATATTATGACTGTATTCAACTGCACATGTTTATCCCCAGATGAAAATGTGCATTCCGGCGTTTATGACGCAAAAAAACTAAAGAAATAAAGAAACATAAAACGGAAAATGTGTTCGTACCCTTGCGCTTAGATGGCTGTCATTAACGAGACCCATTCATCGATTAATTATTTGATTAAAGAATGCCAGTTAATCGGGTTAAAATTTTTAATCCCCGTCCAGCCGTACTACAATATAAAATACGAAATAAGAAAATAATCCTCGGATAAAAAAAAAACAAAAAAACAACAACAACATTGGTGTTAATTTCTCGCACGAGAAGACGAAACCGGCAGTTCTCATTCGCTTTTGTTTTTTCAACACTTTTGGCTGCTCGTACGAAAAACAAAAAGCGGCAAGGCGATCGTTACGACCAATCAAAGCAAGATATACGCTGTACATGCTGAATATTTTAGACGCTCCTCACTTTTTCCAACAATATGATTCTTTACTCTTTTAGATTGCTTCTGAATGGCAATGGCTGGCTAAGCATGGGGGCAAACGTTGCATTGCAATTGGTTTATGACTTTCACCCTACACAGTATACATGAACTCATAATTGTGACGTCACGCACAGGCAGTGACACCTTTTTTGAAACGGAGGATACAGAGATGCTTCGTCCTTCCAAAAACGAGTCTCCGAAACCCGCGTGCGCACGGCCAATTAAAATTATATGGGCTAGGGCGCTTGCTTGTGAATCCTGAGCTGGCCGCGCAGAGAGCCGATAACTGCCATTACTATAATAACAACGGAGGACATTTGATGGCTAAAGGCTGGAATACACGTCGAAAGGAAAGGAGCATAAAATCCCAAAAAAAGAATATGTATGCAAAAAAAAAAAAGTTCCGATTTGTTTTATGTTATTTTATTTTGAAAGAGAGAATTTACAGAATGTATATTCCTACTAAGTGTTTCATTCGAAGTATATATTGGCGGCTTGGGTCATACAATGCACGCCCCGTCAAGTGGCGCCAGATGTAAACTTTTGAATTTTTACGTTCTTTTTTTAATGCCATAGCGTACGGACGCTCCTGATGAATAATTGCTAGAAGGCTCGCCGTTTTGTGCACCGATATGAGAAGGAAAAAAAAAACACAGCTGAAGACCAGAAAAACTCTATCAGGTCAGTCGTCCCGGCGGGCTCCTCTCTACGTAAAAAAAAAAAAAAAACAGCAAAAAAAAAAATAACACAAGAGTTTGCCAACGCGAGGAGTTTAGGGAATATACACCTATCCGGGCGGCATGCGGGTATGCAAATGACACGGCGTTATATGGTTCTCGGATATAGGCTTCTCTGCCCGTATCCTATACGGAAACGAGCCCGCGGAGAGTCTAAAATGGCCCTTCCCGAAATAAGCCCCAATGAGCCTCGTCTGCACCTTCTATCGGATAGGAGCAATTCTTGTCCTTGTGCTCCAGCGCAAACTAAAATATGCGAAATTCCACTTTTCGCGCTTGAATACGTAAACGCGTATCCGTGAAAAGAAAAATCGGGTTGCTTTTGTTCATTTTTAGGCGTTACATATTATTTTGTAGGAATGCCTTAATTTCTCCCGCTTTTATTTTCTCAGTGGCGCATCTTTCCAGCGGCGCAGCACCCTAAAGCCCATGGTAGATTTTTTCCTTTTTCTCGATTATCAGGTTATAATTTTGTTCTGTTTTCCTCGTGCTTTCGCTGTGTTGTGCAATAACAAATGCAAATTTGATAATAAATATGTCTTTTCATTTTGCGCACCGTCATTCGTCAAAAACTTGAGGCAAAGAAAAAAAGATATACCGAACCATAACCCTTTTCCATACGTAGCGCATAGAAAATGGTTATAAGTCGGAATGTCTTTCTTCTTCTATTTTTTTACTACTTGCACGTTGTACGTTAACGAACGACGTGCATTAACGAGTGAACCAATTTCCTTTAATAATGTGAGAGTATATTTATATAAATATAATTTGCTCCCTATCTGGACTGTTTTACTTTGATTGACGTGACATCTTTATTGTTGGGCGTTTATAACAACGGCGTAAAGCACTGTTGCACCGGAGAAACAGTTGGTCAACTAAATTGTTACAACCAGTCCAAACAGAGCGAATGTGTTCTCCCAGCCGAGTACACGTTACCTTACAGAAATTTGAAGTTACTTTTTTTAAGCCGTCTGTAATAAATTATTATATTATACTAATCCATTCATTAAATAGATACCAAGAGTTTCCCGGTAAACGGCCTCCGGTCGCAATTAAAACGAGCTACTTCCAGAACCGCGTCCCGAATATCGATCGCAAACCATAAGCCAAAGTTTCAAATCAAACGCACAAAAAACCGAGAGTGATTACCTTTGCAGGGGTGTATAAGATCCTTCAAGCACAAGTAATCTCGAGCAGAAAGCTCCATACTAGATCATGAAAACAATTTTTTTTCTTTCATCTCAGACAACACATTTTATAAGCCTCCATATTTTAAACCCTGTTTCTAGGAGGATAATTGCTTTATATTCATACTAACCTACACGAAATACGTGATAGATTCTGACCATCCCTTCAGGGAAGAATCATTACTATAGTGTATGAAATCTTTTTTTCTTTTTTTAGCACTGACCTTTTTTTTCTTCAGAGCTGTTAAGCATGTTGAACTTAATTCTTAACGCGACATTGTAAATTTGTTTCACCAGCCTTCGTGCCTTAGTGAGACTTGGGGAAAGCCCCTCTACGACGATATTATCTGAAAGATGCCTCGTGGGCTCAGTATCTTGTTCGTTGCAGGAAACGCCGAGGTACATACATTTTATTTTTAGGGGAGAGGAGACCGGAAAGGTAATTCCACAATAAAATATTTTCTGCCTAATATTTTGCTAATATGGTGACAATCTTGGTCCATTGCATCGCGACACTGATCGATTAGTGCTATTTTGGACGTGTCGAAGAATTGAAGTGAAGATTTAAGCTTGAGCGGGCTCGTGCATTTTTGAAAAATACGTCAAGGCCTTTGCATCTAAGTATTTTACCTAAACGTGATAGACGTTTTTATTTTTTTAAATTGCCTTTGCCTAAGTGCGCTATTTATAACCTTCAATCATCTTGGGAATCAACAATCAGATCCTAAGCGAGTGATGGAGGGCTTATTCAATTCCAACCACGAAATGTGATCGGCTATATGATGCTTTATGTTATAAGAGCCCCTCAGCAGGTGAAAAACGTAGGTCTTTATATTAAAACTTTTCCGCATGCTTATTTTTAAGGCGCATAAAACTTAGGTCACGTTTAAAGATGAAGATAGCCAAAGATAAAGTCAAGGCTCGCAGGGGCCCGTCATAAAAACGCGCATTGAATTTACATATCATCCATGTGGTTCTTCGATGTTTTTGTTTTGCTTCTTGAACCGCTCAATATTTCTTCTCGCACGGACGCAAATCGGGTATGCCAGGAGAGAAATTTTCACGTTCTTATGCCCGAACCGTTTTTGGAAATAAGGGAAAATTCCAATCCCGTGTCAATCCGACGGAAAATAGAGCGACGGGTGACTGCGAATCAGAAAACGCGGAGATATAAACTCTCCGAGCTCGCGTTGACGAGACGCAAGGAAAATTTGATTGCATAAGTTGTTGAATACTTGGCCTCCGCTGGCAAGTTTTCGGGGAGTCGTGAGGCAAATGTCATTGAATAATATTTTCGGAGAGTGTAAAATGTTTAAAGCTCGGGGCTTGTCGTTTACGTTGTTGTTTTCAGTGGGGTTTTGTGCTTTCGGTAAATATCAATCCAACTACAAAAACTAACCCCCTCGGTGGATTTTGGCTAAATCAAAGGTGCAGTACGGTCTGTTTCTCGTTCTATGTGATTTTATTACCTTTATAGAAATAAAGCTCTTGTTCTGGGAGGTTTCTTAATAATAATACATTTCTTGTTTTATTTAGCATGATTTCATGAATCGGGTCCGTCAAAGCAGTAAAGGCTTTTGTGACTTGGTATCGGAGCATTAAACAAACATTAAAAATGATTATCAATGATCGAAATTGGTTTCTCGATGTTTAATCGCGTACACCTGTTTTCTTTCTTGACATTATTATTGCACGATTTGTTCCGTAGTCCTCTTTTCTTTTCTGCGTTGTTGTTTATACACCAAGTATTATTAACCATGTAAAAGGGCGAGAGTAATCTCCCTCATGGCAATTCACACGGCATTCTATATGTCGTAATAAAAAATAAACGATCTCAACAGCAAAACCCTCGGCCATCTTAGTGCTCAGAAACGTCAGTAATGTTTTACGTGGTTTGTAAACGCACATCATAGATATTTGTTGTCTTACGTCTTCGGGTGAAGGCGCTAAATAAACATGCTCCCAAGTTTTTGCTAAAACAAATGTGAACTAATGGCGAGTACGTGGCTTGACATTGCATTGTCGCCTGGCAACATGCTACAACAAATCGCAATCATTTTATCATTCAGGCTCAACAGAGTTAATTGGCACGCTGAGGCTGCAGATTAATTCGTTTTGCTTTTAGCAGGTCCCTACGAGTATAATGTTCTCGTCCTTTGGTAGAGGAAACGTAAATGGCTGAAATGTAAAGTTTACGTTTTTTTCCATTTTGTTTAGAATGGTGTCTTGAGACAAGAACATACTCTTTTGGGAAACGGCAAAAATCGGCTCCAGTTTGAAAACAACCGAAGAACCGAAACTATTTTCATTCAATTAAAACTTGTTGTTGGCCTAGTTGGTTCATGGTGCAGTCTAGAGGTTTATGCGCGACACAAGGGACAATCACAACCGAGTAGACACGGACAAGCGCAAACTTTCAACTAGTTTATTCGTGCGCGATCGACCACAAACATCCAGAAAGAGCACGCGCAGCACGCTACACAGAAGAAAAAAGGAAACAGAAAATAGATAGTGAAGTCACCCACCAAGACACATTCCACGATAGTCATTATCGAACCAGCAACCCGGATAAAAACTGCACTTCACTTTCAAACAAAGGAACCGAGGTATCGCTAACACAGTCATGGTCCTTCTTTATATAAAAAGCTTCCATCAATTCTCTGGCTGTGCTGTCTTTGCTTCTACCCAAGATCATAATCTCCTGAAATCGCGCCTCACACCCACAGTCGGCACAATAAGTAGGCAAGTGTGCATTGTCTTTATTCCTGATCGACAATTCATGTTCCCGTGCGCGGTCATTAACACAGCGACCAGTTTGACCAATATATACTTTCCCACACGAGAGCGGAATGTCGTATACCACCGCTGTGGCAAAATCCACAAACGGTCGGGCGTGCTTTTTGTTGCAGCCACTGTCTTTTCTCTTCCCGAGGAAATCCTCGGGCAAAGGCCCGCAAGCTTGCATTCAGTCGCCGTTATAAAGCCTGATACTGAATTGTGCCTTGTTTTTTTGTCTTAAGAATTTGTTTATCGCATATTAAAAGGTCCAAATGAGGCGGGAATTTTCCCTATCGAATGTTGCTGCGCGGCTTGTAAAACAATTTCCTTTGCTCTACACAAGAAATTTCCGCGTGCTTGTTTGATGTTCACTGCTCCACTCTGCAATGTTGGAACCCGGATGCTTTTAAGGGATGACGCCAAATTCTTTTTCATGCAGGAAGCAGTTAGCACGTCATACTTAGCGCGCTGTCCTTCGTTGTTATTGTATATTCTATTGACCATTTATCCAAGGATTTTGAGCCAGGGATAACGTTTCGTCGACCTGACTGAAACAATTCTAAAACCCATTCTGCCTTGCTACTAACGACTAATATGATTATTTATATCAAGTAATTTTTTAAGTAAGCCGGTCAGTGTCTACACTTGGACACACCTTTCGTATGCGTTTTCTGTTGATCGAGAATTCATAGTCCCTTGCAAACCTACTCGAAAATTCAAGATTGCAGAACCCAGTTTCGCCAAGGGACATGGCTTCCTCAGGGAATGACCTAAAGTGAGGGTTCCAGAACGGTGACAGAAAAAAAGCAATTACGGCGTTTGACAGACCGCCTCAGGCGGCCCGTTTCCACGGCGGCGCGGCGAAACACAAGGTCTCAGACACATGTCGAGACGCGAAACCCCCGCATTAAAAAAAATATTTATATACATTTAGCTCACAAATGTCTACAGAACAGTGCAGGTGAAGCACGGGCGCATGAGCGTGGAACAGCGAAACGCTTTTATTGCACGAGAACTTGCGCATATAAGCTTTCCAAAGCCACACTTACAAATACTTTGCACCATTAGGGCTTAGAAACGCTGCTTCAGATACTTTACACACATGACTTATCCAATCAGCACCCTCATTTTAATATAATACACACTTTTTAACCGTAAAATAAGGTGCTGTTGCACTAAACGCTTTTTTTTTTAAGGTTGTAAAAAGGGTGATAAAAATCTTCTGTGGTGAATGAGGCCACGTTTATGTTTTATCTTCAATCTCAAAAAACGATTGCCTGGACTAGTGTTTTTACTTTGAGATACATTACATTATTACATTACATTTTTCATTACATGAAATATTCCCGATACCAGAGCAACATACATGTAACCTTCGTAATTGTGGGTGCGGTGAGCTAGGAATGAGGATTCATGAATTGTCCACTATCTAAAATGGTTCGACCATCGTTAGAAAGATCCATATATTACAGAACCACTTTGAAGGCATGGTTATCATTGATAGGGTACAGGGCCATGGCTCTGCACAGGGCGAAATGGTCACTGACGTGGCGGCTTAATGAGAAGCCCAGTCAGAGGAGCTGCAAAGTCACACCCTCCCCATGGACCCAGTGGCGACACTCCTGGCCACCAGGACCAGGAGTGTACTTCGGGCAACACTTCCCGGCCTGTTCCGGCTTCAGGAAGTGTTGCCCCGGCGCATCTGCACTGGATGCGCAATCACCCCAGCGCCACCTCATATGGACTTGTCCGAGAACGCGGGCGGACCGGGGGAATCACGTCCTCCTGCCTGGAGTACGGTGGGACCACACCGAAACATACCGGACCTGGATAACCTCCAACGCCAGCGCCCGGAGTCTCCTGAACTTCGTCCATGACGTCGTCTTCTCCGCCTTTCTCTAATCCCTTTCCCTTCCCCAGGCCTGCGGGTCTTCGCTCTGGTCAATAAACTACAACTGCAGTCACCAGGGTCATGAGTCCTCTCTCGTGCGTGATTCTTACGTCGGAATTTGCTTTTCTCTGCATATAACAACTGCATGCGGCGTATGTTACTTGTAAACTTGCTTCTGCTAAAAAATAACATCCATTCCATTATGCTGAATCGTTTGCGTCTTATTCTTAGGGTTTTCGGTAACGTCAAGGCGGTCGCGTAACACCTTTAGGGTGCTTGCCCGGAGCGCTCACGCCCATGCCTTTGCCAGTACTCAAGCTTATTCGCCTCAGATCGAACCATGTCGCCACCGCGAGTCCGAAATCGGAAACATGGGAAAGCGCGGACACCGCCGTGCGTTGTGTGCTTCGGGCACCCGCTCAGAAGCATGGATTTCGCCGACGCAATCCCCTTTCCGGCTGAGCTGAGTCGGCCATCATCATTAAACGCTTGTTGTTTTCGTTGTAGTTTCTACCTACCAAAGGTTGTGTTGCATCGTTTCCCATGCGAGGAAATTCAGCAGAGCGATTATTATCAAGTTGGAAGCTTCCATAATCTCAGTGTTGGGGCATGTAAATAACCGCTGGTCACACATATTTTTGTTATGTTCGCACAAACCATAGCTTTCGTAAAACATTGAATATTTAGTGGAGCTGTGCTTTGATTAAAAATTTAATCCGACTAATCGCTACCCTTCAGTAAACTAATCAATTGATAAATCCGTTAATTAATTTTTCTTCGGTCATATTGCATGAAAGACGTTAAAGCTCCACTTTTTTCTACTATTTTTGCTAAGTAATTAATGGCATATTACATTACCGTTGTGACGCCTACAGAAATATGAACACGGGAAGCCTTTGAAAATTAGGTGATTTTTAAGGTATTATCTCAACAGTATAATCACCCTCGATCAAAATCACAAACATTCTGAAATGGGTTACCATGCCTGCATATATGTCCTAAAAGAAATAAAGACGTCAGAAATATTAAAGCAGGAATTTTTTGTTTACTTTTTCCTGACTTTCTCCGGCAGAAGGTTCCGATGAAACGACAAAAACAAATATCGCAATTAAGGCATCACTCGAATAATATGAAGGTTAATCGATGAAATGTCCAGCCCCGCCCGATATGCGTTAAGCGAGGGCGTAGGGAGATCGGAAAGTCTCGTGAGAGTCGCTAGCTCTCATCGATAAAATAGCACACGTGGTGCGGGTCGTTTGTTGGAGTACCAGAGTCGATTAAGTTTAAGCAGAGGACAATTTAGCCAGAAATTTATAATTTTATCTTTTTGACATGCGCAGCCCTCATAGAGACAATTGAAGCGGGTGAACCCACAGTACCGAAAGATGTATCTAATAATACGCACGCCACTGCGTTGCTCGGTTACACCCGTCTGTTCCACTCGCGGCATACATATTAGAATAGTTTGTTTCACTTGCTTCAGCTGTCTTGCCAACGAACAGTTTCCGGATCGTAACTAGAAGAGGCACTCTCTCCTCATCGTAACGTAGTGGAATTGTTGCGACTCCGAAAAACTTACCCACACCATGGCACAGTAAAGGAAAACATTGGCTGCAGAGGGCTCAATTACATGATGATTTGCGATCACAAACTTCTCTTCATGCTAAATATTTATATTACTGCAAAAACTAAAAGTTGGAAAAACAAAAATGCAAAAAAAACCTGCGAGTCCACAGCTCACAGTCCCGTATTTTGTTACCCGGGTTGGAGTTAATTTTTTGTTGAATAACCACACTGGCGAACCGATACATCTAATTTAAAAGAAACAAATATTTAACATAAATAGTGGAATTCACCCAGAGACAGGCATCCGCCGTAGTGATCCAAGCTTCCCAACGTCTGCCTGAGCAGACGACGCACGCACACGACCGATTATTTAAATTTAAACCGTACGCTGGTAACCCTCTTACATCGTCACTGGAGCACCGAACGGTAACGCACCATTTTCCGCTACAACTGTTTTCCCACCGATACTGTGCGAAACAATAAACTCAAGAATCTACACCGTTTCGCGCTCGAACGTGGAGAGCCTATGTGGCAGCCATGCTTCTATCCCCGCTTTGGTGATGGTGATAGCGCGGCAGTAGCGCCACCTCTAGGTCGATCTCGGGACCAATAGTGTGTTCTTAACCTGCCACCTAATACGATAGTTTGGTGGAAAGTGCTCACTGGAGACTTCTAGTCACTGGATCCAGGGTAAGTAGTGCCACGGCCTTCGCCGCCTGCTAGCCGGACGCCAACAGGTACTAGCATACAGAGGACCAAAACTCCCCAAGGCGATTGGCTTAAAGATATTTGTTGCCATGGCAATCGCCATTTTGGACCTTTCGAAGTTTCGAAAGGATCCTTCTGAATGAGCCGCGCCGAGATCGTGTTCGCGCTTCATCGTCCTGACAGCGTTCTTCGCCAATGAAGGCGCCCTTGGCACTGTACATGCTATAGCAACTGATCAATCTGGCTGATGTCCACCGATCTCTTACAAATATATTGTTTTCACAGCAAGAAATTTATTTTTTAATGCTGCGAAGCACCGACGCCTAATGTTCGGGGCGGTATGAAACTTTGCGCTTGCTTTGGCGGTGTGTGGATAACAAAATCTCGGTGTAAAAGAAATGTCTCGATAAAACAACATCTCACCGCGAGTTTGAATCGGCTCACCAAGACTGGAGAGGTCAAGAACAACTGCTCAATTCATGGACCAAAATGGCGACCACACAAAGACCTTCGCGCCAACCTCCCAAGGTCCGGTGACTTTAGGGATTCGAACCTAAGCTGGAAGAAAACAACGTTTTCTAGACCATTATGATTACCTAGGTTGTCATACTTTGTCGTAAAATTAGTCGGCGTCTGAAATTTTAGATGTTTGGGTACGTTGACTTTTTATCTTGAAACTTTAATAACCAACCTGCAGCGCATTTTCATAAAACGCTACGTTGTGTGACACACGGTCACATTTCAACCATCGTCAAATTGATGAAATAAATAGAGATCCATTTTAAGTCTGCGTCTCGAAAACTAATATGTTGTAGGTTATTGTAATATATATCAAAGTGTGGTCAAACGATACAAGGCACACAAGCAGAAACATGTGCACTAAACGCACTTGGCCATGGTCTATGCTTGTGCAGTTGATTAGTTCAGCCGGTGAATACATACGCGCACTACAAGACAACGAGCTCCATGACGTTGGCGTTTTTTGCGCCACTTGATTGGCCTCATGGGCTTGCAGCGTCAACTGCGCTGCGACTTACAGAGAAACGTAGTATAAACGTTTATTCCGTGATACCACCCTTTATGGGTAGCGCCGACTTACAGTCATCCCAAACAATTTTCTTTTTTCAAGAGGATTGCGTCTTTTAGATCACTACTCACGCAATACGCCACCACATTATTCCTAATACGCCTACCACTATAAAGTTTCAATAAATGCTTTTTGCAGTATTATAATAAGCTTTGCATTCGCAAAGACGCGGCGGAGTATCGAATATAGGTAGGCAACCTGCATTGCTTTTTGGTTTGGCGCTATCAAGAGACTGAAGCAAGAAACGTTGGGTATGCCTGGGAGTGGCGGCTGCACTGTTCAAACATGAGGTATTACTCTAGTGGCGCCGCTTAGCCTACAATGTCTGCAGGAAAACATACTTGGTAATAGGCACATAGACAGGATTTTGTTTCGGGGCTCATGACATAATGTCGTATGAGGGGGAGGGGGAGAGGAGGCCCCAGCAAAATAGAAGATTTCAGGGCGGGGGGGGGGGGGGGGGGGCGAGCCCCATGCCCACCTCCCCCTTCTTCCTAATTACGTGCCTGCTGGGTAAGCCAGGAAGCAGTGATCGCATAACATGCCAGTACGACGGAAGGTACGGCCCTAGCCGGCCAGTCCGAACACGACCACGTACCACCGGAGTGCGCTTTTACTGCGAAGTATAGTATCACGCTTTTCGCTGCTTCATACTCCAATATTTGTGCGTTGCATTCGTATACGTAGCGCATATCGAAGCCGTCGGCAGGCAATGTGGGGCTAATCGTTCACCCTTGCAACAGTTAAGGGCTGTTTATACATTGACGTTGAGCACAATGAACGCAGCGTAACGCAGAACGGGCAACTTTCATTGGCCGGCAACCAGAAACTCGATTTCTGCGACCAATCAGTATCTGTGTGCGCTGCGCTACGCCGCGCCCGTCGACGTTACGTTGAAGTATAAACGCACCTTTACTGCTGCAGACGCCGGCGCCGCACACGCACGCTCCCCCCTCCCCCCCCCCCCTTTTTCCCCTTATAAAAGATTCGAAGTAAATAGCCTTAATAAAGCGTTGACGAACACGCGTCCAAGATGCCATTTGTTTTAGGCTTTTGCTTTAGAACAGTTACTGCTGCCATAGCCTACTCTATGCACCTTTTTCACAAGGGCGCAGTCATCTTGGATGTCATCACTTCTGGTATGCGGTAAAACATCGTTTTGATCTCTCCACGCCTATGGAACGTGTTTACGAAAGATGCGTGATTGTCACATAGTCTTGTTTTGCCTCACCTATATTTTTTCGTGTATTACCGGGTGATTTTCTTTATAATTTTTTCGTACCGCATATTAGATACGGAACCCACGTCACTGAGCACGACAAGAAACAGAAAACGTCTATACTCACAAATCCTGGCAGTTCAATGACGGAGCCATAGAGTGACCGGTCGCAGATTTGGAGCGCGAGGATCTGGTAGCACAGAGCTTCAAATAGTCATTTCTCAGGGAACCTGGACGTCAGCGCACAGCTTTTGCAGCTGCGAGGACACGAAACAGAGTTGTTCGCTCGGGAGAAGTGTGCTTCGGCGTCTCGCCGTGGTGGGGCGCCAGTCAGGTGACTCTCCTCTCATCCCTTCTCTGCAGCTTAACCGTTCCCATTTTGGAGGCCGCTTCTCGTACGATCTGCCAGGGGAGGAGGAGGAGGGGCATACCCCTCCTCTCCGTCCCCTCCCCTCCTCCTTCTCAAGGGCTGCGCTCTAATTCGTCATTACAGAAAATTGTAAACGTCTGTCATTTTTTTTAATCAGCCAAAGTGCTTGGCGTTCTGAAATCATCTTAACCCCTGCAAGAAGCAGACGAACTTGCGCTCCGCATGGCGTTACTGCATTGGTCGTGGACGGCATTCGGAAGATGACGCGGCTGTAGCTGGCTTATATGCTGCGTTTCTGTGCTCGTCTCTTAACATCCGAGCGCCATAGCAGACCGTGGTGTATCGACATGAAGTGCGTTCTGGGGCTCTTTCGCTGTGTTTCTCAATGAGCGGAACTCGAACAAAAAGAGTTAGAAATCTTAATTCAGATGGCTGATTTTCTCCAGCGCCTAATATAAACAGGGGCTAGAAGTAGGAAACTGCCCTTCCTAATAACCCAAGAACCATAATATCGTACGGAACACAATCTTTCGATTTGAAAAAGGGGAAAGGGTATTTAGTAGTTGAAGGGCTGGTTCAAACTGTTGCAAGCGACTACGACCGAGTCAAACAAAGCGGGGTTCCAAGCCGCTTACGACCGCCATTGCTGCTGCCCGGTGTGAACGTAAGAGGCTTAAAAACCGGTTCTGTCGGACACGGTCGGTTGCAACAATGTGAAACGTACTTAAAGGGGTGCTGAGAGGTTATAAATATCTATTTTGTTTTATTTATCCGAGACGATTGAAAGCGATGCCTGGACATTACCTTCAAATTTCGGATTTTAGAAACTCAGCATTTGTGAAGTAAAAAAAAACAAAAATTCCAAAAGCCGAATTTGAAGTTCCCGCGCGATCAGCGCCAGTGCACTGACGTAAAAGGTTGAGTCGTCCTAAAACTCGAGCTTCTCACTCGCTTCCGAACCATCCTGACCCGAAGAGCCGTATTCGCCCGCGTCCCGCGATCAGACGCGCTTCTCCGTGCCTGTCGCCTATCGGTGTGAGCAGACGACGCTTCATTTGCGGGTTTGAAGTTCTTTTAGTGCCCTTTCAGCAATCTCAAATATTTTGAAACGGTGTGAGGTCGAAGAGAACGCGCTGTGGACTTTTGTGAGCGACGTGAGGGGCCACGTCGCGCCGGTTCGGCGTGAAAAGTTGCCTCGGCGGAGTCACAACTGAAACTACGGTACACAGACAACAAACCTGGTTGGTTTGACCGTTTAACGATATCCTTTTCGAAGTCTGAGAGGTGGTCGGCGCCTAAGAAAGAAAACTTCGTCCGCTTCGTTCTATCCACTATCATTCTGAGTGCTACATGCGCCGAGCGCAGCCAGCACCGCCATGTTTTCCGATGCGGGATAAAGAGCCAGGAGGCGACATCAACCCGGACTCTGATTTTCAGTATTTCAAACAGAAGTGCCGTAACGCGTTCGCAATTGCGTTTAAAAAAGTATGTCTTTCGAATGCCGTTATTAAATATTGTAGAGATGTGTCTTACAAAGCATCTAAATTTAGTAATGTTTGACATCAGAATTAAAAAGACGCGAGAAGGTGAGAAGAGGAGAGAAAAACTCCAAAAATAAAAAGGCCCGCGCGCGCACGTGGGAATGGTTTTTCCGCGTTGTGGTACACTTTTGTGTCTATGACTACAACTTGCATCGTTTTAGACAACAACGAAAACTCCGACCTTTGGCGTGTCAGTGCCCCCTTAAAGTCTTCTGGAAAACATTACACAGAAACATGGCCTCACGGCAGTACAAAGATATGTGCTTGATATCTATTTTTTTTTTTTTTTCGTTTAGTCAACAGTTCAGTTTAACGGGAACTGTTAACCCCTTTCTTCAAGCCATAACGTCTTAAAAAAGTTTTAAACATTTCAAAGATATTATATGCAGCCTTTTTTTTTTTTTTGTGGCACTTAATTTTAACTTTAAACGGCTAGCTTTGTTGAGTGTCTGACCATCTATGACCAATTACGGCTTTGGGATTTTTATTTGGGATTTCTTTGGGAGCGGGCATGGGAGGAAAGGGGGGGATGTCCACACTTTGTTTTATTGCAGCGGTGACTGCACAACAATTCTTTCCAAGTTTAAGAAAGTATCTTCCCGAGGACAGACAAATCACGTGTTGAGAATGAAGCATGCAAAATATAAACATTACCTTCCTTTTTTTATCTTACGGACACAATTTTTGCATGTTAGAATACTGCCTGAGTTAACTTACCATACCCTTCAATCATGACCAGGACAAACATTTACCCTGGTAAGACAACCATTGGCAACGCCTGTCAGAGTAAAAATCTCTCGGCTGTTTTCTCCCCAAAGTTTTACATTACATAATTTTACGCCCCACTTCCCTTTAACGGAGATGAGAAAATCGGGGATCGCTCCCAATATACCTAAACATTTTGGGTGATAAGGAATAGCATGATAAGTACACCAGTCCTCCCAAGCAACTTTGCAAGTAAACCCCATTCAGTGTTCAGCCTGCATTGAACCAGGAATCACAAGCAACTTATAACATCTATTTGTATGTCGATTAGTGCTGTGCGAATCTGTTCGTGACAGTGACATGGCAATGTGTACCACATTCCAGTAAGCATAAGCGTTTTCTGTTCACTTTGAAATGAAGGTTGGATGTTGGGAACTAATTATTGCGAAATTCCGTATTGGAAGATGCTTCTCTAAATTGTTTCTTCCTCATACGCAAAAGCGTTACATAACAAAGTACTTCCTGACAAGTAAAAATATAATTTTCCTCTTTCCTTCCCCCTCACGATCGCTCACTCACTGCTGTGCAATTATTAGCAGCACGACTTGGATATGTGCTTTGAATACCCCGAGCACCAAACCGAAACAGGCACGTTGAAGCAGGCGTTGCGTGTGCACGCGCACGCGGCTTTGGACGTACGGATCCGGAGGTTTTTAGCCACTTGCGGCAAATTTTAAGCAGGTTTTGGCGTCTAAGTATTTATTCATCTTAATACAAAAGTTGGGATTATTCTTGTGGACGTCTTACGACAAAAACGACCGACCTTTAGCCGTATGACAGGTTCCTTACAATCCTTTAGAGCAGCCGAAAGTGACTGAAATACACCTCATCCGCCCGCATGAAAACGCGTACAAGCGTAAAGCGCGCTAAGCGCAACGCACCCTTCGTGGTCCGACCTTCACGGTCGCCGCCCTCCATCCACCGCCACATCGCGCCTTGTTTGAGGTCTTTCGAAACGCCGCTGATCACTTTGGCTAACATTAGCCGGCCCCCGGTCCACACTGCCCTCGCTTCCACAACATGAATATTATTTATAGGACAGCCGTCGCTTGTTCGCGGCCATAGATGCTCCCTACCGCAGCGCTATATGCTCACGTCTCCGAGGCTGTTTACTCGCCCGCGCGTTATCTCTACGTGACGCAAAGACGGCTCATGCTGTAGCCCCCATACCCCGTGCGGCCTCGCGACGGACCACAGCGGCCGTTATGAGCCGTGCCAGGCCAATCCAACGCTGCGGACGCAACGCGCGACTCCGCATTCCGCGTGCCGCGTCGTGGCCCCTCCCGATGGTCACGTTACAAAAGGACGGCGCGTTGGATTGGCTCAGATGGCTCGTAGCCTCCTCTACGGTCCATTGTGAAGTGTGACGAAAAATGGTTCCTCGCTTAACGCTTCGCCGCGACGCTATAGAGCAAGCAACCGCACCCGGGGCAGCCTGACGGTGCCGCGATGGCGAACGTGACCCGACCCTGATGATGTGACCGGTGAGACAACAGCCTCGCTCGCGATGGCGGCCATGTTGCTTTCCTTCTGGCGCCATTTTCCTTCTCCGCGAGTGGCCTTATCGGGGATATATGACTATGGTTTTTGCTTGTTTTCACTCAACGGAGCTGCCGAAAAAGTCGCCGATAGCGGCTGCGGGACGTGTCGCCACTTACGTGATGCAGGGACTAACGACAGCCTCCTGGGCCCGACCTACCTTTTTCTTCTTCTATCTTTTATAGTGGCTCCCCGCCTTTCTCCGCGTGCGTATCGAGGCTCTCGCATTCATTGACAAATTTTGAATTCCGGAAATTTATAGTAGTTTAGCCCCACTAACGCGATAAACGCAGATTGTTCTCGTCCGCCGACATAAAGAACCCAACTTTCTGAAAACCTCCAGCAAACATTTCTAAAACCCAAGACGGAGGCTATAGAAAGGTGACAAACACAAGACGACTCAAACTGTGTTTTTCCCCTCTTTGTAGCCTCCGTCTTGGGGTTTAGAAACGTTTAACTTTAATCAGCTTGCCTCCCTTATTACGTTGCCCCCAGCAAGCTTCCATAGCCAAGAGGTCCACCTTTGGATTTAGTGACGGTCAGAATTTTAAGAGGTTGCTACAAAAGGTCGATCTGTCATTTATTCTGGTAGCGTTTGCTGTTCGTTGCTGCATGGAGACGAAACCCTAAGACTAAAAGCCTGACGAGCTATTACTTTAGTGTAAACAGAAATTTGGGCGCTTGTTAAATTTTTTGTATCGTTTCCACGAATATACGTTCAACCCGTTTTTCATTGAGACTCCGTGTTCGTCAATCAGGAGGACTTCTTGATAATCCGAATTTTTAAAGCTAGTTATGTATAAAAAAATAAAAACAAATATCGGTATTCGCAGTGCGTTGCGGGACAGTGGACAAGCAGGATTAGCGTAGCTCGGTTTTTAAAAGACCAGAGCCATTTTTTCCCTTTTTATTTTAGGACGCACTGAGCGTTCCACGGATGCGTGACACTGTCATAACTGTAGTCCATGTCCTCCGTTCACCCTTAAGCTGACACTACAAGCTCCACCTTGAGCGCGAGCTCGCTGGCTTTCGCAGTGCTTTGGTTGCGCGTGCCTGTGGGTTCACACTTGAGTTAGCAAGTGCAGAAAGCTCACGCTGAAGGCGGAGCTTCTAGTCTCAGGTGACAGTTTACGAGCCAGCTCGTGTCGCCTTGTGCTCCGCTCGCGCAGAGCCTCATCGGTGTTGTCGCGCGTAAGGAACGACTACAGTTCCCACTCTACAAGGCGGCAGCGCTGGCGTGATGAAACTGGCTGTGAGGTCAGTCCATTGACTTTGCTCCGTTCCAACGGGTTAGAAAAATAGGAACCTATTATTTATCGGGAGAAAGGGAGGAATAAGATGAGAGGAACATTCCGCTTGAAACCTGTTCATTTTATAAATCCTAATGGACGCATTTCCCTTTCGAAATGAAAAAGAGGTCCCATTTGGTTTTGAAATGCGCGAATCGTGGAAAAAAATTGGTACCGTTCTAAAGTCAATGGAATCGTCGCTATTCAATCCAAAATTGGTAGAGGCCCTTCTTCCATTCACTTTCAAAATCCTTTGTGTGTGTGCGTGCGTGGGCGTGCGTGCGTGTGTGTGTGTCTGTCTGTGTTTGTGTGTGTGTGTTTTAGGTGGGGGGGGGGGGGGAGGGTCTAATAAGGGCGAAAGAAATGAGACCTGACCTAAATCGGTTGCAATTTAAAACCACCGATATTTTGTGGAACCGAGACAGGAGCCTCTAAAGCCTCTGACGGGTCTTAAAAATTTCAATAGACTTCAATTAAGAGTCTCGTTGCTCCCTTCAATGCTATTCAAAACAAAACACAAAGCAAAAAAGCAAATTATAGTTTTTGCACTATGCTCTAGTGACCGTTTTCTCTCCCACAAGTTGGAGTGTTTGGCATCGGACGTTCAGTTTGAGGTGATTAATGGTCTGCGTAATTGTTGAGTTTGCGGAACTCTTTGAGGCACGTCATCTCTTTTCTTATTTTTTTTTATTAATATTATTGATTTGTTGGGTTTTAGGTTTCGTGGCTCCATTGCTTATACGTACCGTGGGAGCTAATTATGGTTGTTCGATCGAGACAAAATCTAAACATTGTAATTTAAACTTTCTCATTTGCACAGGAGCCGGGGAATTTGAAGTACACATATAAATTTTAAAAAAAAACTAGACAATACAGGTTTTTGAGCGTTGCCATAAGGTATTATCTTGATGGAAGCTTCTAGTTTTATGTTCTGGAAATGGTGGCAAATATGTTTAACCAATGATTACGTCTGCACACAAAAAAAAGTAAATAAAGCTAGAAGCCTAATTTGCATTACAGACTGCAGGTGCCACGACGTATATATCGAATTTGTCCTCTCCATTTTGTACAGAAAGATGGTGCTAAAACTGCTAAAATACGTCTCACGCGAAGTGCAGCAGTTTTGTCACCGACTTGACACGTTCAACACCGACCCTTCTCTAGAAAAAAACTCTGAAGATAGAGCTGCCTAAATATATAGTTATATAGGGACACGGCTCTCTCGAAGTACAATGTAGCCTGCAAAATGCCCGTTACCAGAAAGTCCGCTGCCACCCACAATACCCACAATGACGATAGCGCCCTCGACCTTTACAAATAGCGGCACGCCAGAGGTATTTACTCGTATACAGGAGAATCCTGATCTAACCCTTCGCTTGCTACGACGACCTGCAGTACTTTCAAATAAATAGCCAAAGTCACTGACATCTCAAGAAAAACAGGGTGCGACTTGAAATCGTCGGGCTGCTTGCTTAGCGATTTTTTCCTCCGAGTTCTTATCAGCAAAGGCTACATTCGCATGGGCTGACGAGCGGCAATAAAATAATGATACTTTCCACGACCCTAACGTTTTCAAGACGTCACACTCGGTGACTATGATTGCTTAAGAGCAGAAGGGTGTGTCTTCGCGCTACTTGCTCCGTGACTAATTCCACGGCGTACTTATCGGCTAATTCCGCAATCGGAAAGGCTGCGGATGGATGATAAGGTGCTCAGTACACGCCACGGCTCCAAATCTCGGCGATCACGTGGCGCGCTTCCCGCGTAACCCCCTTGCCGCATACGTCAAAGCGCTGTTCCGTATTACCTTTTTTTTTTCCGTATTACGCGACGTTGTTAGAGTTCTAGTACGTCCAAACACGAGCCTTATCCTGGCGAATGTTCCCTTTTTTTTTCTTTTTTGCTCTTTCTTTTTGAACTACCTTTTTTTATATCATACAGTTTAAATATGTGTCGTAACCGGGGAACATGGCACGACAAGATGCGTACGCACGTTTCAACTTTCCATTTGCCAGCGGTTCGTGCCGTATCTTCCGCGAACACGGATGCGGGCGTCGTTTGTCACGGCGGCGGGTGGAGCGACTTCATTTTCGAAAGAGCAAACCGACATGTGCTGCTCCATGCAAGAACCCCCTATTGTCGCCTTTTTTTTTTTTTTTTTTTGAACATCCAGAGCGGGATAATGAAGCCAGAAAACAACAGAACGACGGCGTCTTTTGACGCGATGGCCGTTTGTGGCACGCGATATATCATCGCTTATACGAGGAAAAAATAGCGGAAAGCAGGGCAGTTTCATACGTTAACCCCATTTTCTAAGTAAAAATAATCAGCCGTCGGATAACAAAAAAAAACACGCTTTTTTATGGTTTGTTAATACATTAGGCGGTGGAGAAAATCAAACATCCGTGCTAAGTCCCTATATATTGAAACCTTTTGTTCGCGTTTCACCCATTGTAAAGCACGGCCAAAGTGCCTTAAGTACATAACCTGATTTCGGAACACAACCATCTTCCGCTAATTAAAGTCCACCTGCTACGGTCACTGAATGCTAATACACGCGCACGCGAACGCAGCGTCTGAAGCCAGCTACACGCGCGTCATCTTTCGAATGGCGCCTGCTACCGACGCAGTTTGATACGAGCTAGGCTTCAGACATGTAAACGTTATTTTTTTTTTTAAAAAGTAACTAAATACCGTTAATCGCTACTCGCTCAAGAAGTGTCTAAATATGTTACTCGTTACCACATTCCTGAAAGGAACGTGTAGACTTACCTCAAAAGTATCGAGTTACTTGTCTCGTTACTTTTACAACCAAATACGCAGTTGCTTCTGTTTCATGGTTTATCGTCATCGTTTCGGTAGTCGTGGTACCTAAGCAGTGGCTGCCTCTCGAAGTTTTCATCAGTTATGTTTCCCCGCTTCCGTAAGAGTACATCTCCGGCGACGCTGAAGAGTATGCTGGCGCGTTCGAAAGAACGACTGCGTTGTGCTTCAAGAAGAGCTGGTAAATCTGGGATTCCCCCGCTCTTTTTTTTTCTCTCTCTCTTTCTCTATCTCTGTTGTTATCTCTGCTCATAAAGTTCCAAGTTGGCAATGGGTTCTGTGTCTCCTCGTGTTGGCAACCTACGGGTTTACACTCGGTCAGCACACGATTCCAGACGGTTCAACCGGCGAACTTTATTGTGCTCGCTGGGTGAAGGATGTTCCTGCAGTTATAGAGTTCGACTGACGTGTTCAGCGATAGATGTGGCTCTACTCTCCTACTGCTTAGTCGCTTTACGGGTTGTCCACCTGCATTGGTGCAATAGACGGATACTTCGCTTAGAATTAAAACGAGTCTGTTTAAACAATGTTTTACACATTACTCCTCAAAAGTAACGAACGACCGTTACGCGTTACTTGGCCTTAAAGTAACTAAGTACGTTACTCGTTCCTTTTTTATGTAAGAAACCGAATAGGTTTCTCGTTAAAAAAAAAGTAACTATTTAGAAGTAACTCGTCAATAGCAACGAGTTACGTACGTCTCCTAGGTTCCCAAACAAACAGACAACGCTGTACGCGGTAATGCCCTCGCTTCGCTCGGGAAGCTTCATTTTAATCGCAGGCCCGACCGTGCACTAAGCCTCGTCAGAATCGTTAAAGGGGTACTCCGCCGATTTTTGAGCTACCTCAACTAACTATATTTTCTGACTCCCAGGCCTTTACCCTTTCTGGAATGCTATTTAATATCGTGAAATTCATAATAGTTATTGCGAAATCGGCAAATGAAAATGATGCAAAAACAGACATTCAAATATACCCGCCCTTTTCAGGGCCGTGACGTCAGTGGAAGTTCAGCTTGCCAGTCGGGCGAGCAGTCTAAAAAATAGAATATGCCAATTATTTGTTCCGTGCTGGAGCGCGGGGACTGGAGCGAGCTTCTAAGGCATTCATTTGACACCATGAAACTGCTTCAAATCAGTTGGGAACAAATTCTACAGTCCAAAGAGTGAACCCCTGCACTTCCAATGACGTCACTTTTTCATTGTTGCCAGTAGAGACTTTCAGTTTGAAAAACACGGTGAGGACCAAAATTGTAAATTCAATAACTTCGTGAAAAAAAATTATTTTGACCTAATATTTGGGATACTATTTTGGCGATGTTGTTTGGCGAGTTTAGCAAAATTTCAAGCAAATCGGGGACCATGAAGAAATCGGCGGAGTACCCCTTTAAGGGTTCGTGAGGCGACCGATTTCTGCTCTCGGCGTTGGCCTCCACAATGGCGCGTTCGACTTTGGCCAGCGTTGCCGCGTTCTGAGCAGACGACATTTAAACGATGGCGTGGGCTGTTGCTGGCTTCAGACGTTGTGTTCGCGCGTTCCTTCACAGTTATAACACGCTTCGTTGCCATGTTGGCGCTGACGACGGCAGAAACTGATCTGTATTCTTGTAGGATGGATCACGGATCGCGAGCCCGACAGTGGCTCCCTCAGCGGCCATTTTTTGACACCAGGCGATACATGGAAGTGTATGAGAGGAATTAACAGAAATGAACATTTCGAAGCTTGTGTGAAGTCTTTTCTAAATTAAATTGTGTGATGTTTCGCAGGAATAGTAAGACGGAATTTGCTTTCGCCAGTAACTGCTGAGAGGATTATGAAATTACACAAACAACGTGCCAACCTTTGTCGTCTGCTGCCATCAACGGAATTCGTCCGCTCCACTGTTCCGAATGCTTGTCATCCGTCAAAACTCCCGTTTTTCCCTATAATAACTTGCAACACGAACACTGTTTCCTATGAGGATGTTTTAAAAAGAGTAGTTACTTTAGCGAACAAGAATAGATTTGTCATCAGGCATCGTCTAATTTTATCTGAAAACAAAAATGATGCGTCAAACGCAATTTGCAACTCCTCGTAAGTAAAAATATAAAAGTAAGCTTGGCATCGATGCTAACCTTTATGGCTGCTTGCATGACGGCGTGGTTTCCGCTGGATTCTCGTGAGCCTGTACAGGAAGTCAAGAGAGGAGAGCGAAGTATTTTCCCTAAAACTTTAGTGTAGGAAATAGTGACGTCACAAAACAAAATTTCGCACAATTCGTAGAAAACTTCGTCCGAAGTGTGGTCGCCCAAAATATAATTCAGATAAGAGAAATCTCACTTTTCCACGTTTTTCCCATAAGGTTCAATGCATTTTTTTTTTTGTGGCAAACAATGGCCACTGGTGGTGCGAACTTAGCCCCAGCAAGACAAGCCTGGATCCGCGATCCAGCCTACTACAATAGACATCAGTGATAGCAGACGCGGTCTTTATCGTTCGGAAGGGGACAACGAGGTGGCGACATCCTGAACATACAGGGTGTCACAAAAAAAATAAATTAACAGGGTCTTTTTTACAGCAAAAATAAAGCAAGGATCGCCGAACGCTACTTCTCCGTCCAAAGATAGCGCTAAAGGTCACAACCAGATGCCAAAGTTTCAGCCCGATCCGATAACTTAATCAAAAGTTATAAGTGATTTTCTGAAAATTTCAATGGGAAAATGGCAGCCGACGGAGTTTTCGAATACATGGAGCTCTATGACACCAGAAACCGAAAACGGGCTAAAATGGGCTCCATTTTCCCATTGAAATTTTCAGGAAATCACGCATAACTTTTGATTAAGTTACCTGATCAGGCTGAAACTTTGGCATCTGGTTGTGACCTCTAGCGCTACCTTTGGGCGGAGAATGAGCTTTCGGCGATGCCTAGTTTAAGTTTGCGGTGAAAAAAACGGCGTAAATTATTTTTTGTGACACCTTCTACTTGGGCCCTTTTTGCCGTGCATTTGAATTTCGAACACTATTTGTTCATGTACCGTGAACAAAAATAGTTCGAAATAAGGTGTCGACGCAAATAGCTGATTTTATCCAACGGCTAGTGTTTTAACGATCCTTACACGAAAAGTATGTTTTTAGCTCGAAATTTCTACGCAGTTTCTTGTACTGCAACATGGGGCTAAACTACCGATGTGACGAAAGCAGTGCTCATTTCGGGCGTTTGGGAAGGCCCGCAGCAACTATTTTACGAGGAAACACATTTGACGTTATTAGTTGCCCCCCCCCCCCCCTTTTCCTCCCCTTTTCCCCCAGAAAAATATGAGTGAGTGTAAAACCGCGGTTATCCTGTGAATACATCGTGCAAAAAAGGGTATGCAGACATTAGAGAGTTTTAGGGAACCTTTTTTGTGTATCCTATACCGTACGATGGGCCCTCCAGTACGAACTGCGCATGTGCTACCGCATAAGACTCGCGCATGCGCAGTTCGAACCGGAGGGCCCATTGTACCGTATCGGGTGTGCAAAAACGGTTCCCTAAATCTCTGTAATGTCTTAGGCGTGTGCTTTTCTCTTACGACGGCCCCGTCACACTCCTCATACAAAAAGCTTTCTGGAGACGTCTCCGATACTTATGTATAAAGCAAACATATTTCGGACATGCCTGAGAGGTGACTGCGAGCGATTCTCTCATCATGGTCTGCTGCAAACGCCGCGTGTTTTTTTTTTTTTTTTTTTGTATATAATATGAACAGTTTGACCTATACGGCATGCGTGGAATTTCACGTCCCGTACCCTTGGTCGGCGCCTTCGCTTAGGATGGTGACAGCGTGGTTTAGGATAGTCTAAGGCAGTGGTTCTCAAATGGGGGTCCGCGCACCCTTTGGGGTCCGCGAAGGCATTCTAGGGGCCCTTGAAGCCCTCCCTCATAAACCGAGCCCGGCGATAAAAGTTCTCTTTTTTCAGGTCGAGAAGAAATTTTTCAGTTTTTGGGCGAGTTTTCTTCTGTCTATGTCAATGAGAGGAGTCTACTTCACACTAGCCCTTAGTGATTTCCATTTATTAAATAATTATTATATCTAACTTATACCTTTTCCCTCCCGTCACCACGAACGGGGTCTTCCATATCACTTCCGCCAATCCACAAGGGGTTCGCGAAACATCGATGCTTGAGAACCACTGGTCTAAGGAATGGCTACGCTCTAAGGAGCCCTACATTTGTTTGCGTCATAAACGATTTTTTTACGAGGTCTCGGTAAGAGATGTTGCTAAGACTTTTCTAAAAAAACATTGGTAGTCGATTACTTATCTGAAAACTACAGCCGCCTCCTACCATCGTACTTACGACCTATGGCGGTCGATATGTGCGATCGTAACAGAACTACAGAACGCCTCTTTTGGCACTTTTAGATGCGGAGCATCGCCTGCTCGGGTCTATGTCCCGCGGCGTCGTAGTCCGCACTCACACTACGCATGCGCAACTCTCCTCCTTCCCTCTCTCCAACAGCTGCGCGTTACTCTCTCCGCTTTCTCTCTCTACCAGCTGCGTGCACTTCGCGTGCGTTCGCTTCTACTCACACCGCGCGCGCATGCGCAACTCTCCTCCTCTAGTCTCCTCTCCTTCAAGTGTGAATATAAGCAGCAGTAGTGCGCTGCGCGCGTTCAGTTCACCACTGTTGACACCACTTCACTCCGTTCTTCCGATGAAGTGTGATGAAAGCAACAGTTCCGTCACTTAGTGGGTTGGCGCAAGCAAGCGTCAGCACCACCCAGTCTTAGGTAGTAACGCGTTACTAGTAACGCGTTACTGTAATTTTGTTAGTTTTTTGGTTACTTGTAACTGTAACGAGTTACTTTTTGAAAATGTAACTTTTAACTGTAGTTCTCTTACTTTTTCTGAGGTAACGATGAAAGTAACGACGTTACTTTTGCCGTTACTTTGCAGTTTTTTATGAATAATATATCACTGAACGAGTACAATTTAGCCATTATTTGCGCTTTCCAAATTGTCTGTTCCGACATTTCGAGTGTCAAATTATTTTTTATACAAACTTGTGAATACGTTCTTTCTCGCCAGTCACCACCCGAATATAGACACGTGTAGATTTGGTGAAAAAAAAAAATGCAGGTATCTTTAGCACGCGCTTGTACTTTGTGACTGAACATTTGCATCTTAGTATCTCGAAGAACTATCTCTTTTGCGGTTTTTCTTTTTTCTGCGCGAACGCTTTTTAATCGGGTGAATCAAACGTGAAACAACAATACACGCGGAGGGCACTGCGAATGTTTTGTGTTTTGATTAGCGCCACCACTCCGCACTGCGCATGTTTCGTATTTTGATTTGCGCCACTACTACTGTAGTGTCAACAGTCGAGGCAAAATTTACTGCTGTTTGCGCGGGGTTTGTTTCTGGCTTGCCGGGTACGAACTGAAATATGTCCAGGGACTTTATGAACCCAGCGCAACCGTCAATGAGCCAGCAATGCGCTAGTGCTACCAAGGATATGAATGTTGATAAGAACAAAGAACTACCCTGGCCGGCGTACAGAGAGTATTTTGCTGTGGTGGAGGTGGTTACTAACACCTTGACCGCAGAGAACGGCACTCTGTTGCCTCAATGCCTACCTGGCAATCAAAAACCTGTTCCGGCGAAACAACACAGCAATCCCATCCAGCGCGTTAGACGAGCGCCTGTTCAGCAACGGCAGGGACGTGTTCGTTATCAAACAAGAGAAACTTTCAGACACTAATTTCCAGAAGCAACTGCTGCTGAGTTACAATATGAAGTAAAAAGCACACTTTTTAATTTTATGCAAATAAACTTGGTGAAAAGCGTTTTCTAGTTTTTCCTAATTTTTTGTGTTATAGAAAAGTAACTGAAAAGTAACGTCGTTACTTTTAAAAGTAAATGTAACTGTAACGAGTTACTTTTTTCTTGCGGTAATTGTAACGGTAACTTCTCTACTTTTTTCTGAAAGTAACTGTAACTGTAAGAAATTACTTTTTTAAAATAACTTAACTTACCCAAGACTGGCACCACCCCACAAACTAACAGCAACGCTACGTCCACTGAAGACAAAGCTGCGCAGCGAAGGGCACGCGACGCTGAGCGCAAACGCTTGAAGCGAGCGGCAGACCCTGAACTACGGCAACGAGAAGCGGCGTCCATTCGTCAACGTCGCGCGGCGGATGCTGAACCACGACAACGTGAAGTAGCGGCGGTTCGAGAACGTCGAGCAGCAGAAGCTGAGGTTCGGGACCGTGAAGTTCAACGTAAACGTACGAAGCGAGCGGCGGAACCCGACCTTCGAGAACGGGAAGCCGCGTTGCTTCGTGAACGTCGAGCAGCAGAACCTGAGGTTCGGGACCGTGAAGTTCAACAACGTTACTAACAACGTTAATAACACCTTTAATAACGATCCGCGATGCTCCGCATCACCCCATAATTCCCCTCGGTAAGATGGTGTAATTTTTTTAGTGCACGCCATTTTTGCCAGGTCGCTTTGGACACGTCGCGCCCTCCGTTGGAGTGCGTTAGAACTCTAGAAACCTCCCGCCCGCGAAAATTTGAATTTCTGAAGTCTGTATTATCCTACCTGGACAGCAGCGGCCTGGGCCGATCCTTTTAATCCCCTCCTCCCAAAAGGGACAATTTTCAGTGGAACCACCCGCCATAGTATTATGACTAAATAAATGTTTTGTTTAATTGTTTGTTTGCTTGTTTGTTTAACTCAGGAGAGTAAGGTGGCTGTGAAACAGGAGCTGTGAAAGATGCATTTCTCACTCGCTCGCTCAAACTTTGAGCAGGTTGCACTGGTCTTTTTGTTGCGTATGGAGAACTGGAACAAAATTATGATGATGTGACATGAAACATATCCGGACGGCCGGAATTCGAAGCACAAATAATGAGCTTGAACGATTGGTCAGACGATACTATGAGAATCAGCATATAGACCGACACGCGGAGCGACTCTGTTTACCAACACGGCCGGAAGGCCGCGCATGCGCGGTAGCTATGTGGGCAAAAGCAGCCCGGCTCTTCGTGTTTTCGCCATTGCGTTCTACGGCGTGCGCTCGCTGTGGACGTTGCAGGGAGGCTTGTGTCTTTATTTGTGCGTCGTATTTCCTCACAACGTATGTCGTATGCTATGCCCGACTATTTGAGCTCGCTGCCCGAGCCTAAACGGCAGCGGTATCGAAACAAACTGTGCGTGGACGGTGTTGCCTATGTGGATCCGTACGCCGTAAACAAGGCCTGCTGGACTTCCGACGTAAAGTTGCTGCCACCGAAGTCGACGGCTCACGTCGTCGTTTATTTAGTTTTTTTCGCCAAGCCAGTTCACGGCCGACACGGTGCAGGCGCCAAGCCATGTTTTCTTTGCGTTTTTCTCGTGAGTATTTAGGTGAAACCGTAAAAAGAGATAAAGTAATTATGTTCAGTTTCTGAATGAACATAATGTTTCTTGATATATATGACCTGTATCGTCAAAACCGTAAAATGTGCTCAATCATAATTTTAAAAAAATATTAACACAGAAGTAACGCGCGTTACTTCTTATCAGTAGCGGTAACGCGTCCCTTTTATTTTTAGGTTACGTAGCTCAGTAACGCGTACCTTTTATTTGCAAGTGACGAGTAACGTGTTTCGTTACTTTTTTCAGTAACATACAACACTGCCGTTCTGTCGCCGATCCCCTTCTGCTGGGTAGAACGGGCGTAGCGAGCCTCCGACGAGCGCTTGGCCGATGCTTTGTGCGCGAACACCGTGGGAACAAAATCCGGGTGGTCTCGATCAGACAACGGTTTCCCTGCACATAAGCAAGCCTCGGGACGGAGATTGAAATGGAAGCCGCACTTGCCTTCAAGAAAGTGTTTGCCGCACGAACAGTCGTTCGCGCGAGGCGACCATTATTTTCGATCCAAGAATATTATCCGCCTTCTATGCCTTTCAGAGTCTGCCGGGAACTTGTGGAAACACAGTCCGCTGCTTTTCTTGTACATTTCGGTGCAATTAACGGCAACACAGCTTCGCGGCATGCTGAAATGCTATGACGCCCATGCGATACGTGCGCGCTTTTGCCCACACCCCCCGGCTCCGGCGCGATCGCAGCGCCGCCGCAGCTCCATGACGTCAAGCCCGCGTGTCGGTCTATATGAAAAAGAGTGAGGATTTTGAAAAAAGGCACCGCTAGTTCTTTATGCAAACTAAACTAGGAAGGCATCACAGGAGCACGTTTATAAAGTTTAATCTCAAATACAATGCACCGTCTTATTTTTCTGCCTTGGTTCTTACATAAAACATGTTTATAGCGAATATCCATTTCCCGATTTTTGAAGCGCTTCAGGATCACTCGGGTATTGTGGTGACAAACGATAAGAGAACGAAAGCATCCCTACGTTTTAACGAAGCGTTGCCTCCAATTTCCGAAGTCATTCTTGCAGGAAGAATTTGGCTGGAGAATATTTTACGTGTGTGCACTAGCGTTGAAACAATTTTAACATTACTTAAGCAAAATGTTTTATTCGTAAAATGTGCCACACGGCATAATAGGGGGGGGGGGGGGGGAGGATTTAAAGAAAGGAGTGCAGTCTAGCGTCGTGCAAGAACTGCAAGAGCGACTTGTAATACTTGTTGTCATTCACCCATTGGGTGTAGTTATCTTGTGGGTGACCCTTTAGTCCGGCCTCGCTAAGTATCTTCTCACGGGTGGTCTTGGTCCCGGAGCAGAGCCACAGCAGATGGTGAGCATCCGCCGTATCCACAGCGGCCGGACACTTAGGGCAGGTTCCCGGGTCGGCAGGTGTATGTCCCCAGGTCCAGGTAACGGAAGGTGTTAGGGCTAAGGCCCATGTATAACAAAGGTAGCGACTTCTCCTCCCTCCTCTTCTTCTTTTTTCTCTCTCGCCCTCGCGCGTCGACGGTGGCGCCGCATGGATTGTTCCCAGCTAGCAGACGCTCTCGCTTGGATACAATGTGGCGGAAGGTTGTTTCGGTTAGTTTCCGTGTTTCGCGATTGCATTTCTGTCGCGAGTTCTACAGTTTAGCGCGTAATTGACTACAGCAACTTCCGAGATATCAGCAGAACGACTTGACGGCCTGGAAAACGCGAACTAGGGCGAAAATGGGCACGCGATGCAAGCACGGTCTACGCTTCTACGCTACCGGAGTGAGGCTCTGTTTCGCTCCTGCGCGAGCAAAGCCGCCTACTAGCACAGCAGCGAACTCTTGTATGCTACACAGTGACTTTGGTACGATTGAAGGCAGCGTTTTTGTATTACCGCACGCGTGCCTCAGACGCTAAGAAGGGAGATCACACGCTCGTTCTTTCGTCGCTTCGTAAAGGAGGCAAGACGTGACACGTAAGCACGAAGCGATTACTGGTTTTTCTTTCACATCTGACGCACTCTCCTCAAAGCGACTGTACTCCGTCTCACTTTAACGTAGACCAACTACAAAGGCTACAGCCGTGAGCGGGCAGCTTTGATTCGGGCTCCCGCTGCTCGAGCGTTCACGCAGCCGACGCGCGATCGAAGGTAAGGAGCCTCCACTTCTAAAGTTTGCGCTTAGTTCATGTTAAGCGGAGATTTCTGTGGTCTATGTAGTGATGACACGACAGTTCTCACTCGCGTGCCCCGCGGCAATGCGTCCATGCTAGTGCGCATGCTCGGGGTTTTCTTCAGTTCGAGTCAGTTCGAGAGACGTGATAATAAACACTTGGGTTCCGGACTCCGGTGTGGCTGGTCGCTCCTTCCCGCGAGACAGTCTAGATAAAAAAAAAAAAAAAGTTTCCCTTTTTAACGATACCCGTCCTTGGCGTGCGCAACGTGTCTTTATTGTTGCGCAAAAACGATCTGCTAACGTTTGATCCCTGTTGCTGCAAAGGCGCGGCTGGGAGCCTTTTCCCTCTCCGCGGCATAACGAAATCGGAATATTCTGCATAAAAGAATCTTATCAGAACGAGCGAAAACCCAAACTATCCGCTAACATCTAAAATTTTTCAAAGCTTTATGGTTTTGAAAATTTCTTGTGGCGCCTTGTATGTACTTTGTTTTTACCAGACATTGTGAGCTTACTCGGCTCACTACAAAGACTTTGTAAGCTTACTTGGCTTATTAGAGGCAGGTCATTATCTCTTCACAGCAGTGCACCCTTTATGGACTGTCGTTTCTTCAACAAAAATAATCTCGTTTCATTCATCAAGCGATGACATGGAACAATCTTGGATTTTGAAATCATTTCTTTATTACTGCAATTAACCGTCACATAGGCCTTCAAGCTTTGCTGCCAGTGACTGTAAAAAAAAAAAAAAAATAACACTAAAGGAAAAAAGACAAACTAAAATTAAGTCACAGGTAATACATATTTTTATTTTACAACACACCAAATCACAAGGACTACAAAGACTGGTTATTAAGGCTACTTTTCACAGAGTTGCTTCGCTGTGCTCAGACCGCTTGTGACGGCCTGAGTCACAATTCAAAGAGGATTATACTAATCCTGTTACAATCTAATTCGTGCCGTCTCAAGTGATCGCAATGAAGCACAGCGACGATCAACTCTATGAAGCAGCCATTCACCTGTCTATGTAGTCCTTTACAAGCTCCACCTCCAGGCCAGCACTAGCTGTTGCTTTTGATAACAAACAGCTTGCACAGCAAAATGATGGCAGACGGCGACAGGTGAGTGCAAAGACGGAGCTTCTGCTTCTACTGCACTCGCTGGCGAGGTACAGTCGGGGACAAAAGTCTCCAGGACACGCGAGCTGCGGCTGAAGCGCATTGCTCTGCCATCTGCCGGCGGGTCGCCTGGTTTCGAGATCACACAAAAGCGCATGCGCGTCCTACTCTGTCTGCAAACATGTGTGTTTTCCCGCTCTTCTGCGGCACAGCGCCTAACTCGGAATCGGGCGTGTGGTATCGCCTCGGAGTTAGCGCTGGCGGCTTACGAGCGCCTGCTACACATTCCGAGACACGAGATACCGCCTGGGGCATTGCGCCGCATTTCGCTGTGTCAGCGCACCATGCTTTATAACCAGTTGATTTTATCGCTCAGTTGAGCTGCCGTGACTTCTTGCTTTATAGGTGCCATGTCAGTAAGCGCTATCTCCGAGGCGGTACCCGCGCCCGATTCCGAGCTAGGCGCCGCGCCGCAGAAGAGCGGGAAAGCGCACATGTTGGCACGCACAGTAGGACGCGCATGCGCTTTTCTGAGATCTCGAAACCAGGCGACCCGCCGGCAGATGGCAGAACAATGCGTTTCGGTCGCAGCTCTCGTGTCCTGGAGACTTTTGTCCCCGACTGTACATGAAAATATCAAGGCACGTATACTAGAAGCTGAATCTCAAACATCGCACCGTGAATGGCTAGCTTGCACAAAAGTCAACGGCGATACATAAAAATATTAAGGCACGGGTAGAAGTTGAATCCCAGCTATGATAAAGTGAATGAGTAGCTTCCACAAAAGGCAACAGTGAGATACATAAAACTATTAAGGCACAGACTCTAAAAGTTGAATCTCAACTATCAGAAGGTAAACAACTAGGTTGCACGAAAATCAACGTACTATCGGGGAAAAATGAAATGCGAACAGAGGAGCGCGTGGCTCGCGGTACAGGCTGCGCCGCCTGGAAGTGAACCTAGGGACGAGGGTACGTGGCCTACTTCGATGTGTTCACGCCCCTCGATTGGCGCTCCCCCAGCTTCGGCAGTGCGCCTCTCAGTGCGCTGAAAGCTGTCACCGCTATCTTTGCCTGCTCGGCGGGTGCGGCGAGCTTCTTTGCACCGCACGCGCTGAGCCAGCAAAGATAGCGGTGATAGCTTTCAGCGCACCAAGAGGCGTACTGCTGAAGCTTGGGTAGCGCAGAGGGAGGGGCGTGAACACGTCGGAGTAGGCCACGCACCCTCGCTCCTAGGCTCACTTCCAGGCGGCGCTGCCTGTACCGCGAGCCACGCGCTCCTCTGTTCGCATTTCATTTTTCCCCGATAGTACATATACAAAAGATTCCAAGAATAAAGGCTGAATCTCGTATCACAAAGTGAATGACTATCTTGCACTAAAGTCAACGGCGAGGAACATAAAAGTATTAAGGCATGCAGATCCTTGAACTTGAATCCCAGCTATCATAAAGTGAATGACAAGCTTGCACAAAAGTCAACAGTAAGATATATAAAAATATTAAGGCACGGATACTAGAAGCTGAATCCCAGCTATATATATATATATATCACAAAGTGCATGACTAGATTACACAAAATTCAATGGCGAGATGCATAAAATTATGAAGGCACAGATGCTAAAACTTGAATCGTGGCTATCACAATAAATGACTAGCTTGCACACGGCGAGATAAGTAAAAATATTGATGCGCGCGCGCACACACACACGCACACTAAAACCTTCCGGCGAGCTGTGTCGTACTTGTCGGATGGAATGCTGAAGAGCTTGAAGAATATCTTGCCGCCGCTGTTACGGTTGCTGCACTGGAAAGCGCAGCACCCCGTCATAGCTTACGAACTAACGCCAAGCAAAAACCGAAACTATGTGAAGCTTGCGTGCTGTGCAAACGTGGAATGCTGAAGAACTTGCCATCGCTGCGACGGTTGTTGCACCACTTACATCCGAAATCGCAGCAGCCCGTCAGAGGTTACGAACTGACGCCGAGCGAAAAGCGGAGCTGCGATGCTGCCTTGCGAAGCCCAGACTTCCAAACCAATCTCCCCAGACGCACCACATGCTGCTGCATTCACACTGGCGGTTTGACCGCATTTGCGAATGCTCTTGCCTAAATACTTATCATAAATCCACCCGCATTTGATGGCGACAACGAGCGGAAGCGCATGGCGATTGCGATTCAAATTATTCAAATGCCAGTCTAAATGCAGCAGCTTACCCAGGCAGTTAGTAGCCGACGGTGTCTGGCGCGCCGAGTGACCGGAGCGAAAATGGCGCCGCGGGGCCTCGAAAAGCAAAAACAACCAAAACAAAAGCGTCGCGCAGCGAGCTCCGCCTGGTGGACTACATTCGTTCAATGAGAGGAGCAGGCGGCATTCTTCAAGAGATGTCGCTACCTTTGAGTATAGAGGGACCTTAGTTAGGGGCCGCCGCAGCCCGAAGCCCCCAGCGAGAAATTTCCTCCACCCGGGAAAGGGTAAGGGCAAGGGCAGGGGAGGAGACACACGGAGGAGGTTTTTCCGGGCTACGAGGTCGGACCGGGGATCAGAACGAGGGAAGCGGGTGCGAGGTCAAGTAAGGGCTCAGTGTGGTGGGCATGGTACTCAGCCAAGAGGTTTGTATAGACGCTTCGCAGCAGCTGTGCATGGGCGCCGCCATAACTGACCTTCAGTTTTTGTTTCCTCTTATTTCGTTTATTTCACTTCATCATTACCATAGCAGGCCAGGTTATTGCCACATTAGAATCAACTGTGTCCTTTTCTAAAGCATCGGCCTTTGTAGAGGATCGTCAACTACCGTTTCAGTTGCTCGGCATCTCGGTAAGACAAGAGAAGGTCAGCAATGACGGCTGAAATTTGGCGCGTGTGTAAAGCGTCTATAGTTCTGGCTATGCCCCGGCACCCAGTGAACTTTTTTGTTGATGGTTGTCTTCTGGTGTAGTATGTGCATCTGCTGACATATTTGTAGCGTCTGGGTAGCTTGTTTCAGATGCTCAATTGAATTTAGCGAGTCAGTGTATATGTGAGCTTCCTTGATGTCTGGCAGACCGATGACAGCTTTGATCGCGTCGTATATGGCTTGTAGTTCTAGTAACAAGAAGTATGGTGTGTCCGACTTGTAGTTACAGGTGGCTTGAATCCCGGGGTGTGTTGTGCTCACGAAGGCGACCCGTCCTCCCCGCGGTAGACCTGCCGCGTCCGTGTAGACCACGCATTGGCCCTGAGAAATGCTTGTTTCAGGGGTTGGAGCTGGCTGGTCGCTTCGGCAAAGCTTAGTTGTCTTGTAAGTGGTGATATTAGTATAACACCACGGTGGGACGTCGTCCAGTGTCGCAGTCAGAAGAGGCCCTCCGTAGAAGTAGGAATGAAGAGCTGCTGCCGCCGGAATGGGCTTGCGTTTGAGTATTCTTGTTTTTTCGCGCTGGTTCACCAGCTCCGTTAGAGTATTTAGCTGAGCGTGCTCTTGCAGTGTTGGAATCAGGGGCAAGACGAGAGGGTGCCGTGGTTGCTCTCATGGCGTCTCTATTGTCCACCTGAAGTCTTGCCCATAGTTCAGAGGTCAGTCGTTGGAACTGAGCCTGGTAGACAAGACATAGTTGAGGAACAGACCGCACGAGGCGGCGGGCCACCTCACTCCGGGCTCCGCCGCTCCTTGGTGCGATTCTGCGAATAAAGTGCAGAGTTGTTGCCGACGATTTTTTTTTTTTTTTTTTGCCTTTTGGAGCCAGTGGGTACCAGAGCCAGACTGATGGATATCAAGTCTAAGCACCCTCAGTTCTTTAGTTTCAGGTATAGTCGTTGGACCGATCTTGAGATGAAAGTTGGACTTAGAGGCCTATTTTTTGCCCGACTTGTTGGCCACCTGCGCATAGCACGACTTTTGGGGAGAAATTTCAAGTCCAGCGGTCTGCGCACACTCGTGAAGGACATCAAGAGACTCCTGTAAGTGTTCTCGTTGCGTGTTGAGGTCTCTGTGGGTAGACCACAGTGTGACGTCGTCTGCGTAAATAAGACATTTGATGTTGGGGATGTCTTGTAAGCTCCATGCCAGAGGCATGAGTGCTATGTTGAAAAGCAGGGGCGCAAGGATGGAACCTTGCGGTACCCCGCGGTTTGATGTGAAGGAGCCAATTGGTTGTCCGTCCACCCGTACCGAAAATGTCCCAGAACATAAGGAATGCACCACATTTGTTACTTGCTTTGGCAGGCCGAGAATCTCCATGTTTGTGGTGATTATTTCGGGTTGGACGTTGTCGTATGCCTTGGAAATGACGGTTGCCACCACTGTTCGCACTGAATGGCTGTGGGGCGACACATGTAGAACTTCATCCGCCAGGATGGTCAGGCCGTCCTCCGTGCCCAAGTTCGATCCGAATCCGATTTAATTGGGATGGTATTTCTTGTGTTATTCTAGCCACCACGATAATCGAGTAGCCAGCATTCTCTCTAACAGCTTGCAGACCGTTGGTGTTAAGGAAATAGGTCGGAAGGCCTGAAGACTGGTCGGTGGCTTGCCTGGTTTTGGGTATAGGCACCAGCACCACCGAATGTTTCCGTTCGGGTGGTATGATGCCCTCGGCCCATACTTGGTTCATCACCTGGCGGAGGGTATCAATGGCTTCCCCCTCTAAATTCTTGAACAGCTCGTACGGGATATTGTCATATCCAGGGGACGAGTGTTTCTTCGTTGCTACAATGGCGGCGATGAGCTCTGCTTTGGTAAACGGATCAGTAAGGCCCAAAGTGTCCATTGCCTCATTCGAAGGAGGGTCGATAGGAGGTTGCTGGTGGTTTGGGAAGAAACTGACTGCCGCATTTTTCGCGAACTCCTCGGGGTGTGAGGTTGAGGGCCAGCCGAATGCTCGCCGATATGTCTGCCTGTTGGCCGCCCCGCTCCATGGGTCGGAAGGTTCGCCATAAGGCTTTGTTCCTAGCCCCAGAGCCGAGGCTGTCACACCAGCCGCACAACCGGCAGCGTGATAATTATTTTTCGTGTTGTCGAGCGCGCGCAGTTATATGATTGACCAAGGTGCGACCTCCGGGTTGTAGGGGGTTCCGATTGGCTTGTAGCTAGGCCTGGCGGCGCTCGGCCCACAGCTTGAGTAGCGGTATGTCGGGTGTAGGCTGGTCCTCGTCTACGGTCGTAAGGGTTGTACTGTCTGCGAAAATAGATTGTAGAGTCGATATGAGGGTCGTGATGTCAAGTGAGTTAGCACGGTCGTGGAAACGGATGTTGTCCCAATATGTGACTGATCTTGCGGCGCAGTTTCTTCAGGTGCTTTGTGTGTAGGCCATTTAAGATAGGGGAATGGTCGCTACCCCACGCATCGGGCTCAGGTGTCCACGAAGGAGATCCGGGCCCTAGCCACCATGTGAGGTCCGGTGTATAAGTACGGGTCGCTGGGATAGTCGCCACGTCGGGATGGTCAAAGGGGTACTCCGACGATTTTGTTCATGGTCTCTGATTTGCCTCAAATTTGGCTCAACACACCGATAGAGATGGCTCTACGAGCTCCCCAAGTAATGTGCGAAAAGAAAATAAATTCGCGAAGTTATTGAATTTTCGATGTTTGTTTTCATCGTGTTTCTCAAACGGGGAGCCCATACTGGCAACATTGAAGTGTGACGACAGAAATGGTATAAAGTGAGCAGTAAGCCATGTTCCCAACTGATTACAAGACGTTTGATGGTGGGAAAAGAATGTTTGGTAACTGATTCACTGAGAAGCACGCAAAAAAACCTGTTTAAAGACTACATGCACGACCTGAAAGTCTGTATCATATGTGAAGTTACACCACTGAAGAGCGCGCGAAAATTTGAATGCTGGTTTCGGCATCATCTTCATTTACGGTTTTCTCAGTTGCTATTTTGAATTTTGAGAAAATAAATAGCATACCATGACGACTGAAGTCCGGGTAGTCGGAAAATGCAATTTGTTTAGGTAGCTCAAAAAACGCCGGAGTTCCCCTTTAAGGAGTGCAAAGTTGTAGTTGATAAAGACTTCATAGACTTCATAGACGAGTTGATTTCGTCGATCGCAGAGAATGGCTCTAGGAGTGATCTGGGGGTAGGTAGACGCGAAGAATTTAATAAAGTGTAGAAAAAGATTAGTGACAAGTCCCAAATCTAAAATATTTGAACTATTTTCAGTGGTTCTTGTAGGGAAAGAAACTAATTGGATGAGGTTAAAAAGAAAAAAACACAAGCCTTTAAAATCGCTGCCATTACTTGAGCCCCCCGAACGACTTATAATCTGAGTATTCCAGTCAATGCCCTGAAAATTAAAAAAAAAAAGTTTGTTAGGATAACTTAGTGAACACACAGACAGATCGGCACAAAGCAAGTCACTAAAATCGATTGAAGTGTCGGGAGGAAGGTAGCATACTCCAATAAAAAAGGATCTAAAACAACAACTTAATGACACCCAAACAATCTCGATAGCTCGGTGAGACAAAACCTTCTGACTTGTGATACTTCTGCTAACAGCAATAAGGACTCCGCCACCGCCTCGGTTTGCTCTGTCATGTCGATAAACACTGAAGTGTATCGGTCCTGCACTATTTCAGTTTCATCAACGTCAGATTAAAGGGACGTTTTTGATAGCAAAGCAATATCAACATTGTTTCTGAAACACGCCCAACAGTGTCACAGGAAAAACACATTCTGAACTGTTCTTGAAGCGTCATCCTGTTGAAAAATTAACTTTACTAAAACCCAACTTTCACGCCAACAGGCAAAAAAAAAGAAACAGGTCACGCTGAAGGAACAAAGAGATTGTTCACGAGCGGCGGATCACGGTTTTAAGTTTGGAGATTTGTTTTTTGTATAAACTGTCAGGGGGGAAGAAGTGTCTTGGAATGACGGAGTTGCCGCCCAGTGATGTACGTACGTGGTAATGGTTGATGATCATGTTTGGTATATACATGCTGATTACATTCGCGCACGCCATGACTGTTCTCCACCAAGCGCAGTTCCTGATAGTGAAGGATCCCCTGAGAACGACGCAATGGAGAGAATGTTTAATGCTACTCGGTTGCCGCTGGTGATGGCCGCTCTGCCTCCATCAGCCAACCCAAGTGATTACCAGGGTACCCCCCCCCCCCCCCCCCCCCCCCTCCACAGCAGCCTCATCAGCCACTACAGCAGTCACGTCAATCTCCGCAACGCCGAGAAACGAGTCAGGAGCACTGCCGGACAATGCGGTGCGAAGGGGTGGTTGCCCAAGGCAGCCACCTAGACGCTTTGTGGGACAAGACTTCAGGAAGCGACGTGTTGTGTTTTGTGGGGGAGGAATGTGATTGCGTGGCATCAAAGTGCTTTTCAAACAAGTGGCCTGCTGTCATGCAGCGACCTGCAGTGATACCGGTTGCTATATAAGAGCGTTGGTATTCAATCAAGTTTGTTGATATTTGCCTTCCAACATGCGAGTTATCTCAGATTTGTCCGGGGCTTCCCCATGTGGTTCATGAAGTAACGTTCTGTTTTGCCGCCTGTCGTGTTTTTGTGCGCCGATTTGGCGGCGTAATTTTGGACCTCTTCGGTCAGGATCTGTATTCGCTTTTTGAGGTTACTTGTTTTCCTCTGTTGCCATTTCTTGATGAGTGCCCTTCTCGTTTTCGATAGAGTTAGAATGTGTGGGTCCATGTAGGGAGCGCCCGTAGTTTTATTGATATAGGTTGTGTGTCTTGCGGTTGGTTTGTAGGTCTCCTTCGCACATTTGTTCGAGTTCTTAAGATTTAGCCTGGGGGATGGTTCCTGGCGGTTTCTGTGCCAATCCGCGACCGTTTTTGGTCAGGTCTCGTGGTTACCTTTAGTGGTCAGGGGTATCGAAACGGCTATGATATTGTGATCACTACGTACGTCCTTCTCCGTGTTGTCCCACGTCAGGTTAGCTTTACCTTTGCAGAAAGTTAAGTCTGGGTCCGTGTCCCGCGGCGCGGAGTTGCCGGTACGGGCGGGTCAAGTTATGTCGTTCAGTAGGAAGCACTGAGACTGAGGTTGCGCCTCTTCAGGCTTCCTGCCTGCGGTGCAGGTTCGATACTACAACTTCCTTCTTTGCTGGTCTTTCTAGACTTAAATTTCGAGGTGTTCGTGTTTTTGTGGACCTGCCTTCGGTGAAGGTTCGTTACTACTACTTACTTTTTTGCCTTAAGATTTCGAGGTGTTCGTGTTCCTTGGACCTGCAGTCCAGGATTGTACATGGTATGCGCTTCTCCGTTAGTGTAACTACACTGGAGCGGTTCCCGTTATATCGTTGTAATGCGTTTCGTACCCGGAGGTTTACAGTACGTGGTTTATTTTCTGTAAGGTTTCGGAGGTCAGGTGGGTGGCGAGATACATTGATTAGGGTCTTGAGTGACACGACTTAGTCTTTGACTCGTCTGTAATTCCAGTGCCAGACTATAAGGCCCGGTTTGCCATTTACACGTTGTCGGTTCCGCGGCACTGAGTGTTCATTAAATTGTTAGGGAGGGGAGTGTCTTGCGGTTCGACTGCACGGGTGGGCAATCTGCGTGGTGGGGACAGAATTGCCTGTTAGAGAGCCTCGATTTTTCGACTGTGGTCTAGAAGGATATACATTATGCGGTCGAGTCTCGTTTATGAAGTAAAAGGTGTTCGGGTATTATTTGTGTGTGTGTGTGGGGGGGGGAAGGGGGGATGAGGAGGGGGAGCAAGGAGGAAAATACACATGGAACTCGCAATGACAAGAAACCAAGTGCGTGTCATCTTTGGTTGAGGTCGAGTTCGAACAAAAGAACGATGGCGTGATTTGCGGGGAAGACGAATGCAAAAGGAACACAGAAGCAGACGAATTTGTACACCGTATAGTGATGTATACTCCCTGTTGCACCAAGAACAATAGCTAGTTTTGAGAATTGTTTATATGCTGTGCGCAGTAGTCCTTATAAGATTGGTCTATTGCGGCAGGAAACGATGCTTTTGCCGTTTGGAACGTGTACATCTTTATGAAATAGCAAATAGGTGATCTAAACTATAATGAACTTACATATGTCTTAAATCGCCACATAAAAGAGTGAATGACTCTCCTGGAGGAGCCGGACTTCCCTTTTACTATACGGTTCTTGCGGTGGATACGAGTATAGTGTCTACAAAAAGCTTCACAGTAATTGTTTCATTTAATTTTATTATAACTTCTTTCGCACCTCAATATGGTTTGTATGACTTGTTTTTAATTTTTTCTTGTCTGTGTCTGGTTATTTTTATTTTTATTTTATTAAAGTATGCAATGAAACGAAACCAACTAAGGTTTAAACGTTGGGTTCAACGGATCGCTGGAAAACGGGGTTTGTGCAGACGCCGGCGACGAATGGGTCTGTGCCGACGGTGGGGTGGACGGTGCAGACACCTCCGAACCGGTGGCCAGACTCGCGAGGCGTCTCAGGCGGGATAGCATCTGCGCGTTCGACCGCGGCGACATCGACGGCTCGCTCCTTTCCTCCGGCGAAGCTGGCTGAACCTGTTCTTCTGGAGGGGTCGTGATCGGGTTGAATCTGAACAAGATTGCGAGATTGAAAGGAGAGTTTTAGGCGTGTCTGATCGCAATATGTCCAGTGCTGCACCATAAGCTGTCATTCTTTTATAACCCAGAGAAGCGGAAACGTTGGTTCGTCTAGGTTGCCTCAATTACCTTCATTTTAGGATGATGACATCGCTGGTAGTACCCGATGCCGACAGCACGCGGTCACGCGAAAGATACAAAGAAATAGTCGGAAACAAAATGCCGGCACATAGCACAGCCAACGCCAAGTGCTTGTTCCGGAACATGCTCGTTCACACACCCCAGAACGAAGAAGAAAGGAAGCGTTCAGAACAAAAAAAAAATCAGATGTCACCACTCTATACAAAGCTCACGTGAATGCTCCCTAGGTTAGTTGTTCGAGAAAACATGCAAAGCTACGCGCGTTGCGCAAAAACGCTGAAAACAACTCAGGTCAAAATTTTATTTTTGGAACAGTGTGTAAAGCTGTTTTTTTAGAAAGCGCTAGCAAAGCGTTCAATATGAGACAAATGAAACACTTCGTTCACCGTTACCATGGACTCGAGTAAATTATCATATGCTGTTGAGAGAAACGAAGTTTGCTGAAGAACTTCCATCACACCCACTTGATTATAAAGACCCTGGTATTAACACGTCCCGTGCGAAGACCACGAAAAACGAAGCGTGCTTACATTGATGCCTAGAAAACAAGTTCACTATGATTATCGAGGCCTGTGCCTAGGACAATGAGCGCCACAATTTATGCGCTCAGCCGTGTGGCCCCTGTCATGGTTTCTGGCGATAAGATTTACCTGACCATTAGCGCTTGCTATGCTCCTTATACAGATCTTGCTGATTGGATCTTAATGATGCTTACATGGTGAAAGAGGAATGGTGGTTCATTTTTTTTCTGAATAATAAAATACTTAACAAACTTATTATTACGGACGTTTCGATGTGAAGAGTGACGAACGGGACTCGACATCTAACGCGTAAATAACAGGCTAAGTCTATATAAAGTCACTGCTGATTATAAAATCAAATCTTGACAATTTATAGGTCTTACTCTTTGATCACGGCGTCGGGTGCTTTTAAGAGCTTCTTCCTGGGTGATTGAAAGAAACATCGTCACGTGTTACTAGTGCCTATCCCACTTCTGAGTGGAGCGCTTTGTACTTACATGCGAATTGACTTCGCTCTCCTGCAAAAAAGAAAACAACACGAGTACGAATTTTGTTAATTAGTTGTCCGTGACCAATCGTAGTGAACGACGCGTCAATTCCGATTAGCTAAGGCCCTTCACTTCCTTCCACGGCCATATTATCATGTGAGGACGCCTGGATATCCACCCTGGGAGGTGACAGGTTCTTGACGCGGCGATTCATTGCAGTGGCTTTTTTTCTTTCTATTTTTATACTTTGGTGCTCAACCTCCGTTAACAATGACAGAGCAGATTATCTGTCTCAAAGACATGATCCGTTGTTGTTTGCTTTATTAATAATGTGGATCGTTCAGTACAGAGAAAACTGGGTAGCAATACGAGCCTTATATATTCACTTTTGCCACTACCGGTTTTATATAGGCTTAGAAAATCCTGCTAAGAGGTACCTACTTCGTAACATCAAATCTGGCCTTTCTGTTTCTCATTCGTTTCGCAGTTTAAAGTCGTCTACATTACAAAAGTCACATAAAAGTTAAGTGGGGGGTATTACTCTAATAAGCCGTTGAGTACGCCCGTCCAAGAGCGTTTCTACACTGGTAACAAAAGCACTCACTCCGCTGCTTGTCGTCGTCGTTTTTCGTCAGCCGAAAGTGGGGCAGCCGCAGGTCTGTCCGAGTAAAAAAAGAAGTCTGGTGAACCAGTTCTCAATGCGCCTGTGTTTTAATTGAGAATGTCATCTTCATTGTCGATTTTCACAGTGTCGAAAACCCCTTAATACCCTCAAAAATTTAGATATTTGGTCGGTGTGGTAGATAAAAATTCAGTATCAGGCTAAAAAGATTGGGTTGTTTTGGGGGTGAGGTGCTGAGGTGCATGCAGTTCGAGCAACCTGAGCTGATATAGTGTTGAGTCCTGCTGTCCAAATTTTACAAATGTTTACACGTAGTATTTAATTACTCCTAATTTGTAAATAAGCTGTGATTCAATATCATAAAAAACTTATGACGTAGACATATGCGTGCTGCGATCGTTGATCCGTGGTTCAGTTTCCAGCATTAAAAAAGTACATTAGCTCAGTTATTTTGTTTTGATTTAGCACGTAGCTCAGGGTAAAACATAAAGAGATGCTACAAGCAAATTTAGGCGCCTATTTGTTGGTGTATTCATGTACAAGGAAGCAATGAGCAATATCACATCAGATACGCCAATCTCTTGTTGAAAAAGACACGAAAAGGAAGTTTAAAAAGAATTAAACGATTGGCAAGGAGCACCTGGTGGATGTCGCTAACGCCTGGTTCGTAATGCCCATCTAGAAACCTTGACAGCTAATGACAATAACTGTCTCGCCTTTGGCCATCACGAGAGGAAGAGGGGAGGGAAGAACTCCCCTCTCAATGATACTCTCTCTTATGTGTCCCAGACGTGGCTATAGTCCGTCCACAAGATTATAAAATATTAATCTGTCACTCAATATTTGTACAAAATCAGCTTTAGGGTTAGTTGCCGTGGCCCGGTCGCTCGCGCGCTTCGGCCGCTTCGCTGGATAGAAGGACTACGACATCCTCTCAACGACAGCCTGGCCGCAGCTTTGCTCGTCCCGAGACATCTACGTCACAATTGCGGCGGATGTCACGTGCTCTCCACTGGCTGCTCTCTGAGCGCTTGCCAGAGTGGGCCGTTTGTAACGAAAACTACAGCCATCAGGCTCAAAATAGAAACGTGCAATTATCATGTACGGATATTGTGGATCATACTCAGCCTATTTCTGAACACGACTGGTATATTTCAAATTTCGTTGAAGTATCCCTTTAAGGTAGCAGCTACAAATGGTCTGGGTATTAAGGAGACATAGGCGTACACATTTTGGTGATCAACATTACTTCTAAAAAATACCGGTAATTCAGCTGGGCATAAATTATAAAATACTTAGTTCTGTTAATTGTAACTATAAATTTACAGTCACTTATGTGACTCTGAAAGCGTAACAAAGTTATTATTACACTAAATGACATTTTATTATAAATTGTGAATTATTTAGTTTCTAGGAAAGTAACTAATTGCAACAACTTAAACATTGAAGAGGTAATTTTATTTATCGTTGATAGATATTGCGGTATTCGTCGTGGCGTCACAGGCTCGCGCGTATGTGTTAACATATTTTCCTTTTCGTCTACTTTTTTGCGCTGTCCCCTCTCTAGATGTACGTGAATAAAAAACAATAAAAGTCGTGACATTTTTTATTACTACTGACACTTCACAATGCCCGGTCAGTGACCAAAATTTAAAAACAAAAAGTGATAAGCGGAATTCATAGCTTCTAAGGCTGTTTTGATGTCAAACTTTCATTGTACTAGTTTAGAATTTTATTCCCATTCTCGAAGTACTTAAAATGTCCTCTGCACCATAACAATGGCACTCATAGTTCTTACTGGAGGTACTCTTTAAAAAAAAAAAACCTCACTATACCGCCAATAAAAGGGAAAAAGTACAAGGTTCGTATAGGTACTTACCCAGGTTCTGCCTTTTTACTGTAAAAAGAAAGGTGCACAGTTAGTAATAAAGTTGGAAATACGCGCAGAGAAAATATAGGCACAGCAACGTGCATTTTCTTGGCCCTTTGTTTCTTGTGAGTTTGTCTGAAATCAACAAGAAAATCATTGTTCATCAATCAGCATCGTCAGCTTTCACGTTACTCCAGGTCACAGTTGTGGTTAAGCCTTGCGCCGCTAACTGCGCTTACCTGGCGTAATTCCGCTCTGCTTAACTCAAAATTCGACCCGTCGAAGTTAGTACTGCGCGAGTGCCTTCGGCTAGCGTTTGGGATCCTACACTCTTAGAAGTATCTGGGACATCCTTCATCTTGACGCACAATAAAATAAAATTTATAGATTTTCTCTTGTATAGTCAGTTTAGTCTTATGAAGGTTCAGTTTTGTGTTCCAATTATCTCGCATCTGTCGATGCAAAGAAAGCGTCCTTGAATTTTGTCACTGAAAACGCGTGGTTATTGGACCTTGACACGTATCGAAGTCCTCATTAGCTAAGCTGGTGAAAATAATTAATATTGCGGTTCTCAATTAATTATGGCGCAATTTTACATGCAATACTTCGTAAGAGTGTGGGTGCCCTTTTAGGTATGATAATTTAGGGCGTGAACGTCATGAAATACACTTGTCCGATCACGTGCTAATTTAACGTATAGAGAACGTTTAGGAGAATTCACAAGGCGACATGGTCGTGCCAAAGTATGGCTCAACTGTTCTGGGAAATCAACGCTATTTTGTTTTAGGCTCCGAGACACAATATAACTATTAGAGATAACAGCTTGCCAGAATAACTTACAACTCTTCAAACTTCTGGCTGCAAACAAAATAACAGAATGTAAAGAAACAAATACAGACATGTCTAGCTAAGTGGTAGATTGAATCATTTTGTGTATTCTCGTAATAGACCCCTTTCGAAAGTCACGTGCCGATTATTAGAGGTTCGTAACCACTGCACAATGGTGAAACGACTGCATCGAGGAACGTGCAAGTCATTTCATAAGATAGCGAACGTGGGAGCGCGGCCAACACTACGAGCCGACGAGCCAATCAAACCGCATGGAAAGTGCAACGTCACTGCGATCATTACTTCTTTTAGTGGGTGTGTTTTTTTCAGTGTGCCGCGACGTTGAGGTTTTAGTCCGCCATTGTACAATGATTTTATAGCTGCCAACAGATTGCCGTATTTTGAAAGGGGTCTATTATTTTACGTCGTAAATGCAGCACATGGTTAGCAAAACTATTCGCTTTTGTCAGATTAGCTAGTGCAAGTTGAGAATGTTTCCTGCAATCGGAACTGGAAGCTACGCGCGTTCTTTCATTTACGCTTCACATTTACGATGTGTCATTCTGACTACAACGATCGTCTAGTTTCCCCACAAAGCACCGCGAAGAACGACACCCTGCGATCTGACCAGGATATTGACGAATGACGGAGTTGAACAGTGTAACATGTACCACAGCAGGCTTATAAAAACCAAGGAACTATGCTTAGAGACCCCCCCCCCCCCCCCCGCCTCCCGAAAGAACGAGCTCCGCTGCGTCACTGAGCATAAAGTAAGCATGTGGAAGGTCATGCTCAGTGAAGCAGTGCATGACTTATTTCTTGGTCAAAACAACTTTTTTTAGCTACGTGCCTAGCTTCCATCCAAGATCGTACTTCAAGAGTTATCTCAAGTGCTTTACAGGGGCCCTAAACTCGTCAAACACAAAGTTGGAGCCGAAAGTTCGCAGAGCGCGGCGATTGGACGCCGGCGACAAAAGCGCCAAGTCATCGTAGTAATAGTCCAACCAGCGCGCTCCATGAACTTCGGTTCCACCTTTGTGTTTGACGAGTTTAGAGCCCCAGGTGAGTAGACTTACTGGATTTTGAAGTACACGGCGTGCAAGTTCGTCTGCTTCTTTCGTACTTTGTGCGTTCACTTACCCCCCCCCCCCCCCCCCCCCCCCCCCCCAACGCGACCGCGTGCGTTTGCTTTCCCCCGATCCGATCCAATTACGGTGCGAACTTTTCTCCTTCGTCATCGCCCACTTTCTACGCATTTTTTTTTTTTTAATGTTCCCCTTTGCCTTTTGATTGGCATGCCCTTCTTCGCGCTTTGATGCACCAAATACGCCTTTTATAACACTTGCTCGCCGTTTACGCTCTACAACGCCTCTACAGGTACACTGCCCCACGACACACTTGAAAGGTAATTGCTGGTAGTCTCGGCTTCATGACCGTTGGAGCAGAGTGCCGATTGCATTCCGATTCGTTTAAGTCGGTAAAGGAAAACGATTGGTGATATTCGATATGTGTTTCGAGTGTGTCGCGAAAAATCATCTCAGCCAGTCCAGCATAATGAACGTATGACGTGGCTACAAGCTCCACGCGTTGGCTGCGCTCCTCGCGAAGGGCACGCAGCATGCACACGGCGTTCGATTGGACCCACTAAAGCCCCTTGATACTTCTTTTCTACAAGTAACGACGACCAATGCAAATGACAAAGCCCAATCCGCTGGAACAAAATGGCCGCATTCTGTTTCAACCTCTGTTGTGTGCCGCCATTCGCTTCCTGAAACCTGCAACGTCACGCAGTCGGTGCTTCAAAGAATGTCACTATGCGTAGGACACTCTTGTCTAGGGACTTTAGGCTCTGCTGGTTCGTTGTGTCCTCTTATGGTTCATTGTAAATTTCAGATGGGGTATAGTAAACTAATTTGTTTCATTTGTTGGCTAGCTTGCGTCTGTAAACTGACTGCGCACTCGTGAGCAAACCTTGGCATTGCTATATTTCTCACGCTGTCCCAGGTGTATGATCTCTTGGCATCTTGCAAAAAACCAGACTAGTAACAAAAAGTGAGTGAAAGTCTCGGGTGTTCAAGATGTTGAACGTTCACCAGCTGGCCTGCATTTTGTTTGTCATATAAAAACCCTAGCCCACTGCCTAACCTCATGTACCTTTTTTTTAGGGGGACATTTTTTTGTATGCGACACTATGTTTTAATTTCCTAGATAAAAAGCAATCAAAATGCCAGTGAACTGGTTTAGATACTACTGAATTCTGTCGGTTGACGACAGTTGCTACATCATCGGTCATCAAGGAAGAGCTCGTTTCTTATCATTTCCTGCTGCTGAAGTCCACACGTACCTCGCCCTAACGGGCTCTCCTTCGTAAGTGTAGCTTGTCATCGTGTAGAGATACTTGGAGGCCACGATGCATATGTAGATAGCGTAGAAGTAGACTGGAACCATGGTCATCATTGCCAGCCAGTAGCTGTTCTAATTAAAACGAAACACAAGAATTACAGCACAAAAAAGTTTTGCTCAGCCAGCCTTTTTTTTTTTCAAACGCAATTTGTTTGTTTTGTTTCTTTTGGGGGGGGGGGGGGGGGGGGGCGGGGAGGGAGGTGAGGGGGGGGGGGAGTTGTTTATTGCCCGGTGATGCACACAGAGTGCCAATTATTTGTTTGTTAGTCGTTTTATTCTCGTTCTTAAACAATACTTTCAATATTGTCGTTTTAAAGCACCCACGCAGTTAGAAGTATTCACAGAAGGTCGCTCACGCACATCTCATGCCGCAGAAATTGTTTCAAGCATTCTTGAGCTTCGATCAACACTGAAGAATGGAACCAGCTTCCTCAAGAGGGTGAAGTTCATAAGGGTGTTCAAGAATTTTCTTGCAGATAAACTAAAATTTCTTGGAACGCTGAATCTCGAGATTCTATATCTTTGTCCACTGTTTATGCTGTCATTTTGCACATACTATTTTGACTGTCAGTGCGTGCTCTGTTCTGCTGCGCTAAATTTGAATTATTTTCCTGTTTTTACATTTTCATTGTACCACATCCTTGTAATTTTATATCACAAGGTTGTTTTTCTTGCTCCATAGGCTACGTCTTGTGTATCATCCACACCTGTCTCAAATCTCTACCGAGAGCCAGTAGTAGCCTAGATGAAGTTAAACTGAGGAGCAGGGTAGTCGGTATCATTCATCATACGTCATGGATATTTCCTAGCAAAAAAGGCCCGAGTCATTTTTGCCGCCGAAGCTCTATCGCCATCGCGGCGCTATACGCTCCGTGCGGAAACTATAGGGGGCGCTCTGAAAAACGTGCGTAGCGCCGCAAGCGGAGGAGCTGGCGTTCGACTCTGAGGCGCGCTCAGCAGCCTGCGGCGCCTTTTCGCGTGCGAAGTTGTGGCGGCAGAAGCGCGCACGGACGGAACTTTTGCTTTCTGAGCCGATAAGTTGAGGGTAACGTCGCATGAGTGCTGGGGCAGATTTGAGAGGGGCATTTAGCTGTTCTCTGCTTCTTATATACTGAGTTTGAGTCGTTATTAGGGGTAATTTCTTTAGTTGCGGTCGAAAAAGGGGTTTGAGCAATATTCCAAAAAGCAAGACGGCCGCCACCATAAATGCTCTCAGTGGGAAATCTATTTCGCTCGTCGCTGTAAACCTAGGGCTGGGATGATGATATTTGGAGGCGAGTGAGATGTTCACTAAGTCTGTGCACTAAGTGGGCCAAGGTTTATGAAGACAGCAGGTGTGAAAGTTGAGGTTCGAATGAATAAAGGAATAAAGCTGTCAGGAATACCCAGTATTGGACCCAAAATGTTGTGTCATAACCGGGCTGTGCGAAGTGTAGATTTGGACGCACAGGCTATTGGACATGATCGTAACTTGACGCAACAGTTATAATAACAATAATAGGTGGCATAGGGAAACCAGGTGGAAATTTGGTTTGGGCGGCGTAACTGAAAGGGAAACGGTTTTGACCGTGAAAGGGCTGTCAAGAGAATACCACTCGTCGTGGGAGATGGAGACTTTACAGGTAGGAAGGGACTAGTGCACTGTACTTCCCATTGAAACAACGTTAGGAAAGGTGGTTTCAAAGCCGAGAAAACCAAGTAGCCGGCCTACACACGGTTTGGCCGTCCAAGGCATTTGCGGTCAGCTGTTGTGTAGTAATCTGGTTGTGCGAGGTGCTGATTTTCGGCACACAGGTACTTTGACAACAGTAACTTGACAAAACACTTATTATACCTAGAAGAGGTGGCATAGTATACCAGGTGGAAATATTTTTGCGCGGCGGAACTAAATTGGAACCGCTTTTGACCGTCAAAGGCTGTCAAGAGAATACCACTCATCATGGTCGGGAGGTGCACACTTTACAGGTAGGAAGGAACCAGTGGACGGTACTTCCAGTTCGAACAACTTTGCGATAGGTGTCTCTAAAGCCGTGAAAAAAGATTGTTGTCTACAAGACAAGGTGTGTCAGCGTTTCCACATCCAAAAGGAGGCTGATCAGAAAAGAAAGCATACCACATAAACTTCCATACTCAAACATCGATTGTCCACTGTTTGCAAGTTTCATTGTAGTTTTCCTTAGATTCATATTTGTCACTTTTTGTACCGTCCGAATCTTTCTTCGTGAAGTACAGACTGTGTGCCATACTGGTCCGGAAATATCATCGACACGTACGATGGGGACGAAACTTCTTTGGAGGGCATTCCTTCAACGAAATTCGCACTGCATACCCGCGAGTGTGGGATGGCATTTCAGTTCGAGCTGAGATATGTATGCGTTACTGGTACGAAAACAAACACAGAGCGCAAAGCGGTAGTGTAGAATATGTCAGCCGTGCTGATACAGTGGCAGACATGATCGGGAGACCAAATTTCTCGCGTCGTACGGCACGGGTCCATCGTTGTCGCTGTCCCACGAAACATCGGCGAGGTGAAAAACTGTGAAACTTCGTCCCCACGAGATACGACGCATAACTATTGGAGTACTTAACGACGCAGCAGTTCATGCTGTCAACCCAGCGCAACCACACCGCTCCGACTTCAATGGGTACCAATGTACGCGGCGTGGTTTCGTTTCGCTGGGGCTCTCACTGCCTACCTTCGGTAACGGCCGCGCGGCGGCGCGCCGGTCGCATCGCACGGAGTGTATAGTGCTGTAGTCACGGACAGAATGAGGACGACATAAAAGAAGCTTCAGTAGCTCGCTTCCGGCTAGCTTCCTTACTTCAATAACAGATCAGCGGTTCTTCTTTTTTTTTTTTTTTTTTTTTAGTTTGAGCATGCACGCATTGCAAAAAAGCACGACGAAAGGCAGGGGTAGCCAAGCAATTGTTTTGTATTGTCGCTGATTTGCCTTCAAATGGGCTGAACACACCGATAGACACGGCTGTACCAGTCCCCCAGGTATTGTGTGAAAAGGAAATATTTTGGCAAGTTACTGAATTTTCGAATTTCGTTCTCATCGTTTCTCAAATTGAGAGCCTCGACTGGCAACACTAAAGAGTGACGACAGAAATGGTACGAAGTGCGCAGTCAACCACGTTCCCAACTGGTTGCAAAACGTTTGATGGAGAGAAAATAATCATTATAAAGGTCATTCATTGAGAAGCATGATAAAAGAAACGCTAGACATACTCTGTTTAAGGCTAATTGCGCGACCTGAAAGGGTATACCATTTGCGACGTCACACCACGGGAGAGCGCGTGAAAATTTGAATGGTGGTTTCGGCATCATCTTCATTTACGGTTTTCTCGATAGCTATTTTGAATTTCGAAATAATATATGGCATACCGTAAGAACTAAAATACCGCTATTCTGAAAATAAAAAATTGCATAATTAGCTTAGAAAAAAAAAAAAGCTCGGAGTTTTTTTTAATATGCCCGGCGTCCGAGGGAGACGCTCTGCTGCTTTTATTTTGCTACAAACTACAAACGTTTTTAACTCCAAGCTTCGAAAAAAGAGATCTGACTTGTGTTTCATCAGTATCGTGGGGCAGTCTCTACTCATGGAGCCCGTCTTGTAGGTTGACAAATATTCTATAAAACGATTTCACGTGACGCACTCCCGGGTCAAAATATTGCCGCGCGCAGATGGCCAATTAGGCAGCGCGCGCGTGGCCTAACGGTTATCCTGCCTGCCTCCCACAAGAAAAGCCAGGGTTCGATTCCTGAGAGCGACGTGTCTTCTGTTTATCCCTGCAATTTAGTGTTCTGGTAATTTCGAGAATCCTGTTGCTTGTTCGAGGTCTGAATGTTCTATTCGTCGAACTTTCCGCGCCGATTATTCCGGAAGACCATGCAGGTACCAAAGGCTCCGCGTGGCGAGCTCGAGTTAGTTTCGCCTAAGCGTTCGATCCTGCTGCTTCGCCGCCTTCGACGCCCGCGACGCTCTTTTGTTATCGTTTTTTCTCCTTTTATTTTTGGGCACAAGTTCGCCCATTAAACCTTCAGTTTACTAAATCATTCGCCGCCTCATCACTTGTCATTCGTGACAATATTGCCGATATCCACTTTGTCGAACTTTTGTTCCATTCTTCTCTAAGAACGGAAGCAGTGTTTTTTCAGCTCGCTCGAGCTTCGCGTAGTGCCTTACTGTACCTAAAGCCTCTCGATGTGTTTGCGTTTATCTTGCAAGTAGCGTCAAATGCACCCGTGTCTCGAGCGGCCTTGGAAAGCAAATGGCGTCAAATCCCCCGCTGGTGGCACGTGTCTTGTGCGTTCCCACAACAATGGTTGGCGGTACTTGTAAAAAAACGCCCTTATCAAGGAGTTTTAACTGCATACCAGCCGCGCTTGTCGGCGATATGAAAGACATCACCCTGTACGCGAGAGCTCTATACGTATCACCCATAAAATGACCCTTGCAGATGCCGCCTATCTGGCTCCGACGTATAAAATAATGGAGCAAACATGAAATCATGTGACAGAAATATGTCCCTATCTACCCTTTCTGGGTTTTACAGACAAAGAATCAACTCAGTCTGTGCAAAAACTATCTCTAATCTGACTGAAACTAAGCATAATTTCTTCAAAACTCGAAACCGAGAACAAGCTTGGAACCATTCAAGGTCGCGGAATTAGATGAAAAGAACGCTCTTTCATGGTGGAAATATCAATACGCCACTCCAGCATGATGTTTTATTTTTGTTTTACATGAAAGGACCCGACATAAGTCTGCTGATTGACGCCGCAGGGGACACTGGTGACTTTAGGCAAGCCAAAAGGAACAAAAACAGGCACCTGGGTCCGAGCACAAGGAGTTGCGAAATGGCAGGGACGAAGCAAGGGTGTTTGTGCAAGAGACGATAACTTTGCACTCATTTCCTGCTAAAACGTTACATTTCGCAGTACTTTTTTCTTTCCTGTAGAGACGTTATGAATGACAACGTTTGCTTCGTCAGGGCATAACGTGCGTGCCAGGTTCCTCTGTGCAACACTATTGTGATGCAACACGAAATACATTATGTGTTGTCGCTGTCCTTGCCACAATAGTGCCAGAAATCGGACGCATTCTTGTAGTGAATGCAGGTTACGCGGGCAGAGAGTGATGGAGAGGAGGAGATGAGAGCGCACAGGAAGAAAACCGACATCTCGATGGAATAATTAGTGAGTAGACCCAAAGCTAGCTGCATTCGTTTCCACTGCACTGTTCGAAACGCGTTCAAACGCGAACGCCAAACTCAAGACGCCCGAGTTCCGTCTTATAATGCGTTAGAGGAGTGCAGTGGAGAAGAAGGGAGCTTTTGTCTCCACTGCATTCTTCGAACGCATTCGAACGCGAATGCCAAACGCCGGACGCCTGAATTTCACGTTTTCACGCGATCGACGAGGGCGGCGGAGAAAAATACAGCTAGCTTTGCGTTTGATCACTAATCATTCTATCCAGAGCTCGGTGTTCTGACGTCCCCGCTCTCTTTTGTCTCCTCCACTTCCTTATTGTATTCCCGGGTACGGTTAGTTTCATTTTTATTATTCTACATTTGGTAATCAGTACGCCATATTGCGACTTTATTACGTTATCCTTGAAGAAGAGCTATCAAAGTCATATATTATAGTCCGATAAATGACGCAGCCGTCTGCGAGAAGCCGATTCATTAACTGAATGTTAGCAAAAATATAATTATTATAAAGTAGAAAAAAAGAGTGTCATAAAACTGATACTTGAGGAACGCGACTATACCTCATTTTACGGATACATTTAGGAGTGCATCTTAGTATCTGAGATATTTTAATAACTACAACTTACCACGTAGTCAAGCAAACCGTCACAAAGCAGAGTAAAGTAAGTCTGGAAGATACTCTGGATCCGGCTACAATTGCCAATGCTGTCAAACTGCGAGGAGGTAGACGTATGAAATGATACTTTTTGGGTTAAACGATAAACCGCACTTAAATTCAATTCAATTCAGTATTTTACTTCTGGTCTGAGAAATCATAAGTACGGCAATTAGGAATTCAGAATGCTAATTACTGGTAAAATCGCTTACGTTTTTTGAGTGGCTGAAGGCCAACGTCAATACAGTATATACACGAAATAGAATATGTACTGGGAGGCTTATCTTAGTCTCGTGTACATAATGCCTAATTGGAAAATATTTTGCTGGAGATTAAGGACCGCGAAAACCATAATATTCGAGCAAAACGTATAGAGCATAGCTCCGAGTGAACTAGTTGAGAATAGGTTAGTTCGCTCCCGCGTGTCAAAAACCAACAAGAACTAAGAAAATTTTATACGCACTGTAAACACTCAATTCGGCACAACTTTATTTTTATCGTCTCCAGCGGTCACGCCCAGGGAGGAATCTATGTCTGCAATTATCTCTTATAAGCAATTCCATCGTCCGCACAAGAAAGTATTTTAAGACCAGTAATCCTCATTTCGAACATGCGCTCCTCTAAAGAATATGGACATTCAGCTTCTTACGGTATCGAGTGAAGAGGAGATGTCTTTCTTCAATTTGTTGCACGTGTCCAGGGTATTATCGAGGAAGGCCTGAAAGACAGCGTATACGATATTCAAGGCATATGGCTCTCTTAGAATGGTAGAAAAATCGAAAAATGAAAGACGGCTTACTTGTTCCACGACGCTTTTGAACTCATGAGGTGCTGTCTCTGTCCAGTTGAACAGCTTTAGGTCTTGCGTTATCTGCGCCTATGGAAGCAAGGTACACTTTGGCTGTGGGCTAGAGCTTTCAGAATTCAACGGGCCTGGACACTTGGATACTCCTCGTTAAACATTTGTGTTTTTTTTTTTTTTTTTTTTTTGCATAGTCTTATTTCCCATGGTCTCCTTTCAGTGAGGTACATTGCCTCAAGATGAGCTTGGAACACAATATGTTTCTTCTTCTATAGTCGCTGAAAAGGTGATAATGGCAGGGAGGAGATGTACCCGCATCCAGCAGGCGCTCCTTGCCTTCGACAGCGCTTCGGCGTCTCGTTCACCTCTAGAGTGCGTGAGAATGAACAAAGCACGGCGGAAGCCATGGAGCGCGTACAGGAAGCCAGGCGTTCGAAAGACACGCAGTGCCGTTCTTATCGTGACGGTTACTATAGTCAGTTTAACGAATGAGAGGAGGAGTAGTCATGGAAGTCTAAGGGTTATATAGAGTGCCTGTGTCACGCTTAGCGAGGTGTGCCACGCTTACCGTCATTTCCTCAATGAAACGTTGATTATCTCCCATCTGAAATGAGAAAGCGGAAAGTATCACTTAGGGTAATGTAACACCTCTGAAATTACAAGGACATTCAATGTGCGTCATAATGAAGGTCATTATTCTCGCGCATATTAAGAACAAGCTCTCGTATGCTGCGTGACAACAACATAAATATTGATGGGGTAGAATGTTCGTTTATATATGCCCATTCAACGTGCGTCCCAGCTAACCACAATCGTTGCTCTAGACATTAAAAAAAGGAGAGCTAATTTTGATCATGCGCTGAAAACAACCACATCAAAAAGTGAAAGGCCGAATTGGAGCGCAGCTCTTGAGGAGCAGGAGGGAAGGGTATTGAGGGGAGGGTATACCCCTCCTCCCTCCTCCTCCCTCGTGATCTTGCCTGCTACTCCTCTTCCCCTCCTCCGCTCATCCTCCTCTACCCCATCCTTCTCCTTCACCTCCTCCTAATCATCCTCCCGGGGGTCACATGACCCCCTCCCCTCCCCCCCCCCCTCCCCCGAGATCACATGACCCCCGGACCTGGGGAGTCACGCGACCTGGGGGGTGACGTGACCTTACGGTTACGCCGACGCCGCTCAAGTCGGAAACGGGCGCCTAAGAGTTGCGCTCTAAAAATGAAAGCCGTTTACAACTCCCTGTAAGGTCGAATTGGAGCGCAGCTCTTGAGGAGGAGGAGGGAAGGGTACTGAGGGGAGGGTATACCCCTCCTCCCTCGTGATCCTGCCTGCTACTCCTCCTCCCCTCACCCTCCTCCTCCACCCCCTCTTTCACCTTCACCTCCTCCTCATCCTTCAACCTCCTCCTCCTCTATCTCATCCTCCTCCACCTCCCTCCTGCTGCTAGGGGGTCACGTGACCTTGCGGTTACGCCGACGGCGACGGCGACGTCGACACCGACACCAACAGCGACGCCGACGCCGCTCGAGCCGGAAACGGGCACCCAAGAGCTGCGCTCTAGAAATATTTTCAGTGCAGAACTCCTATAGGTATACCTCTGTCATAGTAAATTGCGCATTTCCAACGGACAAGAAAGCGCTTCAATACATATGCTCTTCTTATATGAAACTATCGCCGTGTGTTAATAATGCAGAGGTGCAGACCTTGACGTCTTGCCCTTTTTACTTCCTGAGTGTATATTTCCCTACAATGTACTCGTAGTGCTCAGAAAAGTTGTCTCTTTTCAGTCTGCTTAGTGGTTAGGAGGGAGATCGGTATCAATTTTCAATAATCACCCTTCAGAACAGTACATGGCCAAAGTTCTTGACGCCTTCCTGCCACTGAGAATGCACAATTAATTTTTGCCACCCTTTAGTGGCAAACATTTTAAAAATACAGATCATTAGAATTCAGAATGTAATTCAGAAGTCTACTCACAGAAATAGAAGGCCGAGAGGAGGTTGGAGAAAGCAAATAGTAAAACTAGAAGTATACATCTACCAATAGAATAAGATGCGGAAATTAATTATTATATCTATTTTATCCTAGATTGGGAAGGGAAGTGGAAATTGTAAAACCGCTGCTAGTAATCTGAAGAGCCACGGGTATTTTTCATTCGTAACTTTGGTATTTTATTGCTCCGGTTTACTAGAACCATCTCCAACAGACTTCCTGCTTTCTTTTAACAATGAAGTTGCCGGCATAACTCCTGCTGTTCAAGTCCCTCCTACATATGTAAGATTTTAATTACCGCGGGAAGGCCGCCAAAGTGTCGTGGTGACTATTTAATGGTTGTTTTAAATTTAAGAAAACTAAATTTATGTGTTGCGACCCTCAAGTGTTTTCTTTTTGTTTTGTTTTGTGTTTACAACTCAGTGCAGAAACGTATGTTTTCAGTGGAATTTAGTATAGCAACAACAGCTGTGTGAACCATGGCGGAACGTCGGAACAAAAGATTAGACATTACACTTTATTTCTTGAAAGTGTGAATATCGGTTTTAACATTGAAAGCAATAAATATTTTTATAACTTATCTGCGATTGGTTTCGCCTGTCTCTACACATGACAAACTATTATCACAGACGTTTGTGAAACAACCTTTTGCGAGAAAGGGACAACTTACCAGAAGGTCCATTGCCTCAAATTCTGTTTTAAAGACGAGGATATTGTTCCCACGAACGGTGATTTTCAGGATTAGGTCTTCCACCTCAAATATGTGTTGCTTGCTCACATCCCGCTCCAAGTCAATTGCTCTCTGCAACACGGAGTATTGATTCAAGCGACATGCTTCTCATCGTCTAGTAGACGATAATTATTGTTATGTTTATAAATAGGTAGCCCCGGCCAAATATTTCAGGGTTCTAAAGTGAGGCAGAGGCTCCTGGGTGTTGGGGTAAAAGAAAATTAGTATTTTAACCTTCGGCTTTACGAGTTAACAAACCTTGACAAGACGAGATGTGTCGTTTAGGCCAAAGAGCCTAAACTTGCTAAAAAGCAACATGGAGTCACTGAAAGTCCAGTTGAAGTAGGAAGCAGCAGAACAACACACATTCAGGTGGGTTAAAATAATTGGGCCGTCACTTAAAACATACGTCGAGCAGTCCTTTTTTTTTTAATTCAATGCGATATATGCTGGCTCAAATAAGGATTTAACGTTCGCCATACTAATGATGGATATGAGCATGCATCCCAACAAGCGCCCTACTTTCGTACGCCAACGGCAAAGAGAAATGACTTTTTGACCTCAAAGTTAGTTTCCAATTTATTTCAGTTTTATTGCTGTAAAGAACAAACAAAAAAGCTGTTTAGTACGAAATGGTAATTTCATAAGCCCTGTTATAAAGGTTTCATCATCACAGGGCTAATAAAATCTTATTGTCAAAAATTTAATAGAGAAACGTTCAAAATAAACACTAACGCTGCAGTTGTATCTAATCTGCCTGATGTTCTACTAACGGGTTGAATATGTAGGCATCGTATCCGTCGCTTGAGAGCCTCTTCAACTTCTTCCTTCATCAGCGACAAGAAGAGAGTCATTAGTTGGTTACCGAAAGGGACAAACTTAAATTCAGGAAGTGGAGTATTCGCCGCTATACAGTGGGATTTTGCTCATGGTTACGTGTTTTACAAGTAAATATTTCTTATTTGAAGTGTCCACCATGCATAACACCCTCGTTTAGGTCACAAGGTACAACATACGCGTTAAAAATGATGCTCAGCGCTTATATTTAGGCAAACTCCGCTTGTTAAATTTCTCAGGTGATGATTAACATAATGGCATTAGCGATAAGTCACCTGAGCAAGTGCAACATGGTGCGTTGGGCCTACGCTTTTGAAGATGAACTATTCCTAGTCAACGGAAGTGAAAGCGAATAAGAAGCGTCAAAGTTAGCAAAAGTCGAGTATTCTTTAAAGTTGTTATGACACGCCAAAAATAAAATATTAGATAACTATGCTGCTAGGACCCATTGCATGTTCCTATAATCCTGTTGAATTTATTCTGTAAATGGCGCGACAGTTTCGTGGGTTAATCGATTTATATGCGGGTCCCTCGGATCCGCCTCATTCGAAAAGGTCGCCTTGGCTGGGAGGCTGGTGACGTAGTCAGCCTCCCGCCTGGCGGGAGGCTGACTTGGCTCTCTTGGTCGTCTCGAGCTTCAGCTTCCTCCCTTACCTTCCGCGTTTTAAGCATGCGGTCCGTGACGATTACGTCTACGGCATTGTTTGTAAAAGTGTTGGACATTGATCGCAGCAGCGATGAGAGTGATTGCTATCAAGAGATGTTGGAAGCTGTTCATTTTGACTGCGACTCGCTGACGACCAGCTTCAGTGACGGCGAGTTACGGACGAACTCGCCGTGGTCGCCGTCGTCCGGGAATATCTCGCAGGCGCATGTAGGTTGGATGGTCAACGGGACGCGGGCGAGAGCCAGAATAGCGTTTGGGATGCCGAGTTGCGCGAGCGGTTTTGATCGTACCGCGGCGAGGAGAGCTTCGGCGATCATTGGAGCGCCTAGGATGACAGAGTGTTCATGATCACGAAGTTTATGGAAACCAAGGGTGTGTCTAACTTAAGCAGTGTTACCTGGACGCCAGATGATATTGATCAAAATTTGTAAATTCAATATTGCAATTATCAGAGCTCTAAAAATTGTATAACTTGGTGTATATACTGAGTAGCCTATGAGCATTCCAATTTAAGAATAGTTCATACGTTTAATTTTTTGTCATAACCCCTTAAGTATACAAAACGTCCCTAATATATCCGGGGAAAAAACCCGGTAATTTTAGCTAAATTTATCAATCCCGCAAACATGGGTCAGCTCTGAAGATCTTCAAGAGGTTGGAGGCAGTCAAATCACGTCTTCACTTACCCCGACAGCCACCTCGAGGTCTTTTGAATGTATTCCCGCCAATCCGGCTAGTCCCACATGTTCTTTGCAGTGCCTGAGGAGTGAGTGCCATATTTTATCAGTTCCATATTCTTTACTCAACTTTGCGTTCAAACAATCGGGGAAAAAAAATTTCAAGGAATCAATAACTTCCGTCTGATGGCTTATAACTGTAGTAACTGACACCTTGTTATTTTCACGCGTCTTGCTTCGGCATTAGTATCCGCTAATAGCGTGATCTCGATCAATGGCTGTGTAAAGTATTCGAATGTTCTAGCCTCGCTACACCGTGTTTATTACACTGCAAGTGCCTTTAGTTGTATCTAGCGTTGACACAGACACACTCACAAAAAAATAATCACAAAACGTTTTTGTCGCACGTCAAAAGGAGGTGTTTTGTTTTCTAAAACCACAGAACGAGGATTCATCACCTTAGCATAAGCATAAACAATATAAATGCGAGCCAGGCTTTTAATATAGCGCTCCATCACAGCGTTTCCGCTGCATCATCTTTGTCTGCATCGTATAGTAATTCGCTGATTTAAGGCGTACGGCTTTAGGCATGAAAGATTTTGAGTTTCAAAAAGCAGCTTTCATGAAGTAGACTTAATTTGCATACGGAAAACTGTATACATGGTGGAAGTGAGAATAAAGTTTACCCTACTGAACACTTCTTAAATGATAGCACAGCCTTGGATTGGCATTACATTGGTAATCATGGCTGTAGTCTTTCCGCTAAACTGCGCCTTCTTCAATATACATTTCTCCCTACCGAACTTGCCTTCCTTGACAAGAAAAATTAAATATCACCTCTAGTATGGTGGTCTACCTCACGTGCAAGCTATTTATAAATATAGTGCGTTTCGTATGCGCACGCCCGTATCAAAACAGGGACATAGATTTTGAAATGCTGATTAGAAAATTCAGTTGGAGTCCCTTCTAGTTCCTGAATAACTTCACTTTCAGCAGTCAATCTGGTGGACTGAATATGTTGACCTCTTTTGGGTCTTTGCAAATGCCGAGTGTTGCGGTGTAGCCTGTACTGAATATTATGGCCGGTAATCGACACTGGCGAGCAGTATAAGGACACTTGTGACAAGCTAATGAGCTAGACTCCGAAATGCGGCTAGTCGGTTGGGTGCGATACTCACTTTTGTATAGTGCTGTACTTCAGTAGCTTGTCAACGTCGTAGCGATGTGTGGTGGCGTTCATCATTAGTGAAACTGTCTGTAATGATACAAATCGATTTCAATCTGATAACCTGTTGATTTTGTTCAAAAATGAAATGAGTTCGTGTTTCAGACCTACTTATCAGCCACCGGCGGCATCAGGTGCCGCGGCATCAGGTTATTGTCATATTTCCCTAGTGGCCTTAGGACCATACGGCGCCACCGCAAAGGAACGTGTTCATTGGGCCACGTTTTAAGCTACGGTCGTAATCAGCCACAAGAGGCTCAGGAACCGCTTTTTAGCCTCTTCTGTCGTAAGCAGTCGCAAGTGTGTGAATCAGCCAGTACGCTAGAGCTCGATCCTGCTGTTACGCTGACATCAACGCCGGCGACGACAGTTATTGCGTTTTTATTTTGACACACGTCCGCCACATTAAACCTTTAGTTTTACCAACTTCACTACAGTTCCTGCAGTTGTCATCCTTAGCAGTATGGCTTTTAGACAATTAAGACAACGAAAGCCTATTACCAAAGAGGACGTAGGCAGACATTACGGTACACCTGTTGTCTCTATTGCGTGGTAAAAAAAATCAAGTTTAACACGCTTGAAACCCTATTCTTAAAGGGGCACTGAAGTCGATTCTGAGATCGTCCTTTTGTGGTGACAACTCAATTTAGACGCTCTAATCATCCAAACAAACCTAAAACCCCAATCGTGCGTAGCTTATTTCTTCGTTAAAAGCGTGGTGAAAATTCGCAACACGCACTTTTTGGGAAGAAGTTTCTTCGGAGTAAAGTGGTCGACGAAGGGCGTTTGTCGTTAGTTGCAAGCGATGGCTTCGCCCGCGGAGAAAAAGAGGAGTCCTATCCGAATGTGTAGCTATCAGACTCTCTTCAAAACAAGTTATAATAAAATCCTTCAAGATCTGCGAGTATACTAGGGTTTTGATAGGTCCACACAATGTAGTCCGCGAGAAAAAAAAAAGAGTCCACATGTTTTTTTATTGCCCCGAGATAAGTAGGCGGTTTTTGTAATATAGGACTTGGTATATGCGGGAAATGACACATTTAAAACAATATAAGATCAAAAGCGACATTTTCCATAAATGACTTCAATGTCCCTTTAAGCACTTTTTTTCAATATATTTTAGTACAAGATAACTAGACATTCGCGATTGTATAACTTAAGATAGTGGCATCCTTAAAAGAAGTCACATTAGGGACAATAGCTTTGATCTCACGTTTCGCAGCGGCTTAGATAATTAACGTAACAACCCCACGGTTTGCATTTTGACCTATTAGTATAGTAACACATTTAATGTCAAATTTTTTAATAATAAAGTATTTCGTAGGTTATTTAATTAATTGCACGTGGTTATTGTCTGGCATCAAGAACATGTTAAAGATTGCCTGAGGAGGTATCTGAGATCTCCTAAAGATGACGACAACTCACTCTGCGGTTTGTAAGCATCCTAGAAATCCATAAATCATAACGATGCGCGGCCGATTTCCATATTAAAAACGCAATAACAAATCGATCACACCGAGGTTATCGTCGCCGACGGGTGGAGCATTGTTCAGGCAGCCAGGACTACATGTGACCAAGGAAAACGCGACATTTCATTGAGATTCCAAACGCGTTGTTATAGCAAAATCTGTGTGCTTTTGTAGATGATAAAAGCAAATAAGAGTAGTCGAAAATTGTTAATTCTTTGCGGAGAGGGAACATAATACTTTAATTATCGTCTCAAAAACAACACACTATGTTTCTTTGTTTTTTTTTTCTTTTGAGGGAGTGATCTGTCCGGTCGTCAGCTCTCGAGCACGCGCTCGCTGAATTGAGTCGTAGTCCGGGCTGTATGGCAACAAGCCGCGCGCATTCGAGATATCACTCCGCAGTTCCACCAGTAGGAGGCGCAAGGATACATCGCTTTCTATTGGCTGGCAGTGGTTCTGGTTTCGGAACATGCTCCTCTTATCGCCGAAGATGACCTCGGTGTGTTGCGATTTTAATGCGAAAGTATTAACTGTCTGATGAAGCAAACTGACGTCATCAGTTTGAAGCGCGAGAACGGCACCTAATTGCCTTCCGTTCCATTGGCTGGTGCGCGTCGACGGGGCTTCCATTGGCCGCTGCGCTCGTCAGTTTTCAGGACGGCTCACCCCAGGCGCTGCGTGTCCATCAGCGCCGCGTTAACACGGAGCGTTTAAGGTCACCAAAGGAGCGCACGCTCTGACCGGCGACGAAGAGTACGCAGCAAACGAAAAAGGAAGCGGACGAGCGGCTTGCATGCTTTCGCATTCACAACTCTTAAAAAATGCTTAGGTGTACCTCGATCTTTTTTAATTGTTTTTTTTAATATGGAAATCGTCAGCGCATCGTCATGATTTAGGAATATCTAGGATGCTTAGAGCCAGCAGAGTGAGTTATCGCCATATTTAGGCAATCTCAGAAACCTGCTCAGGGCACCTTTTAGCCGGATTGCCCTAAAATGTGCTGGTGTCATTTCATGTTTCGTTCGCTTCTTATTTCCTTATATACTATGAAAGAAGCAATGGGAATGTTTGCTTTCCTTTCGCGACACCTTTTCAAGTTTGAACTGTCGGATGATCATAAATGGATAACATTAATAAGTATTTTTGTTCTCATTAAATGTCAGCTCTGCGTTCATTCCCATATCCTATGCAAATTAGAACGTACTTTTTCTGACCTTACACATTTCCGTATATTTGAAGGTAAATACAAATTCAGAGTTTGAAAAATAAAATCACTCCCGCATGCTAAAGTGTACAAACGATCCAATTAATATAAATGCCAATAACGATTTTTTTAATTTTTTATCTAGCACCAATATATGGAGATTAAGTTGAATGGAAACATTATGCTCCATATTAGTCAATAAGCAATAACGAAAAGATCCAAATATTTTTTGTTTGTTTTTGTCCTGGTAAGGCAAAGTTCTTATCGGTAAGATTGCCCGTAATGATGAGCCCAAGATAGAAAATATAATAAACCGACGCCCCCACAGAACCTCCCAATAAAAGTTGCCCGTAGGTGTCCGAGTTTCTACATTTTGTTCCACATTTCTTGGTTTATTATAAGGGAGTGTCCGCCAGCTTGTCTGTGTTTCTACACACTGAGAGAGTAAAAAAGAACGACCTCTCAGGTCGTTCTTTTTTACACTCTCAGTGTGTGTTTGTTATTTCTTACGCGCATTTTCTGACTTGAAAGTTTGAAATTTCTGAAAAATGCTGCGGTAGCAAAATATTAAAGAAAGAAACTTACAAGGTCTTTCAAAGAGGCTGTGTCCCCGGAATCTTTCCCTCTCTGAACGTCACAAAGGTAGATTTCGCCGATGCAACCCAGAACCATAAATATTCCAGCGACTCCAATCACGGCTGCCGCACCAAAACTCATAAAGTAGCTCGTTCTGCAAAAGTCCCAAGAAACATTTTCAATCGCTGTGAAGGTTGACCCTCCCTGAATGTGTTGCTAACAGTAAAAATAAATATAAACAGGCTCAAGATTTTGTCACTCTTTTCATAATATGATATGATGTTGACCCCGTAAAAACGTAAGCCTGACAGTTTTCAAACGAAATGTAAACACAGACAAAAAAAAAACAAAAAAACAGAGCCTCAATCTTTTTTTGTGTTCTCGGAAACTGTACAATCTTTATTAAAGTTAGATGTTTCCACAGACCTAACTTGCTCAGGGCTCGCTTCAAAATAAAAGTTTCTGCACGTCGCTTAATCAAACTTTTCGCCTCTACGTAATGATTCAGTTACGTAAAAAAAAAAAAACGCTACGTTATTGTTTATGTGTTTTTGTGCCTATAGGGCCTCATTTCAAAGTAGACATAAAATGGGGTTAAAGGGTTAATACACTTGTAGATGTGTACGTGTCTTTTCAGTTATTTACAAACCTACGTATCCTTGCAGCGGGAGTGGATAGCAAAATAGCCACATTATACCAAGTTTTTTTTCACACCTATGATTTGATTTAAAAAGAAACCGCAATGGATATAACCCCGACTCTTGCAACTATTGAGGTATCTTTGTGTATACTGCATGCATCACAAAGACCTCCAATCACTTGTGAAGTGAAAGTCTGCTCATTCTTCGGCTGTGCGAAACAAAATTTTATATATATCTTAATGTATTGCATTGGTTTCTCAGGCTCATTCAAGTCTCCCTTAGACAGGAAACCATTGACAGCACCTCTATAATAAGATAATTGACAAAATTTACGGTATCGTGTAAACTGTGAATTTTGCTGCTCTAAACAAAAGAGTGACCAGCGGGACGACGTCTTAGCTGAGACCTACATCACGAGTAGGTAGCCGGCCAGGTTGGATAGCACGTTACGTTCCAGCGGGGACTTCGAGTTGTCGTAGTTCAAGTAGCCAAGCACGAATCCTCCCATCATGCCGCACATGCTGATCACCACAAATACAACGAATAACTTGATGAACAAAGACCTGCGTGAGAGTGAAGCAGACCGTAGAGACCTTGCTTCCGAAACAAGCAAGACATCCATTGTATTGAGTGCATAGCACTATTGACGAAGCATTGCTGCCTGCGGCAGCAGTAAAAAAAGAAATGGCGACGGACCGTAATCCTGGGTGCGTGTTTTTTCAAGAAAAAAATGAGACAAATTAGCTCAAATAGGGTTACACAAGGCAGGTGTTTCTGCCCACGGTGCAGAGCGCGTTGTGAAGAGAGTAATGTTCTTACTTTTATTTGAGATCGGATCTATATTCCTTTATACTCCTCCGCTATACTGATAAAGCCTGGCAGACCGCCTCGAGACGCGGCCGCCGAAAGTGAAAAGGTAGAGTGGCACACAACGGATGAGGAGAGGCCATATCCGTATATTGGGAGAGTTTGGCCAATAGGCAAAGCAAAGACCGCCGCCAGCGCCGAATATTCCCCCCGCGGTTAGAGCGTGAACTTAATATGCGACAACGCGTCGACCAATCAGCAAACCTCGACGTCACAATATAGAAAACGACATTTAAATCGTGAAATCGAATCATTAAATCTTGGTTTCTCGTTGACAATGGCGTCCATAGCAAATCAGCAGCAATGATCGTTGGGTAAACAAAGCGTGGACGGGTTGACTGTGGCTACAAAATAACTATTCAAATTGAGCTAATAATCGAGACAGTAGTCCCGCTTCTGCTCTTCTTTCTGGACAGAAATATGACTGGTGAGTGATCGCCAATCTGATCGAAGAGAGAAGACCTCGGTACCTCCGCTGACACAAAAGTGCTCTGCGCTGACACCCGGTTTCGCAGAGCGCAGTGAAAAGAAACATGCAACTTTTAGAATCCACAAGTCACAGGTGTCATGCTATCCTGCAAGCGCGAGCAACCCGGTTTTGTTCCCTGCTGCGCCGCTCGAGTGTTTGGACTGGGGACACGGTGTAAGGTAATGCTCTTCAGGTGAGGACAGCGCGCTCCTCGCGCAGTGCAGATAAAGTTCGCTTTTCACACTCTCTCTTTCTCTCTCACTATGGTTTCAAGTGGCGCCGGCAGATGACTCGTCGACCCGTGGGCACGGCAAAGACGGCTCGTGCCGCCTCATGCTCCACACGCGCAGAGCTCCATCGAGTTGTCGCTCGTGCAGAAAGACCACGATGCAACGTTGCTAGAACACTCAGTTGCGAAACTCGCCGTCGAAACTTGGGCCGCTGGCGTCCACCGAGACCGAGCTAAATACGACAATAGCGCCACTCTTTGTCATTTGTCTGTACTGTGGTCACCTTGAGCTTTTACATAGCATATTTTTGCGTTAAAACAAAGGGAAAAGACTCTTTTTGTATGAAATTTATTGGAGTTTAGTACAAAATAATAGGCGCGTGATGTTTCTAAAAATTTTAGTTTGCAGGGTTTTGCGGCACAATTAATATTGTTTTTATGCAACCATGCCTCAGCGGTACTTTCAGGTGCTTTTTGCCTAGGTGCATTTTAACTGCGGTAGTAATTCGCGGCGCGTCCGCTGGGGAGACGGGCGTGGCACCCCCTTCCGCTGTATCTGTTTCGGCACCAAAATGCCGATTAAAGCCAAAATAGAAGTAACGCGCAGTTCCTCGAGTGGCCGCTGCGGGAGAAATGTCGGCGTTGTGCTCGCCATTAGCTCGTTTCTGGTGGACAGGTTGGGACCACTCTTTCAGAGCAGTCTCTATGGCAATTTCCCAACTGAGTGGTTCTAGTAACATTGCCACGATGTATCGTGGTGTCATGGGAACGATATAATTTTTTTCGCTCTCACACAGTCTCGCCGTTTGGCCGCCGGCGACACTGTCAGCTGCGGGCACGCTGGCCGCGGAATAATGCAGCCTTTCTGATGCCCTTCAAACGAACACTATCCGATTCCTCGCGCCTCGCGTTCAGCCCCGCCGTGTCCTCACCTAAAGAGTATCTTACACCGTGACTGGGGAAGAATCTTTCGAAGCTACCAGCTCGCGCTTGTAGCCTCAGCAGTTAGCTCATGTTTGGTCGAAGTATAAATACCGCTTCCACGTGTTGCGTAATTCTTCTGCTTGCCGAGACGGCCAACAAATGAACAGCAAGCTAGGAACCGTGCGAACTGTTTGGCCTGTGTGTGTTTCGCACGTGGAGAGTCTACCACGGAACTTGTTGACGCACTGATGTGGTACAAGAAAAGGAGCCGCACAAAAAGTCGGGCTCTAGTCGGGCTCTGCACCGCAACCACGCTAACCACGCAGTTTGCTTTGGTTTGGAACGCACGTTCGTTTATTCTACCGTTGTACATGAATGTGACGAAAACCTCACATGCGCCAAGCTTTCAGTCGCCAAGAGTTATACTTTTTTACTCTAGCGACGCTAAAAACACTTAATTTTGTCGTCCCGCATTTTTGACCTCACGAGTACCGCTAGGGCCTGTTTCGCGGCCTGTGGTTGGCCACGAGGTGCTCGCCTGTTCAATCCAATTAATGACCAAACTCTCCCAATAAACGGCTCTGGGAGAGGCATGTAACGGGCGTCCTGCTGCGGCGAGACGTCGAAACACACTTGTCCCGAGCGATGGAATGTCCGCTCGTGCTCTTCGCGTTCCTCGGGCTACCGCTTCTTTTCTCGTCGGGTTTGAAAACCATGTTTCGGGTCATCGCCGCTGCAAAAGCTGTGCGCTGACTACAGGCTCCTCGAGAAATGCTGTGCTACCAGATTCTCGCGCTCCAAATCTGCGACCGCGGCACTCTATGGCTCCGTCGTAGAACTCCAGGCTTTGTGAGTATAGAGGAGGCTATGCAAGGAGTCGTCCGCTGAGGCACTGGCTGCAGCGACACTACTAAAAATCTTTCAATGTAGGCTTGTCATCGATGCACTCAGAACGCTGGTACCTTTTCTGTGTTAAATAGTTAAACTAATGAGAACGGCCATCGGTTTTATACACTAAGAGTTCATACTGGGGAAAAGGGGGCGAACCCTTCCTTGGCGCTAAAACTTCGTGACAACTAGAGAAGAACACTGGCAACTATTATTGTTATATGAGCTGATTAAAGAATGACGACTCATTCGTGTTTGATGAACATGCCGTGCGGTAAACTACTAGAGCGCAATGCCTACCGGGTGTAGGTAGCTATGCTATTGCATCATATTTTTGTACATGCATTGGTGTTTTCATCTGAATTCATGCACGGGTTTGGGGTCCAACTTTGCAGAAATATTTTAGAGTGTAGCTTAAATATAAAAACAACCTCGTGTTTATTTAAGCGGTATACTCAAGCACATAACTACTTACCATGTTTTAAGATTGCAGCGCCTTCATCACCCTGGACTAGACGAGCCGATTCGTCAAGATTTTATAATTATGGAGCCTAGGGCGCACTGCAGGGCGTGTGCCCGATTAGGAATTTTTTATTGGGAGTTAACATATCGTGAAGCTCGACAGACGAATATTATGAGCTCTTTCAGTTGTTAACTCTAAAGGTAGAAGTTTAAAGAAAATGATTTTAAGAAAAAACGTTACCTAGTCACTTCGTCAACAGAATTTCAAATCTTTAGAGGGACACGACAAAAGCGCATACCGTAATTTTGCCGACAGGACGGGTGAAGACAGCCCTTCAACATACGTACACGATGTCTTGTAAAGCGGGAAGGTAGAGAGTATTTCCAGGTCTGTTGGCAAGTAGAATGCTCGTCATTGTGGCCACTCCTGCTTGTACCTAAAGTGCGGCGAGTGATGGTGGGTTTCACGTTTGCAAAATTATTGGCCACGTTCGATGCATAAAAGCTCTTCTAGCACGAGGCTGAAGTGCACGCTCGCGCCGACACTACCCCATGGGAGCCGACAGCTAGTTGCAACTTTCCAAAAGAATAAAGTCTGATAAACGAAGGAACCAGTCCAAGCAGTGTTTAATGTGCAACCCCTCCCTTGGTTAGTCTGATTCTGAACCAACAGATGGCGGTAAGATCGCCTTCTATGCCAGTACATCAATGCGAGAAATCATGTGTGGTGGCGCTTCGATACAGTAGGGTATTTTGCTATATCCTGAATTTGACATCCCTGGGACCTCACTTGTTTCTCTCTGCACGAGCTTTCTTTGGAACGAGCACGGCTCGGCCAGTTCTCGTGCAAGGGGGCCAGTTGGCTACGCTCCGAGCTCAGGTCTCCAGCAAATGTGGTAGAAACAAAACGCGAAAATTGTCCTGAGCCAAATGGCCAGACACATGCACAACAAAACAAGCGACGCGTTGAAAGCAGTATAAAATTGCCTGTGCACCGTTAGCCCCCCCCTCCCTCCCCCCCGGAGATCTCGGAGGCCAATTCCACATATTTCACTGTGATCAAACTTATATGACGGGCCGTCATTTTTTGTCGTACATGTGTTTTGCTCTTTGTGGAATTTCCAGGAAAACGTAATGACGTGGTAGACTCGTGTTTCCAAAATTATAGCTTGAGGAATTCAATACCTCAATATGCAAAACAAATTAACTATTTTTTTGTTGGTGGTCAGGTGTCTCATTTAGGCAGCTGAGTGTTTATTTTGACCAAAATCACGAGACTGAAGAACACAAAAAATGCCGCTCAGGTTTAGATATTGAACTTAGTAAACCTAAAGTAGGACTCAGTCATAATAAAGAAAGAATGCCAAGGTTAAAAATTAACTCGCAACAATAAATGATAAGAATTCATTTTAATACGAGTTCAGTGATGAATGCAATGACTGGCCAGGCAAAGATTCTGGGTCTGTGGATAACTTTTGCACCAAGCTTAAGCAATGTACCAGTTTTACTTTGGTGATTTAGGCGCGCAAGTAGTGGTGTGCAAAAATGAAAAAGAGGCAAATGGGTAGAGGTTTAAAATATGGTTTAAGCACGCACATGATACTCTGATTGAGACTGAACCAGCGCTACATTTTACACTAGCGTTGACCGTATCGAAAGTTAAGGGTGCATCCAAAGGTAGAGCTTGTACACATATACTGCTCAGGCCGGAATGTTTGAATGTTCATAATACTTTATTACCCTCAAATTTGGTGCAAGTTGTCTTCTGATTGCTTACAACTGAAAGAAAGATACATTCTAACTCTGGGTTGACATAAAAACTCCACCTGCTGAAAGCTACTAATCATCTCGGCGCCTATTGTAAATATTCACTGCATGCCAACGGTCCCGTGCTTAGAACGCAATCGCAATTGTTCTTGACAAACAATATTGTTTACTCACGCAAGTGGCCACATGTAAAATATTTATTATTTTTCATTGATTGCGGCACACGTGGAAACTAGCATAGATTTGTTTCACAATCAGCGAAATAGAATGCTCCTGGGTTACCTTGGTCTGTAATGCATGTAGCACAGAAAAGAGCACGAGCTGAATCGTAGTGGGAAACGAAAATAATAATGATAAACGAGTGTGTAGGGCATTGCACAAAACCAGAAGGTAAGCTTCGTTTCATTAAATACATTACTACTAAAGTATTTGGTTTTATCGTGCGAGCGAAGTGGAACATACAAGCGCAAGCATGCTGCCCTGATCTACTCTTCCAGTGAACAAGCGCACCGTTCAAATCATGGAGCTCGCTTTTAGAGCTTTAGGTACACTAAAGCCTTTTAAAACAGAATTATAATCAATTTTATTACTGCATTTTTTTAATAATTTTTTTTTTGTCTTTTGCGTTACGTGCCATTTTCTTAGTTTTTTTAATATTCTTCCAGAAGTCCGGCAACTATACCTTGTTTCATCACAAGTAAGAGCCGCATAATCAAAGATGGAGACAAAAAGAAGAACGCGACCACACATTACAAAGGCAATATAACGGTACATTCAAAATTTGTCGTTAGTTTTTTAAAGAGACGGAGGTTCGTAGGGCGATATTCTTACCCGTTGTAGATAATAAAAATGCAGAACAACTGTTAGGTCGGGGTCTTTAACGTGCATCACGCAGCATATGTGATACACGATCGCAGGACGGTAGAATCCAGATGGGTGACTGAACCCAGGGTCGTTGCTAAAGCCCCTTGATAAAGGCGTTTTTTACAAGTAGCGTTAACCATTGTTGTAGAAACGCGCAATACACGTGCCGCGAGCGGGTGCTCCGCCGCCATTCGCTTTCAAGGGCCAGTCATTTTAGTGCTGCGCCGCCATTTGCCCCCAAGTGCTGCTCGAGGCACGGGCCTCGTGCACTGGCACATTTGACGTTACTTGAAAGACCAACGCAAACACATCGAGGGGCTTTAGTACAGTGTTCTAGGCTTTAGTCCCTACAAGTTCTGCGGCATGAGCTCTGTGCTTCGAATGGAGCTCGCACTCGCGCATTTCTCAACGAGCTCTGATCTGCGGTGCCACGAACACACTCGGCCAACGATCCCCCACCGCACTTGGTTTAGCCTAGTGAGTTAAACCAGATGAGCTACGCTTAGAGTATTGATACTTTTTCCCTCAATATTGTTTTAAGCGCCGCCATCTTGGTGGTTAGTACAAATCAAACGCCACTGTCCATCGTCATGATTCAAAAGTGCGACTTCCCGAGCCCTATTTTTGGTGTTAGGAAGCTCACGTAATATTGCTTCGCTTTGCCGCGAACTGTTTAAACATTTCTGGAGGACGAAAAAGCGTTTCCTGTGATTTTAGATAAAGCTTCAGATAACTGACAACCATCATTTTAAGCACCAAGATATGTATGAAGCGTAGCTTATTTAAAAGTTGCTCTAGTTTAGCCCGACCGCACAGGTTCAGAGAGGAAACGAACTGCTTGAATTATGGATTCATGGGCCAGCGCGTTGGCTCAGAGACACTGAGACGTTTTAATGTTGCGTGTTTTGATAAGTATCATTGCCACTTAAGAGCTACCGAGATGGTTTTTGGAACAAAATATAGTCAAACCATTCCTACAAGCATATTTTGATTGCGAAAATTATTTTTACAAGTGATAAAAACATTCAAATGCCTTCGCATACGTGGCGGAATCCCAAGTGGCAGAATTCGTTTCATGGCACCGATTTCATTTGGATCGCGTCAGGCATGTGTACCGACCATGGTGAAAGAATCATCCCTGGTTGCTCACTGCGGCCATACAGGCGTCTGACTCCCTGCCCTGACATCTGGCGCTTTCTCTGTCTTTCACGTGGCGTTCCAAGCGGCACACGACGAAAAATGCACATCAAGCTATTCTTGAACACGTGCCACCATCTGTACTTTATATTAAGAAACTGCAATTTGCCGTAACTGAAAGGGAAAAGTTTGAGGTCTAATAACATTCTTTATGTGTAATATATCAATATGGAAGTCCTGAAAAATGTAATATCGAAGGATGCTTCATAATTTAATGTCTCGTAATTTTGATTAGTTGACGTGATTGCGTTTTCATAGCACCATAAAATACCATTTTAAACTTTTTCTTTGTTTTAAAATATACATTATCTGTACAGCTCGTTGCTCGTTTCTGAATTCATTATATCCAATCGAACACTTGCGTAAAATATCGTGTGTGATGGGGCGTTATAAGTCGAGAAATATGTTTTTCAATATTAGTGACTGTGGTCTATTAAAAGCTAAATAACTATCTAAAACTAAAAATAATTGTAATATCGAGACATTAAAGTATCGTTGAAAAACAGCTCTTTAATTTGATATTAACTTTATAATTGTAGGATGCATAGAAAGAACGTTATAAACCGTCAAAAAAGCACCACAACGTCATGCACGGTGGGGTTGCACCTTAAACTCTGTTCCTGCTCGTTGCCGTCGCGTGCACTGCCGATTCCGACACGTACGCTGTTACCCTTTTTGTCCGTCGCAATTTTATGGCAATTACTAAGGAATTAAATGTTCATCACTGGAACGTAAGGTTTACAAAAGGTTCGTTTGGAGCACTCGATTCTGACTCACACTCTCCACTTGGTATTTGAAGGAGAATACCTGGCTTTTAATATTGTCCAGGAGGTCTCTCATAGCGGCTAGTATGCCTGTAAATAAAACATGTACCCCATTAAACGTCCGAATATTTTTTTTTAATTTGTTTCTGAATTGTTGTTAGTTGCTTCGTTAAGATAGGATTCAAAAATGGTCCAGAACGAATAAAGAACAAGGTGCAATAGCAAACAGACGTGCGTTTGAGCGGGTTTTATGCTGATAGGTATTGGAATAACAAAAGTTTAATGAAAAAATCACTCAAGTACAGTGCCTTCCCGACACCTACCGCTTCGCTGAAACAGCGCCGACTTCTGAAGCTTCGTTAGGACAATTTGTTTCAAGGCGCCTGTCTGCAGATGAGAGAAACACGATGTTAATGTAACATTAATACAAATCGGAATGCGGTCTAATTACCTACAGGCCGCTGCTGTAAGAAACAGCACCTTTGGCACACCTTGAAAACATTTAATTTTTAAACATATATGCCTAAACAATTGGCACGCGAACGTTGTTTTGTGAAATGTTTTATGTCCATTCCCGTAGAGAAGAAGTCGGGGGTGATCAATATAAAAAATTAACCAAAAACAGCGGCCGTACTTTTTCTATGTCCTATGCGCCAAGAAACTGAAGGAGAGGAGGAGAAGAGAGCGCACAGGGACGACAGAAGGCCGAACTCTGACTCGAATGATTAGTGGGTAGACATAAATCTAGCAGCCTTTTTTCCCCCTGCTCTCGTCGAACGCATTTGAATGCGGAAGCAAAGTGCCAGACGCCGGCGTTTCGCGTTCTTACGCGTTCGACGAGTCCAGTGGAGACAGAGGCAAACAACTTTTGGGTCTACCCACTAATGAGTCCTACCAGAGCTCGGCGTTCTGATGTCTCCGCGCAATCTCGCCTCCTTCTCTCCCTCATTTTCTTGGCTTCTACAAGCCTGTCCGTTGTATATGCACACGAGCTTGCGACCTTACAAACATGCGACAGTCGTTCATGTAATTTGTTAAATTGATTACTTATCGCGACTATCCTGCTCGTCGCCAGCCTCTACTCTGGCGTTCTCATCATTTTTGCGTCCAGCAAGAATAGCGTGCTTGAAAATGACAGTGCAAACAGGAACAGTTTGGTGTTGGGCATAGGGAATGCACGACCACCGTTTGTGCTTTATTTTTAATATCTCGCCATTTCCGCAGTGAGATCCTAGAACAACAGACAAAATGTCTTGCAAAACGACGTTCGCGTGCCCAATTTCAGGTATACGTACGTTTAAAATTCGAATTTTGGAAGCCATGCCAAATGTGCTGGCTCTTACGGCCGTTCATTGTATATTCTTCAATTTTTTTCAGTTCTTATGGTCTTAGCAAGAACGTTTGCTAGCTTATGTTTATTACAAAAAGAAATGTTTGTAATAACTTTAGTCAAGCATGGATTACGTCGCATGAAGCTAGGGAATACTAAATCACTCTTCTACAAGAAATCGAGCTAAACGTGTTTTGACCGAATACCACTTAGAAAAGCCTCTTCTTGTTCACATGGCGCACAAGTAAAATGAGATCTCCTCTTTGCGCCAGTAATTATAAAAAAAAGATCGGAAAAACATTGCACTAATATTTTCAATTCGTGCACAGAAAAATTGACACCGTGCGATATGAAGACAGTTGAAATCAACGACATTCCACAAGGTGTTCCTACGAATACTTTCAGACATCCCTAAAAATAGGGAGTTTGAGAAAAAAAGTAAACCTTTTCCGGGAACAAACCGCCAGCCACGGTGGACGTCGGGGTTAAAAGAAAACAAAAAACAAGCTGATTAAAATTAATCACGTAAAATTTTTAATTAGTGAATATAAACACGGTTTTAATTAGAAACATGATAACTTGCTGGAGAGACGCAGACGACGGGCATAACAAAACTGTTTGCATGTTCCGCGTACCTCGCAAAAGCACTTACCCAGTAGCCGAGCGAAAAGCGCGAAACACGGAGTTTGCACCGTCCTGACTTCCCAGTCTTTTACCTGCCTTAGAGTAGTTTGTACATGCTGGTAGGTATGCCTACTGAAATTGAAACTTGAAACTAGGGGCAGTGCCAGAGAGAAAAGCGACAAAGCTGGGAAAGCTTACTCGCTCTCCCCAATTTCTCAGCTCTCAAGTAATTGTACCATAATAAATGCACCAACGCCTCTTCCCAAAATAAAGAAAAAAGCATAATAAATGCACCAACGCCTCTTCCCAAAATAAAGAAAAAAGCACTATGTTCACTACGTAAAAAATGGTCTGTTCAAGCATCTGTGGCAGGTAGGAAATCTCGCCCTAATTTATTGGCATCGCATGACGAACGCAACAAACTCACACGAGATTTACAGGATGATTGGTGGTGGCTTAAGTTTCCCTCAAATCCTGTATAACCGGTCGTTTGCAGGATCGAATCATCTACTCGAGCGGTGTGCGTCGCTGAGCAAACAGGTCGCCGTGCAAATGCGGTCCAACACGAAGCATAAAAACGGCAGATTCCGGACAACAATCCGGAGTCCATTGTTAAAAAAAAAAAAAAGCGACGCAATTTTCTTGAAAACGCCCGCAGCTTTTTACTCACCGGTATGCGTCGGGAATCTTCCAATTTTTGAAACGGAACGAAAGAAGATCTGTACTTCTAAAAACGCTCGCTGCGTCCTCCCGGTCCGGCTAAACGGGATCAGCTAACGACGACGGGACTGAACCCGTTGGACCTCAACCCTAAAACAACCAATTAGCGCTTTGTGTTAGTGTGGGTTTCTACCTCCAAGCACCGCATCACACAAAACGAAGGTTTCAGCTCTTTGTCGCATCGCCGTGTTGAACCAAGCAGAACGAGATCGCCAAAGTCAACGCAGCGCTGTTGCGAACCTCGGCTTGTGGTTGCGCACTCGTGGACCCTGTCACTTGCCTCGCTTTCAAAGCACACAGGATGATTACGAATGATACTTTACGTCTTCCGGGAACATCACAGGGGCGCTTCTCCGGTCAAGTCGTGGCTACATGTGATCGGAAACCGCGGAGCCAGCGCAGCCTTTCGTGTCCTGTCAAACCAAAACACTACCGACGTTGTCGCGTTGATGCCAGATTTTTTCCGACCAAACAAAAACAACGAAAGCAAAAACGGCTCTAGCATCTAGCGTACACCGGTGTTGGGCCGCGGTCACATATTTTCTGTCAGCTCTAACTTAAAGGGCAACTCCGGTTCATGCTTTCGAAGTTGGGGTCATGACTGTTTTTAGTGCAGTCAGCGTCCCTGAATTGCAAGGTGAAGTTTTGTTTTCTCGTTATTGTGCGTAGTATTAAAGAAATCGACGCCTCAAAGTTTTGTTTGGGGCGCGGCCAACAAAACCGAAACTAGCCGCTAGAGGCCCCGGGTAAGTTGCGGGTAAGTTGACACGCAGTCATTTCTTTGAGTGGTGGTGTACATTATGGTTTAGAATGATTATATTAATGCATCGCACACATGTGTCACAAATAAAAAGAAAATATAATTTAGAAATGGAAATAAAATAATAATAATGGATATTTATGATTAGGAACCTAAAGATAACAATATGATACACTATTATTCCGAAGATGATCAAGGTTTTTATGTTTTCGTATTTCTTATAAAAATTAATACGAACCTCGGTGTCGATGTTCGACGCTCTGTCATAAAGCGCGGCTATCGCAGCTTGCGTTGTCGTGTCGTAGGTCTGCAGATGAAGTTGTCGTCAGCAAAGCGATTTTGGTTAATAAATTCAAATAAGGGTTGTCGAAGATTATACTTACGTATCCATCTACAATCCTAAACATGCCTGAAAACATTCAGGTTTCTAATAACTTCAGTGTCCTACCATTAACCTCATGAATATATTATAGCATCTGACAGCCTTCAAAACGCAGCTCATTACACTTGTTGCGGACAGGCTTCTTGCTTTGTCATTAGACATTCGACTTTCTTATCTATCAATGCTTCAATCTCATTGGCTCCAAAACAATAAGATGACGATAAAACGAAATCGCGGGCAGTTCAGTGCGGGTTGGGGGCTCCGCACTCTAAGAAAAAATGGAGGAAAAAAGTAGCAACGGCGCGTCCTCCTCCCTTCTACTGACGCGCCCCCAAGCGGACACGAGAAAAGGGGCGGAACTAAACGTTTTTCTCCTTCTCCAGGCAGACGGGAGAAAGCTTTCGCCCTCCCGACTCATCTTCTTTCGGTGTTGTTTAATAAATAGCTGTTGAGTTGATTGAGCTTCAGCGGCAGGCGAAGGCCGCCTGTAATTCCGTCTTCTAGTCTAAACGTGCAGAACATTTCGGTTGCATTGACGTTTTTTATCACTAATTTTATCAAACGAGCAAACGAAGCCGCTAGAAACAGCGAAGGTCCGGAGCAGTGCCAGTAGCGCCACGTACACTGGGTAAGATGGCCGTCTCCGTATTGCGAGACTCACGCTCACGCGCTCATGCGGCACGGAACTACAGTAGCGAAACCACGCGGAATGTGTCGACCTTTTCGACGTATGGAAACCGCAGGAACTGCGTCCAAGACAGGCAGGTTTTGCTGCCGGCTGCCTGGGTGCCTTCCGTGCTGAGTTCGGTTTGGTTTTCCGATGCCGAGTGCAACCGGCGTTCAACGTGGTTCTGTATTTGTGCGTTTCAGCAACATAGCTGCAACATCGTGATGGTAGGGTTGTGGCTTGTGAACAGAAGACTGGAATTATCGCTGATGTGACCGTGTGTTCGCGTATCAGTGGTGTAACAACAAGAAGAGATCATAAACTGTCGGGCATTGATGCCGCTGGTCGGGCCGTGATCGGAGGGGGCGGGGTGTCGCAGGTTGACATTCCGCCTTACATTAAAAGTTTATTACCACTTGAGGGATTACGTGCAATCGATCAACGTGCGGATAGTCATGTTGGAAACCTGGTCTGAACAGTAAGCTCTTATCGTACAGTGGCCAATGTGACTGTCGGTTGTCTCGTCCCCGAGAGCGATTGCGCTCTGGGGCAAGGACAACAGTACGAGATCGTGACGGAAAGTACGTATATTTACAGTGTGGAATTTTAGCATTAAAAACAATAGTAGGAAAAATCGAAAAAAACTACCCTTTATTTTGCTGTTTAAATATACTAAGGTTCCTGGAGAAACTGCCCTCCAAGTGGCGCGCTGGGATGAGCGCTAGAGGTTTTCGCGCTCGCCACGGCGTAGCTTCGTACACTTAACACCTGCCGGAAGTTGCGGTTTTGACTGCATACAAGTTTCTCGAAAAGTTGTTGTTGGATACGTTTTATTCATATTTAGAAGGGGTACGACGCGACCGGTTTCATGCCTTGTCGTGAAGGGGAAGGGAATAAGGATGCAGGAAATCGCTTTATCGAAAAGCGATTTTTCAGCCCTTGAAGCACCACTTCCAGCTGAGTGAATATCCGCTCTACAGAGATTAATTCAAGACGGCAATTGCAGCTTTGCGCGAACAGCACAAATAGAAAAACAAACACTACAATAGAATTACACGCTACGACATGTTGTGCGGGGAAACAAACTCATGTCTTCGAACCGCATTGGAGCGGCTTGATTTATTGGCTTTCAAATAATTACGGCATGATCGAGCGTTTGCTTTTTAATAAGAGATCCATCCCCTGAGCCATTCAAAATACTCTCAGAGGTATGACATTGCTGGGAAAAAATCAACATGCTGGAAATATTGTTTATTGCTTATTCAGTCACCGAGAAATTCCGTCCGTTCAAAACGACCAGTATAAAAGACGGAAACGCAGAGCGCGGGTGTAGTGTTCGGGTTAGTGGGGTGTTCCGTTGTATTGATGTTTGTGTGTGCCGTGTATGTGATCAATGTATGTTCACCCGATGCTCGTAATGTGTGTATAGTAGAGGGTCCCCAAGGCGCAATAGTGGCCTAAGGAAATCAAATTATTTTTTGTAGAAGATGAATTGGGCGGTACCTAGCGCCACCTAGCCTAGCTACTTGCAATTACTCTGCTGGACCCCGCCATCTGGTGGCTAGCGATTTAACCTTCTTTCGCGTTACACGATAAAAAGCGGCTTCGAGTTTGTTTTTTCGAGAGCGGCTTTTGGTTTCGCGGATTGAGTTTGCCCTTCTCCTTAATGTGCGGTTGACGAAGGAATTGCAATAAGACGCAAAATGCGCGAAGTAACACGGTATCGGTTGTCTTCGTTTAACATCGCAGTAGTGTCAACGAGAAGACTGAGTAACTACTTTCGAGACGCAAGTTTCTGTACGTGTGGGGGGAATCTAACTTCGTAAATAAACACAGTTCGCGGAAACCTTGTGTTACGCTTTTATTTGCTGCTCCTCTCGTCCCGTACAAGAGACATAGCGTCCTCGTCAAGCCTTATTGGGCTCGATTTGCTCGATTCGGGGCCTCCATATTGAGATGCAAGCGACGGAGGAACTTTGCTCCCCTACTTCAGGGACGAAAGTTTCTCCCTTTCTAAAGGAACATAGGTTACAAGACCGTTCCTCCCCTAAGGGAGGACTATCCATACCCGTTTTGCTAAGAGTGCGGGTCAGAAGAAAACAAAGCTGTAAATAGAGATATTAAAAAAAACGTAGGTTTTTTTCCGAAAACATTTTTAATTACGTTGTTTTTTTTTTTTTTACTTTGCGAAAACTGAGTTTGCGTTACTTTTTGGTAGTTATCTGTATTGCCAATAGCACTGAAAGCAAAAGCCCGGGGTCGCACTGCCCATACATTGTATACAAAAGACGGTCTGCAAGGACGAGTCACCGCAATGTCCGCAGTTCGAATGCCGCGTGCCAAATTTTTACCTTGACCTTATTATCATGAGTTCGAATCCATATGCAGACTGTCTTTTGTATGATCTACAACCAGTGTGACCCCGGCTTAAAGTTACAACCAGTCTATTTTCATCAGCAGGTGGCTTTATCGCGAGGCATAAAAGAAACCGTTCAAAAATATGTTCTTCTTTGCCTACAACAGACACCCTAAAGCGGTACACGTATTTCCAAGGAAAACAAGAGCACTTACCCCTACTGTAGTAAATTGATGCGTATGTCTTGTTTACTCCAAGCGTCTTCAAAAGAGCGGAATTGATCGCTTTCGCTGAGGTTGCACCGAAACCTGCATGCAAATCGTTGCACTGAAAAACTGAGGAACGGGAGGAGACGAGAGAGCGTGGCGCCGTCATAACGTCTAGCTCTGGTTCGAAGCGTCCCTGGGTAGACGCTTTGTTTCGACATGCACTCGTCGGACGGTATCGAATCCGAGAGGCAAACGCCTGACGCAGGCGTTCCGTGTCCTAACACGTCCCACGAGTGCAATGGAGACTAAGGTATCTTGCTCTAGGTTTTTAATTTTATTTAACATTTGTGTTGCCTAAGTTGGTCAACTTTCTCCCTATGCTTCCCTATATGGCCTTTCTTAATTGACGAGAAACCGTAAATATAGTCACGTTATTGTTTTTAATAACGCATGTGTTCTAAAATATATATTCTTTTATATTAATTATTTATCAAGCAATTATTGTGATGCATGCTGAGAATTATCTTAAGATACGGCGTTTAACGTACCAGCACCGAAGACGTATTGGTGGAATTCCAGTCGATTCTTCAAGTCGCCAAACGTTATCTCGGCGGCCTGCGTGGCAGACGATTATCATTCAACTTCTAGGAGAAACAATTGACCCTGTAAGTGTGACGTCGCCGCTCCAAACCAACCGTTGCTAGGGTCGTTGTAATGAAGGAATACATGGGTCTGGATTTCGCTCCGAAAGAACGATCGGTCAAAAATCGGACGGGGAATTTAAACGGCTCAAATAATAGATATAGAGAGCCTAGATTTCACACTTAAAACGACAGACGTTAGCCAAGGTTCGGCTATTACCGAAATATTTGCGACGACAACTTTCGGTCCTCGAGACGCCTTGAGGTGACTGTTGCAGACGACAAACTCATGACGAACGCAGACGAAATGACTAAAGTATGCCGCCTGCAGCAGTTTGAATTGTTTGCAAAATTAAACAATTTTGACTTTGTAATTACTTGGAACATTACAGGCATAAGAAAACTAACAAAACTAATTAGAAACAAATTGTATTAGCGTTCGATACGATACTGTCTGACGAACATTTTAACTCGCATGGAGATCTGCAAAGGATACTGCGAGAAAAAGCATATGTTTAGAACATGATATTAAAACAGCATCGAACCCTCTTTTTTATTTTGCAGTTGACGTGCATCATATTTTGACTCTTATACATGAGCGGGTAGAGACCTCAAGGTTCGTTCTCCAGGCTCGCAATGTGGGTATGTGTTTTGCACCTGCTCGTAATCACCTCACTGAGAAAAACAACCTACTCATTCTTCAGTTTTAAGTAAGACCCCAAAGATTAAAGGAGCTGGATATTAACCTCGGGTAAGTTATATTGCCGCGTGCACCACCTATATATTCTTGTTTACTCCTACCCCGAGTCAGAGCCGTATATGTAGAGAGTTTGGTCAATGGAAGGCGCGGGCAGAGTCAGGGCGCGCGGCAGAGTCGGAAAGAGGGTTTGGCATGCTCTCTTGACCAACCAGAAGCCGAAAAGAATCCCCTAGCAGTGTTAGCGGCAAACAGTTCTGATCAAAAGTCTATGTTCGTATATGGTTTTAATAAGCGCATAAGAGTGAAGTGTAGTAACTCTTCGTGGCTGAAAATATGGTGCACGTGTTGTTTTCGTTGTTTTGATCATGATCATGCAGAAAGATGTAAGAAACGAATGCGCCGCGCAACTCTGTTTTGCGCGGACAGAGTGTGACCGTTCGGACGGCATATTCCCGGTCCTGGGCGCTTGGCGTACGGATCATGTCGATCGTTCCCCTAGTCGCACTCTTCCACCATCATTTTGGATAACAGTAATTGAAACATCACGTGTACCATATTTTAAGCCATCGAGGGTTATTCCAATGCAGTTATCAGGTTTGTTTCTCGCGACCACCGCGAGGGTATTATTTCCGGCTTCTGGTTGGTCACATTCAAATTTTTGAAGACGCCCTGGAACACGCCCAGCCCGCTTTCGGCTCAATGGCGCCTCCTCATTTGTCTCCTATACTTCCCAACGAATGACCAAACTCTCTTCATTTACGGCTCTGCCCCGAGTGTAAAAGATGAGAAGGCCAGGACCTTGCCTAGTCAGTATAGAACATTCTAGGTCGAATGTTCGAGATGCAGAGTATCTTAATAAGAAGTGGAGCGTGAGGTTCGCCGACTAACTCAGATTCTCCTGATCGCTAGGCATGCCTAGTGATGAGGAGAATCTGAGTTAGGCGGCAAACCTTCTGGCGAACTTCTCCACATTCACCTTCGCTTCGGCCACCTGTCGCGCCGACGCCGCGACGTACGCTGCGGATGTTTCGACGCATTTCTTCTTCTGTTTCGGGCACAAGTTTGCCGGTTAAACCTTTTTTTTTCAGTTTACGCTTGCCTAGCCTTATCGAACCGCGTCATTTCTGGTGGATGTGCCGGGTAAAGGGGAGATCGTTCCTTCTGAGTCATGCGCGCGACAATATAAATGTGTTACGGACCGTTGGCTTGATCACACAAATATGCACTGAAGAGTTGTGCTGTCAAGAATTCTTGAAACGAGTGCTCGCCTGCACTCCGACCATGTCACACTTCACGTCGTCGTCGCACGTCATTCGGCTTCACAGTGTTTTCACCTTCTCAAATATCACGGAAGGGAACTCCACGGGAAGGCGTTCGCGCCCTCGGGCACCTTGACCGCCGATCGAAGTTGTTTATCGGCATTCTTCGCTTCCGAAATTGCGCACAAAGTTGACTTTCTGCAGGATTTCATCACAATCGTCACCAACTTCATTCAACGCAGTCGAGTACACCCTCAGAGAGAACCACTGAACCCGCGAAGACATTGTGTCGCCTGCTAGTAAAGAAAAAGAGGGTTGTGAAACTTTATTAAAGAATTTCTCGTTCAGTTAGGGTACTGAGACGATAGAAAAAAAAAGTTTTTATGATTACATATTGAGAAGACGCAATGCTTACAAAAAATTAGCTACTTTTTATCAGACAATTTCTTACCTAACGTCGAGTTCCGTGCATAGATCTCCATAACAACGGCCCTATCAACGGTTTGTTTGGAGCGGAGCGCCATGTTGTGACTTCATCACTTACCGGGTTAATTCCGAAACCATCGTATTTTTCGAGAGTTCTGCATTCTGTTCAATATATACCCCTATCTTTTCAAACGCCACTAGGCGTTTGAAAAGATAGGGGTAGATATTGAACAGATAGGGGTATATATATATATATATCAGTCTTCGGCATCCCAGGTAACTTCCGGTTCATATACTCGATGTACAAAAGCCCACTTTAACACCGGCTCTTAAACGTCAACGAAAAATTTACCCACAAATTATACGATTAAAAGCGAAACGAAAAAAAAAAAAAGAAACACAAGAAGCGCGAGATTTGTTTAAATTTTTCGAATATTCTTGCAAACCAGCTTGTTTCCTCCAAGACGTTAGATTGTACAGCCGAAGGCCTTCGCTAAATTTCCAACGTTGTGGACCGTGTAGCAATATTTGGCACCCTCATCAGATGTTTATAACCAATAATATTGAAGCACTTCAAACTATAGCCGCCAAGTTGATAGCTGACGATTATTCCCGATATTCAAGTGTGACTAACATAAAACATTCCCTCAACCTTTCGCCACTTGATTGTCGAAGACATATTGCCCGTATGTCCTTCTCCCACAAGCTATACCATGGTTCATCTGCTTTCATAGATTCATACATCCAGCATCTTCATCATGCCTCATCACGCGTAGATCACCCTTTCAAAGTGCGCCCCATTTTAGCTTATACATTGGTTGCACTGACGTCATATCGCATATTTTTGACCACCATGTGAGAGGAGGAAAGGGAAGCTTCTTTTGTAAGGGTTTTGAGTGAGGGCTAATCGTCTATAATATTCTGGGAGGAGAATAGGGGCGTCTGTGCAGATCCGCGAGGCACAAAATAAGGTCCTGATAAGAGGGGAGCTCCTTCTTCCCCTCGTCTCTGGTGGTCATCGGAGTGCTCTTTGATGACGTCACCTGCACCCCATGTATTAAAAAACTCTCTTCTCCTCCTCGCTGTCTCCGATTGGAACAGCCTACCCAGCGACATTTTGTGGATCACCTCAGCCCAGGGACCGTTTGCTCGAAGCCGGTTAACTTTAACCGCGGTTAAAAGCTAACCGCCCTTCCCTACTAGGTACCGAAAAGTATTTAGCCAAGTTTGACGAGGGTTGGATGAGCGATAGCTCTGTGTTTTATTATGGGCTGGGGTCACCTAATGGCTGTAGCGAGTATAGATGTGGCTTCCGTGGAAGAAGTTGCCGAAAAGGGGGGACCCAAAAACGCGTGCTACCGCGTTTTCCCGATGCAGCGCGGCATAGATTTGAGCTTCAGAAACACTTTTTGTTGCTCGTGGTACAGATATTGGTTACGGCAAAACTAAATTAGCCTTCGTTCGAAAATTTATAAATGTTTGGCTGTCTGAATTGAAGATATGCCTTGCTGAAATTTTCGTTCAAGTTCGAAAAAGGGCGACGAATTTCAGTCCCAGAAACGATGAGGAAGATGTGTGCAGTGAAAGGCGGGTGGTGCACCGGCAGCATGGTGTGCCAGTATGTAAGAACTGTATATAACACCATCATAAATTGAAAACCGTGTAATTCGGCTTTAATGAAAATAGACTTATCATTAAATTACCCAATCATTAAGGAGAACGCTGGAAGTGTAATTCTACGCTCCGCGCGCGCTGGCTTTACCCGTATAAAAGATTTGAAGTAAATAATCATAATAAGGCTTCGACGAACGCGCGTGCGAGGCAAAATTTGTTTTAGTCTTTTGCTTTAGAAGAGTTACTACTGCACGTGCCACTATACTCTGTTTCACCTCATGATGTACCGCAGGAAAGGCTACAAGCGCGAGCTCCTTGCTCTAGGACACATCTCCGCGGCACAAGCACTCGTGCGTCAAGAGCAGCTCCCAACGCTATGAGCTCGCGCCTCAAGCCTTCTCTGCGGTAAACATAAGGTGAAACGTAGTATAGGTGCAGCGCGTGTAACTACACCAGTAGCATACACCCTGGTGCTTGGAAAATTTAGCAAAAGATCTACTGAGACCAATGAGCTTGAGTCTTACCTTAGAGCGGTAAACCGAAACCTACTGCCTACAGGGCCGCCCATACTAGCGAGAAAACGCGCGCGGCGCGCCGATCGCGTTGAAAACGCGTTCCGCAAAATCGGTTGAGCGGGAAGATAAAGGGCGTGTCTCTGCACGCGCTCGTGGCGCTGACTGTGCTACGGCGACTTTTTGTTACTTCCCGCGATCGGCGTGCCACACGCGTTTTCTCGCTAGTGTGGGCGGCCCTTACAGCGGAAATGACCCCCGGTGGCCGCCATACTGCCTGTTTTTCACATAAGTGATGACGTGACGTTAATACGGATGTGCCACGAGGGGTGCCAGATCAGATTGGCCGGGCAACGGTCAACAGATGGGCACTCCGGGGCTGGGTTCCAATCTTACTCGAACGCATCCGAGTTAATCTGGCGGATCAAGTCTTGTGACAACACAGTTACAACAATGATGAACGCGGGTAGGTTTTCGAACGCAACGGGTACGAGAGCTTCACCCAGGAGTGAGGTAGAAGCTGCGTTCGATTTACTTGCACCTCCTGCACCGGTGTAGAAAAGGGTAGGGCAGTCTACTTCCGGTATGTGTATTGAGATACGACAGGAAATACACCGCCCTACACTTTTCTGCAGCGGTGGAGGTGCAAGTAAATCGAACGCAGCTTCTGTCTCGCTCCTGCGTGAAGGTCTCGTACCCTTCCGTTCGAAAATCTACTAGCGTTCAGCATTGCTGTAACTGCCTTGTCACGTGACTCGATTGGCCGGATTAACTCGGATACATTCGAATAAGATTGGAGCGCAGCCCCAGAGTGCACATCTGCTTACCGTGATCTGGCCAATCTGATCTGGCCCACCTCTGGACGCAGCCATCTTAACGTCAAGTGATCACTAATGTGGTAAAGAGGCAAGATGGCGGCAACCAGGGGGGAAGGGTGGGTGCCATTTTTGGCCGCTGGTTTACCGCTCTAAGTTAACTCAAGCTCGTTGATTGAAACACTGTCTGCTTCTGCGTGCCGGCCGACTGAGTCAAGCCAATCTACTTTCCAAAGACGTTGCCATGCCAACAACTATCGCGTTCGTTTAGGCTGAGGAAGGGCCAGAATCGAAAAACTATCTAAAAAATGCGGCGAGGTCATGGCTCATGCTTTACGATTTAAGGGAGGTAAGGCAGAGCGAAAGCCTCCTGCACCATTCGCTGCCGACTAACGTGCCCGATATTGCATGCAGGTAGTACGACATATTACCTCCAAAGCGAGCGGCGCTCGCTCGCCGGGGCACCGCCATGTTCTCCCGCCGTCCTTACTTTGCCGGTCACGTGACATAAATTTCCCAATCGGAGGGAAACGCGGTTAACTTTTAACCGCGGTTAAAGTTAACCGGCTTCGAGCAAACGGGCCCCGATGTTTACCAACGTCATAACCAATGCATAACAATGTAGGTAGTTTTTGCTTACCTAGTTTTCTGTAAGCATTTTTTTTTCTGATATTATATGTTGCGCCAACATCATCTCTTTATCACTAAATACACCCTTTGTCTATAATTGTCTCTCGCCCTCCCCCCCCCCCCCCCCCCCCTATGTAACGCCCGAAAGGAATTTTAGGGTAAATAATTAGATAAATAAATAAATATGCTTTCTAGAACTGGTGACGTAAGCAAGCTTGACAGGCTTGCAAAGAGGGAGCAATCGGAAGCGACTTGGGACGCGAGCACCGGTTCTTGTTTGTAGACAGTAAAAGGAAATGAGAACACCTGGGAGGACATTCAGTCGTTCAGCCTCTACCACGAGCTACCTACCTTCGATAACTTTTCGAATTCTCCGAAGCCTCGAGCGTGCACGCGCCGCCAAAGCATGAGGAAAGGCAAAGAGCCCGTGCTGGAGTCTGTACGTTCGAATGACACGCCCTGCGTTCTCACCTTGTGGTGAGAACGCAGGGCGGGTCAATGAGATCATGCTGCACAGCCACGTGTGACGTTACACGTGGCTGCGCGCGTTGCATTATGTGACTTTTTATTTTGTCCCACCAACGCCGACGCCGAATTTTACGCGACACGAGCTGCTAAATGCTATCGCGATTTTAGTAGGTAAACCTGAAGGCAGCTGACATTGAGGTCTACCCACTATCCCTTCAGCTAGAGCCAATCAGAACTTGGCGTCGTTCTGACGTCACCGCGAACCCCTGCGCAAAAAGCAGACGAACTTGCGCCCTGCACTCACTCGATCGAGGTATGTGATGTATTAATCCAGTGCACGTGGCTCGTGCCGTGTAAGCATACTCTACAGAAATGGTAGTTATAATGATTTGTGAGTCTCCCTTATGAACCGGGTCGTGTCACAGCAGATGGGACTTAGCCTGTGAGGTTTCCCTATCCCTATTGCTCTACCACTTGCACCACCTTTGCCTATGAAGCAGCACCACCTTCTCAATGACGCGTGGAGAGTAAGTGAAGCGGAACGGTGTCCTATACTGTGGGCTTTCGAGCAGAGTTTTAGAAATATAAGCTGGGTACAACGTAAGTTTTTTTTTTTTTTTAATTAAATGTCTACATTTAGACCCTTAAAGGATGTGCACGCGAGTGGGTTCATGCAACGAAATGGTAACATTGTTCTGCAGACAGACCGGGTCCACGTTTTCCACGCACTCACGTTAATCATGTTTTCAGCCAAGAAGTCGTTAAGAATCGTTTTGTAGTTCTCGGCAAAGGCACTCATGTCGTCAACGCCTCCGTCCATGTTGAAGTCACTCGTCAGAACAACGATTGCGCCGGCTCTGCGAAAAGGCACAATACATACGGTAAACATTAGTTTAGATGCAAACATTTGAAAAAATTCATTGGATATGCTTAGTGTTCACTGTTCAGAGAAAGAAAACATTACAACGGACTCTGTTTCCCGACGAAGTGTTTCGGTGGCGCCCTCTTATGGATCCTATCCTCGACGTCACGACCACAATTACAATAAGCGAGCGAGAAGTTCGATGGTGCGTAAAAAGCGTGCCGGAAGCCTTCACATTTCGTTCCTCAATCAACACCGTCAGAGTTGAGAGTCTGTGAGTTTTCTCTTGCTTCCGGCGATCAGATAAGAAATAACCCTAGATATTGTAGGAAGCGTTGGGCTAATCGCGAAAGGCGGATCACGGCGGCGCAGTCAAATCACAATGCACACTGCTCAAATATTGAAGCTATATCACACTACGGCCGAGCGCGGGAATAGGAAGTATTAACAGGCGGCCATAGCTGTGTGCGCGCCTGCTGAGCGCGTGCCGACGACGAGCTTCCGCCGTTTTTTTGCAACGTGCTTACCGCACCATCGAGATTGCCGGTTTTAGCAGGCTATTCATATGAGCTCGTTCTGAAGCATGCGCTCTGAACATCACTTTCAGATATGGCGCCCAGTGAATACCCCCTATAGTCTGGACACGAGTGCTTTAATTCGCGTCTCCAGCTCACTGCTCGCCCTTCCGTGGCAGAAACGGGAAGCGATCTAGTGAGGGTCCCCCGGTTCTCCTGCTCAGCGGGCACGGCAGAACTGCTCGCGATCGTGACTCGCGAAATGTCATATGCGAACGCAAACAACACCCTTCTTTGTCCCAACGTAGTGCTGCAGCCGGTATGAAATTGTACATTCTCAGAGTTTTAGTATTGGGTATGGAAGCAAACGCAAGCACTGTGCCTTTGCATTAGAGTTGCGTGCTCCGCGCTGCGCGTGCACGTCGTATACCATGCTCCAACCCAAGACAGAAATTTTGGACTCCGCGCACGCGCAGTGTGGAACGCGCAAAGCTAACGCAAACACACAGTGCTTCCGCTCGCTCGCATACAAAATACTAAAACTCACTAGTGTTTCACCGGCTTCCAACGCCAACGAAACGTGCTGCAGTGGGCCGATGTGCGAGCGGGTAGACGTTCCTTCGAACTATGAAGGCTGAGATTGGCAAAACGACGGCTCATAAAATAAAAAAAAAAAAAAAAAATGAACGTTCTGAAAAAAACTTGCAATTAAAAAAAAAACTCCGTGTTTTCTTTTTAGATTTTTTTTAGGGGGGTCTGGAAGGGGACATTTGGTTTGGAAGGATTGGCAGTGGCTTTGGAAGTTTCGCCGATTTCCAAAAGTCGCGACTTTCATAGCTTTACATGGTTATCTCAGATTTTCTATAATGTTTTCATTCTTTTTAGACTATTTCAATAATATAACTTCTTAATAGAAAATTATACAACTGACAACAGTTATGAGAATTTTCAAACTTTTGGTTGCCATGCTTGTTCACACGTTTGAAATTAGATCATCCATAATATTAGAGCTCGAAAAACTAGGTATTAAAATATCTTAATTGTATTATTATTTTAATACAAATCGCAGCAATGTAGTCAGGTCCCATTTTTCTTCCTTTTCAGCGTATAAAAACTCTGGCATCGTTATTAAGATGGAGAAACAGACAAACAATGGATGTAATATTAAGTATTGTACGTCGCGCGTTGCTTTACAACAAACACACTTCTGATCTCTCACTCGGATTCTGTCTTTGGTGTTTGTAGTGAGAAAAGTGTTCCTTAAATTATACGTTTTGTGAACATATTCGCAATTCATCACCCGTGGCAATATTCTGTAAAATTTTGATTGATTCTGTTATTCTTGTGCATGGAAACAGTGTTAATGGAATTGATGATCTAAATACTCCAAAACCCATGAAAAGGCCCGCAGTTCATTATTTCACATGACAATTATCTGAGCGAAAAAGGAGAGCCAGAACACACAACTATAAGCGCTGATTTCTGCAACATATACAATATTCTATGTGACTTCTAAGGTGTACGAAAGGCTCTGTTTTTAAAGGGACACTGAACAATCCAAATGATTTTGAGGTTCCCAGATCGGGCACGCATCTCACAAATAAAGTTTCCGCGAACAACGTCTTTGGCTCAATGATTACGCTGTGAGACACGTTTTGAGTTATGAAAGAATGCGCATTTTCCCCCTAAAACGAGAAATTAATTTCAAAATAGAAGTTGCTGTTGGTTTCGTTCATGAATTAAAACGTGCCTCCTGACGTAAATAATATGATAACCACTTTTTTTTTTTTCAGAATAAAGAGGTGACCGGCTTTCACAACCCCCTAGCTTCCTCGTATAATCAGGAAACATTTGTGTTGGTCAGTGAAGCCAGCACAGTAGACAGGCTAAGCAGCTCGTATAGACCAACTCATGTTTACAAACAAACCGGGGCGCCCCTAGCGGACGCCAGCGGCGCCGCGCATGCGCGATGGAGTGTATGCAAGAAGCTCGCCGTCGTCCACAAACAAACCATTGGGATGCGATGTTGTCGGCGTCAGTATAAGTACCCGTGCTTTTTCTTTTGTTCTCGTTGATGATTCTACGTCTTCCTGGCAATTTCTGACTACTTGAGCGGCTCAGCGAAATTACCGAGGCTTGTCACACTGCAAAACCTCGCGTGAATGATGTGTCATGCGGTGATTCATTCCGCGTGGACGCTGCAGAATGGACGGTAATGCCTGATTCGCATGATGAGATTCCGGTCGCAATTTTCAGTCGCAACGTCGCTCTGGCTGGAAAAGCGTGAACCGTAGCTGAGACGGTCGACGTCGATGCCGAACATCGCAAGCAGAATCGGACCAAGTGAATCAGGAATAACAAGTCCATGATGGCCACTGGTAACAAGTATCTACTGTTTACACCGAGCGTGCTTACCCCAACTAACCTTCAAACTGAAAAGTTATTTGAGGTCTGCATCTACTTCTTTTCGTAATTACCAGTTCAACGCTTGGTCTACGGGCCGGTGTCGTCTGACAGAGCAGACGACTAGGAGAAACGTTTGAAAGAACAGACGGCAGTTCGAACGATCAAGTGACCGTTAGAACGTGAAGACGCACTGCAGTTAGTCCAGAGGTGGTCCGTACAACGTGACGCTATTCCCAAGTTTATGTTGGAACAAAACAAATAAATCTAATAACCACAAGTATTCGTGAATTCAACCCATTGCAAAGTGCTTCCCGCCCAAGCAATCGTGCTCCGACGGCGTCTGGTTTTTCCTTTTCACGGCACATATCCACGTTCTCGGACGAACCGAGCACATGACAACGGATCTTCAAACCTTTCTCGACTCTTGTGGTGCAGCCTTACCCACAGCGTTTTGACGAGAAGGCGGGTTTCTGTCTGGTTTCTTTCAATACAACGCAGGAATGAACGTGTCCCGTGGTGACTTCCACCCACAGCCCCAGACATAAAGTGCGCTCGACGCGCCACCACAGCACCGTGACGTAACAGAGGTAAGTTCGTGTCATAGTTACTAGATTACCTCGGTTGTGGAACTCCCACGCAAGAGCGTACCCCCTTTATTGATTCCTCAATCATAGAAAGGAGGAAGAGAAGAAAACATCTGAAACGTTGCTTGACTAGCCTCTGCCCCCCGTAGCAGTACAGGAAAAATCAAACGTAAACGTGAAGACACTAGCATTCGACATATTCTTAAGACACCACGGGAAAGGCAACATCATCTCTATTGCTAAAAGATGAAACATTGTAAACATAAAGGATAAAAAACAACAACCAAGAAGTGAAAACATAATAACACGCGCAAAACGCAAACGTTTTTGTTATTCTAAACATTTTTTTAGAGCATTTATGGAAGTATCTATTAGGCTAAAAGGGAACACATTTGTTTAGCAAACATACTGAATATATCTATATTGAGTTTATGAAAACGATTAAGAAGATGGGGGAGGGTATATTTTAACATCTGATTCCCATAGATGGTTCTTGAATGTGCCACTATCCATATCTCAGCTTTACGAGTCGGATAAATTGCTTGTCTAAGTTCAAGTTGAGAAACTGGTAGATATATATTTTCCTTCTGTCTAAAAGACCATTTCAATCTTCAGTCTGACTCCCGTCGTTCGAAGCGCCATCTAGATTTTCCTTTAGGAACTGTGTGCTCCATAGAGCACGGTGGAACGCCATCCAGACGATGCGCTTCGAAACGTACGTATCCCATAGAATACACGGCAGTTATCAAAACAGCCGTCCGGCGTGTCGAGCGACGGGGGGCGAGTCGTGGTGAGTGAGGGGGGGGGGGGGGGGGGGGGATACTGCTCGTGCTTGCAGGCGTCTATGAGCAGTTCCGTAACTGAGCTAATCTAATGATGTTAGTTAGTATATATCCCCGTACGGAAATGTCAGATTCAGGCCGGAATGAAAAATGCCGGTTCTGCCTAGACCCAAATGGGGCACCAGTTTATACGCGAGCGGACGACGCATCTCAGTGTCGACAACAGCGCCACCGCTGCATCCAGACTGGCTGCTCCATCTCTCCCGCGCCGATGCTGACACGTCCCCTTCTAGCCACCGTTGTATGGGGAAATAACTGTTTCATGCGACATACGAAGCCCGGATGTTCCGGTGATTTACAACGTAAAGCAACAAAACGTAAGCAAACGCCCCTGTGTGCGAAATGGAATACAGGTGATGTTGCCACAACTTCTTAATTGCATCTTGCAAAGAAATCGCGGCGAGCTCAGGTACGTAAACCATCTATGTTTCCAAATATCAAATATTCAAGGGAGCAATCACTGTATAGACAAAAAGGTGGCCATTACGTCGTGCCCGCACGGCGCATCCGCGGTCTCTTCACTCGAATCTGGTTCCTGCGCACGAGCAGGGCCCACACCTGGTGTGGATTCGTTTGTAAACAGCGCGTTTCCCTATCCCACCGTGGAAGAAATACATTTACGTGATGTCTCTGGCCGCTCTTCCCGCGAGGAACGAGCGACCAGATCGTGTTCAGAGGTAGCCCCGAACCAAGACTAGTTAGTTCCGCGCCGCCGTGGAGGGCGCAGAGGTATGAGGTCCCTCCTCGGCGGCCACGGTGTTGGCGGCGTAGCGTGCTCGCCTTTTTCGCGGTGTGGTGGTGGTGTGCGGCCAGTGGCTGGCCTCGTGTTTTGCTTTGATGCTGTGTAGATCACGGGTGCCACCATCGTGCACGAAGGTGAGCCTTAACCCGATGAAGAAGAAGGAAGAGAACACAGATTTACGGACTCTGGCAACTTGGTGGCGGCGTGGCAGCGGTGAGGTACAACGAGAAGTGGTGAGAGAGGGAATGCGGGACCACCACTGGGAGCAACAATCGGAGCGGTCGGTTTGGGAGAGATTACATAGTTGGGCGCCATCTATCCCCGTGCGAGTGAAGCGCGCTCGGTGCGCCGAACATAATGTTTCCGCCACGTCGGTCAGAGAGTCATCATCTAAATGTGTGTCTTCCACCGTGGGTACAACAAGAAGCGGTGAGCGAGGAAAGCGGGACCACCACTGGGAGCAACAATCGGAGCGGTCGGTTTGGGAGAGATTACATAGTTGGGCGCCATCTATCCCCGTGCGAGTGAAGCGCGCATGGTGCGCCGAACATAATGTTTCCGCCACGTCGGTCAGAGAGTCATCATCTAAATGTGTGTCTTCCACCGTGGGTACAACAAGAAGCGGTGAGCGAGGGAATGCGGGACCACCGCTGGGAGAAACAACCGGAGCTGTCGGTTTAGGAGGTACCCGATACTCGGGCGCCATCTATCCCCGTGCGAGTGAAGCGCTCGGTGCGCCAAATATAATGTGGTCGCCGCGTCGGACAGAGAGTCGTCATCTAAATGTCTCTTCCACCGTGGCCTATCCTCACTGGTGCCCCATGCGTCAAGCTCGTAGATGCACGCACTTGCCAGCACGAGCAGAAAAAAGGCGACGGCCAGATGCCCTGCTTGCAATCGTCTATTCGCGTTAAGAAGCTCGCTATAATGGCGCTTCTGGTATCCTCACTATGGGCTGTAGTTTTAATCTTCACAGGGCATAGAAGCTTGGCATTGCACGCGCTTCCATCAATACAAAAAGTTCAACTATCCTGACTCCGGGTTTTGAAAAAATTCCACCGAGCGGTGACTCCCAAACTTCTCGCCGCGAATAAAGTAGCTCAATAAATTTGTTCGATGGAACTTACGCGACAGCCCCGAACACAATCCAGGACGATACAGTGTACGTGTGGAAGAGAAGCCGGTAGTTGATAGTGACGTCTTGGGAACTGGACGCGCCGCAGGAACCCAGACACCGGAGGGCAATCACGCACACAGCCAGGATGAGCATGGAGTTGCTGAGCACGACCATCGCTTGGAAGAACTGGTAGACGTGCGGCTGGTGAACGCGAACCTGAAAACCCGATCGTGGAGCGAACAGTGCCACTTTTGAGAGAGTTTAGTATTTTGCGATATTGGCGACGTGCGCGCATCGCGGTGGCCGGCCTTCCACGATTGGCTGAATGCTCACTGTGACGCCAGCAAAGGATTTCTCATCGACAGAAATAAGAGACATTGAAGAACTTCAATTTTGACGGTGTTGGAGGTGTTGGTTTCAGAGTGCAATGATTTCAATCTTCCACCATGCTCATTACGAACGCTATCGAACTTGTTGTTCGCAAGGTAAGGATGTCACAGGAGGCAACCAGAGCCGTATATGTAGAGAGTTTGGCCATTCGTTGGGAAGTATAGGAGACAAATGAGGAGGCGCCATTGGCCGAGAGCGGGCTGGGCGTGTTCCAGGGCGTCTTCAGAAATTTGAATGTGACCAACCAGAAGCCGGAAATATTACCCTGGTGGTGGTCGGGAAAAACAAACCTGATAACTGAATTGGAGTAACTCTCGATGGCTGAAAATATAGTACACGTGATGTTTCAATCACACGCATCCAAAATGACGGTGGAAGAGTGCGACTAGCGGAACGATCGACATTATCCGTACGCCAAGTGCCGAGGGCCGGGAATCTGTCATCCGAGCGGTCACACTCTGTCCGCGCAAAACTTAGTTGAGCGGCGCATTCGTTTCTTACATCTTTCTGCATAATCATGATCAAAACAACACGTGCACCCTATTTTCAACCACGAAGAGTTACTACACTTCACTCTCACGCGCTTATTAAAACCATATACGAACATAGACCTTTGATCAGAACTGTTTCTCGCTACCACCGCCAGGGAACTTTTTTCGGCTTCTGGTTGGTCAAGAGAGCATTCCAAGCCCTCTTTCCGAGTCTGCCGCACGCGCTGGTTCCGCCCGCGCCTCCCATTGACCAAACTCTCTACATATACGGCTCTGGAGGCAACCATAGGAGGGTGCCGCCAAAACATCTCACCGCTAACAGAGAGGGCTGGGGATGCTACGTTCTTATGAATAACGCCCTGCACAATTCCCAAAGTAACGTGGCGATTTAAATACTATTATTGCGGCGAAATGTTTTCGTGGTGCCCTCCTACGGTTCCTTCTCGTGACGTCACTACCTTGCGAACAACAAGTTTGCTGGTGTTTGTGATGAGCACGGTGGCACCTTGAAATCATTGCGTTCTGAAACCAACACTGCCAACACCTTCAAAATTGAATTGCTAAGATTACTCTCATTTCCGTCGATGAGAAATCACTTTCTGACGTCATAGCAAGCATTCGGCCAATCGTGGCAGGCCGACCACAGAGACGCTTTCGATCGCGCACATCGCCAATAGCCGGTGGCAGGTCGAAACCCCACTAGATAGATGTTCCGCCTCTAGCACGCGCTTGTTGCCGTCCGCCAGGCTTTGCTGCGCAGGTGACGACGTGTTATCGAAAACAGGAAACTCGGGCTTCAGGCAGAGCATCTTCTGGGTTCTATACTGACTACAGGCCTAACATTTGTTTTTCTTTCGTGGGCGTCAACTTTGAATTGGGACGTCGATCACCAGTCTTTCTTTTCCCTAACGATATAAAAATAGTTTGTTCATACTAAGTGGTGGGGTGACTCTATTTCTTTTAGAAATTCGGAGGTGTAGACTTTTCTTCAGTTTCTAAGTTACAACATGCTGTCGCTAGTTACTTCGAGCTGAAATTTCTATATTAGGTGCCGAGTTTGTGTACACGCCTCAACCATACATTGTCAGAACATCTTAACACTGCATTCTGTGTGATTCACCCGGAAGATGAACCAATCGGTTCAACCAATAGGAAAGCCGATTAATTCCTTACTATAAACAAATAACATTGTGCTTACTTTTTCTCTATAGACAGATAATATCAAATAATAGCACTAAAGTATAATATAACGAGCTTATACTCCGCGACAACTTTTCTTGGCAATGCAGTGGAAGGTACAGGCCCGCGTCCCCTCTCCCATTTTGAGTGTACCCAGGCTCTCCTCCTCCCCCATTTCCGGGGAGAGGAGGAGAGCACGCGCACACTCAAAATGGGAGAGGGGACGCGGGCCTGTACCTTCCACTGCATTGCCAAGAAAAGTTGTCGCGGAGTATAGCAATAGCATAAACGTAAAGGAAAATAATAGTTTTGTTTTGACTTGTGGACAACATTAGGATATCTCCCTAAAAATATTTGTGTTAATTTTTTGGGGAGAAACTACGCCATGCGAAAAATATAGCACATAAATGGTACGATTAGCAATTAAAATTGCTTCATTCCTGCGAAGATTAAAACACTGATTGGTATAAGCTGTCCATCCGAAAGGCTCGATCACTATTTCTTTTTTGCTGATCACGATAATTCGTTACTTGTTTCACTATAGCTCATTATTCCTGATACGCCGTTACTTCCACGCCCCAGGAAGGCTGTCTAAAACACTTGTCGCAAAATGTTGCGATAGCCGCCATTTATATTAATATTTGGTTGTCTTCTTTTTGAACGTTTTGTTTAATTGCTGTGTTTGTTGCCTCCAGCTCTCCATTGTTGGCGGTCATAGACGCGACAAGCTGTCCTCAACAGCTATTCTTCTTGATCGCGACCATCAAACTAAGATAGGAATTAAACTCGTTGCCATTATCTATTTAGTGCTACCTTTGGAAGGCTTCTAGCAAATGAAAAAGCCAGGCTTCGGAGGAATCGCGCTAGGTACCATCTTAGCGCCTAAAATCATTGTGAAGGCAAGTTATCTGAAATGGCAGGAAAGAGATTTCCGTCGTCCAGAATTGAGAAAACGGTCCGCGATACAGCAAAGCCGCATCTTAAGCTTAGAAAGCGGTATTTTCGAATGGTAGTGGCATTTTCGTAAGCGCATCGAGCTACATTGGGGCGCGAGGCGTGTGATCTTTCTAGACTTATACCCGTGCCACATGGGCAACTCGAATGCCGTTTACAACAAATGGCATTTGAGTGGACGACCAATCAGCGTGCGACACTACGGGCGTGGCGTATTCCACGCGCGACAGATTGCGAGCTGATTCGCCGATCACACAAATGTCATTCGGTTTAAATGGCATTCGAGTTGCCCGTGTTGCACGGTTATTAGTCTAGGTGGCGCAAGTTACCGCCCGTTACGAAGGGTATAGCCATTAACGTCCATCCATGCATCCACCCATCTATGATTGGATCCCAGTCATCGCCGAACGCTGACTCTGGGTTTGTTTTCTTACGAACGAGCTAAGCCGAGTTCACGCCGACGCCGCGCGGCGTCGTCAAAAACAGACACAACTACAAAGATCACTCACACAAAGAAAGAACACTCACACTGTGTGTCCGTTCTTGTACGCTGTGAAGTGTAAGCTTAAACCGCCTACTCAGCCAAGCTGAAGTATTGCTCAGAGAGCTGTTTTCACGCATGACGACAAAAAACAACCGCATCTCCACGTGGTGAATGATGTTGATTGGGGCCACCGTGATTGGGGCGAAGCTCAGGTGGTGCTTTCTGCGTAGACGGTGAGCCGCAGCATGCCGAGCCTTTCGTTCGTTTTCATCCATGTCACGCTGCCGTCAAATGCTCAAATGCGTATATAACCACGTTCCATACCACACCTTCTCTTTCTGACATGGATGAAAACGAACGAAAGGCTAGGCATGCTGCGGCTCACCGTCTACGCAGACAAGCACTACTAGAGCTTCGCCCTAATCAACATCACACACCACGTGGAGATGCGGTTGTTTTTGTTGCCCTACACGAGCACGGGAGCACGTGCTCACGTGCTCGTGAGTACGAGCACCCGACGCCGGACATCGGACGGACATACGGACATGGCTAGCCCCTAAGGAGCTTCGCCCCGAAAATCCCATACATTATAAGAAAAAAGATGGCCTCAAAGGTCTAACGGCAGCACTTGGTCCTCTAAACTCCCATTGGCTCCCCGAAGATATCATGTCATCTGGTCAAGCCAGGTACCGTGCAAAAATTCTGAGGACTAACTGCACTCGACCTGGACTAACCGAGAGGCGTGCACGAGCAAAACCAGTCATTAGTCCTCCTAACACAGGGTGCACCTGTATATTTTAGTTCCCGAAGGCAAACGGAATGCTTGCGAGGAAGAAAGCTAAGTAGTTCGTAATGAAGATCGGCGGACTTCGCAGCCTTCACGGCTGAAAGTCTTGACCAAATGCGGACGAAACTGGCGAACTTCTTTAATAGAGAGTTTTAGTAGATCGTTCCCATGACTCCGATAACGATACCCGATACTCCGCCACCGCCTTCCTTGTGCATGCATAGTATCGTTATCGGGGCTATCGGAGGTATCGGAACGAACTACTAAAACTCTCTAATGTGCAGCGATCGTTGAGACATTGCATGGTACAATGACCTTCGAGCGGTGCTTGCACAGCACGCGAAGGTCACTGAACGCGCGGACAAAATGGCGGCGTCTGCGGCATCACCGATGGCCAGCATTAGCGACGCACTTACTGTTTCGGAACGCAGGGAGAAGTATCCTACACATAATCGTAGCATCAAATATTGTAGGAGGAGTCATGTTTAAAGGGATGCTGAACCAAACACTTCAGTGTCCATAACAGGTGGCGCACAATCTTTCCACGAGCCAGCAGCCGCGAGTGTGCGGCAGCACACGCAACGAAATTGACGTCGTAGTCCTTCATTCACGCTTAAGATGCCAGTGAAATGTGTGGGCTCCGGAGAACGGGAGAATAAAGACAGGCTTTTGATATCCACAGTGGGGTCTGGTGTAAAAGGTAAGCGATCAATTGGTGTAACAAGCACGTTGCTTTCCCTTGTGGAAAGCAACGTGCTTGTTACGTTGCTTTCCACAAGGCTCGGAGCCCATACATTTTTATTTTAAGCGCGAATGAAAGACTATGATGTCGATTTCGATACCGTGTGCTCGCGCACACTGGCGGCTGCTTTCTCGTGGAGCGATCGTTATGGACACTCACATGTTTCTTTTTGTATCTCTTTAAAGGAGCTGTGCAACGATTTTAACGTTGAAAGAATTGGCATCTTCTGCTTTTGATATTGTTCACTGTGTCACAAATGGCAGAAAACACACCTCCTTTCATCGAAATGTTGCGATTCCGCCGCGTAATAGCGAGGCAAAACTTAGAATATTTCCCGACCTGCAGCCACGAGCGGCGGCCATGAGAACCAAGCGGCGTGACGTCACTTGGATAGTTGTAAAAAAGATAGCAAGTTGTGCGAATACCTGCTCGATAAAAGGTAACTTTTCTATAAATCTTGTCGTTCCAACATATATATAAATACGTCAAAACCCTGCCGTCGACAAAACTTTTATTATACGGAGTTTTAGTGGCGCCATCTATCCTAGGTCCACAAAACCGCGAATAGCCGCTAGAAGCCGGAGGGGGAGGGGGACAGCGCCGGACGGGCAAGGACGGGTACGGCCGGACCCGGATGAGACTTTCCTCCCTTCACCGTATATTTCGCGGGGCGCCCGCCAGCACGTGGTCACGCCTTCGCGAGCGCATGAGTTCTCGCTGCTCGCTGATGGCTCTAAAGAGAGAACTTTTCCGGAACCCCGCGCCTACTCAAGTGACGTCACTGCGCACGTTACCCGGAAGACGATGTACGAGTTCAGAGGCGGCAAAAACCTGGATCTTTTTCATTTTTTTTAAATAAAAACTAGGGTATCCAGGCAAAATCTGTTTTCTGTAGTTCACTGCAGAAGTGTCAGGCATCAACTTCCACAATTATTTAAGCAAAGCCCTGAAATTGTTGCACAAATCCTTTAAGGGTTGGAGCTGAGTTTCTTCGCCTCAGTATTTGATCGACACGGCTGATATGGTGAAAAGCAGGATTTCGTGTTGTTTCACAGTTACTTGGGGCAAAACGAATGTTACGCACGCGAAACCGAAGCTACGGGGGGTGCCAATGAAACGCTCGTGCACTGTAATCAGTTACTAAGAGCTCGTGCTTGTACACTTGCCCGTGCTCTGTGCCGTTAGTGTGGACGCTTTGTCTCCACCGGCATTGTGGACAGATGGAATCACCATGTGCCTCATAGAGCACCGTCGATAGAGAGCAGCACGCTTCCGCACAATTTAATCTGGGTCTCAAGGCCAATAACGATCACAGCCTCTATTCCAGAAAGTTAAGGAAGCGATGGAAGCCAGCGCTGCAGCGAGCGCAGCCGACGTTCATGCAATTGGCCATGCGACTCCTGACCTTCATTACCGTTTGCATTCTTTAGAAACGTTGATATTTTCGTTTGGGTTTTAACTGGGATGACAACACCTGCGTAGCACGTGCAAACAGTATTCCCAGAGGCAAAAAAAGTCCCTTCTGCTTTTTTTAAATTTTTATTGTTGTATTCTTTAAAATAAATGTTTCCCTTTTGCAAAATACTCTTGGCACAATTGTACCAGAAGCGTGTTGGGGCTTTGCACTCTAAAAAAAGTTTGTGCGTCTACTTACACGCACAGCCCTCGGAGAGCCAATCACCGCAACTTACGGAGGCAGCTCAGCGAATGACAATGCCGAAACATATGTTTAGACCAAAAAACCCAGTCTGAGTTGTGACATTAAGCAATGCAAAACGTAACGCTTGCATTGCTTAATGTCACAACTCAGACTGCGTTTTTTGGTCTAAACCTATGTTTCGGCATTGTCATTCGCTGAGCTGCCTCCGTAAGTTGCGGTGATTGGCTCTCAGAGTGTTGATGCTGGAAAGCAGACGCACGGGCTTTTTTTAGAGTGTGGGGCCAGTCAGAGTTTGCGAGGCGCTCATTTTTTCGACCTTATCCTGCCGTTTTTGCCGTGTTTCGTGTGCTGCTCTCGTGTTTCCGGGTTGGTGTGCATAGTTAACGTTCGTGTGCTCGACTGGGGGCGGGGGGGGGGGGGGGGGGGGGGGTGCGCGAACATGTACCGCTTTGATGATAGGACTAACGAGCCAGTGACGAGCGTTCCCTCGTTACCGTATCCGCCGCTCCACGGCGATAGTTCGGCCGGTTCACTGGCATGGGTTTCGCCGTCCAAGAAGCTTCTCTGCTTCGCTCCGACTTGAAATCAAATCAAATAAAATTTCTTTATTTTTCTCCATTTGGAGAAGGAAAACGGTAAGAAAAGCAACAGAATAGTTACCTCTACAGGCCTCCATCTCCCCTCAGCAGCAGCAGAGACAAACCACGCAAAACAGTTAACACACAAAAATAAATAGTATATGTAATTATTCGTTTCAGAAAAAAAGCTGTAAAAATGACCACACCTCCCGCCCTTACCCTAACATTGGAGGCTCAACAAAAAATGAAAGCTAATATTTTTGTTTATCAAAAATAAAATGTTTGTTTAATTCCTTCAAACGATTTAAGAGACGGGCAACAGCACTTCGCAACATCTGGTTTCCATAATTTTGTTCTTGAGTGCGGCACTAAACAGGTACGCATCTCCGCTGAGTGTACCATAAGTCCTTTTTCTAATTGCAAGCTGGGAAATGGACAGAAACACGTTTTCTTTATGATGAAAATACTTTTTAGAGGAAATGCAATGTTTATAATTGTAGTAATTTAAAATCTGTAAAATATAAAGATTTTTAAATAGTGGTTTTAAATGGGCATCGCATGCAGTATGGGGTATAATACGCACAACGTTTTCTTCCAGAATTTGAATCTGCTTAAGATTTCTGGACGTGGTATTTCCCCAGAACAAAAGAAAGTAATTATAATGCACTTAAAAACAGAATAATGTATAAGAAACATTGCTGACGTTGGGATTATATCACGGTATTTGAAAATAACACCTACGACCTTTGAGAGTTTTTGGCATGTATAATGTACAATTTTATCGCATAGTGTGTATTGACTACATATTACCCCAAACACACTGACACTTTCGACTATATCTATCTTATGGGTACCGAGGAAGAAATTAGACGTATGAAAGGAATACGTATTTCTTGATCTATAAAGAACGGCTTTAGTTTTACCACAATTCATTTGCAAGAAATTAGACACTGTCCGTGTATATCATTTAAGTAGGAATTTATTCGCGGTAGTTATAGTCCGGTAAGTACCTGTTCCTGAAAAACTAAACTCGTATCATCAGCGTAAATAATGAAACGTACATTATCATCAAAATTTACTATATAGTTGACACACAAGTTAAAAAGAGTTGTCCCAAATTACCACATTGTGGCACTCCAGCTGTTAATTGCTGGTATTGAGATTGACTTCTATATATTTCAACACACTGGTAGTGGTACTGAAGATAACCTTTAATCATACTTAGGGCTCTACCTCGCGTACCGTACCTACAAAGCTTTTCGAGCAAAGTATTACGATTAAGGCAGTCAAAAGCTTTTGAAAAGTATATAAATACTCCAAGAATTAGCAGCTTATTTTCTATATTGCTCAGGATTAACTTCTTTTGCTTTAATAATGCAAGTTGTGCAGATCTGCTTTTTCTAAATTAATACTGTCAGTCGGTAAGAATATTTCTCACAAAAACTATAAACCTGTTTTTTGTAGCCCTTTCTAGTCCTTTAGGAAATATGGGTACAACGGACACTGGACTAAAATTTCCCAAGTTGTGTTTTCCCCACTTTTGTACAATACCGTAACCTTTTCCACCTGCATTTTTTAAAGTTCCATTCTGTAGTGCCAGAATAAATATATGCGTCAGGCAGAGTGCAATGCACCGCAGTACATATTTTCAAGGTTTAATTTGAAGCTCATATATATCAGTGCTCTTACCATTGTTTAAATTTTTGAAAAACTGAGTAAACTTCGTTTTCGTCAGTTGGGAACAAAGGTAGACTAGTCGAAATGCTCTGCACATATGGCAGCCCTCAGAGCCGAGAACGCAACGCTCCGTCACGGACTTCTAGAAGATACGAGTTTATTCTTGCTCCTGTTGTGACTTTTATAATTTCGTCCTGCTTTCCTGTTCTCCAAAGTGCCTGTTCATTCTCGCCCCGAGCACGCGACGCTTGAACCTTCTTTGCCGAATGTTCGAGATAGTCACGCATATTAGAAAGGGAGCAGCGTGGGACTTTGTCGAGTCAGTCTCGCTCTGAATTGCTGTTACGCCGCGAAATCGCCGCCCGCCTTTCCTGCTCTATCGACTCGTTCTTTATTTTGCTTGGCACAAGTTCGCTCATTAAATTGCTATTTTTAGTTGGCTGTTCATCCTCTCGTCGTCTTAATTTACGACAATATCTAGAGGCATCCGTGTTGTGTATGAATACTTTGAAAAAGGTTAACAAAATACTCATTGAATTTTTCCGCTAACGTCGATCCCGTTAAGTTGACATCTCCGATTTCCATTTCTGCAATCCGATGCCTATATATGATCCTTGTTTAATTAAGCCATTCAACTTCATCCAGATAACATCTGGTCGCGTATTATCTAGAAATAAACGGCTAAATAAGCACGTTTAGCTTGACTTAATTAAGCCAAGTCTTTGTTAGTTGATTTTTTTTTTAATTCAGACAATATACTTGCGTCTTAAAGGGATACTGCAACGAAATTTGGGCGCTCATTTTTTGGTCTATATGTGTTCGAAAGAGCAGTATCACATGGAACATACCAATATCTTGTTAAAAAAGTCTCGAAAAGGAATTTTAAAACGAATTAAACGATTTGCAAAGAGCACCTGGTGGATGTCGCTAACGCCTCGTTTGTAATGCTCGTCTAGGAACCTTGACAGCTAGTGACGGAGGTTGTCTCGCCTCCGGCCACGACGAGAGAAGGGGGAAGGATGAACTCCCCTCTTCCCGAGAATGCCTTTTGTGTGTCGCAGAAGTCGCTATTGTCCCCTTACAAGATTATAGAAGATTAATCCGTCACTCAAAATTCGTACAAAAGCAGCCGCTTCGGTGGCTGGAACGACTAGGCCATCCTCTCGACGTCAGCCTCGCCGTAGCTTTGCTCGTCTTGAGACGACCTACGTCACGATTGCGTTGGATGTCACGAGCTCTAAGCTGGGCCTTCTCTGAGCGCTTGCCAGAGTGGGCCGTTTATAGCGAAAAATACAGCCACCAGGATCAAAATACAAACGTGCGATTGTCATTTACGGATATTGTGGATCATATTCAACCTATTTTTGAACACGACGGGAACATTTCAAATTTCGTTGAAGTATCCCTTTAAGTGCGCACGAACTTGTAGTAAAATGCATGTTTCTTAATTACCGTTCTTCTTATTTCTGTCGTAACCCAGGGTATACGACATTTTCGAAGAACATTTTTTAATTTATAAGGACAAGAGCGGTCGTACACGATTCTAAACTGTTCAAGAAAACAGTCAGACGCTTCATCTTCCGACACGCTGGACAGTACCGCACTCCAGTTTACAGAACTATTATGACGCTAAAAAAAATTCCAGGTTTTAGCGCTTATATTTCTGAAGTATACTTCAGGACCACGTGTATCTCTTAAGCTACAGCCCATATTAGAAAGTTGATATATCGAAAGGTGATCACCGATTGTTTCTCCAACTACTCCCTCAATTACTTCCAATGTAGGAAGCTTTTTTTTAAAAAAATAAGCCTAGTAACGCCTCATGTGCAGGTGTTACACGAGTAGGTTAAAAATAACATGGGACAACTCATATGATTGATATAAGGACATCAGTTCTTGTTTATGATGAGAGGGAGCATGCATGTCCACGTTGAAGTCGCCACCAAATTATGAAGTAAAGCCGTTTTCACCAATAAACCGAAGGAACACCGAAAGAACACTGTGAGGAAGCGGAAATACGGCGTAGAGACGATGCGGTTGCCACGGAGACTTGCATCCGCAAAGTAAGGCAGTCTAGGCGGGGAAGTGAGAGCATGGCTGCTGGGAACATATGGATACACTGTTTTATAGGCGTGGCAAATAGAGAGTTTTAGGTAACCGTTTTTGTACATCCAATACGGTGCGGTGGGCCCTCCGGTACGAACTGCGCATAAGCTCCCACAGAAGACTCCGGTACACTCAGAACGTACCGGTGGGCCCATCGTACCATATCTGATGTGCAAAAACGGTTCCCTAAAACTCCCTAATTACTGTGAGTACCGTTACTTCTTAGTAAAAGATACATTCCTTTAAATGTTTTAAAACACTATTGGAGAACAATATTGGTGCGACGGCAGCATCATATTTTTAACATCGTTTATGGACGAGGTGGTCACTGACCAACCCCTTTAAAGACGCGTGGGCAGAAAAAAAGTGGGCATGCAGCGATTGGGTTAGCGTGTTGCGTGTATGTTGTGCGTGTGTGGGTCTTTTGTTTTCAAGTCTTGTCTGTGTTATATGTTTAATACGTGAGCAAACTTAAATTAATGTTGTGGGCATGTGAATCTAAGCAGCGTAGAAAAAGATATATCCCAGCGATAACAATTTCTTGCCAATTTTGAATTTGACGTTGACTAGCAGCACCTGGTTTTGTGAGAGTTATAGTCAGATACTACATAAGATCAGCAGTAGATTCTCCGCCTCCGGAGCAAGCTTTCTACCTTCTGTAACACTTTGGTGCACGTGAGGCAAAACACACCGAAAGGCAACGACCGCATCCGTGAGGCTGTTGCCTTTCGCTGATCTTATGTTGCAAGAGACTATAGTGCCAGTTCCTATCTAAGGGTAGTAACCGTTACTAGCTTTTTGGCCTAGTAACCTTTACTAGCCTGACTGTTACTACTTACGGTTACTAGGTACCTAGTAACATATGTGACAAGCGGTTACTAGCCTCTACCTAGTAAATAGTACTAGTCTTTTTTTATGAGTGCAGGGATCTAAATGCAAGGGCGCGACATTTTGTTCCAGGAGTCTAAATGCAAGGGCGCTACATTTAGTCCAAAGAGTTTAAATGTAAGGATGCAACATTCAGTCCCAGTGGTTTAAATGCAAGGGTGCAAAGCGTTTTTAGCACTGAGGAACTAACGGGGGTTAACCTTAATGGACTAACGGGAGGGGTGCAAAAGTTTCTCCACTCCTCTTAGTCCCTCCAGAAAACAAACGGTGGTGGCAATGCATTTGGTCCCCAGAGGGACAAAATTCCGCTCCCTTTTTTTTTTCTTAGAGTGTAGGACTCCTTGATTTGAGTACACGAAGTGCGCAGGGGCAATGAGGTGGACGTTTAATTGCTTGTTGTCCCTGCGAAGAAATTTTTTTTTAGTCATTCTTCTTCTCTATGTTACAGTTTACTTAACGATCTCTGTATCCCGCACTTAATGGCCCATCCCATACTTTTAGCGAATGACACGCGCAAACACGTTTTGGATTGATCCAATGTTCATCTAATCTCCGTGGCAATAAGGCGCTCGCCCCTTTCATCACTGAGACCGCATGACTAATGCAGCGTGGGAGAGGCAGCCCTTCCCGCTGACTTATTTAATCCGAGGAAAACCAGTGATTGGTGTTTTTACTCTATTATTGATAAGTAAACACGCGGGAGCTTCTTGGAGTATAGCATCCTTGATGTCACTTAAACTTCTGCAGCACGGACGTCATCCGGGTCAATAATCTAGACAGCGGTACCAAGTCGGACCATGGTACCGTGCCAACGCCGCCTGCTGCGATTGGTCAGCCGTGTTATAGATAACCAAACGCAGCAAGCGGCGATGTCTTGGTCTCTTGGTTCCACTTGGTCCCGCCGTGTAAGCTAGGACCCCTGAAGTCGCACAGACTTGCTCATTATCGGCGTATGACATATATCAAATGATGAAAATATTCAATGTAATTTGAAATTCTCCCAACGTTAGAAAACGGTAGCCATGTGTAACTTAAGTTTTGGGGCGTTTTATAGTTCGCGGTAAACACGTGAAAAACAAATAAATAAAAAAAATACGTTCCGTTTTTTCTCATTGTATCGGTGGGACGTCCGCCTATATGAAGAGCAGGATCAAAGATGTCATTGTTTTATAAAAATGACACGTGGGAATTTTGCTTTAATGACCCTTTCTGAGGGCATGTATGCGAAAGAAGTGCATTAAGAAGTCTTAACAGAAGTGAGACTAGGTTTGGAGATAAAACCATAGCAAGACACTACACAAGGCTACCTGGTTGATGAGGTTCTTGAAGGATGCCACTCTCCGTTGTTCCAAAAAGTCATAGAAGAACTCTGAAAAGAACACAATGTTGTCCGACGTCAATATTCAGAGTCATTTTGGATGCGTTAAAAACGTTTAACTCAGAGTATTTAACTGATGCGGACAATTAAACAACATGCAGTGGTGCACAAAGTCATCTGCGCACATTCTTAAGTTTTTTGCTTTATCGTTATAATTTCTTTTGTATAACAACATATGTCGACGGACAATCGTACACTAGAGCTATTTAGTCAATTAATAATACTACGAATACTACGAATGCGTTGTTTAGCGGTTAACACACTTAACTTAATCAAGATACCCCTTAAACAAGACGGTTGTTTCTAAGAAACTGTCTACCGTTTGCACAACTAAATAAATAATAAAAGAAACGTGTCACTAAACAAAAACACGAACAGACCAGACTTTAAGTTAATGATTGTTTGAGCGAGATCAGTTTTGGTGTCCTGGCACAGGCGCGTGGCTCGATCTAACTCCTCATTTCCACTCTCATGAATATCTGACGTCATGTCAAGCCACGCGCCTGGACGTAGTTCATTGCATTATTAAGTATGAAATGAAGTACATTTATATGGACACGCGGCAGCCGGCGTCAAAATTTTAAACGCTCCCATGAACTAAATAAACACTGACAAGTAAACCGATCATGAGGCCGCACCACGTCAAATGACGTGGCGGGCGTTTACACTGGCCTGCTCTGACGGGCTTCTTCGCCATGAAGTGGACCAGGTATCGGGATAGGGAAGACCAGAACCCTATAACATCTTGCGTGTAGTTAAACCGGATGATGTTCTGGTCGCCGAGGACGTTGGGGATGTCCAAGTATTCGCCCGGGATATCGGAGGGATGTGGCGGAAATCGCAGATATGGTGGTTGATCGCCGCGTCCCACTGCCAGGCAGAGGACGACGACTATAAACTGAACCGGGACCATGTTCGACCTGAAAATTGTGTGCAAAGTAAGCACTCGACACAGCAGCGAAGCATATCTGTAAGTAGGTAGTAGGGCGAGCAAATGTTCCAAAACGCGCCTTTGGCACATCGCAACACATGGAGGGGTACGCAAATGAAGGGCAGCATTGAGAACGCACAGGGTTGTTGTTGATGCGATGTAAAAGGGGAAATGGGGCATTCGTGGATATGGGCTCATAGGCACGTCTGCCACTGCCTCTAACGCACAGGGGAGGCGCGACTACGAGGCAGCCAAGCGCGCGCCGTCTCTGGTTGAGACAACACCTCCTAGAAGCTAAGGCCATAGGGCTCTTCTCGTGACGTCGCAAAGGACCCCCATCGGGGCGCGCGTTGAAGCACCGAAGCGAAAATCACGCGCGTGCATTGACTGTCGTAACGCGATTTTAGTCGTGCAAGCGTGTTTTATTACCTGTAACTAAAGCTGCAGATAGCAACGGGGCTAGAAAACATTTTATTATACGGACAAGATATTACAGCGCTAAATAATCGATTTGAAATGGCACGAAGTATGTCAATAAGACGTCTACTAAAATGTGACTGTTTTAAGTCAAAAACGTTGAGCCACGTAATTTTTGCTGTTGGAATGCACATTTTATACAGAATTACTTCCACAAAATGTTGAAACATGCAGTGATTAGGCACAGCAATAAGGGTCACAGTAAAAATCAGGTAGACGGAGTCAATGGGTACACGGCTGGGCAAGAGTCCTTTACAATTATGTAAGCGATGTTTACGCGTTCAGTCACTGTACAGTACGGTTAACGCATTCAGTTACTGAATTCTTGCCTTATACCTCGGCAACATGGCAAAATTAAGGAAATTTCGATCGAATGATATTATGGGGACGAGAAATCAGCTCGCGGCTCTTGTGTAGTCACTCAGGATCGCGAGCTGATTCAATAGCATATGACTTAACGAAAACGTATTAACTTTTCCGTGTGGCAGGGATACAAAACTTTCTATTTAGAGTCAACTGGGCTCGAGCTGCGTCAGAACAAAATATAATTTATCTTTTTCTAAAATAATACTATTACTTTAATACGGCCAGGACTCTAGTATAAACGCGGCAAAGGCAATAAAATAACATTAGTATACATAAACACCAAAGCACAAAAAACGCACTTTCAGAATCACACATAAACTTGTGATTTACCTTCCATTGAAAACTTGAATGTTACAACTTAAAATAAAGCTAGTAAATAGCTAGTAGCTGCAGCCGTTACTACCTTTTTACAAGCTATTTACTGCCCCAAAGGCTCGGACAAGATGACGGCGTCGGCTGCATCGACTGCATCGCCAATGGCCAGCGTTAGCGAGACACTTACTGTTTCGGAACGCAGGGGATGGTATCCATACACAATCGTAGCATCAAATATTGTAGGAGGGGGCATGTTTCATGGTTGGAGCTGGCTTTCCAACGATTGCAGCCACCATTCCAGTACCCCGTGGAAGCCAGTGCTGCCGCGAGAGCAACCAGGTGGACGCCATTATGTACGCAATGGCCATGAGGCTTCTGACTTTCTTTCGCGTTCGCATACTTTTTGAGGCGTTTATGTTTTCATTTTGGTTTAACCTGTATGAGAATAGCCACGTAGAACATGCTAAAAATGTTTCCAAAAGCAAGAAATTGTATTGTTTTATTTTTCATTATTTTATTCTTTAAAATATGTTTTTCTCTTTCGCGAGGAAGGTTTGGCGACGTTGTACAACAAGCAGGTTGGGACTCGGGTTGTCGCGAACCTTTGTCAAACCTCCATCTTCACGTCGAACCTCAGGGTTCGTCTGGTTCGCCGAACCTTCAAAATTTTCACTAAAGTTCGAAGAAGTTACAGTTATGGACAGTGTTGCCCTACTTCTACACGAATATTTCGGCTTTCGGGGAACAAATAATTTAGAAAGTAGTTTATTTTATATTTTATAAATTGGTTGCCAATGTTTACACCATATAAAAGCAAAAATATGTGACTTTAATACTTTCGTGAGTTTGTAATGTGAACCAGTGGTGCCACTACACCCATCAAATATTGCACTTTTCCTCCACGTTCTAACAACTCCGCCAAATAAAATCAACTGTTTCTTTGTTGCATTTTTTTTTTTGCGCATGCGTACAAAAGTTGTGCTTTAGTCGCACCTCTGTCGAACATCACCTTGAAAGTTCGAAAAAATCAAAGTTGGTCGAACTCGGACCTGGGCAGGTTAGCGACATCCCTATTTGGGACCAGGGGCCCCAAACTCGTCCAACGCAAAGTTTAAGTCGAAAGTTCGCGGAGCACGCCGATTGGACGTGGGCGACAAAGGCGCGAAGTCACGGTCGTGATAGGCCAATGGGTGCGCTCCGCCAAATTCGGCCCCAACTTTGTGTTTGACGAGTTTAGGGGCCCAGCCGGAGTTTGCGAGACGCTTATCTCTGCGATCCGAACCTGCTGTTCTTTCCGTGTGGCGTGTGCTGCTCTCATGTTTCCGTGTTGGAGTGCGGAGTTAACTTTCGTGCGCTCGGCTGGGCGGGTGTGTGCGTGGACGTGTACTGTTACGAAGATTGTCCTAACCAGCCGGAGACGAGCGTCCGTTCGTCGTCACCGGACCTGCCGCTCCACGGCGATCGTTTGGCCGGTCCAGTGGCATGATTTTCGCCGTCCAAGAAGCTTCGCTGCTTTGCTCCTACTTGACACTGGGAACGTCTTCCTCACAGGGTGTGTGTGTGTGCTCGGTGGTTGAATGACTCTGATTGCGCTGTCTTTTTTCGTGACAGTGCACTGTACGACCCTTGATGTGCGTCGTAAATAGTATATCTAGCTTTAGGACTGAGTAAAAAAGATGTTTTGGCATTCTACGAGCCTTTTTTTTTTAATTTGCTTATATCTTCCCCAGAAACGCGAACATTCGTCAGTGGACTACACACAAATTAATATTCGAGCTACACGCAGTATTACTTTTGCATGCATTCGCGCAACGCGCGAAATGAGTGCACCTGCCGTCGTACTCACCGTCAGTTGCAGCCCTCGTTCGCCGCGGGGGACGAAAAAAAAAAAAAAAGCAATCTCTCGCCGACGGCGATTACGTTCGTTTCATTCTCGATTAACGCTACTGACGAAAAAGCTGGTTAGCGTCTGCTATGCGGGGAAGCGAATACATGGCTGCTGAGAACCGGAGGGGGAGGGGGTTTCATCGACTGTCGCCAATACTTTCCGTGTTTGCCTTTGTTTTCTGCTAGACGATAGAAGCCGTGAATCGTTCAATAACTTTCTGAAGGAAGGATATTGGTACGAAAGAGCACTATATTTGCAACATTATTCAGTGACGTTGTGATACACGACAGCTTTGCGCACTCAAATGGTCAGCAGCAAAAACGCATCGGCAGTCAAGGGAGTTAGCGATTAGAGTGACTAGAGGAAGCGCGTCACGTGTGTTCGTCATATCTGTATGTGATTTGTGTTGAATGCTGTGCATTAATTGTGTGCTCAAAAAGTTTGTGAGGAAGACGTTATCAAGTTGGAAATGAAAAAGCGTTGAAATAAACTATAATTAATCGATTTCTTTTTTTTTTTACTTTTAATTGGGCGGTGACTAGCGCCACCTTAATTACAAATTTCCAGTTTTCATTCTTGTTGAGCTTGGCATCTTGTGGTAGGGGGTATAACCACACACGTTTTCTTTGTTTGTTTGTTTTTTTTTCACCGAAATTTACGGGACTCGTTGCGTTTCCGTTTGACCTTTACTACTTGAGAAGGTGGATGCTTGGGCGAGTTGGTGAACCATATTCTGCGGTGACAGCGCAGGAAAACAATCGCACACCAGATACTTAGAAAAATCAAGCACACGCGCTGAACTTACAACTCTCGAGACCCACTGACAAGAAAAATAATGGGGAACGCAAAGAATAGCGCATCTGAAGGACAAGTGTGTAACTAGTTCCTCTATTAGCGGCGAGATGTTTTGGTAGTGGCTTCGTATGGTTACTTCTCATGACGTCATTACCTTGCGAATAGCGATTTCAATGGTGTTTATAATGAGCATGGTGGAAGCTTGAAATCATAGCGCTCTGAAACCAAAACTGCCAACACCGGCAAAATTGAAGTTCTTACAATCCTCTTTTTTCTATAGATGAGAAATCCTTTGCCGACGTCATAGTCAGCATTCTGAAAATCGTGTAAGCCCGACCACAAAGATTCTTTCGCTCGAGTTCATCGCCAATAGCGCTATCAAGCAAAGAGCTCCACTAGTGGTTTTACTTGAGCTAGTTGGTACATACTTGAATAGGGTCAGCTGAACAATTACAAATTAGAAAAACCGTGAGAGGAAATACATACACACCGCTGACTATCAACTTGCTGCCTTTAATACTTCGTCTTCCTTTTTCTCTTTTTACTACAGCTAGTGATGAAAGCCAGCCCTCATGTCCGCGGGCTGCACCCACTAGGGTGTTATGCGGCTCGTGCTACGTCTCAAGTATTGCTTTCACCTGAAATCGGGTGGATTGGAAACAATCCACCCGGAAGAAAAACAATACTTGGGTACATAGCACGAGCCGCATAACACCCTAAGGGGTGCAGCGCGCGGACGTGGGGGGCATACCTCGGCAAACCTCACTCATGAGGGCACTCACTCACCCTCACTCACCCTCATCTTCACAGGTGAGGTGAGGGTGAGTGAGTTTCTGAACCAGGAAAATTCATGAGTGTGAGGGTGAGTGAGGGCCGTGAGGGCCGTGAGGGCCGCGAGGGCGGTGAGGGCCGTGAGGGCGGTGAGGGCCGTGAGGGCCGTGAGGGCGGTGAGGGCTGTGACGGCGGTGAGGGCTGTGACGGCGGTGAGGGCTGTGACGGCGGTGAGGGCCGTGAGGGCCGTCAGGGCGGTGAGGGCCGTGAGGGCGGTGAGGGCGGTAAGGGGTATCAGGGCCATGAGTGCGTGAGGGGCGTGAGGGCGGTTAGTGGTGTGAGGGCCATGAGTGCGTGAGTGGTGTGAGGTCGGTGAGTGCGTGAGGGGTGTGAGGGCCATGAGTGCGTGAGGGCAGTGAGTGGCATGAGAGGCGTGAGGGCAGTGAGGGCCGTGAGGGCGGTGAGTGCGTGAGGCCCCCTTCAGATCGAGCATCTTTCTCAGCAATTTTGGTGTTAATGGCGGGTTGTTCTCTGGCTTTCCCTAGATAGACACGAATTGCTGAGATCGGGTCCGGTTCGAAATAAGCAAACGACTCAGAGCAATTCGAATACGTTTGAAGCGGCTGCATCCAATCAGGGACGCAAAATTTTCACGTGATACCTCGTGCCGGTGATGATGACACCGAAAGACTTGGTTCTGGTTTGAAATCGATAGTTCTTTGGAAATAAACTGTTTCAAAAAGGTGCATTAGTATTCTTAACGAGGTTTAGTAAGGTACGTTGTTGGGCTAGTTGGTTCATCTTAGTAAGGCATATAAAATAGCGCAACAGAAACAAGGACAAGAAGTAAACAGGACAGGCGCTAACTTTCAACTAGTTTTATTCTGGAAAATCGAACACATATATACACCATTTTTGACCACCTGAGACTGGGTGGAAGAAACACTACGTCGTCGTCGTGTTTCTTCCACCCAGTCTCAGGTGGTGAAATATGGTAAACTTACACCAGCTCGCCTGCGCCCTAACTGTTTTTTCACATATATACACACGACAGGCAAAGCAGCACCACGTAAAAGTTGATTAATTTTTCACCCGATCATTCAAAAACTGAAATTCATTACAATGAAGAACAATAGAAGTGTCGCTGACACATGCCGTCCCACTTTTTTTGATAAAGAAAGCTTCCAATAGCTCTCGAGCGACCGTCTCTCGGCTTCTTCCTAATATCCGCATCTGCTGAATTCGCGGAACACAACCACACGTGTTGCAATGTATAGGCAAATGCGAGCCATATTTATTTTTTACTGATAATGCGTGCTCCCGTGCTCGGTCATTGATGCACCGCCCCGTCTGGCCAATGTATACCTTTCCACAACTCAGGGGGATTTCGTAGACCACAACCACTGTGCAGTCCACGTAAGGGGTGACGTGTTTTTTGTCACACGGTGCTTTTGCCTCCTCATCAGAGATGCGGGCGCACAACCCAGCCAACTTCTTTGGGGCAGAGAATACAACTGGAACATCGTACTTGGTTGCAACTTTCTTCAGATTGTGGGCAACCTTGTGTATGTACGGAATGACCTCTGGTCTTTCCGTGTCTAAATAGTGCGAGAAAAACAAAATTTCATGATGATGATGGCAAATTGCAGCAATTGGTTGCTGCGTGTGATGCGGCGGCCCGTGTTGCTGGTGTTGCGACGTCAAGTTTCTGGGCGAAATTGCCCCATCTGAAGCTGGCCTGAGTGGCACGAGGGCCATGAGCGCGTGATGGGCGTGAGGGCTGTGAGGACTCTGAGGGCCGCGAGGGCGGTGAGTGCGTGAGGGGCGTGAGGGCGGTGAGTGGCGCGAGGGCCATGAGTGCGTGAGGGCGGTGAGTGCGTGAGGGGCGTAAGGGCGGTGAGTGGCGTGAGGGCTATGAGTGCGTAAGGGCGGTGAGGGGCGTGAGGACTATGAGTGCGTGCGGGCCGTGAGGGCGGTGAGGGGCGTGAGGGCCATGAGTGAGTGAGGGGCGTGGGGGCGGTGAGTGGCGTGAGGGCCATGAGTGCGTGAGGGGCGTGCGAGCCGTGAGGGCGGTGAAGGGCGTGAGGGCCGTGAGGGCGGTGAGTGCGTTAGGGGGCGTGAGGGCCATGAGTGTGTGAGGGGCGTGAGGGCCATGAGTGTGTGAGGGGCGTGAGGGCCATGAGGTTCAGTGAGGGTGAGTGAGGGGCTGAAGGTGAGTGTAGCTGTGAGGGTGAGGGTGAGTGAGGGTCTTAGGTGAGTGTGGCTGTGATGGTGAGAGAGAGTGATGGCGACCTAAAACGCCGACCTCTGGCTCAGCGCTGTGTATGTCTTTCCTCTCACGGTTTTTCTAATTTGTAGTTGTTCAGCTGACCCTATTCAAAAGAGCTCCAATTTTTATCTAAATGATAGCGGTTAGGGAGGGAAGAGAGGGATGACTTTCAGGGGTTTCTTTTCGGTCTTTCTTTTTTCCTTCGTTTCTACCTCCTTTTGCCTTCTCCTTTTCTGCCGTCATATCTTTCGCCTTTTTTTTCCCTTAAACGTCGTTCTATTTCCGCTGCTTATCACGTTCTGGAAAGTCAATCCAGACGCTGAAGGGAAGAACGAAGTAGTCGAATACACAAGAATTGTAAGTTCAGCGCGTGTGCTTGTCTTCCTGATGGTATATTTGGCTGGTCACTTTCGAGCACTCCAATCATCCGAGTCTTAGCTACCAGATCCCGGAGCGCCTCCGCATCGGAGCGAGAGAATCGGCGCGCCCAGCCTAACGCTCTTCAACTTTTCAGAGCGGCAAGCCGAGCGGATAGAGGGTGGCATGCGCCACAAGAGGACGGCGCGAGCCGCCCTCTAGCGGAACTTTTGCTCTTTGGATTCAAAGGGTTGAGCAGTATTCAGTGATCCATCCATCCGTAAATCCTTGAAAAATGGCAACCGTCAACGCGGACGCTGATAAGGTCATCGCAAGCCAGCCGTGCCAAGCGGAAGTTCCTGCGAAACTATAAAAAAAAAAAAAGACAACATTACAGCTTGAAAACTCTCGTACTTTTGTACTTACCGCTTTGTCCGAGTAGGTTCGCACTATAAAAACATAGGCCTTGACCTTGGTCACCATACAAGGCAACGTTGGCACAAGGCAACGTCGGTACAAGGCAACGTTAGGTGCAAGGTGCGTCAAACAACTGGGCACTTCACTTCGCAAACACGATCCTCGTCGTCGTAGTCCGAGCTGCTGGTGTTGTCGCTGTCTGCTAGCTTCGCCAGCAGCACTGGCGGTGCCAGCACTAACATTAAACGTCTTCGCTTCAACGACATTTCACCTCAATTCGGGGAGCACAACACAACGGTGACGGCGTCGAGCCTGACGGCTGTTGTTCGCAGCCCTCTTTTTGCGGAGTAGCTGTGTTCTCGCCGTTCGCTTCCGACACAAAAGCAAAATGGCGGAATGGCTGGAGTCACGTGACCGGTCGGCAGTCAGTTCTCTCGCGCGCTCCCACTTCCAAGTCAGAGCGCCTCAAACAGCTCCGATTCGGAGGCCGGCGAGAGTCGGAGCTTCGAGAGCGCTCCGAAAGAACCAGGCGAATATACTTGGAGCATAGTTGTAACCCGAGACTGGGGATACGGACAAGGGACAAAACACAGAACGACAGGGACGAAGTCTCAAACGCAGCTACAAACTTTATTTCACAGGACAAACATATATGTCACTCGCCACCCTCGTCCCCCTCTTTTTCCCTTCCTTTTCCCAAAACTCCACCCCTTCCCTCTTCCTTTTCCCAAGCCCCCGTACATTCCAGTCAAAAACAATTTTGATGGCGCCAACTCCAAGTTGCCGACAGATCCCGTGTCAACAGCCCACACCGCGACATCCCGAGGTCACTCCGGCTCTCCCAAACACAGTCGCAAAGACGCCGACAGAACCCTTGTCCCCCCACACGCACCGTGAAACCCCGAGGTCATCCCGGTTCTCTCAAACCAGTCAGCCGCAAAAATTTTTCGGCTTCCGAACTTAAGTGGACGGACGTGTGACTGATGCATTCGGGAGACGTCTTTATTCTAATGGTCTCTCTCACTAATCTTTTCATGTCGTTGTTTTCTTTTTCTACAATCTTTACGTCTCCCCAGGCTGGAGTGCAGTCGGCACATTCATTCAAATGTTTAGCTATTTCCGAATTCGTATCATTGTTTTTTACATTTCTTTTATGTTCCGATAATCTGTCATTCACACATCTTTTGGTTTGACCTACATAAATGACACCACATTTCATTGGTATCTCGTACACTACACCGATCGCGCATACTGTAGACTTCTCTCTGTGCGCCCTTTTACACTGGTTGGGTGTTCTCAAAAATGGGGTCAACCGGTCCAATCTGAAATCCCTCTCAAAAACTACGTCGGCGACGGACGTGTGACTGATGCATCAGTCACACGTCCGTCCACTTAAGTTCGGAAGCCGAAAAATTTTTGCGGCTGACTGGTTTGAGAGAACCGGGATGACCTCGGGGTTTCACGGTGTGTGTGGGGGGACAAGGGTTCTGTCGGCGTCTTTGCGACTGTGTTTGGGAGAGCCGGAGTGACCTCGGGATGTCGCGGTGTGGGCTGTTGACACGGGATCTGTCGGCAACTTGGAGTTGGCGCCATCAAAATTGTTTTTGACTGGAATGTACGGGGGCTTGGGAAAAGGAAGAGGGAAGGGGTGGAGTTTTGGGAAAAGGAAGGGAAAAAGAGGGGGACGAGGGTGGCGAGTGACATATATGTTTGTCCTGTGAAATAAAGTTTGTAGCTGCGTTTGAGACTTCGTCCCTGTCGTTCTGTGTATTGTCCCTTGTCCGTATCCCCAGTCTCGGGTTACAACTATGCTCAATTTACACCAGCTAGCCTGCACCCTCACCATTGCTTCATACTTGGAGCGCCTGGCATCGACCAGTCGAATGCACAATGGCTTTTCAGAGCGCTCCAAGAGGCCGAAAAACGACCAGACGAATATACCATGAGTATCTGGTGTGTGATTGTTTATCTGCGCTATCACCGTAGAATAAGACCCTTACTAGCTACGGTTACTAGGTACCTAGTGACATATACGACAATCAGTTGCTAGCTTTTACCTAGTAAATACTAGTAGCTTTTATTTTAAGACTGTACCATGCATATTTACACATTTCGACGCAATTGCACAGGAATAAAGAGGAACGAGATTCCATTGTACAACGAGATTAAAGCAACCAACTGCAACACTGTACTCGCCTCCTAAATGACGAACAAAACTCGTAAATAAGTTGTTTGTCACCTGTCGATCGTATCCATACGTCTCGCAAAATCCGTCACACACACAAAAAAAAATTAACACGAACTCCAAGAAGTCTTTCTCTTTGTCGAGAGAGAGGTCCATCGATAACCGACAAGTGTCATCGTTGACTAGTTGTCACACATGCCACTCACACCGTAAAAGGACTTGTTCCGTGAATCCACATAAATGCCGTAGTATTGTCACGGGTGGTGACCAAAATAAAAGGAAATAAACGGGAAGAAATAAACGTTTAATGTGGCGAACTTGTGCCAAAAAATAAAGGGAGAACAAAGATAATAACAGAGCGTCGCGGGCGTCGAAGTCGGCGTAGCAGCACAGTCGAACGCTGGAGCGAAACTGAGTCCGGCCTGCCTGCGGAGCCGCTTTTGTACACACGTTGGCTTCTGGAGCATTCGACGTAGAAGGTTCGACGCGTAGAAAATTCTAACCTCGAATCAGCTAGACGGTTCTCGATTTCACCAGAACATCACATTACAGTGTTAACAAAAATGCATAGCCGCGGCCAGGAATCGAACCCTGGCCCTTCGCGTGGGAGGCAAGCGCGATAACCATTAGGCTACGGCCGCGCTGCCTACTTTGCGCGCGGCATTACTCCCCCCTTAAAAAGTGCATCGCCCCGAAGCATTTCAAAACAAAACAAAGCACATAAAAAGAACGGTAAACTAAAGAGATTCACAGTCTTATCGAGCGTAGTACGGCTTCAGGCGCACGACGTGGACGACTTCAGGTCGTGGTGGGCGGCGTGATGATGTTCTTGTTCCGTCGGGCATCACCTCGTACTTCAGCTCGCCGAGGCGACGAAGTACCTTGTATGGTCCAAAGTACCGTTTCAGCAGTTTCTCACTGAGGCCGCGGCGACGGATGGGCGTCCACACCCACACCCTGTTTCCGGGCTGGAAGTGAACGTCCCTGCGACGAAGGTTGTAGCGGCCCGCGTCGACGCGTTGCTGGTCTTGAATCATGAGTCGGGCGAGCTGGCGGACTTCTTCGGCACGTTGAGCAACCGCCTGGGCGTCGTCGCTCTCATTGTCAGATGGCTCATGGGGCAGCATTGCGTCCAGCATGGTCGTTACCTTCCGACCATGTACCAGCTGGAAAGCGGTGAATCCAGTGGTCTCCTGAACCGCCGTATTGTAGGCAAACGTGACGTAGGGCAACACCTCGTCCCACGTCTTGTGCTCTACGTCGACGTACATAGAGATCATATCGGCGATTGTCTTGTTGAGTCGCTCGGTCAGCCCGTTGGTCTGCGGGTGGTATGAAGTGGTTCGACGATGGCCGGTGCCACTGAGACGAAGGATCTCTTGCGTCAGCTGGGCCATGAACGAAGATCCGCGATCTGTAATCAAAACTTCGGGTGCGCCGTGCCGGAGGACGATGGACTCGATGAAAAACTTGGCGACTTCCACAGCAGTCCCTGAAGGAAGAGCTTTCGTTTCGGCGTACCGCGTGAGATAATCTGTGGCGACGATGATCCAGCGGTTCCCCGACGTCGAAGGCGGGAAAGGACCAAGTAGATCCATTCCGATCTGCTGGAAGGGTGTAGTTGGAGGAGAAATGGGCTGCAGAAGTCCGGCCGGCCTCGTTGGCGGTTTCTTGCGTCGCTGGCACTCGTGGCATGATCGTGTGTATAGGTGGACGGTCTTGGGGAGCTTCGGCCAGTAATACTTTTCACAAATACGGGCCAGTGTCCGGCTGTAACCCAGGTGTCCGGATGTCGGGTCGTCGTGGCAGGCTTGGAAGATCTCCTCTCGAAGGTCACTCGGGATTACCAGCAACCACGGTGTGTTGTTGCCGCCGAAGTTCTCTTTGTAGAGTACACCTTGTCGGATGGCGAAGGTCGGCAGTACTCGTGAGAAGACACGTGGCACGGTACTCCTGCCCCCTTCCAGGTGCTCGATTAATGCGCGCAGCTCAGGATCGTCCCGTTGACGTCGTGCCATATCGTCGGTGTTCACTGCTCCTAGGAAGCACTCGTCGTCATTGTCGTCGCTGCAGCCGGAAGGGGTTTCGACGGGGGCTCTGGACAGGCAGTCGGCGTCGCTGTGCTTGCGGCCTGACTTATAGACCACTGTCATGTTGAACTCTTGTAGTCGAAGACTCCATCGAGCGAGGCGTCCTGGCGGGTTCTTCAGGTTCGCAAGCCAGCAGAGCGAGTGGTGGTCCGTGACTACACGGAACGGGCTCCCGTACAAGTACGGACGAAACTTCGTTATTGCCCAGACGACCGCAAGGCATTCTTTCACAGTCGTGGAGTAATTTTTTTCCGCCTTAGACAATGTCCGACTAGCGTAGGCGATGACTCGCTCGATGCCTTCTTGCACTTGGACTAGTACTGCGCCCAGTCCCGCGTTACTTGCGTCCGTGTGAATTTCTGTTTCCGCATCCTGGTCGAAATGTCCAAGCACAGGAGGAGCCTGGAGTCGTCGTTTCAGTTCGTCGAATGCCTGCTGTTGCTCCTCGGCCCATTCGAACTTCTCGGCGTCCTTCGTGAGATTCGTAAGTGGTGCGGAAATCTTTGCGAAATCCCGAACGAAGCGTCGATAATAGGCACAAAGTCCAAGGAATCTTCGCACGGCCTTCTTATCTGTCGGCGCTGGAAATGCCGCGACGGCGCGAGTCTTCTCGGGGTCTGGGCGGACGCCTTCGTTAGTAACCACGTGGCCAAGGAACTTCAGTTCGTCATTGGCGAACCGGCACTTTGACGGCTTGAGTGTGAGTCCGGCGGTCTGAATGGCTTGAAGAACAGCTCGGAGTCGTCTCAAGTGCTCGTCGAAGTCAGCTGAAAATTCTACGACGTCGTCAAGGTAGACGAGACAACTCTGCCACTTCAGCCCTGCCAGTACGGTGTCCATGACACGCTGGAAAGTTGCTGGCGCCGTGCATAGTCCGAAGGGCATCACCTTGAACTCGTACAGTCCATCCGGCGTGACGAAGGCTGTCTTCTCTCGGTCCCGTTCGTCGACCTCGATTTGCCAGTAGCCGCTTTTCAGGTCCATCGATGAAAAGTATCGAGAGTGGCGCAGCCGGTCTAGAGTGTCGTCGATGCGGGGGAGTGGGTAGACGTCTTTCTTCGTAACCGTGTTGAGCTGCCGGTAGTCCACGCAGAACCGAAGAGTTCCGTCCTTCTTCTTAACCAGCACGACTGGAGAGGCCCATGGACTGCTTGAAGCTTGGATGATGTCGTCATTCAGCATCTCTTGAACTTGCTGATGGATCACCTCCCATTCCTTAGCGGAGACTCTGTACGGCGATCGATGCACAGGGCGCGCGTCGTCCTCGGTAACGATGCGGTGCTTGACAACCGCGGTCTGGCGCACCTTCGACGACGTCGCAAAGCAGTCGCGGTATTCGGCGAGGAGGTTAACCAGCTGACGCCGTTTAGGGTCCGGAAGCTTAGGGTCGATGTCGAGCTGCGCTGGCGACGTACTGTCTTGCTGGGGCGGCGAGGATTCGTTAGTAATCGCGGTGATTTCGGCGGGGTTTCGGAGTTTCTCGACGTGGCCCACGGCTGCACCTTTCGTGAGGTGTTGCGTTTCGTTTCGGAAGTTCGTCACAAGGGCCACAGTCCGCCCATCCTGAAGTTCAGCTACTCCCCTTGCGACGCCTATGCCTTTTCCCAGGAGCAATTGGAGGCTTCCCTCGAGAAGAACTTCGCCAGAGGAAGCTTCATCGATCCCGACAAGTACGAAAACACTCGACCGCGGTGGTAGGTTTACGTGGTTTGCGAGGACTCGGACCGTGGGTGACGTCGCTTGGGGTTCCTCCGCTGGTGGAGCAGGTTTTCGTAGCGTCAGCCGGTTTGTTCCGAGGTCGATGACGGCGCCATACTCGCAGAGAAAGTCCATTCCGACGATAACGTCCCTCGAACAGTCATGCAGAACGACGAACTTGACAGGGCACGTTTCACCGTGGATCTCGACGCGAGCAGTGCATCTCCCGACTGGTGTGATGAGATGTCCTCCGGCGGTTCGTATTTGGGGTCCTTCCCACGGCGTCATGACTTTTCGAAGGCGGCGGGAGAGCCTCCCACTCAGGACTGAGTAGTCTGCTCCGGTGTCCACGAGTGCCGATGCGTCGTGGCCGTCGATGACGACGTTTAGGTTGTTGGACACCGTTGCAGGGGCGTCGTAGCGATGCGTGACGTCGGGAGAGTGGGAGCGCTCCGGCGTTCTTGGAGGCTCTTTACTCGGGTCGTCTTCGGCAACGGCACCTCCAGGCGTTGCCGCACTTAGTTTTCCCGACGGGATAGGGGGGACAGGCTGTCACGGCGCGACCGACGGAAAGGCGACGCGGAACGTCGGGGGGATGGAGAACGGGAACCTCGTGGTGCGGTGGGCGCTGGTGACGGAGGGCGACGGAGGTATTCTTCGATGTCCCTTGGTCGTTCTCCAAAACGAGGTCGACGGTCGTTTGGAGCGAATCCTCGCAGGCCAAGCTGGCGGTAGGGGCACCTCCGGTAAACGTGGTCAGCCTCCCCGCAGTGGAAGCACACCGGGCGTCCGTCATCCGTGCGCCACACGTCGGTCTTTCGGAGTCCACTCTGCTCTTGGCGCGGCGCGTACTGAAGCGAAGAGACTTCTCGTTGGGGTGCAGCTGGGTACTGCCGAGCAATAGGAGGCTGCGGACGACGAACAACGGCGGCATTGGTCGCAGCTGGTGGTTTCGGTGCGGCGTCGCCGAGAACGTCTGGCTGGAGCGCTTGCTGGACCTCTTCTCGAACAATCTCGGCGATCGAGAGTGAAGCTGGGTGTTCGGCGGCAGGTATCAGCTTCTTCAGTTCTTCACGGACGATGTCCCGGACTATTTCTCGGATCCCCGGAATATTGGTGTTGAGGGCGCAGCTTGACGGCGTGGGTGCAGCGACGGCAGGAGCTCGGTGGAAGTGAGCGGCTCGTGCTTGCAGGGCCCGTTCAATGTTGGTCGCCTCTGTTACAAACGTTTCGACGGTGGTCGGCGGGTTGCGGACGAGGCCTCCGAAAATGTCTTCTCGTACGCCTCGCATCAGGATCCGCAACTTCTTTTCGTCGGTGGCTTGAGGGTCGGCGCGAGTGACCAGGCGCAGGACATCCTCGACGAAACTGGTGATGGTCTCGTTTGCGCCCTGGGTTCTCATTCGAAGAAGGTCCTCGGCCCTCTCCCGTCGATGCTGGTTTGTGAATGTTCGCCTCAACTCATTCTTGCAGGCGGTCCACGAGATCAATGATGTCTCCCGATTCTCGAACCAGTGCCTGGCCGTTCCTCCGAGCGCGAAGTAAAGGTTCTGCAGGCGCTGGTCGTCCGTCCATCGGTTGTGCTGGGCCACTCGCTCGTACTGTTGAAGCCAGTCCTCGACGTCTTCGTGGCCGTCCCCGTGGAATGGCGTCGGAGTCCGGGGTGCGACTGGCAGGTAGATGAAGGCAGGAGCGGCCGGGGTCTGTGACTGCTGGCCGTCCATCGTCGGCTTCGTCGGCTGCTTGGTCCTGGGTGGCAGAAGTCCGTATTCCGGGTGTTGACCTTGGGTGCGGCGACTGGTCCGGGTTTCAGGTTCCGCGTCGAGTGGTCTTCTCACCGGGCTCGGAATCGGGCTTGCACTGCGGGCCCTGGGAGGGGAACGCTGCACGGGCATGCGCTACCCAGCACCTCCACCAAAATGTCACGGGTGGTGACCAAAATAAAAGGAAATAAACGGGAAGAAATAAACGTTTAATGTGGCGAACTTGTGCCAAAAAATAAAGGGAGAACCAAGATAATAACAGAGCGTCGCGGGCGTCGAAGTCGGCGTAACAGCACAGTCGAACGCTGGAGCGAAACTGAGTCCGGCTTTCCTGCGGAGCCGCTTTTGTACACACGTTGGCTTCTGGAGCATTCGACGTAGAAGGTTCGACGCGTAGAAAATTCTAACCTCGAATCAGCTAGACGGTTCTCGATTTCACGTAGAAGGTTCGACGCGTAGAAAATTCTAACCTCGAATCAGCTAGACGGTTCTCGATTTCACCAGAACATCACATTACAGTGTTAACAAAAATGCATAGCCGCGGCCAGGAATCGAACCCTGGCCCTTCGCGTGGGAGGCAAGCGCGATAACCGTTAGGCTACGGCCGCGCTGCCTACTTTGCGCGCGGCAGTATTATGAGAACACAAAAGAACCACACCAACCACACACGAGAGCACCGGCAGAAGCATGGGACGAAAGGCTTAACGCCGTCGACACATCTCTCGCTCGCTCCCGCTCCCTATGGCGCTCCCTATGGCGCTCCCTGTGGCGCTCCCTGTGGCACTGACTGGATTTTTTCGGTTCCCTTTTCTTCTGTAATGTCTCGCCGTTCCTTTTCAGACGGTCAGCAGCCCACACACAACGTAAATTTACCAGAATCGGAACCCGTATGACGGAAGAAAATGTCGCAACGGAGCTGGTTCATTCGAAAAGTGTGTAGGAGCTGCGGGACTGCACTGTGGTCCAGCGGTTAGGGGGATAATCATAAATATACATTTCGTTTATTTTCAACTTTGGTAACACATTGTATATTACTTTTATATATATAATAGATTAGAAAAGGATTTGCTTTTAAAACGTATATTGATGCTGGATAAACGTGCACGAACAGGCCACATGACTTCAGTGAGCAGACGACGCGGCCGTGGTAAACAGAACCAGAGATGGCGCCTCTTCTAGATGTGGCCCCCCTTCTCCGGCCACTGTGACGTCACGACTTGGAGCTTTACGGCCTTAGCATATAGACCGTTTTACTGAAAGAGGGCGAGAGAGAAAAGGGGAAAGGGCTACCGGCGCTTTCCCCCTTTCTGATTGTGTAGAAAGAGTGAAAGCCCCGGATGAGAGGCTTCGCCGGTGTTGGGTGTTTGCTGTGCCCCAACTTCGTTCGCGCTTTCTTTCCTGTTTTAAACACGCAAACTTAATTAGAGCCAGAGGCTTCGATGGCAACAGTCCCCCGGTCATCGGGACACCATTGCTGGGTCATAGGGTGCAGAAATAAAAACAGAAAGCATAGAATACTGTCCGAGGACATATGTAGCTTGCAAGGAACCCGGCAAGGCGAGAGTGGCTGCAATGTCTTGCAATGCAATGTCGGGATAATGTAGAAAGCTCCATCGCTTTCCACATGACCCCTGTCTCCGGCGGCAGTGGATTGCGGCCGTAAACCGAAAAAGGCGTTTCCTCAACGCCATCCTCTCAACTTCGCTGGGAACATTTCGTGAATGGAGCGCGCACCGAACGCTGTACCGCCGATGAACATGGGGTACGCTCGCAATGCGCGTGCGAGTTTTCTCATGATAACTGCTGTTTCAGCTTGTAAAATTCCGTAACTGAATTTATCTTAATAGTGATAATTTGCATTGCTGACTGACTCGATTTTATCATCTACAGCACTTAGTTGAAGGCTCATTTCCGCCGCCGGGTGAGGCTGGAAATTGTTGAAAACGTAGTTCTATTGTTTGTTTGTTTTTCAATCGCGATCTCCTGCGCGATACCAGAGAGCCGGCAAAAGCGCTCCTTGAAGTGCCGCTGGTGGGTTGTTTCCGTTGACTATGGCGCTTTGAAGCGCTTGATAGTCGCTGCAGGAACGTTTCGTGTGTTGCGATCTGCGTTTTCGAGCCCAGTGTGCACGTTTCTTTGTTTGAGTCATGGCATCCGCCAGTGTGGCGACGGAGGGAACATCGGCAGCGAACGTGCCAGCGATAGAAATTGGAGGTGAGAACTCAAAATATTGCATCAAATAGTAAAATAATTCGTGGCTGCTTCGAGGCTTTCTGCGGTTCGATAAAAGTACGTCTAGAGCGCCTTCGGCGTTCATTCACAAGGAGATCTAAGAACAGGGACACGAAGATAAAAACAGCACAGCAAGACGATATGTAGCAGCTCCGGGCGTTTACAAAGTTAATTGAGGTTCCCGTTTCGTGTATCGCTTGTTGATTACAACTAAAAGCGGCTACGCTGAAATAGGCCCATTGCAAGCAAAAATGTATAAATGGTTTACCATTTCCAGTCATGCGGAAAGCAATGGAGCTTAAAAACATTCCAGCCGTACTTGCCTTGCCAGATTCCATGCAAGCTACATAGGTCCTCGGACAGTATTCGACGCTTTCTGTCGTTATTCGTGCACCCTGTCACCCAGCGATGGTGTCCCGATGACCGGGGGACTGTCGCCATCGAAGACCATGGCTCTAATTAAGTTTGGGAGTTTGAAACGTAGAAGAAAGCGCGAACGAAGTTGGGGCACTGCAGACGCCCAATACCGGCCAAGCCTCTCATCCGGGACTTTCACTCTTTCTACACAATCAGAAAGGGGGAAAGCGCCGGTAGCCCTTTCCCCTTTTCTCTCTCGCTCTCGAAATGGCGCTACCCACGATAAAACGGTCTATAGGAGGTGTTAGTTGAGATCGGCGGAAGGGGGAAGGGGGAGGGGATGCACGTGCGCGAATTCGGCGGGCAAATTTACGTTACGAGGTGCATTAGGAGCAGACGTACTTGCACGCTTTATAGTTTTCGAACTGCCCGAACTCGGCTTGCTGTTGTCTACATCCTTCATGACATTCACATGCGGAATGGGCATGATATCATCACCACGAGCTCATCTCCCTACGCACATCTCATTTTTTTAATCTAATCGCATCCTAATCGCCGCCATTTGCTGAAATCCTTCTATTTTTCGACGTGATGGGACATCTGTTTGAACTTCAGAAAAGCAAACTCGCATACTCTTTTTAAAATGCAATTCAAAACAGGCTAGAGGATCCTCCTACACCTCATTCTATGAGCTGGTGGTGCAGGAAACCGTTCGTGCTTCTCATTTACAAAACTAAATAAATTAGAGCCCGATAATTGTTGTTCCGAGTGCATTGGGAGATGGCGTGCATGCTCTAAATTCTTAAAATGGAATGTAACTTCAAATAAAAAAAAACACAAAATATAGTATCTTTGACCGTTGCTATCTCGGCGCTAATGCGCTTGGCATGTCAATGTCCTCACTTGTCAAAGCTGCGGGACGGCTCCTGCCTTTCTGTTGATTTCGAATGCGGGCCGATCGTGGCTTCGGACGTTCGGTATTCCTTTATCGGTAGCGTTAAGCGCGTTATATAATCGCTTTCCCGACTTCGTGAATACCTCCTCTCAGGGCTTGCGGTAACGCGTAACAAATAATGACGTTACCGGTTTCGCGTAACGTAGTCGTTACGTTTTCAAAACACCAACGGGTAACGTATGTACTTACTTTGCTTATTTTTAGTAACGTGTAACGTTGTTACGTTACTCGTTACATACTCTTCACAAGGCTTAAAAAATAGCACTTAAAGTTTTTTCGTGTTTCTAGCCGCCAATTGATGTGAATGTTTAGTTTTTGGCGTTTTTCTTCACGTTTTTTTTCTGGTGATTTTTTAGTTGAAATGGTAAAAAAAAATATATAGGTTAATTACGTACAGCTCCTGCATTGCCACGCTTCTTGAAATATGGCGCTTATACATACCTCTAACGTCAAAAAATGTAAAACGTATTATTTCATAACCGAAAGAGTAACGCAAAAATAACGCGATTTCTTTTGTCGATGACAGCAACGGTAACGCGTTCCTTTCATTTTGATGTGACGTAGGTCTGTAACGTATTCCTTTATTTTGCATGTAACAAGTAATGTATTTCGTTACTTTTTTGCTAACGCCTACTACACTGTCTCTTCTCCACGAGGATAAACTCGCGTGCGTTTTTGTTAAGTGAACATAAATGAGACCGATATATGAAGCATTAACATCAATCCATTAGATACATCTGATGCATAATATCCTCACCACAACAACATCCCTCTGCTTTATGAAAAAAGGGAAGTGGTTTTGTGTTTGAAGAAAAACACTTGAATCGTCTTATTTTGGCCTCGGGGATCACGAATATCCAGATACTTTTTCAGGTTCGTGCACAGAAGCTGCAGAAAATCATTTTCAAAGTACGGCTGAAGCGCCTCCTTCCCGAAGCATGACGTCATATCAGGGCCCCTTTGCTCGAAGCACTAACCGCGGCTAAAGTTAGCCGCAGTACCTAGGAGAGGGATTTTGAAATCACGTGACTGGGGCTCGGTAGGGATGCAGGGAAACATGGCGGCGCACCAGCGAGCAACGTTACTAAAACACTCAGTTGGGAAACTCCCATAGAGACAGCTTTGAAAATGTGGCCCCAATCTGTCTCCGAGCACGGAGCTAATGACGAACACAACGCCACCACTTCTCCCGCAGCGGCCACTCGAGGAACTGCACGTGACTTCTATTTTGGCTTTAAGAACAAATACAGGGGTAGAGGTTACAGGGGTGCCAACCCCGTCTCCCCGGCGGACGCGTCGCGTTCGACTACCGAAGTTAAAGTGCACCTTGGTCGGGACGCGCTACCTGAAAGGCCCGCTGAGGCATGGTTGTATAAAAACAATATTAATTGTGCCGCAAAACCCTGCAAACTAAAAATTTTAAAAACATAACGCGCCCCTCTTTTTGTACTAAACTCCAATAATTTTCATGCAAAAAGAGTCTTTTTCGTTTGTTTTTACGCAAAAACAGGCTTTCAAAAAGCTCAAGGTGACCACAGTACAGAAAAATTATAAAGAGTGGCGCTGTTGTCGCATTTAGCTCGGTCTCGGTGGACGCCAGCGGCCCAGGTTTCGACGGCGAGTTTCCCAACTGAGTGTTTTAGTAACGTTGCCAGCGAGTGAGCAGCGCTGGCTTTGGAAATAATATGTCGTTGTAGCTGCAATATCGAACGCGTTAGTCAGCAACGAATGGTGCAGGAGGCTTTCGCTTTGCCTTTCCTCAATTGACCTTTTCCACATACCGACGTCACCAGGCGGTGGCTGCACGAACTAAAAATTGAGGAAGTGACCTACCTGCGCTACCAATTGATACCGGGAGTACCAGTTTCTTCGCTCTCCGAGCTGCGTCGCGTGCCCAACGCAATGAGGTAGGCCCAACGCGAGCTTAAAGATGGGTATCCGTGGCGTCCACCCAATCGTTGTGTTTTTCCTTCCGTCCACTTTCTTTTTTTGTGTAACCCAATTATATATATGCTGCAATTACCTATTCTACTCGCTTATCCACAGGCTCATTCCGAATTTCCTCAATTTTTCGTTCCGACTTCCGCCGCTTGGCATCGGGGGCTCGCGCGTGCGCAGAACGCTTCTCGGAAAAGGTCCATTAAACCGCAAAGCATAGGCCATGACATCGGCGAATTTTTTAGATAGTGTTTCGATTCTGGGCATTCCTAAGCCTAAATGAAAGCGATATTTGTCGGCATGGCAACATCTTTGGAAAGCGGATTGCCTTGACTCAATCGGCCGGGTATTGATAGCACACAAAAGCAGACAGCGTTCCAACAGACTTTCTTCTAAATTATCCCAGCATCGCGAGGAGAACGCTGGAAGTGTAATTCTACGGTGCACGCGCGCTGGCCTTCCTCTTATAAAAGATTTGAAGTAAAAAATTATAATAAGGCTTTAAGGGCACAGGGTAAGTCCTATACTCCCCATGCATTTGAGGCCATGTTGAGGAACATTTTTCTCGGTGACTACTAGGAGTATTCCTGTCATGTATATATCATTTTGTTCGAAATATTGTGTTTTATCCACTGAACTAGAATTATTTGAACCAATCTAAAATAAGTTTTTTTATATATTTTTTTATTCTAGTACTGAAATTTTAGTTCTTTTCATCTATTAAAAACTTTGTAACTCAAAAACTGCTAGGCGCACATTTTTAATTTTAGTTCAGTATTTTAGAACACCCATGTATGTGGTAGGAATAAAAAATCAACCCTCTATAATGTCACGTTAAGGAAAAAATGGTACCTATGTACTAAAAAACACTGTTTTGAGATAATTGAGTTTAAAGTAAAAAAACTGGTGAATAACGAATTTCTATTGGCACCAACAGCCTCAGAGTCATTTTTTCAATAGCCGCCAGCTTGAAAGGCATTGCTAAAGTCATGTCTTCGCCTTTAGGGTTATCGCCTTGCTTGCCGGGCCTCTTTTGTGACGTGCCATGTCGCTTGGTCCGTGAAGTATATTAGAGTGACGTCAACTTCCCTCAGCCACTTGATGGTTTTCCACACAGGGTTCCATCCACAAAACTTCAAAACATTGGTTTCTGCAATGCTGCCACCATTGAATAAAGGAACAGCATCCAATGGCACCATTTTGTCGTTACGAAAACACAAACGCTTGAATTTACACACGGTACACACCTGGGAAAAACGTGCACAGTGTCTCGTGATTGTCTTGGTTAAAAAAAAGCTATGCAATAGTTGCGAAATAATTTTTTTTGGATTATCTGTTACTGGACAAGCTTTTAGGTCTTGTGTTGATTTTGTTTTGTTGGAGAATTCATCGCTAAACAGGGAGTGTATCCCAAAAGGAGGCATGGTCACCTGCTACTTGCTTTCGGAAGAAGTGATTTTCAGCCCAAAATATAGCTTTCTAAAAACACAGGGACAATAGAAAATGTGCAGAAAGAACTAAACTTTTCAAATTGCGAAAAAAACTAAAATCGATTTTTTTCTCAATTTTACCTTACCCTGTGCCCTTAACGAACGCGCGTGCAAGACACAATTTGTTTTATACTTTTTGCTTTAGAACGGTGACTACTGCAGACGCCAGCACGTGCGACGCGTGCAACTACAGTCGTAGCATGCACCTCGGTGCTTGGATAATTTAGAAAAAAGGTCGGTTGGGACGCTATCTGCTTTTGTGTGCTATCAACAATTCGCTTTCCAAAGACGTTGTCATGCCGACAATTATCGCATTATTTAGGCTTAGGAATGCCCAGAATCGAAAGACTATCTAAAAAATGCGGCGATGTCATTGCCCATGCTTTGCGGTTTAAGTGAGTTAAGGCAAAGCGAAAGCCTCCTGCACAATTCGTTGCTGACTAACGCGCCCGATATTGCAGCTACAACGGCATATTATTTCCAAAGCGAGCGGCACTCACTCACTTGGACACCGCCATGTTTCCCCGCATCCCTACCGAGCCAGTCACGTGACTTAAAAAAATCCCTCTCCTAGGTACTGCGGCTAACTTTAGCCGCGGTTAGTGCTTCGAGCAAACGGGCCCAGGAGTTTTCAGAATCTCCGTTCTCGCACATCTTCAGAGCCTGTCAAATATATGCATGCGCACTTTCGCTATTTCCAGAAGGTGAGAAACAGACGTCACGACTGGTGTCAGTGGGGGGGAATATGCCTGACAAGCTTGCAATATACCTATTGCTAAATGATCCAAGCATCAAGGAGAACGCAGGTACGGGTGTTCCATTCGCCACACGTCCTGGCCTCAGCAGCAGTAACTTTTCGAAAGAAAATGCCTAAAAAAAATTGCATCTTGCACGCGCGTTCGTCGACGCCTTTCTTTTGGTTATTTACTTCGAATCTTTTATACGGGAAAGGCGTGCCCGTGGGATGCATGGAACACCAATCCCTGCATTCTCCTTGATGGTCATGTAATTTAGCAATAGGTCTTTTGCACGCGCTGCCCACAGGAGCGACTCGTGCTTGGTGGCCCAAAGATCCTAGAAACAACTGGCTGGAGGATTTTTTTTTCTTGCGTTTAGTTACAACTTCTGGCAAAAGGAATGTGATATTAAAATTCAAGCAAATTAAATACTCTTGAATCCAGCTCTGAAGCTGCATTCACATTGGCCTTCGAACCGCAACCGCGAAGCGGATCAGCTCATTTTCATTATTAACTGCGCGTGAATTTGAATTGCATCTTGAAGCAACCGCTTTAGCAACCGCTCTGCGGATGAGGTTCAGTAGCCAGTGTGAATGCGGCGTAACTCTTTTTTCTGAAGAACCCCTTCACCTTCCCTGTAGCCAAAGCTACAAGGGCGAGCTAGCCCACACTCCTGGCTTTGAGAAGTGAATTTCTGCAGCGGGAGTGCTCAGTCTGCGGGAGGACGACAAAAAGATGCCACCTCCTGCTCTGGTGCTTGTGGCAGTGACTGCCGTCTCTGCTTACGGGTGAACGGAGCATAGTGTAGAAAGCCCCACCGATTGCATGCGCCACAAAACGGAGCAAGGCGTTCTAAAAAGCTTGTCAACTGACTTTGAACTAAGCGTTTACAAACAACGCGTATAAGCGCAACACTTCTAAAAGTTGAAATCAATCAGGTAAATGAACAACTAAAAACGGATTATCAGGTTATGTTGTGCTGCCATACCGCCAGTTCTGTCGTTCCTAGAAAGAATGAAAGAGCCTTCCTTCAGATGCGAAATAATCACTATGTATTCCTTATACCAAAACGCGTTTTATGAGGAACTAACCTTAACTTTGAAATCCAGTTTCACCAAGTCTTCGTCGGGAGAAAGGAGAGATTCCCACTTGATTACCGCTGGTAATGAGGATCCAAACTACTGGCAATGAGGGATCCAGACTGCTATAAACAGGAGCGCTGTGGTTCGCTGTGGTTCCAGCCGTCGCGTGAGTGGTTCGAACCGCCGCATGCGTCACGAGAAGTGAGCTGCTGCTGGTGATGTTTACTGAGGTCAGGGCATTCCAATTAGAACTACATCAAAACTCTGTAAAAAAAAAAAAAAGAAACAACAACTTTGGTTTATTTTGCAAGCGCTTTAGGAAGAAGTCATGTGGTACATTTTTTTATAAATAATATTGAGAATTTCGTGTTAAAGAAAACGCAAAAATATCAATAAAATATAGTCAGGCGTTTACAAGAAGTTACACTGATCCGTCCACGTTTAGTTACATTGTTATATGTTAAAAACATTAATTTAGCCACTGGAATACAACCGCTATCATGGAACCTTGAATGTACATCAGGCAGGTGTGATGCACGACTTGTACAAATGTACATTGTAGCATATTGTAGAAAACTAATTCCACCGCCATGATGGAAAAAGTGTGGTCACGCTCCCACGTGCTAAGGCCTGCTCGTTCATAACGCGCTGAACGATCGCGTTGGCAGGTGCCAGTTTTTCGCCATTCCAGACCCCAGGAAAAATTTGACTACTTCAAACGCCTGTCCATTCGCATTCGTTAGCACAATTGACAACGAGCCTTGCGAACAACGCTGCGGTAAGTAACGATGTTTATCTTACACAGATCGTGAGTGATGACTTATGTGCGATTTTACGACTAACATTCTGGAAACACATTCAAGGGCTGATATGCACCGAGAAAGTGAGAGAGAGGAGAACACAAGAGAAGGCGCGGGGACGACAGAACGTCCAGCTCTGGTCGGAATGATTAGTGGGTAGGCCTAAAGCCTGCTGCCTCTGTCTCCACTGCACTCGTCGAACGGGTGAAAACTCGGGACGCCAGCGGTCAGCGTTTGTCTGTCGCATTCGAACGCGTTCGACGAGTGCAGTGGAGAGAAAGGCAACCAGTTTTAGGCCTACCCCCTAATCATTCCAACCAAAGCTCGGCGTTCTGACGTTCCCTCGCGTTCTGTTCTTCTCATCTCCTTCAGTTTCGCGGCGCATTCACGGTCTACCAAAATCGAATGCGCCGCTGCTGAACACACGCTGACAACGAGTTTCTACATGGCGTCTTAAACTTGAATTCAAGCATCGAGATTGCCATTCTTGCAGAACAATGAGGGGGGGGGGGGGGGGGGCGGAGGGTGGCTCTTTTTGACCATGTGTTCTAAACATTGGGCACAACTATGACTCCCATTAAGGCACTTTCAAGCAGAAGGTCTTCTCTCTAAACGTCCGAGGCCATATCGGTGTGGTGGAACAGCAATCATCGCGACATATGCACATATAAATACAAACTGTTTCTTGAAATATCATGTGAGTTTTCTGCTTGCATCTTGTCAGCATCGGTGGTGTCTTTTAAGCACGCCATCGTGCATGTTTCTTGGCTCGCCAGAGTTGGGCGCAATATCAAAACGGGTCCATGAATGTCATAGTTCATCTAACGTCGTCGCACTACTATGGCACAAAGCCAGGAATATGGCCCGAGCTATCACCATCTAGAATAGCGAAGGCCTACGGACGTACCACTCTTCCTCCACGGAACGCCATCGCAGTGGGATTGCGCCAACTCAGCACTTGGACTCGAGCCCGATTCCGAGCGTCCTGCGACGTGTTGATTAGACAGGAGACCCAACCGAGCACTGACACAGCACTCGTATCCAATCATGTCTTCGCTCGATCTCACTTTGATGAAATCAGAATTGTAATGCGCGGGCCTTCGATTACTCCTGGTAATGTTGCCGGAGCCCATAGGAGCCCATAGACCTATTATAATGTACCCTAGAGGTTTAACTAATGCTGATGTCTGGTTGCTGCCTGTTTCAATGTGCATCACGAAAGTCGCAGTTTATTTTTGCGGTGCTCCTGTGCATTCCTATGGAAAAAACGCGCGTGCATTTTGTCTTCTCGCCGGAAAATACCATAGACCAATTTTGTTAATCCGGTCGTACCGAATAGTGTGTACCTTTATTATCACTGTAAAAGTGTAATTGCTTTAGTTTGTGGGATTTCCCTTGCTGCTACCCGTCTCGGAGAATAACACAGCACACCGGTTCAACAACACGTAAACATTTAATAAGCGCTATCGCCTGCGCCGCGATCCCAACAGCCCCCGCGCATCCGCTGCGACGGCCTTTTATCAGCGGCGGAGCGCCGCTCGCGTGGCCAGTTGCCCTTGGCCCCCTTGTGGTCAAGATGACCACTTATGACTGTCGGAGGGGCAGCCTGGGCCAACCGCTTGGAATCGCCAGGTTGCCCACAAGTTACAGCATTTATCAGTGAACGATGTTAAACTTCGGTATATTTCAGGTCTAAACTTCCATTCTATAGTAGGTGTGTAAAACGTAGCGACGAATTTAATCAAAATAACAATCAAAAGGAATGTAGAGTGTGTTAAAAGTACGTCAGCATTTCGGTGATGCTTATATACTGCTAATTTGCCAGTCCGGTCATATATAGGAAATAATCCCACCGTGCATCTTTACGAGCAGTTAAACACATTCAAAACGTAAAGAATGTAGTACGTGGGCTACGAAAGGTGTCTCTTGATTATTTTTTCATGCGGGGCAGCACTTATTTTCTGTTTTGTTTTCCTATTTTTAAAGATTATGAACTTGCGGGTGCTGTATGGAACGCAAAACAAGCATCTTCCCACATATGCACGAGGAGAGAGGATAAAGCGATACGTATTTATTGCAAGTCGAACTATATTAATTTGATCATCACTTTTGATCGTCTGCCTGTACAGTAAGTTACTGATTCAGTGTTACTCAGTAGTTTTTGCCGTATCTCTTGGTTTTACATATCGACAGGGCATATAAATGCGTGAGCGAAACTGTGCTACCACTGTGTCTAACAGTATAAACTGAAGCAGAAAAAAAACAACAGAACTTTAACTGAGCATTTGTTTTATTCATGTGATTGAGAAATTTTTCGGACTATTTACTGCGTTATAATTACTCGAAATGTTTGTTCTAATAATCAAGCACGGGGAAAAAATACAGCAGATTTTCCCCGTAGAGTAGCATTACCCGGAGTCAATATTCGACTGGTTGTGGTCCGCTTCAATTTGCAACAGCACACCAGCGCCAAATGAACTCCTAGCGAACAATATATTAGCCCTACGCTCTAGCGCGGCGCATTTAATGAACACGCTTTATCAGCTGAACGCTGACGCTACACTCGTGTCCAATCCATGCCGTCGCAGGGTCGTAGTGCGGGGGTGTCAAGCTTTAAAAGCACAACAGGTCTGTCAGCTTTAGATGGGGAAGAATAGGAGGTATTCACTGGACGCCATATTTGTGGGTGCTGTTTAGAGCGCATGCTCAGAACGAGCTTACATTAATAGCCTGCTAAGACCGGCAACTTTGATGGTGCTAAATGCACGCTCCAAAAGGACTGCGGAAGCTCGCCGTCAGCACGCGCTCAGCAGTAGCGCACACGGATATGGCCGCCAGTGAATACTCCCTATAGGAGGTATTCACTGGACGCCATATTTCTGGGTGTTGTTTAGAGCGCATGCTCAGAACGAGCTTACATTAATAGCCTGCTAAGACCGGCAACCTTGATGGTGCTAAATGCACGCTCCAAAAGGACTGCGGAAGCTCGCCGTCAGCACGCGCTCAGCAGCAGCGCACACAGATATGGCCACCAGTGAATACGCCTTATAGACCCTTTGCCAAATTCAGTGGCATCTGGTTGCACAAATATCAACCTAAATTTGCGTATGCTAATGGCGATTAAAGTTTAGTACCTATTCGTCCGGGGAAGACGTACGGAAGTTACGGTGTTCTTCGCTGTACAGTTATTTCCCTAGTTTTCCAGTTTCGATGGTGTCAATTGAACTACCAGTCTGTAGGACGTGCTTAGTAGAGTAAAATTCTTGATAAAATTCAGCATATTTTATATTTATGAGCAGTCTGGGGCGTGCCGAAGCTGACCATTCTAAGGATTTACATTACACGCTAAAAAACGTAGCGCATATAGGATCATAAATCTCGTCAAGGTGGCATCGAACAATACTGCTTCAAACTGCACATTGTTAACCCGCCTTCAAAAGTTTTCTTCACCAGCCATCAAAAGGTCGCCATTAGCATGTACAGATGATATACACTTAGGTCATGGTTATCGAAGTGACGATTCTAAACGTTGGAAAAAGTCTCGTACAATCCCCGAAACGCGGGGATTGTACGAGCTCCAGCAACTTCTAAGGTTTGCCACTCTCGGCCAATATCGCGGCCAAATACAGGTCGTGCCGTGTCATGAGGCCGCTCAACGCACAGCGCTAAGGGATTTCAGCAGGAAAACTTTGGCCTCAAAATGGTTTACCCCGATTTTTAATCACATGCTTCAAATCTGCTCCGAGGTGTTGGTGAAAACCAGCTTCAAAAGGCTTGACCGTCTTTCTTTCTTTTTCTTCTTTTTCAGGAAAGCAATAAAAAGGCTACTTGGGGCCCTGATAAGCTACACGGCGGCACCTAGCAGGACCGAGAGCCCGGGACATCGCCGCTTTCTGTGATTGGTCAGCGGCACGGTGCTGACCGATCGCAGACGGCGGCGATGTCCCCCTTGTCATGCCGTCTAGCTTAGGGCCATTACTGTTCTTCTACCGCGCTGATGAACTTCGATGAACACGCAACTCCTGGTTCACATGGTTGCGTAGGTTGTGTCCTGGGTGACCTTGGTAACACTCTGATAGGGCGGTAACAACAGAGTCACCAAGACAGCTGTCTGCCCTGCAAAACACGAGAAGAAACGTAGGGCGCACCAGTTCCTTAGGCCATTGCGAGTCATGTTTTTTTTGTTTTGTTTTGTTTTTCCTGCTGCTTCGTCATTGCTGCCGTTTTCGTTGCCTTGGACAGCCCCAACGCAACTTCCTTCGATTTGCTTACTCAGTTATCGCGCCAGCCGCCGACAGCATGAAATCAAGAAAGCCACAACAGGTCAGCAGAAAGCCCGAGAGGACCTGTTCCGGCCAGTTCAGTGTTTCTCCACTAGGAGTCGCCCGTTGTGCTGGAGTCGCGAATAGGTAGCATTCCCTGGCGACCATAGTTCTGTCCATGAGCGCGGTCTTACGATGAGCTTCAACCACGCTTCCGCAACGTGCATTCCAAGCCATCAAAATCGTAGCTCTCCGATGAGAAGATTGTTCTGAACATGCGCTATGAGCACCACGTTCAAATATAACGCCCAATGAATACCACCTATACCGTCCATGCATCACGAACGGCCCCGGAAGAGCCAACAAATTGCATTAGAGGAATCGGTGTGTCATGCTATTGGATGTCGCGATCCTTGCGGTATGTTATAGAAATGCCGAGGACGCAAAATGACGGGACGCAAGCATCGCTGTCGTCGCGGCGTCCCAACTCGTGTCCACTATTTGACTGCAGAGCGACTTGCGGCGGAACATCCGTGTGCCGCAGCCCCCCGTGCCAATGTGCCGCTGTCAGGTTCACGGCAGTCGAACGCACGACACTGTTATGACGTCATTATGCGGATATCGAGAGGTCACTTTTAAGGACGCGGTGAGCGCACCAGTCGGAGACGCGCTCCAGGCACCATTGTAAGAACCTCTTCTGTACCGTGTCTTACGTTTCAGGAAATGGCGGCCACTATCGGAGGGCCACTTCTCGCATGCCTCGCGCTCACGATGTTCATGGTGATGTGCGGTGCGGATGAAGAGGACTACCCGGAGGAGAACGGGAAGCGAATTCCGATTGCGCTCCGCCAGAGGAACCTGTTTGCCATCAACCACACGCATGAACTGATGGGGCCGTGGATTCAAATGAGCAGATACCTAGTCTACATTATGGCAACCGAGCCAGTCAGAGCAGGCAAGTCTGTAGGAGGACATGACGAAGATAGGTTCAAAGAAGGAAGTGCTCGCTAATGTCTCTCATTGTCGTGGACATTGTGGTACCCGAAACGTGTCTCCGCTGGTGTGTTTAGCGTCCTGTTGCACTCAGGCATCGAAGGTAGACCCGAATGCGGAGCAATAGTTCGTATGCCCCTTGCGCAAGGTTTGCGATGATGTCAGAACGCCGAGCTTTTATTCGCTTATTGAAAGAAAATAGTAGGTAGGCCTAAAGGCATTTTGTATTGAGGTCTACCCACTATCTTTCCAATCGAAGCCCATCAGAACTCGGCGTCATTCTGACGTCAGCGTAACCCCTGCGCAAGAAGCAGACGACTTGCTCTCCGCATTGACAAAAATAGCGACCCAAAAACCGGAGCGTCATGTTTTCGGGTGTTGCGATCCACGCGGCTGGCAGTATAAGTTCTGGAATAAAGCACAAGCAGACGTGAGAGTCGCTGTCGAGGCGGCGTCCCGAGTCCTGACTGTCGAAGCTTCCGTGGAGCGCCCAGCTGGAGAGCGACCAGCAGCACAGAAGGCACATGCACCATTCATCACCGCCGCTTTGACAGCGCCATAATCGCGAAATGCAATACATATCTGTGACGTCGTCAGGCTGAAATCAAAGCTCCAAATTTTAGGGACGCGGTAAACACACCAGTCTGGGACGCGTTCCAGGCACCACATAGTGAAGATACATGATGTATGCAAACGTGTTGTCTCACATCTGTTTCCGCTTTCTTGTAGAGTTTTTCTCGTCTTTTCTGGATACACAGAATGCTGTCACATTCATGAGACTTATAAACCAGGTGAGTTCTCGCATTAGGCTTTCACTGCATGCATGCGCGGATGCTCTCAAAAGTGTCTAAAATTCTGCCAACAAGGCGCAATTCCCGCTTTAGATTGTCAACAGGAAGCGCTGTCTCTCAATACCTTCGCAGGGCGAGGTTAATTCCGTGAAAGAAGAAATCATGCACCCTGTTGTGTCGTTTCTGTCGTGTGCAGTATTTCTATCAAAGTGATGCCGCAATGTGTTTATAATAGAGAGTTTTAGCAGATCGTTCCGATACCTCCGATAGCCCCGATAACGATACTATGCATGCGCAAGGGAGGTGGCGGTGAAGTATCGGGATATCGTTATTGGAGTCATGGGAACGATCTACTAAAACTCTCTATTAACGCTGAACAAAATGAGACGACAATATTTTCTGGAAAGTGAAGCGGTCAAGCAGTCTAGCTTGCACGATCCCAAACTGTTTGGCTTCGGCGCAAGCCTTACAATTTTCTGCTTATATCTGAACCTGCGCCCTTTTAGGAGTTTCTACCTTTATGGTGGTTTTGGCAACAAACTAGGACAAACATGCAAAATTAGTGCATCATATTTTAACCGGACAACGCATAAACAAAACAAAGGAACTGGGTGATAAATAATAAATCCGCCAATTAACCGCCCCAACTCTGCGCAGAGGTAGTTAGTTTTAGGGGCGAAGCTCCTTATGGGGTATCCACACGAAGGGGAAATCCGCCACATTCCTCCGCGGAGCGCGCATCACGTGAGACACACGTCATCCCTTTTTGACGCCTCGCAGCGCCGTACCCCTCTGTGGCGGAGGCGCGGAGGCTTTAGTTCGTACACTTAGCATGAGAGCTCTGCCGGTGCACGCGGCGGAGCCGGGGACGGAGTTTCCCGGGTTGTTGACGTCACGACATCCGTCCACGGAGTTCTCCTTCGTGTGGATGCCCCTTAGCCATGTCCGTACGTCCGTCCAATTTCCGGCATTGGGTGCTCGTGCTCACGAGCACGCGAGCACGTGCTCCCGTGCTCGTGTAAGGCAAAAAGAAAAACCCGAAAAAAACCGCATCTCCACGTGGCGAATGATGTTGATTGGGGCGAAGCTCTGGTGGTGCTTGTCTGCGTAGACGGTGAGCCACAGCATGCCGATCCTTTCGTTCGTTTTCATCCACGTCAGAAAGAGAATGTGTGGCATGGAACGTGGTTATATACGCATTTGAGCATTTGACCGCAGCGTGACATGGATGAAAACGAACGAAAGGCTCGCCATGCTGCGGCTCAGAGTCTACGCGGAGAAGCACCACCAGAGGTTCGCCCCAATCAACAGCATTCACTACGTGGAGATGAGGTTTATTTATTTAGAACGGGAGTTAAAAAAAAAAAAAGATTAAAGGCGCACTAAAGACTTTTCTGGGACCGTCTGTTTTCGGTAATAACTTAGCTTACGGGTTCCAAGCATCCTAGAAATCCACAAATTATGCTTGTGCGGCGTCTATTTCCCTACTAAGAACGTGACGGAAGTTTGGGCCACGCCCCTTTCTGAACAGAAAAATCTGGAGCACAGAATCCACGAGAGGCGCCGGCAGCGCCTCCGCTGCCGGCACCTCCGCTTGCGATTGGTTGACGCGCGCCCATCGTCACACCGCCGGTTTTTGCTGTTCAGAAAGGGGCGTGATACGAACTTCGATCACATTTCTTGTAAAAAAATAGACGTCGCACGAGCATAATTTTTCGATTTCTGTGATGCTAAGATCCCGTAGTAATCACCGAGAACAGACGATCCCAGTAACGTCTTTAGTGCACCTTTAAGTATCAAAGACCGCACAAGAAAAAAAGATATGTGTGAACATGTGTGGTCACATATTTTCTGTCAGCTCTAACTTAAAGGGCAACTCCGGTCCATCTTTCGATTTTGGGATTATGACTGTTTTTAGTGCAGTCAGAGTCCCTGAATTGCAAGGTGTAATATTTTTCTAGTTATTGTGCGTAGTTTCAAAGACATCGATGCCTTAAGGCTTTGTTTGGGGCGCGGCCAAAAAAACCGAAACTAGCCGCTCGAGGCCCCGGCAACACTGGAAATCAGCCTGTGAACGTGACGTCAGGATCGTTCCCGTTCAACGAGTACGCAGGCCGAGCGGCACCTACCTCTGTTTCGCTAGCCGTCTAAAGATAGGAGGTAATCTGATTTTGTTTTAATTCTGTATACGTGGTAGTTATCCAGCATATGTAGCAAGAGTTAGTGTGTATACCCAAGAGCTAGCGACTGGCAAACCCGTGAACTCGAACGGTGCCGTACTCGGCGGCCGCCGCCGTGCGTAGCCTAGTATTTCGAGTTTCCACTCTCCCATGGGTGTCTTGGATTTTGGGCGAATCCTGACCTCCTTGAGATGTTCATTTGGTTTTTGTGTATCTGGCTGCGGTCACCTTCTGGGTCGCTTGCGCTTGTTTGTAACTTTGATGAAGCCGTCGTCGTCGTTGTCCGCGGCGTTTTTATCCTGCCCACTATGCGTTGTGTCGTTGCCACGTGGTTGCGGCTGCCGTAATGGCTGCTGCTCTTCGGGTGGCGTTGCGTCATTCTCCTGCTGGCGTGGCGCTGATGTAGACTTCACAAGACTCTCTTGCGTAGGCGTAGCGCTAGGCTTTGCGTTCGAGGTGGGAGGGTCTTTGGCCGTTTCAGTTTCCTTGAGAGTTTTCGATCTTTTCCTCGAAGTTTTCTTTTTCGCGGTGATTTCCGTAAGGATGCCCAAAATTTTCGTGATGAGATTTTCTTGAGATTCCTCTGCTAGAAGCGTTGCAAAGATGCTTCGTAGTTGACGGTGTTTTTCTGAGACTGTTGTGGGCTGATCATTGTCCTCGCTTTCCGCGAGGTTTGTGGCCAGGTCCACGTTCGTCTTCCGTTTTCTTGCTCCCCCCTGCAGGGTTTCATCGCTGCTTTGTCCGCAGTCCATTTCATGCATCTCATGTGCTGCGTCGGCATCGCATACTATCTGGTTAGGCTTACCTTCCCCTTGGGGAGGAACCGTGTCCATCAAGCTGGGCGATGTCGTCGAGCGTCTGGAGGCGTAATGCTTGCTGAAATTGCCGACCAGGCCGTAAACTCTCTGGTTCTTGGCCCCCTTCCAGACCGGCAGATAGAGATTTTGCAAACTAATCAGGAAAATAAGCAGAGCTCGAAAAAGGACGTCTATATACAGGCGCACTTCTTCTTTCTCCCCCGGGAACGCTCGCTTTGCATTCTGTGACGTCAGAGCTTCAATGTTGCCAACGAAAGCAGTGTTTACGCTAGAGTGCGATTGGAGCAGTATAAATTCAATTACTCATGCAGAGGGGCATATACGAAATTCGACCTGACCATCCCTTTAAAAGGGTACTCCGGTGATTTGTACTAGCTACCCTAAATAACTATATATATTTTCTTGTAATTCCCGGCGCTTTGCCTTTCTGGTGTGCTATTTAGTATCGTGAAATTCAGAATATATGAAATCGAGAAAAGAAAATTATGCCAAAACCAACATTCCATTATACCCGCTTTTCAGTGCCGTGTCGTCAGTGGCAGGCAGGCTTGCAAGCCAAGCGGGAAGTCAAAAATGAAGATGGCAACATTTGTTTCCTGCTGCTTCGCGTTGTGCTGGAGCGAGCTTCCATGGTCTTCCTTTTACAGCATGAAACCGCTTGTAATCTTTTGAGAACAAATCCTACAGTCCAAAGAGTGAATCTCTGCTTGCAGCTGGCGTCACTTTTTCGTTGTTGCCACTCAAGACTTAAGGTTTGAAAAACGCGATGAGGATCAAAAATGTAAGTTTGATAACCTCAGAAAAAAAATTATCTGGCCTAATATTTGGGATACTATTTCAGTGATGTGTGCTGGTGTGCTTAGGAACTTTTACAACTAATCGGGGGCGATGAAGAAAACGCCGGTTGCTCCTTGGATTACGCGCGGTTGACAATGCGCTCGAATACAATACCAATTAGAGACCAGCGCGGGGTTTGATTAAATTTACACTTTTCGCAGGTTTAAGCCGCGTCATACATACCTTAAATGTTTTAACGGGATCCATTATTTGTATTACAAATACACACACGAATAAAATAATAATTATTTAATAAACACAAAAAATCATGATTGAATGCACTTTGTAAAGGTGGATGACGAGCAAAGCATTTTAGCACACGGCACAGCCCCTCCCCTAGGAGCCGGAGGAAACTAGACACGCGCGACGGGACCGTCCCCCCGGGAGAGCGGAATGAAAGGAGACTTGGCATGCAAGCGCTTGGAACGACGACAAAGAGAGAGCGGTGCGAGCGTAGACATGGCCGACGCCGGTCGCACAGCGGTAAATCTGAGAAACCTTTATTATCTACCTGAGAGCCTACTGATCTTGAAAATGGTGCCTATTGATAACTATATTTACTGACTATACCTATTGCTAAATGACCCAAGCATCAAGGAGAATGCAGGGAATGGTGTTTCACGTGCCGGCGTCTGCAGCAGTAACTGCTCTAAAGCAAAAGCCTAGAACAAAGGGCATCTCGCACGCGCGTTCGTCAACTCTTGATTTTGGTTATTTACTTCGAATCTTTTATACGGGGACAGCGTGCGCGTGCGGCGACGCGAGCGTGGAGTTTTTAGTCTGCCATAGCCTTCTCAATACTCACAAAGCCTGGCAGTTCGACGACGAAGCCATTTCTTCCTCGGTCTTCCTCCGTCATTCGTGTTTTGATAGAAAATAAAGATTATTATTAATTATTTAGAGTGCCCGGTAGCAGATTTCGAGAGCGAGGATCTGGTGGCACAGAGCATCAAAGAGCCATTTCTCGGTAACCTGGACGTCAGCGCACAACTTTTGAAGCAGCGAGGACACAAAACACACTTGTTCGCTCGGGAAAAGTGTTTTTTGGTGTCTCGCCGCAGCGGGACGCCAGGCACAGGGCTCTCCTCTTATCCGTTGTCTGCCGCTCCACCTTTTCCCATTTTGGCGGCCGCTTCTCGGAACGACCTGCCAGGCTTTGTCAGTATATTAGAGGCTATGTCAATGAACGCGAAAAATCAACAAAACCATAGCTTTAAAAAAAAACCTCGCTACAAAAAAAAAAAAAAAAAATAGCGAGTTGAAGCTTTTTGTTGCTTAACATCTCCTTCGTCCCCCCTACAGGTTCGCGTGCACCAGCCCAGCATCTACGCACTCTTCCAGACCATCCTGGTCATGACCAATATCGTGCTCGTATTTAGCGCCTGTGTTGTGGCCCTCCGTTTGATCGGAGCCTGTGGCGCCTCCCGTGTCCAAGACGTCACCATCAACTACAGGCTCCTCTTCAGGGCATACACGGCGTCATCCATATTCGTTTTCGGGTTCGTCCTGTAAGTACTTACTCCGAAGACTGCGAACCCATCTAATAGAGAAAACTTCAAGTCGTCAAGGCGCGACTTGGTCCACAGGGAAGACTACGAACCCATCGAATAGAGAAAACATCAAGTCGTCTGACTTAGTCCACAGAGGGAAGCCTCCCATCAATATAAAGCACGTGTCCCCTTATAAGTTATTGGTATAAGATAACGGTTAGTTATACAACTTTGGCATATGCTTGGCACCGCTAGCGCATCAGTTGAACTGAGAAGGATCGTTCGGCAATGCAAAATTTATATTTGCGGTGACAAAAAAAAAAAAAAAGAACGCTATAAACTGTTGGGGAGACGTCCTCTGCCTTAATGGGGAAAACAAAAACAGGAAAAAAACCTAGCGACTAGGCACAAAAATGTTATTTTTCTTCACCAAGATTGTTCCCTAGCTCGCATGTGCAGTAAGCCCTATTTAACATCCTCAGTGTATTTTTACAAAATAATTTTATAGGAGGCTCAGAGTGGTATCCGCTATATTGATAAGTCGGTGACGTTTTTCTAAAAAAGCAAACGCTTTGTTTCTTGAGGAAGGATTTAGGACTCTTAGCGAAACTTTGGCTGCGACTTGAATGTTTCCAATATTGATTTTTTTTGTTTTCTTCTCACCACCTTCATCCACTCTAATGCTTTCTTACGAAAAATTTTCTTTTTAATGAAAGCGGCAGTTTGTGGAAGATGTATGCAGTATTTTTGGTGAATAAAGATGTTCCAGAATATCATTTCCGCGAAAGAGTCTACCACAGAATGTAGCGCTGCCTTGTCTGTGTCCTGTTTTATCAGCAAATAATATCGGTTGCCTCCATCGTTCCTGGTCTAAGTTATACGGCCCACATAAGTAATCGCTCCTGTTTCTGAAAAAAAGAAAAGAAAAGTATGTATTAGTAGTTAGGCTGGGCAGAAAACAGACAGCAAACAGCTGTGTTCTGAGATTTCTGTAAATGCTTATCCTTGCTTTGCGCGTGTCCCGATGGCGTAGGCCTCAGACAGGAAAGCAAAAGCAGGTTCAAAATGTGGGTCCCGGGTTTTCCCGTTTCATCTCGCATCACAGCTGATTAGCCCGAACTTTGACCTCTTTGTTAAAACTAATTGATACATATACAAGGCTGCGCAATTTCAACTCGGGAACAGGCATTTAGAAATGGTGTCACCTACTTGGACACGAATACTTTCATCAAGCAGTGTTCTGAATCTCTAGTGCAATAACCTAGGCATACCAAAACCAAACACGGAAGCAAGATAACAACAAGAAAATAGGGGGGGGGGGGGGGGGGGAACAAACGCACCGCGCTCAGACGTTGTGTCTGTCCCCCTTTTTTTGCTTTCTCTTGGGGCTTTATTATTTTGATTAACAACCAGCTCGCCTGCTTAATAACGTTTGTCTGAAATAACCTCGCTGTACACACTCAATCGGTTTCAAACATCCGGTGCGAGGGAAAAGTTTTGACGCATTGGAATTTCGAGTTTCACAGCGTCTTGAAACTTTACTTAAAGCTTCAAGACTCGGCGAAAACAAAAAGTGGTAAAAACAATGTTTCTAAAGGACAAAAACACACACGTTAGACAGCGACTTTGGTAGTTCTCAGCACTAGTGTCATTTTTACAAGATTGATATTTTCTGAGGACCCCATTGTATTGGGACAACAACTGCCAATTTTTTCCAGTTGGGAAATAATACTAACTTATAGGTGACCAGAAAACCTTCCGCAGCCCCACATGTCTACAAAATCGTTCGTTAACTCCACTTAGAAACTTCCAGGGAGAGAGGCTTTGCCAGGCCTTCATCAGTGCCCCCCATCCTCACAGGCAGTGAACGGCAGTAAACGTGCGAAACAAAATTTAAAGAAAAGGTTCTAGCAGGTTGTATTTTATGTGTTCGAAACCGATTTCGGTTATAGTCATCACAGCTTGAGAAGCACCGGTTCTAGCAAGTTCCAATCATCTTATAATAGCAGCGCAGTCAATTAGGTTGCGTTATCAACGTCATCGGCGTGACATCATCATGACATCAGGCAAGACTAGTCAGACAATACTGGAGACAAGACTGCAGTGAGGTAAGACCAGTAATACAGGACTTCAGTGAGACAAGACCGTAGAGAGACAAAACTAAACTGAGACAAGACTGTAGTGAGACAGACTAGTGAGACGAAAGACTTGTGAGATAAAAGTAGTCAGAGAGGACTGCAGAAAGACAGTACTGTAGAGAGACAATATACTGTAGTGAGACAAGACTGTAGTGAGGCAAGACTATTGAGACAGTACAAGTGAGACAAGACTGCAGTGAGACAATACTAATGAGACAAGACAAGTGAGTCAATACTGCAGTGAATAAGAGTGTATTGAGACATGACTCCAGTGAGAAAAGACGCTAGTGAGACAAGACTGCTGTAAGGACAAAACGAACTTCTAGAAGAGCAGGTGATAAAGAGACAAGAAATGATTAATCCGAAAGGACGTTCCAATGTCTTTCTGGCACCCCTGAAGAATTTCTGCCAACCATTTTATCTCGCAGCGTCTTTACAGCCTGAAGACAGCTTTATTTACGGGCCGTGGCACTCCTATCAGAATCACGGACGCAATGCGCGCGTAGGCAAACAAAGAAAACGCGGTAAATAGGAGGGTTATTTATTTTAAACTATGCATCCGAATTACTGAACTTTGTTTTGAAATTTCGGAAGATTGATCGTAGTTATTTATGTCCGCGCAGCCTGGGTTCCTTATTCGTGCTGACATGCGACTACAACATCAACAACGGCGCAAGTATATTGGAAGACTTCCTAAAGTATTACAAGGGCAACGTCCTGCAATACTTGGATGAAGATATCATCAAAGTAAGCGATCGTTCGTTGACAATTATTAGAGTTTGGCGTAACGTTATACTTACAAATAAATAATCAGCGCCAATCAATGAGGTTTTCATAGGGAACCTATATTTCCGCAGTGACGGAGGTTCGATTCCCAATTATGTGGTGCGCAGAACTTGGCACAGGGTTTCGCGTGACCTGTGTCCCTTCCCAGATAGCATTTACTATTCCAGAACAGATTGTGCTAAACGTTTTGAGTACTCTGACCTGGCACTGGGCACGCAAGAAAGGATTTAAAACTGCGCACGTGGAAACGAACATCGCGTCGCTGCTATCGTTTTGTATGTTGGTCTGCAACGTTGTTGTGAGAAAGAGTTTGAGAGCGCCAAGCCTCTTGAAAAGAAATATTTTGTGTTGTTTTAGCTTTTTTCGCTCGTGAAATTAAAGATAAATAAATAGCTTCCGCAGTCTATTTATTATCGCCAGTAGCGCATTTATCCCAGTTTAATTGCGTTAAACTGCAAATTATAAGCATACCAAAACAATCCACAAAGCGCCACAAAATACGCAAAAAAAATCATTCTAATTTCGGTCTCTATTTTTTTTTATATATATAATACTTCGTTCCGTTGTATGTCGGAACACATTCGACGCTAGGAACCGATGAAACAATTCGGAGAGAGTGTGTGAAAGCGCAACGCCTCTACCTTTGTACTTTATCTGTTGCTGTCTGCAGGGCCTTCTCTAAAGTTTAATCCAACCGAAGACAGTGACGTCGTGATTTTAGTCTATGCGTATGTGTTTGCTTGCCCTCTCTTCTCTGGTCAGCGGTAGCGTGTACGAGGCGCAGGGCGTTGCATAATTTCTTGATTATTCTTGCTTCGTGACTGGCACTTCGGTGTTCTATATCCATAATGCTGCTATCTGATTGGCTGCCTAGTGATAATAATAATAATATAATAATAATAGTTTCTTTCCCTAGCGCCCCAGAACAACCGTGAGGCTTTGGTATGGTGGCACTAGTATCCTCGATTGGACAAAAGAAAATAGATTCAGCAGTATCTCATGGAGACACCTGTCCTATGCATGGTACAGAGCATAGTCAAGATTGCGCTTGGAACGGGGTACAATCACTGATAACGTCCAAAGTTGGCGAGTCAACATTGTTCAAAGAGACTTGCATGCGGGTTAAGGGCGACAATGTTTCTTGAAAGTGAGGGCAAAACAAGGAACGATGTCCACAAGATCGAGCAGGAGCATAAAAATTCACTCATCCTAAAAGATCAGCGTCGATGTGACCGTATATGCATTTATGTAAAAATAAAATATCACGAGACAGTCTTCGCTTCAAAAAATTCTGCAAACCTAGCCTCTTAGGAATGTCGTCGTAGTCGTAATAGAACCTTCTACCAAAATACTTATCATATACAAGACGAATAAAACGTTTCTGGCCCTATCTAGCCGTGTCGGATCAGTGGCAGTCAGCGAATTCCATGCGACACTACCAAACTCAAGATTTGCACGTATACCAGACATAAGAACAGTCGGACAAGGCATAAATGATTCCTTAAGTCGCGTTATATGCGTTATAGCAAACCCATCATTCGGACAGAAGAGGCAACAATCTTTGAAACATGATAAGAAAAGGAAAGTCTAGAGTCAAAATAGATACCAAGGTCGCGAACCTCTGTGACTCGTGGGATGGTAGCTGATTTAAGAACATAAGAGTAACATAATATATCGCGTTTATGAGACATTGATAAGTATTTTGTTTTGTCATTGTTAAGCACCAACAACTTTACGGAGCACCACTCAGATAAGCGTAAAATGTCATCTTGCAATACCCTGCAATCGTCAAATGATCTTATACTTGTGAATATCTTGACGTCATCAGCAAACAAAAGCAAGTGTGAATTTTGGTACACTTTTCAATGTCGTTGTTGAATACGAGGAACAGTAGGGGTCCGAGGTTAAATCCCTGGGGGACCCCAGACGTCGGGATAAAACTGACGCAATAGCTATTCACAATTCTCACACTGCTACGACGATCAGTTAAGTAAGTCTTAAACCAGTTCAAAAGGGTCGGCGATACTCCATACAATGAGAGCTTCAGCAATAGTGAATCATGATTAACCTTGTCGAAGGCTTTTGTCATATCAAAATAAACATTATCGACCTGGCCTCGAGAAAGAACTATAGGAACTAAGTAACCAAGAAATGAACAAAGATTAGTTTCCACGGAGCGTCTCTTTTAAAAACCATGTTGAGCACTACTAAATTTATGTCTAAAATAATACGAAACACGAGTGTAAGATGACCATCTCAAATACCTTCGAAAAGGCGCACAGTAAAGGTATCGCCTGGTGAAGGCGAGCGGGTTGAGCATGAAAACATAAAATTGAAAGAATAAAACACAGAGGACATGCACAGGACAACCACTTTCTTTCATTTAGCAACGATGTCGTTGCTAAATGAAAGAAAGTGATTGTCCTGTGCATGTCCTCTCTGTTTTATTCTTTCAATTTTATGCAAAGGTATCGGTCGGTAGTTATTTGCGTTGGAAACATCACCACTTTTTTGCACTGGTATGACAGCAGACATTTTCCACGATGACAGAAAACACCACTTTTCAACGAGAGGTTAAATATGGGATTTAAGATAGGTGTGCACACCCCTTGATAATAAAATTTGGTATCATATCCATTCCCACTGACAAATTCGACTGCAGTTTTGATATCGCTTCTAGAACTTCAACGGTGTCAATCGAAGTACGTAATTGTCAAAAAATCGTGGTAACCAGTATTGTCAGAAGGCGTATAACTCGAGAACGAATCTGAGGAGTAGCATTCACAAAAATGATCCGGAAAAATATTGGCTGCGTTTAAAGGTACATATCCAGTGTCGCCCTCTAGACATATATTGTCGCTTCTTGTTTTTGTATGCTACTTTACAAATTTCCAGAACTCGTCAGGCTTTCGGTATAGACAGCTTTCAATTCTTTGCTTATAAACCTGTTTGTCATACTTGAATTACCTTTTAACTATCGTCCGGTAGATACTGAACTTGGTGTACCATAAATTGACACCGCTTTGTTGATAACGTTTATGGAAGTGCCTTTTTCTGCGTACATAGTATTTTAATTCTCTTGAGATCCAATGGGGATACCCGGAGCGTTTTTCAATGAACGCTTTGGAATGAATATATTCATCCCATTTATGACAGTGCAGGTTAAGGAAACCGTAGCAGTGTTGCGAGGTGATAATAAGATGCTCAAAACTCGCCACGCCTTGCGTTTTTTTTTGTTTTTTTTTTAATTTGCGGTGAACTCAGAACGACGCCGCGATATAATTGGCTTTAGTCGGAAAGAATAATGGGTAGACCTCAATGCTAGATGCCTTGAGGTCTACCCACTGTTTTTCCTTTTCAATCATCCAATAAATGCTTTGCGTCCTGACATCATCGCAACCCCTGTTCAAGAAGCAGACAAATTTCCGATCTCTATAGCCTTTTACTTTGTTCTAACTTAAAGTGAAACTAAGTGTATAAACTTACTGGATCGTAGCTTCCATCGATATAAAATGAATGCTCTATTTTCTTGTAAAACAAAACCGAAAGAGTGACCTGCACAATCACGAGCTTGATGGCTCCTGTTGTAGATATAAACAGAAAAAAAAAAAAGCCCAGTTGTGCTGAACGAACGCAGACCAAAAGCCCCTTCCTATTGAATTTTCCGGGCTTAAAGTGAAGGGCGGCTTTAAGTCTAATACGAGTCTTTTTTTCTTCTTTTTTCTGGGAAGGGGTAGGAAAAGTGGCAAACTATTTCAAATCTCCTCATTCGTCGAGCATATGCGTAGGTGGCAGTGATAGGCTGAGCCAGTGCTTCGCGTTGAAGTGTTGAAGCAGACACGAACATTTTAGAGTGTAATCCATTGCCACCAGTACCGTAAACCACTTTATTTTAGCGGGCCCAATTTTTCATCAATTTCGAGAAGTGTGGGTTTTTGGATTACTTCGCGGGTACGAAAATTCGCGATCTGAAATGATATATGATATGACATGTATTTGTTAGCACAGGGTAATATATTCGAGGGATATATTTCTCAGGATAATATTTAAGTCGCGAAATGGGCGATAATTAGATCCTCGTAAAAATTAGGTCGTATATAGTAACTAAATTCAATGTCAAAATCTGATACTTTATCTCTTATCTTTTTTTTTTACTTTCAGGAGTCAAGAAAAATTTTGAACAACATGGTGTTGAACCTCACTTCCTCCCACGAAATATTCGGTGACAGTAAGAAACTGCTATTTCTACCTCCGTGGCAAAGCATGTCTGTGTATATCTTGGTTCAATAGAAAGCCCGCAATGAGCTGAACGCATTTCTGTACATGCGTCCACTGCATGACACTGTTAGTACAAACAGAACATCGGCGTCGTTCCAAATATTACCTCAAAAGTAGTATTGCGTAGCATACAATTACACCGCGAAGGCTGGTGCTCCAATTTAACATTTTTCACCATTCTAGTAATTTAGGAGACAATCCTTCAATTCTCAGAGTGAAAAAAAAAAAGAACCGTCAATTGTCTCTTTCTGTTAATTGGCGCCTCCAGCTCGCTGCGCGCCCTCCCGCGGCGGGAACGGGAAGCGCTCTAGTGAGGATCCCCCGATTCTCCCGTTCAGTGGGCACGGCGGAACTGCGCGCGATCATGGCTCGCAATATGTCATTTCCGAACGTAAACAACACTCTTCACTGTCCCAACGCAGCGCTGCAGCCGGTATGGGATTGCACCCTACTAGAGAGTTTGAGTATTGCGTTTAGAAGCAAACTCAAGCGCTATGCGTTTGCGTTAGGTTGCGTGCCCCACGTTGTGCGTGCGCCTCATCGCTATGGGTCAATCCAAGACCGCAATTTTGGGCTCCGCGCACTCGCTGTGTGGAACACACGAAGCTAACGCAAACTCTACAGTGCTTGCGTTCGCTTGAATACGCATACTAAAACTCACAACTGTTTCACCGGCTTCCAACGCTAACAGAACGAGCTGCAGTAAGCAGACGTGCAAGCAGGTATTCGTTCCATCGAACTGGAAAGGCTGAAATTGGCAAAACGACGGCGCGTAAAAAGGGAAGTAACTTTTTATAAAAAAATTAATCAACTAAAACATTTTTTTATTTTTTTTTTATTTTAGCGCATTTGATTTGGAAAGATATTGGCGGCGACTCTTGCCGAATGTCAAAATTCGCGACTTTGATAACAAAATATGCTTTACCCACAATCAATGTAATTTTACAGGGATTTCTGACATTAGCGAGAATGTTTTGACTGACTTTAAACTATTTTTGTTTTAAAACTTGGTAATTAAAATTGTTGCCATTGGCACCAGTGATGACAATTAGCACACTTTTGATTGTCATACTTCTTTGCACGTTCGAAGTTAGATCATAAGCAACAAATTCTATTAGAGCTTGAAAAAGTGCGTAATAAAATATCTGAATTTTTATATTATTATTATTAATACAAATTACGGCAATGTATGCCCCCAATTATAACGCCACGATCACAAAAATACGCCATTTGACCACAATAGTCTTTCCAGAAAGGTATCACTTTTTTTTTTCTTTTTAGCATATGAAAAACTCTGACATTCTTATCAAGATAGACAAACAGTAAAACACTGGAAGCAGTACAGAGTCTCATGCGTCACTGCTATAAAAAACACACACACTTCAGCTGTCTGACATGAATTCCGTCTTTGGGTTGTTGTAGTGAGAACAGCGTTTCTTAATTTATATGTTTTGTGGACATAATGTAATAACGTGATGTAGTCTATTATTTTTGTGCTGGGAAAAATGTTGAAACAATTATTAATATAAATACCCCAAAACCCATTAAAAGGCCCGCAGTTCGTTATTTTACATGATAATTATCTAAGCTGAAAAAAGCAGCGAGAACGCACAAATATTAGCACTGATTTTTTCAACAACTAAAATATTCTATGCGACCTCTAAGGTGTATGTAAGACCCTCTCTTTAAAGGGAGACTGAAATCACCCAAATATTTCGAAGTGCCTGAATCGAACAGGTATATGTAACAAAATGAGGTTTTTGTGAACAACTTATTTAACTAAAAAACAACGATGTGAGGCACATCTTGAGCAGTGAAAGAATTCGAAATTAAGACCTATATCGAGAAATGAAATCCAAAGTAGAGGTTAGTTTCGGCTTCGTCACAGAATTAAAACGTGCCTCCTGGCGTAAAAATTACGCCAAACCCCCTTTTTGTTTTCAGGATAAAGATGTGACCTGCGCTCATAACACCCTAGCTTCCTCGTATTACCAAACATAAACTCTGTCGCTCAGTGAAGCCAGCACACTAGACAGGCTCAGCAGCGAAACGCATCTCCTACCCTCACTATAAACGCCTATTCGGAAAATGTGTGGCGCCACCTATAAATAGTTGGAGTCGCGAATAGTGTCGCGCAGCCTATTATTCCAATTGACCTTAAGGAATACTTAAGGAAATTTGAAATATACCCGTCATGTTCAAAAATAGGTTGGATATGATCCACAATACCTGAAAATGACAATCACACGTTTGTATTTTGAGCCTGGTGGCTGTATCTTTCGTTATAAACGGCCCACTCTGGCAAGCACTCGGAGAGCAACCAGCGGAGAGCACGTGTCAAACGTCGCAATCGTGACGTAGTTCGTCTCGGGACGAGCAAAGCTGAGGCGAGGCTGACGTCCAGAGGATGTCCTAGTCGTTCCAGCCACCGAAGCGGCTGCATTTGTACAAATTTCGAGTGACGGGTTAATCTTCTATAATCTTGTAGAGGGATCACAGCGATTTCTGGGACACACAAAGGAGATTCTCGGGGAGAGGGAGGAGTTCCTCCTTCCCTTCTTCTTTCGTAGTGGCCGCGGAGGCGACACAGTTATCGTGACAAGCAGTCAACAAGTCAAGAAGGTAATAGAAGCTCCTCCCCACATGCGTGATTCGCCAGCTTCAAACACCTCCGCAGTCGAGAACTGTCGAGAACACTACAAGAAAAACAAGAAGAAACTGACAAGGTTTCTTCGGGACTTAAGGACGCAAATGAACGCTATTGACCGAGATGTCTCTGCCTTAAAAGTGATAAAAGATGAAGTAGCTTCAATTTCCACAATGAATGCAAGAGCCAGTGCGGACTTGAACGTGTAATGCAGCAGCGCGAAAACCTAGAAAACCAGTCTAGACGTAAGAATCTTTTGTTTTTCAACCTTCCTGACGTTCGCGGTGAAACATGGGCAAAATCAGAGGAGGCGTGATTGCCTTTTGCAACGTAATGCTTGGCGTCACTATTCTCCCTGCTGCTATCGAGCGTGCTATCAGGCTTGGCTCTTTTCGTGAAAACCGGGCGTCTCCGAGGCCTGTCATTGAAAAATTTCACTCCTACAAAAAAAAAAAAAAAATAGCTGATCTTGTCAAGGGCGTTTACACTAAAAGGAACTAGTCTCCGGTTAAGTGATAATTATTCAATCGATGTCCGTAATGCAAGAAAAGAACTTGGGACGTTTTCAAAATCTAAGGGGCAAGATTTTAAGCTTCGGCATGACAAGTTGATAATGGGGAATTTAAAGTACATTTACGATAAACAATCTAACTCAACGAACGCACTACCAGCATAGCAATCCCACGGTCACCAACCGCGTTCCTCCTGCCCCGAAAGCTGCTCTCGCCCAGTTTCAAGTCTAATTTTTTTCGTCGCCAACACTAGAAGTGTTTATGCAAAGCAGGACGACCTTCTTTCGACAGTCCAGTCATGCTCAGCCGACGTTATCACTTTAACAGAAACTTGGCTCACAGATGATATCTCAAACTCAGAACTAACCATACACCCCTCACATTTTATATTTCGTAATGACAGAGCAGGCCGAAAGGGAAGAGGTGTACTTGTAGCAGTCAAAAAGACACACCGCATTGATTGTTCTGATACTGTTCGAACCTTTGAAGCCGTTTGGGTTAGAATAAAAATGCCCACCATGTTTATTATTGTAGTTGCTTGTTATAAGCCCCCAAGTGTTCAGGATTTTGCTCCGCTACTTCGTGATTTTCTGGAATCTCTTATTCTTTTATACCCCAATGATGTACTTGTTATTTCTGCCGATTTCAATTAACCTGAAATTAAGTGGTCTATTCTGTCTGATAAAATACCATTTTTATTGTGGCAGAACCTTCCAAAACAGTCTCGCTATTTTGTTGACGTTATATACTCTTTTGCACTTTTTCAAATTGTTAATAAACCCAGTCGTAGTGAAGCCATGCTTGACCTTTTGTTTTTATTTCAAAGCCCGATCTAGTTGCAAATACTGTGTATATGGAACCACTAAGTGATCACATATCGATTAATGTTGAATTTTTTATTCCATCATGTGAGCAACCTCTTCGGGCAAAAACAATTTCCAGTTACTCTAGGGCAAACATCGACGCTATTAACCAACACTTTTCGCTATCTTCAGCTTGGTTTTTTAGAAGAATTTGACTCTAGGTCTCTGAATGAAAACTGGCTTTTGTTTAAGTTCTTTTGTTTAAGTGCAGGGTTTAAATTTGCCCTGCAGCTACGTTGAAAATATGCGTCTGCAAGAACAAGAATGGTTCGCGTAGGTCATGACGTCACGGAAACAACGGGACGCGATTGGTGGCGAAGGAATACAAGATTCCCTTTGAGGGGCAATTGCCGCTACCTTCTTCACTTGTAACCAACTATAGACGGGCCCTACAAACGAGGCGTTAGCGACATCCACCATGTGCTCTTTGCTAATCGTCTAATACGTTTTAAAATTTTTTTTCGTGTCTTTTTTAATAATATATTGGTGTGTCCGATGTGATACTGCTCTTTTGAACACATATAGACCAGAAAACAAAATAAGTGACGAAATTGTAGTGTAGTATTCCTATAAAGGACATATGCAAAGGAAAAAAAGACTTTTAAACATACCAGATGGAAAAAGAATGTCAGAAAGCAAACTTTAGAACGAAGAAAAATTTTTAGAGCTATATTTAAGGCGCGAAACAAATTTGTAGTTGGCGCCCGCGCGAGCCTGCGGAAAAGTAGCCGCTACTGTCACGTGGTGCTTGCGCTCTTTCGGGAGCTGCATATTGGCTTTAAAAGTTATTTATTAATCTTCACCTGAAGTGCAACAAAAAAAAAAACGAATATTAATTAGGAACTTTTAGAGCCCAAAGGAAGCTACTGAGAAGGCGCAAGCACCACGTGATAGACCGGTGCGCCGTTCAGAAATTGACGGCGGCAGCACGGCGGAGTAAAGAAAACATTTGTTTAAGCAGTATTGACGGGAAAGGGATGTCATAAAAAAAAATTAGAGCTATATTTACGGCGCAAAACGAATTTGTATTTGGCGCGCGAGGAAGCCCACGGAAAAGTGGCCGCTATGGGCACGTGGTGCTTGTGCTTTTTTGAAAGCTTCCTACGGGCTCCACAATTTACTTATTAATCTTCGTGTGAACTGCAACAAAAGAACGAAGATAAATGAACTTTTAGAGCCCAAGGCAAGCTCCCGAGAGAGCGCACGCACAACGTGATAGACCTGTGCGCCGGTCAGAACTTGACGGCGGCGGTGCGTCGGGGGTTTTCCCTACGGCGGCTGCGGCAACGTCGTGGAGAAGCTCGTTCAAGCGACGGCGCTCCACGCTGAACGTGCGGCGGCGGCGTTGGGGTTCTGGGGACTTCAGCGGCGGCGATAGCGGCTTTTTTTTTTTTTTTTTTTTTTTTATTGCTTCATTTTGACAGCGACAAGGCAACAAGATACACTCAAAATAAGAGGTTAAAAACCATCAGCTCACCTGGCTGAAGCAATAATGTTAAAATTCTTTGAGGTTAGCAAGCCCCTCAAGAAGTGGCAACCATTCAGGTCAATGTTGCTGGGCCTTATACAATTCCTTCATAAAGCACATTTGCTCTGCAAAATACTTCTGCACAGGACGCAGATCGACTTCCGCATGGCGCACGGCCATGCGACACCGCCACAGACAGTGAAGGCCCAGCAGCAGGACATGTCTAGAGGTACACCGTCGTCCCCTTTAACAGGTCATAAACGAATTCCATGTGGCGTAAGAGGCAGGTCCTTTTTGAGCGTTCTTTGCAGGACGTCCCAGAAAAACACTGCATCTCAGCAGTCTAGAAAAACATTTCGTCGTTTACCCTGAGACTGGGGTTTTTTTTTTTTGAAGAGCAGAAGAAACAGAAAAAACAGACAGGTCTCAAACTCAGCTGAGTTTGAGACCTGTCTGTTTTTTCTGTTTCTTCTGCTCTTCAAAAAAAAAAAAAAAAAACCCAGTCTCAGGGTAAACGACGAAATGGTTGACTTCCACCAGCTAGCCTGTACTTTGACTCTTTTCTAGAAAAACATGTTTGATTGTTTCTCGCTTTTTGCATAATATGCAGTTATCGGTCCACGCAATAGGCACGCGCTTCTCGGTTAGCCATGCTTTGACAGGTAAGGTTTGACTGTGCGACTTGAAAAAAAATAATAATAATAAAAAATAACGTTTTGGTTGAGGCGGGAATGACCATTCCCTTGACATGTTTTAACACGTCCTGCCCTGGGCCTTCACTGAAAAACATGGGATACAAAGGAGTGGGGATAATTAAATCAATAATTTCTTTTGTCAACCGTTTCCGCGAGACACCGCACAAGTATTCCAAAGAAAAGCGCGTTATTAGAAACTGATAAGCACCAACGACTTCTTTTAGATAACCGCGTACAGAACCACTGACGTCTACGCCAGACGACACAATGAACTGAGCAAGAGCGCTACGCAGCCTCGCTTGAATGACCATGCATAAAAAAGGATCTTCCTGGTCTCGAAGAAATAAAAATTTATTAACCAGCTGTCTTACAAACAAATCAAAAATTCCCAGACCGCCAACACTGACCCTTCGAAGATTCGTTCGGCTCGTCCTCTCCCATACCGAGCTCCAGATGAAAACGGAAAATACACGATGAATGCGGTAAACGTTAATACGTGGACAATGCAATACCTGCAATACATACCAAATCTTCGCAGAAAGAAATATGTTACACACAGATGCACGCGCGAAAATTGATAAACCATTGCCTCCCCACTCGTTCGCCTTCGCGCGCAAAGCCTCAGTCTCATCGCGCCAGTATTCGTCAGTGTTGCGATAGTGATTCAGTGGTACCCCAAGATACCGAAACGGCGAATCCACCCACGTAATGCGTCCGTACACAGTTGGCGTGGAAGGCCAATCGCCGTGCCAAAGACCAACACACTTTTTCAAGTTAACAGAACTGCACGTATGGTCGCAAAACACGTATGTCAGCTCTACGGCTTTCTTTGCAGTGTCTTCGTCGATACAAAAAATTGCCACGTCATCCACATATGAAAAGATGCGGACTTCAACCGTTTGTAAAACCTCGAATGTAACTACTATGAATAACGCTTAGACAAAATGGTTCGAGAAAAAATAGAAAAAAGCAACGGCGAAATCGGACAGCCTTGTCTCACGGAAGAAAGGAGACGAGCATGCTCAGTCACACATTTGTTCACCACAACATGGGTGGCGCAATTTTTGTATGCCATACGTATACCATCACACAAAACTGCCCCCACATTTACATGATCTAAAATAGCAAAAAAGACTTGATGAAACACCCGGTCGAAGGCCTTTTCAAGGTCGACTTGTAACATCGCCACTCCTCTTTCCATAGTGTCGCAACATTCCAAAATACTTCGTGCAACGTGCACGTTCGTTACAATACTCCTGCCTTATATACCACACGTCTGGTGCGCGCCGACGATAATGCTAATGAACCTTTGTAATCGTTCCCCTAATACTTTCATGAAAATCTTGTAGTCTACATTGGTCAGTGTAATAAGGCTGTAAGAACCAGCAGAACGGAGTCACTTTTGGGAATAAAATCGTGTGTGTGCACAAAAACGACGGGGGCAAAACATTAAGACTATACGCTTCGGTAAACACTCAGTGCGAAAGCGGGGCAAGCTGATCTTTGAAAGCTTTATAAAATTCTGCTCCTAAACCATCAGGGCTGGGTGACTTTCCCGGTTTCAGGTTGTCGATGGCTTTTTCTACTTCCCACAACATTATAGGTTGTTCTAAATTTTCTTTTAGTTCGTCTGCCAGCTTCGGCATTAACGGCAACTAAAAACTCCGAAACCCGTTCTTTTTAGGCTCACAATAACTGAACGATTCTTTACAGCGCTCACCAAACGCGCGTTGTGTGTTAACGTTATCGCTCGTCAAAACCCCTTGATACGAAATTTCCGTGATTTCATTTTGACTCGCCTACTTTCTTTCAGCGCCTATGTCGCCCTTTTCGTGTGTAGCTCCCCAAGCGAAAACCGGTTCCATCGCGCTCGCAGCATGGCCCCCTTGTATTCTTCAGTATCAAGAATTTCAAGACGCTTTTTGATACGGATATTTTTATCTGAAAAAAGAAACCTGGCAATAGGCATTCTTTAAACATTAACCTTCGAAGCAGGCTGTTTAACTCGCGTGATTCTTTCTTTTCGTTATGCTTCAATAAGCCGGAGCACTCGATGGAGGTCAATTTTATTTCCTGTTTAAACAATTCCCATTTCACTCCAGATCCTTGCCCTTTTGCGCTCGCTGAATCTTCAAGATTTTTCAAACCACTTCTACAAAAAGCTCGTCTTCAAGGAGTTTGGAATTAAATATCCACAAGTCCCACGTGAACTTTTTAGGCGTATCTTTGGAGGAAAAAAATTAAAAAAAGAAACAAGGCAATGATCACTGAACGACACGTGATCAACGGCGTATTGCTTGCACGCTCTTATAAGGTCGAGGGAGATATACGCTTTATCCAAGCGTGCGTGACTTGCATCTTAGAAATGCGTGTACTTTAAATACCTACCGCGGGACGCGCAGTGGGCCACGTCTTCTAAATCGCACCGCTGAAGCATGTCGCACAAAAACACGGTGCTCGCTTCCCGAAACCTCACGCCATTTGACCTATCCTGCGACGCGCATACACAATTAAAATCGCCCAATAATATAACTAATCAATCAGTTTGAACGTACTGTACTTTTCAATAAACTCGAAAAAAAAAAGAACGTTCCTCCGTCTTAATCAGGGCATAGATGCACATCAGACGAAATTTGTACTTGGAAATACAATCGCACAAAACAAAGCGCCCCGAATCACAGCTAACGACTTGTTTGAGGGTCCCGATAGATTTCTTTAGAAATAAAAGACAACCTCCCTACGTCCCCCTTGCGTGGCTGACGCACACGTCCTACCTCGCTTCGAAAAGCCGTACCATGTTCTCCGTCTGGGCCTCGCCTTCCATTTTTGTCTCCTGAACCGCGACTATGTCCAGATCATTATCCATACGCATGCGGTTTACCTGGTATTGGCGACGCCTGGCACATAAGCCGCGCACGTTTAACGTGTCCACCCGTGAAGATCGTTCAAGGTTCATGAACGGTTGAAAGAAAGGCTAGACGGAGAACAAAATAGGCTCGCAAAAAAACAAAAAAAAAAGACGCTCGCGTAAGAAAAAGCCAATGGAACCAAAATACGGTTGACACTTGCACTGTCGGTTACAGTCGGTTACAGTCGGTTAGGCCCGAAAAGACTCACAGTGAGTCCTTCCTGCGACGATCGTCCGGCGCGACACGAGGCTTCGCCACGACCCGAAACTTCTAGATTCCTGACACAGGCAACCCGCTGGCGGTCATTCCGACGGTTGCAGCTGGTGCTGGCGCAGGGTCCCTCGGTCGCTTGAGAGTGGAGTCCATGTCTGTGTCCTGCAACTCTTCCACTCCGGCCTCGCTGTTGTGCCCGCCGGGATGGCCGAGCTTGGTAGCCGATGGACCGCATCCGGAAAGTGCTGGCTCATGGGGCAGGCGCTCCTTAGCGTCGTCGCGGGGTGTGACTTGCGCTTCGGATTTCTCCTCGGGTTGCGAACGAAGGACGCTGCGTCTGGGTTGCCGTCGTCGTTGGTCATGGGCGTACCAGTAGGCTCCGTCGATGACAGGGTGACGGGCGATGACACCCCCACGGCTTCCTCTGCCTCAGCGTCGTCCATGACGTAGTCGGCGTTGTCCTCCGACTTGCCGTCACTGGCGATAGACGGGTAAATTTCGACGCAGTATTCTGCTGCGTGGCTGTACCGGTGGCTGTCCGTACAGCGAGGGACGCGGCAATCTCGCCGGATGTGGCCCGTATGCCTGCACCTGAGGCACAGTGGGGCCCGTCCTGGCACAACGGCGAAGACCTTGCAGTCTTCCAGGCGAATTTCATGGGGGAGGCTGTCGACGCTACAACCGTCCTTGAGAGTCAAGGTGTTTGACTCGACCGCCTCGAAATCCTTTTCCCTGAAGAGGTCCCGCGTTATGTCAGTCACTTTGCCGCACCGTTCCATCTCCTTTTTTACGTGACAGTTCGGCACGTTATAGGGCACCCATGTGCAGCTTGAGCTTGACTCTCACGTTGGCGGGGTCCATTACGAGGCACCGCCTCGTTATGGACCCCGCCGGTTAGTTCTTCAGCGTCCACTAACATCTGCTTTGCTGCAAGCGAAGCCAGCCGTAGCATCCAGACATGATTCATCTGGTGAGGTCCCGCCGACACCAGATCTTTGAGCACTTGCAGCCGCAGCAATTCGTCGCGGAAGTCTTGAATCCAGTACTGCCGGCCCTTCACGTCACGGTGCAGAAACACACAGTTCATGGCGATGTGTCCGTTCGGCAGGGGAGGCAAAATAATTTTGTACTCGTCAGGGTTTCCAGAAGCAGAATTTGCAGAAGTACCACGGTCAGACGCGGCCGCTGTCACTGCTCCAACGGAGCTCATGATACACACGTCCGTTCGCTTCGGCTGCCGGAAGTGGGCGGCGGCGATAACGGCTGCGGCGGCGGCGACGGCGCAGAGCCGGAGCCGCCGCCGGTGGTGCACAGGAGTACCACGTGACCGTTGGCGGCTTCCGCGGGCGCGAAGTACAAATTCGTTTCGCGACGTAAATATACCTTTAACCCTTTTTTGTTCATTGTAAATTCATTTTATGGCATCCTTTTCCCCTCCAGGCTGTTTAAACAAATTTTATTTTCCTTTGCATGTGTCCATTATGCTTATGCAACAGCGTGCTACTTGCACCATTTTGTGTCTGTATGTGTGTGCGAGTCCATGTGGCTCTCTATACGTTGCACTAACAGTAAGTTGATGAAAATGTTTCAATGCCTCCAGACTTCGGGCTTAATGCCAAGCAAATGGTGGTGAAAACAGTTGCCGATTGGGCGGATGCACCTTCTGTCTTTGCACTCCCAACGTACATGGATTGTAAGTTGACTTAACGGTTTTATGCGCTTTTACCGAACCAGAGAGAGGTTCCGCCGTGATACACGCAGCAATAAACAGCTCAACAAAAATTAGTTCGTATCGAGCTCAGATGTCAGGAAAAGCCACGAGTATGTATACATTTCCAGTCTTGAAAATGGGTAGATACCGATCCGGCATTCCTGATCGCGAGGTAATGGCCGCTTGTATTGCTCCTAAGGTCTCACACTGAAAGTATTTTTTTTTAATATTCAACTCTCCCCCTAGACTACGCCGTTCCATCTTAGCCTGCCCCACAGCGAATCCTACAAAAGTCCGAGCTTACACGCAGCTTTTGTAGTGGCACCTGCCTGCTGCTCAGAAATTCGTGTAGCCGATGCGCGTCCTTGGGTAAGCAGCTCGCCATTGACCATTGTCAAAAACCTTAAAACGCCGTGCGCGAGGTCCTGTGCGCTCCACCTTTTCCTTACGTGATTCAAGGGAACGACAGGGCGATGCAGTTGCTCTCTCGACTTCGCCCACTCGCCGTTGCCTCCGACGTCGCCTCCGTCGTCTGCCACGATAGACCCTTTTCAAAAGTCCATCGAGCAACATTGGTGGTCGCCATTGCTTGCAAATGAAGCGCAATGATTGGACCCGAGTCCTAGCCGAGCGCTGACGCAGCCGTCGTGTCCGATACATGCTCAGAGTACGTGAGCGAGCGATGGCGGGAAACGTTCTCCCCACTACCCCATATGCGGGCCACATCTGCACTCGAAGAAGTACTATCGGGGAAAAATGAAATGCGAACAGAGGAGTGCGTGGCTCGCGGTACAGGCTGCGCCGCCTGGAAGTGAACCTAGGGGCGAGGGTGCGTGGCCTACTTCGATGTGTTCACGCCCTTCGATTGGCGCTCCCCCAGCTTCGGCAGCGCGCCTCTCAGTGCACTGAAAGCTGTCACCGCTATCTTTGCCTGCTTGGCGAGTGCGGCGAGCTTCTTTGCACCGCACGCGCTGAGCCAGCAAAGATAGCGGTGATAGCTTTCAGCGCACTAAGAGGAGCATTGCTGAAGCTTGGGAAGCGCAGAGGGAGGGGCGTGAACACATCGGAGTAGGCCACGCACCCTCGCTCCTAGGCTCACTTCCAGGCGGCGCAGCCTGTACCGCGAGCCACGCACTCCTCTGTTCGCATTTCATTCTTCCCCGATAGTACATAGAGCGTCTGCTTTCCCTAAAAGCACTTGGGAGAACCGATCGCTTCAATCTACGGGGGGTGCCCTGAGAATGACGAGGGTGGAAATATATTTAGACCTGAAACAACAGTCTGCGCATGTGCCACTAAGTGTGATATTTCACCATGCTGAGCGCCACAGCGCATACTGTTGTTTCGCGATGTTGTCACATAGGCCGTACTGTGGTGCTTTTATCGGTACACCTATGCTACACATAGCCGAGTTTGGCTTTTAATTACTTTGAATACGAGTGGAGGAACGTATTCTAGCCGGAGCAGCGTACGTGGAGAGCTAACTTGTTTTACTTATATTATTTTGCAGTGTTTAATTCCGTGACAACAGGCATTGTAAGTACCGTTTTAATGCAAGTACATGCAGAAAAAAAAGACTCAAGGCCCAGCTTCGTCAAGTAGACGGACAGAAACTTCGAATCCCCAAGTGCAACTAAGCTCCTAGATTGTTTTCATAAAATTCAGGGCCATATCCTTGGAACACAAACCACCAGGATAGATTTTGGAAGCAGTCTTTTATACGTCCCAGCACGTCAATAACTGAATAATTGGGCCTCACACTCACTGGAGCGTCTGCTCTATCTCTCAAAGCACATGAAAGAATTTATCGCTGCAATCTACGGCGAATGATTATATGTAAACGCACTAAAAAACTAATAATAATAAAAATAAGAAGCATGTAATCAATTCCGTTGATGGCCAAGCGCCCCTAGGAGATTGCAGCGATTGGCACTCCCGACTGCTTTGCGGGAGACGCAGACGCTCCAGATTTCTTGGTGTGCGGACCTCGACAATATTACGACCTGGAACAGAAACCTAACATTTCCCTCGAGGTGAAGAGATGTCTTTCTAACGCTGAAATTTGTCCGAGCTACATATATGACTGGGAGTTTCGGTCAGAAAAGTCTAACGTACACCATCGTTTCTCCAAGGTCTACCCGCCGGCGGTGCAAAGGAATCTTCCAGCGATCATGTCTATGGCGGCGGATATTGACAAAGTTGTAAGTCTACCGTAGCGAAAATTGCGCGGAACGCATTGCAAAACCACCACGCCACATCAGGTATAGCACGTCAGAAAAACGTCTAATTTGGCACAACCTGGCAAGATGATAGGGGCCTAACTTGGCCCTAACACGATTTTTCTCCAAGACGTTCGTCAGCACCAGAGTACTTTTCTTTTGAGTTTTTTTATGGCGTTTCTCTGGATCGCCACATAACTGCAGAAGTGCCAGACTTGAGCCAAAGATGCTACTTATATGAACTGGAGAACCAGATGTGAAGCCTCAATCTGGTTCTTGTTTGGCAGTTTAGGCGCAGAGTTGCCTCTTGAAAACCCCAAAACCAGAAGTGAAGCCTAACTCGGCACTTGTTTAGTGATTTATGCCCAAAGATGCCAGATGACAACCAATTTGCCAGCAGTGAAACCTAACCTTTGGCACTTGTCTGGCGAATTATGCTCAATATACACAGAAGGCTCTGCCAAAATGAGGCCAAGTTTGGCTCTGTTCTGGCTTCTTCGGGCCTTTTTAAGATTCGAAATTCCCAGACAAAAAAAAAATTGTCTTGGAAATGGTTTTGTTATGGTTTTATGATATTTTTTCTAGGGTAAAATCTCGATAAACATCGGCGCATGTTGAGGTCACTAATTTCTTATTGCAGTTACTGAAAGCTTAAAGAAACACTGACTCCCCCAAACATTATTTTTAATTTTTTGCCAGACGAAATAATATGGTATCGGGAGACTACCTAATCAATATTTGCCTGCAGAGTCACGTATGTTTTTATTTATGCAAAAAAAAAAAAACTCAACTGCTTGAAGGCGAAACCGAAACACGAGCACGTAAGCTCATGGCCGGAAATTACATAGCTCCACCCGACCGCGTTTTTTTTTTTTTTTTTTTAGAGCGCAGCTTTTAAACGCTTGTCTCCGGCTTGAGCGGCGTCGGCGTTGGCGTCGGCGTAACTGCGCGTCGCATTATGGGAAACGTCCCATTATGCAACGCGCAGGTCCCTCGTGATCCGCGCGTTGCATCATAGGACGTTTCCAATTTTGACGTCACACGTGACGTCACGAGTGATTTTACGAGGGTCCCGCGCGCTGCATTATGGGAAACGTTCCATGATGCAACGCGCGGGCCTCACTCGTGACCCGCGCGTTTCATTATAGGACGTTTCCCATAATAAAGTAACACGTGACGTCACAATTGACGTCATGAGGGTGACGAGGGTCCCGCGTGTTGCATTATGGGAAACGTCCCATGATGCAACGCGCGGGTCTCACTTGTGACGCGCACGTTGCATTATGGGACTTCCAATAATGACATCACACGTGACGTCACGAGGGTCACGATGACGCACGCGTTGCATAATGGGACATTTCTCATAATGACGTCACGCGCGACGTCACGGTCATTCGTGAAGGTCACGACAAAGGTGTGCCTCCTCCTCCGTACTTTCCCCTCCTCCTCCTCAAGAGCTGCGGTGTAATTCGGCCTCACAAGGAGTTGCAAACGTCTTCAATTTTTTTTCTGCGCTTCTCCGGCTTGAGAAGCAGCCGACGACGACGATCTTGCATGCACCGTTTGTCGTGCGACTGTTTTGCACCTATATCCTTTCCGTTCGATGTTCTACGCTTGAAGATCGGCTGGCCGGTACCACAAACAACAGTTCCGAAGCAGCGTAGCACGTCCGTCGCAACGTTGGTCCGTCGTGCGTTCCCATCGCGTCGTCCAGCCCGCGAACGTCGCCATATTGAGAATGACGTGTAGATATCCCGTGATCTGTGCAACATCTTTTTTTTTTTCGATCACCAAATTTTTTGTTTTCAGGAGGCCACAAAAATGGGGCTCATATTATTTTGCTTGTTCAATATCGAACGTGTGTCTTAGATTACCCATGACTTTGAATATATTTGGCACACATTATTGGAACGCCACGTGACAATGGAAGAGAAAATGAGCGCGACTGAAACCGGCCAATTCTCGACCGGCTGTATTCGGGCGGAAAGAAAACGCATTTCGAGCCGCAAATTGTGGAAGAATCTGGAGTTGGGCAAGTTGTGCAAATTGTGTTCTGGGTAGTTGCACTCTTATAGGTCATGTTTAAATAAAAACCTCGCCGAGCATAAATACCCTGTCAGTGTTCCTTTAAGAAACACAAGGCGTGACAAGTCCCCAGCATCTTATTATCTCTAGACAGTCAATGAGATTGCCGGAATTAGCCGATAAGTAAGCCTGGCGACCAATCAGGTAGCAAGAAACGTCACAAAAAATAGGCCACGCCCCTGCATTTTTTTTTTGCTTGTTTGTTTGTTTTAGGTGTCAGTGACTCTAGTGTGTTCCCGCTTTCGTGTGTGAAAGAAAGAGAATTCAGATTGCTGTTTTTTCTAGTAATATTAGCCACAAAGCCTTTCCACAAGTTTTGAAAAGAAACTTTTAACTATGCGTAATTAAAAAAATCATTTTCGCTTAAGTAATAAATTTAAGCGAAACAGACCTTTCACATTCCGGTTATGAACCTTCGCTACCAGTGCAAACGTTTTATTGTGCTCGGTGCCTCGCCTCAGGGGAAATATTTCAGGCTATGTTTTGCTAGGATTCGTTCTATAAATATTATGTAATATTTGGCGTACACTCATTTAATGTGTAGCCGCCTTGTGAATGAGGACGCAGTTTCAACAATTAAGTATATCTCACCTCGTTTCATTTCATTGTAGTCTTCTTAACACCATCTGGAGGACGCGGTGCATTAAATGAGGAGGAGTCGAAAGAGCGTACATACGTCAATTCGTTAAACAGAAAACGAAAAGAACACTCACGCACAAAGGAAAGTGGATCACAATCGGTGAAGAATGGGGTCAATCATATATTGATAACAAAATAAAGTGATAAATTAGTCACAAACAACACGAGCAAAGTACTAAAAACAATTCAACAATGACACGCTAGAATACAATGCAGTGAAATGCCAGTGGGACTTAGCAGTCACACTATTTTATACACAAAACCATAATAAAATCAGATTGCTATTTGTTACAATATAAGCCAGTAGTCTGTTTGAGTTAGTGGCGCACAGCACTAAAAATGGAGAATGCAAGTCGAGCGTTAGTTCGGCGTTTAACTGATTCCGTTTTTGCACGAATCACGTACTATGATCTAAAATGGCCAGCGCGGCAGTATGTAGATTTAAAGCGCTAATCGAAGTGATGCACTCTTAGAGAAGCCCGTGCGTCTGCTTTCCCGCACAGCACTCGGAGGCAGCTCAGCGAATGACGATACCGAAACATATGTTTAGTCCAAAAAACTCAGTCTGAGTTGTGACATTAGGCAATGCAAGCTTGCATTTTGCATTGCTTAGTATCACAACTCAGACTGCTTTTTTTGGTCTAAACATATGTTCCGGCATCGTCATTCGCTGAGCTGCCTCAGGAAGCTGCGGTGATAGGCTCTTTGAGTACTGTGCGGGAAAGTAGACGGACGGCCTCTTTTTAGAGTGTACCTGTTAAAAAAACATATTCCTGACCACTTAAGTGTACCGCGTTGATTGGCTGTCGCTTTGAATGCGTAGACGGAAGATCTCGGCTACAAATTTACGGCAGAATGGGACGAGTCAACTTTGTTTCAACGCTACGGTGAGTCACTCGACCAATACCTACATCATGCTGGAACTTGCGAGCGTTTAGTCCTATAAAGGCCCGTCCACACACTTGCAATCGAGTAAGACTGACTGAGACAAGACCGGTGTTTAAGCCTCTTGTGACGGCCTAGGACCGGATGCGCTGCTGCGGAGTCCTATGCCGTCGCAAGTGGTCTTAAAACCGGTCTTTTCTCAGTCGGCCCTATAGTCGGTCGCAAGCGTGTGTGCGGGCCTTAACACTGTTTAGAAACAAGCCCGCGTTTGCCCACACCGGGTGTGGGCACTACGCGGGCTCAGAAAGCAGACTCGCGTGAGGCGAAGCATCCGCGCATGTGCAGTGCCCACCGCAGCGGCTGTATACGTCGGAGAGTTTCGCTCCGCGTCCAATCAGATTGCGATATGAAGCAATGTGAACTCCTCACGACCAATCACAAAACAAAAGGCGTGAACATAATAAGCCGCTTTCGAGGGTTTCGTGTGCAGTCTGCGGCTATAGTGGCTGGAATATGTTGCTCGCTAGCCTGCTTGCCGCGTCGCTGTTTAGTCCCGCGTCACAGCCGCGGAAGGCTGCCGATCGCCGCGTCTCTGGCAATAGCGCGGTGGTGGAAGTCGGTATACAGCCGATGCCTGTTCCGCTACGGCTCGCTCTGCAGTCTGTCCACTCGACAGAAACTACGACAGTTACTGGTTGAATCGCATCAACGCCAATCACGTGCTCGTCAGGTATACCGAGTGTTGTTGCAAAAACGCATTTGAGAAAATAAAATTAAAAAAATAAGAAACCCTTTTTATGAAGACGGCGAGAGCCACATCGGACGTCAGGTATTGCAAAAAACAAAACAAAAAATACAACAAAAACATACTAATTAGCAAAATAAGTACCTAAAATTGACTTGTTAGCTCTTTGATGAGTGAAAATAAACATATCGTTCAAACTAGAAAGTTGCTGAGCGCCATCAAAAAAACCCTAAATTGTTGAATTTTAGGACGTCTCGAAGCACGGGGCACGTTAAATTTACCACTTGTGCTGCAGGCGCATCACCTGCCATGCGAAGGAGTCGAATAATAAGAGTATCATCCGCGTTTCTGCAACGTCGGCTTCTGAAATTGTCAGGCCGTTGTTACCTCAAAAGTTACCACTCTCTAATTTTCCTTTATACAAATACTAATTTACAGCGACCGCTCTTAGTGGGAACCTCCGAGAAAAATTGCGTGGTCGTCTTTCTCGAAAATTCCCGGTGATGTCATTATTCGCACGATTACTCCCGGACGGTGCCGCCAGCGCCGAGTTTATAAGAACATAAAAATGTCCTGCAGTTGAGCGCTATTCGAGCCCGCTACCTATGAATGCGGGCAGGTGTTTTCTCTCAAGTCTACCGCTCTACCAACTGAGCAATCCGCAGAATAAATTTCAGTGAAATAAAAGCGGTATAGGTGTGTAGCCCTCAAGGTTGTGCAGCCCATCTGGCAGCAACCTCGAATATTTTTGGTCGCGTTTCGGTTGTGAGTCGGTCAATGCCTTTTTTTCACGTCGCTCGCGGAAGCTTAGTCACAGGATAAGTCCTATACACCACTTACATTTTATGCCATGTTGCGAAACATTTCTCTCAGTAATTATTAGGAGTATTCCTGTCACACATTTAATATACTGGGCGCTTCACTTAAGAGTGACAAAATACCTAAAATTGGAGTATTCGAGGCAAAAGAATATTTTTTTCACTGAAACTATGTCTGGCCGAACGCTCATCCTCCGCCGAAATGTACCGCTAGAGGTTCGAACCAAATACCAAAGTTCTGGCACGAACCGATATTTGATCCAAAAGTGATTTTCTGGAAATTTCAATGGGAAAATTGGGTCCATTTTCACCAGTTTTAGGTTTCTGACGCCTTAGAGCACCATGCATTCAAAAGCTCTGTCGGCCTTTGCCATTAACATTTTCAGAAAAGAATTTACAACTTTTGAATAAGATAACGGTTAGTACTGAAACTTTGGCATCTGGTTGTGACCTCTAGCGGTATCTTCGGGGGAGAATGAGCGTTCGGTGATGCGTAGTTTATTTTTGTGGTAAAGAAAAAAAAACAAAAAAAAACTGTAAATATTTTTTGAAGCCACCCTGTACATCTTGCTCCGCGGAAGTACAAGATCGTTGGCGCGGGCAGGTTTGGCGTTGGGTGCCTTCATGTGCGCTTCGCATAGAGTGATGCCAACTGCCTGTTTCCCTTTTCCACACCCTCTTCCACCGCCATCTTGTTCCTCTCATTGTTTCCCCGTGCGCCGGAAAATGGCCTTTGTGTCCATCGGTCCTCCCATCCGAGGGGAAAAATGCTAATCCTCCCTCCGTGGGTTCCACAACGCTGCTCCGAACTTGTGAGATAAGGTGCTTGTTTCCGGGAGGGGTTATAAGTCCCACGGATTATCGCCGAGAACCAAAATGGCTGCTGGTTTGTCGGCGAGCGGTATTACAAAGGGTGGCACCACCCTAGCAAAGCGCACATGAATGCTCCCTGGCGTAGTTCAAACGGCTGGATGCGCCAGGGCGTTGAGGTCTTCTCTCTTTTTAATTGGTTGTAGTGGGGGCGCCTTCTATCGTCGATGGCGTGGTAGCTCGAAGCATTTTTAACAGGCGTTTTCTGGTTTCCAGTAAACGCGCCATGCTCCGTTTGGTCGATGTGTCGCAGCTAGTGTCACGAGCAAAAAATGGAGCGAAACGTTTTTTTTTGGGGGGAAACAAAGATGCGCCTTTGTGCAGGCTCTCTGTAGAAATTGATCAAAGCTCATTGGATATCATCAAATTTAGAAATCTTTCGATAGAGAAAGCTCCTAAAATAATGTCACCAATAAATGATGACGAGTTATAAAGCTTTAAAACACTAACAACTCGGAGATACATTTATTTTCTTAAAGACGACGAGCAATCACTGAGGTGTTCTATAATTCTGGGAAATTGTTAAACACCTATGCTTTATTTTTCGAAAAACTCCTTCCTGGCATTTATTAACAATTTATTAATAAACAGACAATAGTGTACAGGTAGCAAAATTCGCGTTCGTAAAAATAATTGGAGCACGCAGTTGTTTTTTTCTTGTTTTTTATGCAAGGGATTCGGTTTATGCTTCTTAACACAGCATCAAATGCTGCAGACCTGCAGCGAACTACCCATTACCAGCTGCAGGAATGATGGACCCCATCATTTACTTGAGAATCATCCAGTGGGAACTAAAACAGGAGATCATAAAATCTGCATGGTACTTACATATGTGTTTCCCAAGGAATACAAAAGAAGGCAGGTCGTTTCCCTTCGAATGGCGGTTCTTGCAGTAGCTAACATGGTACACAGTCTTCGCCACTACCACATTTTCGTACAGTATATTTCCACCTCTTCCACAATCGTTCTCAAAACACCGCAGTGCACCCGGAGAATAGATAACGCCATCGCCCTTCCGAGCGACGTGTGAAGCCGATTCCGACGACGCGTTGGCGCGGACTGCGCATGCGTTGACGGACGCAGACGCATGACTCTACGGCAGGGGGAGAATATGGCGCTGTAGGCGCGCTGGGTGGAATGTATTGTCCCTAGTAAAGCATTTGTTCTCATCTTGTCAGTGAGTGAATGTATGGGTACGAACTGAGGGAGAGGACGGTAAGAGAGTGCTCGGGGACATCAGAGCGCCAAGCTCTGGTTGGAACGCTTAGTGGGTACACGGAAAACTAGCTGTTTTTGTCTCTACTTATTGTGCTCGGCATTCGCTTTCAAAACAGTCAGTAGAGACAAAGGCAGCTATAGCTTCGCGTTAACGCACTATTGATTCCAATCAGAGCGCGGTGTCCTGAAGTCCCCGCGCGTTCTCATCTTTTTTTTTTTTTCTTCCTAATTATTTTACCAGTACAGAAGGTGTTGGCTGTAGTCGACACCCCGTTGGGCCGTCGCATGCGCAAGGCCACCATCTGATCAGACAAACTTGCACTCCGAATAGCTATGGACCTCGGAAAGTCCGTCATAGAAGGCCCGAAGAGCACGAAGTTCAGTTTACGGAGCGTTGAGGCAATGACCCCTAATGGGATGGGCGCGCGCGTCTTTCTTCTCCAAAAGTCATGACTAGTGGATCCATACAGCGTCGCCTAGGGTTGCGTCAGCGTCACCTGCAGCGCGTGTTGCAGCGCTTCACAGCATGCGCGACGCTGTGGCACGTGCGAACGCAGAGACGGACTTATCTGCCGGTTTGTGGCGACTTTTGGTCGCGCTTCAGCGCCTGTTTGCCGCTTGGGGGCGGAACGGTGATCCACTAACGATGGCGTAATTTGTAGGCCTTGACTTTTCTGTGGTAGTGGCTGAGGAAGGAGGCTCATCGTAGACAAAGTAAGAGACGAGGGTACGGGGTGAGGATTTGAGAGCTGAGGCGAAAAAATGGTGTGGAAATTCTCAGAGTCGCGCTCCGGAGGCCGGTGCAGAAAAGACAACGGCGCCACGAGGATATAGCACATTACGCGAGCGCCAAGCTACACTCTAAGAAAGGTCTGTGCGTCTGCTTTCCCGCACAACACTCGGAGAGCCAATCACCGCAACTTACGGAGGCAGCTAAACGAATGACGATGCCGAATCATATGTTTAGACCAAAAAACGCATTCCGAGTTGTGACATTAAGCAATTCAAGCGTGACGTTTTGCATTGCTTAATGTCACAACTCAGACTGCGTTTTTTGGTCTAAACATGTTTCGGCACCGTCATTGGCTGAGCTGCCTCCGTAACTTGCGCTGATTGGTTCTCCGAGTGTTGTGCGGGAACGTACACTCTAAAAAAAAGCCCGTGCGTCTACTTTCCCGCATAACACTCGGAGAGCCAATCAGCGCAACTTACGGAGGCAACTCAGCGAATGACGATGCTGAAACATATGTTTAGACGAAAAAACGCAGTCTGAGTTGTGACATTAAGCAATGCAAGCGTGACGCTTTGCATTGCTTAATGTCACAACTTAGACTGTGTTTTTTGGTCTAAACATATGTTTCGGCATGATCATTCGCTGAGCTGCCTCCGTAAGTTGCTGTGATTGGCTATCCAAGTGTCGTACGGGAAAGTAGACGCACGGGTGTTTTTTAGAGTGTAGACGCACAGACCTTTTTTAGAGTGTAGTGTCGCTGTAACACACGTTGCGCAGCATGCGTAAATGCGCATAAATATATATTTTTTTTTTCAGAAATACAAGTCATCATAAGGGACCTTCTTTCCCGTATGGAGGGCTGGGTTTTTGCGTTCGAGTACGAGATTGATCAAGTGAGTTCGGTTATGTCAGCGTTAACGAAAAAACAACATTGTGCGTTAATCGCAAATTTTATTTTTATTTTTTTTAATTTTTTTTTTTTTCTTGTTATAGGAAGTCATACTGCACCGCAATATTTTGGCGAGATTCGAACTGTGCACAAACTGCACAAAGGGCAATCCCAGCGGTAAAGGCGATATTCGAATGTTTCGGCCCAATACCTGACTCGCATGAAATGTGAGGAGATGAAGATAAATGGAATTAGCAATCGTTCGCTTGTATGACAACGCGAGAATGCGACAAAGACGCCATTGCGTTGAACTGACAGCTAGTACCCTCTATGGGGCTCGATGTTCACCCTTAAAGATTCACCGTTAAGGGTGCCCTGAGGAGGTTACGGGGATCACCTAAATGTAGCGGTAACTAACTCTGATGAGATTTAAGCCTCCTAGAAATGCTTAAATCATAACAACGCGCCGCTGATTTCCTATTAAAAAAGCAATCAAAGATTGAACACACTAAGATTATCTCCAGCGATGGGAGGAGTGTTTCGGCCGTCAGGACGACATGTGACCAATCAAAACGCGACATTTCGTTAAGATTGCAAACACTGTTATTACAAAATGTCTATGCTTTTGTAGCTAATAAAACGAATAACAGTAGTCGAATAATGACCGTTTGTGAAGGCGCGCAATTCGCAAGTCCATTTCGGTGCGTAAAAACGCGTTTTTGTACGATATTGCCGCTTAAATATAGAGCATACAATCAAAATACACACTTTCTCGACTTGCTTTTCGTGTAGACAACTATCATATCTACATTTTAACAAAATATAAAAAATAATAAAAATGGGCTTTTTAAGAAAATCGATTTCAAAAATGGTACTTTTTGTTTTTCGCATAATACTAACGTAAACGTCCCGCAAAGGATATCTTGTACAGCCATCTTATAATATATATAAAGAGAGTGTTTTAGGCTCTCCGTGGACATAAAAAATATTAATGTAACCCAAATAGATCGCCAGTAATTAATTGTCAAAGTTCGTCAACAATTCACCGAGGGGGCGTTTTTAACATTCTTACAGAAAAAAATCAAAAATCCCAAAATTATTTTATGGTATTAGAGCCTTTCTAACGTGTTCACAGAGTGCTTGAAAGAAGTTAGTATAATGTGGACTGAAAATCCACGTCGGGAAGTTGAGCGAAACATCCGACCCACGACGCATGTGAAAAACACTGCTTTCCGCCGCGTCCTCTTTTAACATTCGTAAGTCGAGAACAAAACATCTGACGAACTTGCGGTTTGTGGCTACTGCGTTTTAGAAACGACGCCATAACATATAAGTTTTTCAGTGAAATTAAAAATTCTACTCTTTTTGCTTGCACGATTTGAGATGAAATCACCCATATATATATAGTGGCAAACTCGCCCTGACTCAGATTCATCAAGAAACACCTCTTTATGTTTTATTCAAGTAATATACACTTGAGTGAAACTTTCGCACGCTGCCTTCACCGCCGAGCTTATCTTCCGGTGAAGTTTCAGCGTTCTACGTTGCATGGTTCATTTACACGCTGCGTAGCACCCTCGCCGTTTCCTTACACACAAATGATTTTTTATGCGTATTTCTTCTTTTGTATTCTATTTTTTAACGACGAAAGCTACAAAAAAACAAACCTTAACGTTTTCTTGGGCAAACCCAAGACTACTTGCACAAATCTAGAAGTACGTATGGTATAAAATAGCTTCCCGCTCTTTTATGTTAATATTTTATCGAAGCTATGTTCCACGCGAGTTGCGAAAAATAAAACAAATCCATGAAAAACAGTCGTGGACAAGATTTTATATATTTTGTACGGTGAAAATTACAAGAAAAAAATCCACTCCTAGGATTGCTTCAAACATAAACTCGTAAAAATCTCGTGTCGCAAATTTTCAAAGCACGGGCCTCCTAGCCCCAAACTTCTTGCGAGCAATGTTGTAGGTGACACGGAACCAAAAAAAAAAGAAGAAAGAAAGCAAAGGCTTGACCAAAAATAAAAACGGTTTTACGTTATTAGAGACATAAGAATCTTTATCTCTACTGGTCTGTATTTTACAAACTGATCATTTTTTGCGCAGGTCAAAAAAGGCGTTGATAACATGACAAGCATCTTGAGCACTGAAGAGGACAACGTGCTGCATCTACCGAGCATCAAATATTTTGTGTGCGTGTGTGCAGCAACCTCAAACCTTTTTCTTTGTTTCGCGGCTGAGTTGAACTACCACTGCAAATGTAGATATTAGTGCGCCCAGGAAACAAAAGTATAGCAGTGAAGTCGGACCTCAGTCTAGCGCATTAGACCAACACCTCCTAGATAGCATAGCCGTAGTGCAGAATGAGATGGCGTCACCAGAAAAGGCCAACGCTGGGCACAGATTGGACACTAGGTGGCGCAAGCTACCGCCCATTACAAAGAATATAGCCATTACCATCCATCCATCCATCCATCCACAACGATTGTGTCAACGTTCGGCTCAAACTTAACTCGAAGCCGAGCGCGGACGCAGCACTCGTTTCCAGTCTGTGTCGAGCGTTGGCCTTCTCTGATTAAGCTATTTCTTTCAACGCTTCGGCTTTGTTATCAAGGAGATGTCGATTAGACGCGCTCGACGTGGCTTACTAATTTGGTTCGTGCTGCTCGCTTTGTCGTTCGTTCTGCGTGTTCTTTTCGGCTAATGCAAGAGATTCCACTGCAATAAGGCGCTTTGGACAGTCTGCGCCCGCGTTTCGTAGGCTGTCATTGAGCATATTTTCTATTATTGAACCCGACTAGTTTTTTTTTTTTTTTTTTTTTGCAGTGACGATTGGCCGCAAAGATGTTCAATTGTGGAAAGTTCATGACGTTACATACGGGCTTAGGAGGGCTACCATGTTAGCAAGGTATGCCGACGTGCGCGCGAACTGGGTTTGTTTCCTTGGCGACTATGGGGGGTTTGAGGCCCACACTAACCTCAAAAGTGTCGGGTCAGACGATAATACGCCTTATACTGTGCAGGTCAAAAGGATCGATGGCAGTTTGAAGAGACCTCATCAATCGGTTTTTTAACTGACGGCGCTTGGATTTACCTCAGAGGTGGACGAAGCGTGTGGACCTTGGTTATACAAATTTCACTGAACAAACTTACCCGAGTACAAAATTAAAAATCAAGAGCTCGCAACCGCTACCTACGGTTCCAGAACGCAGACGAGAGGCGTCTGATTGGCACGACAGCCGACAGATGGCGGCAGCCCATCAACAGACAACACATCATTTTTTATTTATTTTGTGCTTTATGGATAAGAATAAAATAATTGTGTACTGAAAATTGACGTAGTGAAAGAGCGCATCGGATCTAAGCGCCCGTCGTGGTCGGCATCTCTGCCGCCTGCTAAGCACATGACCACATGCAATCTCATGTGTCGCCATCTGTCGACTGTCAGGTCGATCAGACGCCTCTCATCTGCAATCTGGAGCCGTAGGTAGTGATTTCTAGATTTTTTTTTTATTTTTAACGTTACACTAAGCTAAGTTTGTTCAGTGGAATCTTTATAACCAAAGTCCACATGCATCATACACATCTGTGGTAAATCCTAGCGCGATACGTTAAGAAACAGAATTCTGCGGTCCCTTCAAGCAGTCATCCATCAACTTGACTCAAGCGGTATGTTAGCTAGTGTGCATGTCACGTAAAGCGTTATTTAAAAAAGAACAAAAAAAAAACAGTCTGCGCTATGGCAGTGAACATGATGAAATGTCATGCTGAGTGCCTCAGCGCAGGTAGGTTTCTTTATTTTTACGTTTAAACACGTTTTGAACCTCGCCATTGGCCGAGCTCCATAGATTGCAGCGATTGACTGTTCCAAGAGCTTTGAGGGAAACTAAACGCTCCAGGCTTCTTAGAGTATATATTGAGTAGCTTTGCGTTATTACATTGTTACCTTGAGGAGCTGCTGCATAGATACAAATCATATCTACCCAGAAATATGGTGGGTTTTGTCTTCATTGCAACAACGAAACGTGAACAAAAACATGCAGAGTCATTGTGCATAGTCATGAATTACGTGGTATAACAGTTACATATTCAAAAGTTCCCGTGCAAAAGCGCATGAACGTTGGTATAGAATAAAGTTACCCGTATGATAAAGTATCTATGCATGTGGTAAACTATGGTGAAACACTACACAGTGTTGATAAAGTGTTTGATGGCAATAGCTGCATAACCCAGTCAAGGTAGTTGAGGAAAAAGGCTATTTTGCAAATTTTCTTAGATGATCGGATGTTTATGGGGATTGCGGTTGGTGCTTTCACGTCTGTTGCAGGGCGTACGCAATCACAGGCTTCATAATAATTGTTGCCATGTCTATGACTGGCATGGTCGGTGGCTTCACGCTAGGTTACCTTAACCACAACTCCAAGGTCTCACCGCTAGAACGGAACCAGCTCTCCAACGTTGCCGGCTTTATGCTTGTCTAGTAAGTTCACCACTTTTGGTTCTTGAGGGGAAACGTTTGGATAGAAGGTCAACGCAGAAGGATGTATTGTCACGGTCAACGTTACTTTATGCACAGTCAAACATTTTACGCACTTAAGGGTGTAAAAATGACATAGACTTACACCGATTGCGGCACCATTTTAGCACCCTTCTTTCCTGCGCTCCTTTTTATTCGTAAATAAGGGTGGTGTTGCTTGCACCCAGTTTTGTACACGGTACTCGAAAAAAAGTACTCGATTACAACTACAATTACTCTTCGTTAAAAAGGGTTCAATTAGATTAGTTAATTACATCGGAAGAGGAGTTATTGGTCGCTAATTAAAGAAAAAGCAACCGTAACTTTTCCGAGTATTCGGATGCTCAAAACAACAAATTTTCAAGAACGACAGATTTCAAAAGTCAGATTTGGGGGTTTTACGTGCCAAACCAACGACGGGCATCTGGCACGCCCCAGCGGAGGACTGAGGATTAATTTGGACCACCTGGGGATCTTTTGACGTGCAACCGAAAGCTCGGTTACACGGCGCCTTCTCCGCAATACGCCTCCGTCAGATTGCGGGCACCTCGGCCGGGATTCGAATTCTCCACATGGGGATCCGTAGGCCGACGCTCTCGCCTAGGAGCCACCGAGGCGGCTTACGACAGATTTCACAAACCGGTGTTTTTGTACTGTCCATTATTGTATTAGAATCACCGAACCAGAAACTAACTTATGCTCTTAATCCACCGATCTGGGACAACCATTCTCCTGCCGGAGTCCTGGTTCGAGAATGTTTGCTGTAAACCTGCCAAGTACAAGCAGATGGTGCCTTTAGGAGGGGGAGGGTGAAATGAAGGTTACGAGTGATTTTAGTACTTCCAAGAGTAATCAACTAACTCTTGCGATTACTTCCTAATAGAAGTATTCAAATGACTATAAAATGGCTCCAAATGTTATCGATTACAAGTGAGCTGAATGTTTGTAATGAGCACCATACAAGTCTGCATGGAATACTCTCCGTGTTTGAAGCTGAAACCTCGTACTCAGTACCGAAGAGTAAAATATTTTTGTTTACATGTTTCAAGTCTTGTTTACCGGGATTGCAGTGATTTGTTCTTCCATGTGCTTTGCGAGAAAGAAGACGCCCCAGATATCCAAGAAACTCTGAGTTTCTTATCTTGATGACCGACTATGCAGTGCAAGCTACGTCATGATGTTCGGAGTTGCGGCCATGCTGCTCTTCAGCTCTGTCGTCATGCTACTCGGCTCCATCGGAGATTTGTACCTGTGCCGCGCCCAGAGGTCCGGCTACCTCGACTCCGACGCAGCGTCGCTCAAAGATCTGGTACGCTAACGTTTGTTCCTTATCAAACAAATATTTTATAAGCCTCAAGAATTCAAGCTTTAAAAAGTTTACTCACACCTAGCGTAAAGGTCGAGTCCCACTAGAGCAACAAACGGAAATAACCGAGACCGACAAGCCTCAAGAAAGTGCACATTGCACGCGAAGGTTGCTTTGGCAGGCTTGCAGTGTCTCGGTGCTCGTGAAGTAAGCAGGAGCGATAGCAAGCCAGCCAAAGTAGCCAAAGATGCATTCTCGTGCTCTCTGTGCGGGCTTGCGACCTGCCGGTGTCGGTTGTTTCTGTCTGTCGCTCTACTGGTACTTGGGCATAAGACGCAAAGAAACAACAAAGCTACAGACGTCTGTCAGCTATACAGGTGGCAACCTAAATATACACTATCATGTTGTTGTTGTTGTTTTTTCTCTCTCTAAAGGTATGTAGAACGTAATTTAAAGACAAAGCACAGATTCGATTTGGACATTGTTTTGGCACGAAGACATCGTTAGGGACCAAGAAGGTCCACCCGTCGGGACTCATTGGAGTGTAATACTAACCGCGGCAAGCATATAGTGACTGGCTGAACTTTTGGCTTATATGTGTCAATGCACGCATGAGGGTGGTAGCTGTATAGGTGGCGAAACATCTGAATTTGTCTTGTTTCTTTTTGAGCTATAAAAATTTGCAGTAAATATTTTTTTTTATTTTTCGTTTCCGTGGGGGTTAAAAGGCGCGTTCATTTTATCCACCTCACCTTAACGCAACCGGTAAAACAGGCTCAAGAACGCGTGTTGCTTTTGTGCTTTATCGGCTTAGGGCTCGTATCGGTTACATGAACGCTCGTGCAGCGAGAGCCAACGTACGAGCGTTCTCATTGATCAAGTTAAATGTAGGCTGGTTAATGATTAGTGTTTAGAGTACAATGAAAAAAGAGAAAAAGATGCTCCAATTCTTGTGCAGCAAAAATATGTCTGACCCAACAGACCAACAAATACGCCTCTACTGCGAAATACCTTTTTCTTCCGTCTCCTTCGCTCATGTAACCTAGAAACTGTAAACTTGTTTTTGATGTTCTTTTTTGCAGACTGTCTCTATGGTGATGAAAACAACTGTTAATCGGTACTACGTTGACAAGCTGCTTCGCTTCAGCAAGGTTAAAAGGTACGTGCTGTATTTTTAGTTTTTTTCTCCGTTTTCTTTTACAGCGGTGCTGTTAAGGGCTAGTTTCACCAGTTTCGTGTCCGGTACCAAAGAAATGTCGACATGGAACTGCACAAAACTCCGGACAGCTGCCGCCATCTATGAGTGACAGCTGCAACCAGACAAACAATCTGGCTGCCGCCGTCGCTCATAGATTGCGCAACCTTTCCAGCGTTTCCGTCAAGGTGAGCGATGGTCCGGTGGTCGCCGTCGTGTACGCCCCCCCCCCCCCCCCCAATCCCTTTCCCCGACACCCAAGAGAGATATTGAAGCATTCATGATGGACGTCTTCGGCTGGGTCATGCTCGGTGACGACACATCTGCCGTAGTGACGAATGACTTTAACGTTGACACTGCACGCCAGAAGGGAGAGTGGTTCACTTCGTTTATGCTTACGCGCTTCGGGCTTGCATGTGTGAACGAACCTACGGTGCCCACGACCAGGCATCGGATGTGTATAGAGGTCATCTTCACGAAGAACGTTCCTGTCGTCACAAGACCATGGTCACTCTGGTTACGAAATAAATAACAACCCTGGATCGTTATATATATGTCTGATTATTCAATCAATCAAATAACCCATTATCCAATCAGACCTTAATCGCTACTTTTATAAATACTTTATTCCCGCCATAGTACAGCTTCGCTCGTCTTTTTTCTTCACCAGAGTGGAAAAATTAACAATTTTTGCTTTATTTTTTCAGCCTGGTCCACAAGAGAGAATTATTTAAAACCCGAAAAAGGGATTTAAGATCTCGTTTCCGATTCCATTTTGTGCTCATGTTTCAGGCACTGCGTCAACCACCTTGGAATTAGTGGCCTCGCAAGCATGAGTGGGAAGGCCCTCCACGATGCCACAAAGGTCGGCTTGGTTTCACATTTCCCGGCACACAAAATAGTTTACGACGTCGATCCCATCATAACAATGTACAACGTTCCCCGCCTCCTACCCCCTCCCCCCACCCCTCCCCCGAAAAAACACAAAAAAAAAGCTTTTATTTCATGCCAAAATAAATTACGGATTTCCAACCACTCATTCTCCGCGAAAATTAGCGCTAGCGTTCTGAGCTAGGTGCTGAAGTTTTAGAACTGACCGTTATCTCATTCAAAACTTATGGGTTATATCCTTAAATTTTTAATGAAAAATGGGGCCCGTTTTTGCCGACTTTTTGTTACTGAAGTCATCTAACTCTATGTGTTCGAAAGTTCCGTCAGCCGTCATTTTCCCACTGAAATTTCACAAAATCGCTCATAACTTTGGCTTTGGCATCTGGTTCGCACCGGTAGCCCTACATTTTGGCGGAGAACGAGCGTTTGGCGATGCGTAGGTTACATTTCATAGAGAAAAAGACCACACCCGGCGTTCCTTAAGCTATCAGCGACGCTGAGTTTGCGATAATTTGCCCATCCAAAAAAACTTCGTAACTGAAGATTTCAGCAATACAGCGCCCCGCTTGACGTTGAATAATTTCTTGCTAAGAGTCTTTTGCGCTCCTCGCGTCGGCTGGTACTGCCAATTCACTTGATTCTGGTTAGGGCGACTGAGAAGAAAATTGGTGCTAAGGCCATTACAAAGAAGTGGGACGCGCATACTAATAATAATAATAATAATATATATATATATATATTAATCACGGTTTGAGTAACATGATTTAGACAGAAGGCCTCCGCATTGCCTCCTCTCCCTTCATGAAACGTCACCAGAGTCGGATCGCGCTAACTCGGCTATTGGGCCCGAGCCCGACCTTCGACGCGCTGATTGGACCCGAGCCCCAGCCGAACACTGACACAGTACTCGTGCCCAATCTCACGCCTCGATCAAACTGACTGTGATGACGCATGCGGAGGCCTTCTGTCTAGTTGGTGTTAGTTTAAGCCGCGAAAGGTCGGTGTCAGTCTTTTGGTTGTAACTCTAAAAGGATAGCCGAATCCGCCATTCTTCGCGAGCATAGCGTGTGGCCTTTCGGGACTTTTGCAAATGCGCGATTGGCTGTGCCAGCGGATGTATACCCTTGTTACACGGGCACACTTAACTGCAGTAACGCTAAGCTTCAGTTAGCGCACAATATTTGCGGACAACATTCTGCGGCTCTGCAGTCAAAGATATATGGGCGAACGTGCGCTTGAGCATCTTAAGCACCCGTCAAAGCAGTGCACGCGCGCTCTTCACTACTTCTCAAATAGCTGTCCGAGAGTATAGTGCGGTAGCGGTGGTGCCGCGTAACCGCAGTTGAATTTGAGTTAACAGCGGTTAAGGCTTGCCGTGTAACAGGGGTATTAGTCGCGTTCTTATTTCTTTCATATTCTCCTTTTATATCAACTTCTTATATTTACGGTCCATTCCATATTCTCGCAGATGATTTTTTTCTTTTTTTTATATCGAAAAAAAATTAATGCTTGCTTTGCGTTTAGTTAAGCCCATTGGGAGAAAATATATTAATAGGAGCTCGCATGTATCGCACGCAAATGAAACCACTAAATTGTTTTACTATATTCCGTCGCGCCTAGATATGGGCTCTGAACCACCAGCACCCTATTTTAAACGCTATGCACTTTTTTTCACAGAGCGTCATAGACCTTCAGTACGACCTGTCTAATCACTTAACAGTAAATGTCAAACACCTCACGGAGGCTCTGCTAAGCCGATACGCCCGGGTCAAGAATCTGTCTGCAAGTATAGGAAACAGTTTGCTGGTGGTAAGCTCCACATTCCTCGGTTCGGGTGACGTATTGGGGTTATTCAAGGAAAGCTCGCACCATTGATGCAGTTGGCTGGCGTTGGGACGTGGAACGGGTTTACGTACAGCTACTGACAGCTTAAGAAACGCAGGCGGTGGCGAATCACAAGCGTCTAATTATGACACTACAGCCAATGAGGTCTGTTAAGAACGCCAATGGACAAATCCCGAAGACAGAAGCGCGAATGCACGGCATGTCGCGCCTGACCTTTCTCAAGCTGTCAGTCGTTAAGCGCGCTGGAAGTAGGAGCATTAACTGAACCACACTTCAGAATAGCCTAGCTCACTTCAGCCCTCACGGTTCATGGGATCCGTCAGTCACCATCATTGTAATATGTAGGAAGAGCTTCCCGTCGCGTTGCATTGTAAAACTAGTCGCGACAGAGCAACCGCTACCATGGGAGTATAATAACACCGTAATTAAACTATTAAAAAAACAGCTGTACCTTACAACCAATACAATCAAACGGAGCGAGTGCCGGCGTCGTACTTTCTGTTGCGGGAGGATTTTCACCAACAGAGAAATTCAGCCACACTTTCCTCCAAACAGTACCCGCTTTTTTTCTTAAATATTTAAACTTACGTATAATGTGGCTTGTGTACTCAAATTATCGTGGTTAGTTTAATCTTTGAGTGTTAGTTGATATTACAAGCTTTCTTTTTTATGTATTGCCTCTATTCCAAAGAATTGTCTCCGCCCCTGCCGACGGGGTTCTGGCCTTGTCAGATTTCTTATTGAGCTTTTTAACCCAGGCTCCACCATTTCTTGAAATTAAACTAAGCATATTTGTTACTACTATTATTATTATTATTATTGTACCTATAGTACTACTTCCATTATTATTACTATTACTAGTTTCTTCAGCACTGTCGCTTCATTTTCTTGTTCTTCGTTTGTTCACACTCCGCTGGGACGGCCTACCGTATTGTCCTCCATCCCGGTAGAGATGAGAGTTTTCAGAACCACGAGTCCTATTAAAAACGGTGGCGCAACGCATCGCGAATGGCAGTTACCGGAAAATGAGCGTGATTCGAGTGCAAAGCACGGATTGCAGTAACGAATCTCGTCAGTCCTACCTATAGAGGTCGCTACACTCTCATCACCGAATACATGTAAGATCAACTGTGTGCACAAGGAAACGATATATCTTTAAGCAACAGATCAGAATGAAGCGATCTCCATGATTTAGGAGTGACTGGTCGGATACGTTCGAGTGACAACTTCCGTCGCTCTAACAAATCTGGAGCGTCCGCTTTTACGCAAAGACATACGGAATTCCGGTTGCTAGAATCTACGCACGAAGCTCGGTGAAAAAGAAGGGACTCATCAACGTTACTCGCTCAACTCAGTTGGCAAACTCCCACACAGAGAGCGTGATTCCTTCTCGTACCCCTCAGCCGGGCGAAAACTGTTCGAAGCTCCAACCTTCTTGCTCGCTGCGGCGCGTCTTGCAACAGCAGTTCAAAACACGGCCGCAGCGGGCAGGAAGGTTGACGCTTCAAACAGCATTTCCGAATCTAGGGGTTATTAGCGGAAACTGCAGTTCGTCAGCGCGTGTTTTAGAAGGGATGACGCTCTCCGTGGGAGTTTGCCAACTGAGTTGATCGTCTAACGTTGAGACTGATTATATGCGTAAACTATCCTTCGGTTCAGCTTTAGTTCAAACTCAGCGGACGCTACGAGCTAACGGGACAAATGAGGCAGCGTCAGAAACGCAATTTGCTAGCACTTCATTGTTTATGATTGTTTCAGCGATGATAGAACACCTAGAGAAACGTGACAACCATGATGATTCCCTTTCGACGCTAGCCTGATTGGTCCCACCAGCTCGTAGCGTTGGCTGCATCTGGACTTAAAGAGAAGCGAAGAATAGAAAAAGGTTGCTGTGCACCTACCAGAGCCACCAAAACGCTACTCCTAGAGTGATCGGCACTCCATTCGACAATTCTATTATGGGCGCCGCCATTTCGAGACTTATGGTGCAGAGTGGGCGCAATAGACCCTTTTCAAGAGCTCGAACCCACGCCTGTCCCCCATTCCTTGATCACATATTCTGAGAATGTATTGGACACGGGGCCAACGTCAGCGTTCGGCGTGAACTCGGCTCAGGTCGTTTTGAAAACGAGTGCTATGCCGAGGGCAAGTCGTGTGCTTCTTGCGCGGAAAGTTGCGGGGACGTGAGGACGACGCCGAGCTCTGACTGGTTCCGACTGAAAGGATTGTGGGTAACCTCAAGGTAGCTAGCATTGAGGTCTATCCACTGTCTCTCATCAGAGAAAATCAGTGCTCGGCATTCTGACATCACCACAACACCTGCAAAAAGAAGCAGACGAACGTGCGCCCCGCATACGTAGGCGTTTGGCGAGGGGTCGGATCCAATCGCGCGCTTGGTGTCCATAGACGGATAAATGTATGGATGATATTGGCTATTTCCTTTGTAACCGGCGGTAGCTTGCACCACCTAGCCTGCGAAAATGCTTTCACCCTCCACTTAAATACCGAATTTTTTTCCCCTCTAAATTTCTGCAACTGTCACCGGGCCGGGGCAATAGACCCTTCGCAAAAACCCCAAAAGCCCGAGCGCGCCGCGCAAGGAATAATGGGATTCCTCGGCACGCCCCTCCTCCAGCTACCACGTGACCATGTGGCATACGCGAGCAGGCGCAGGTTACCACGGCAACGACTTTTGAGCAGCCGAGTCGGGCGGGCGAAGAGCCAACGGCAACCCCTTTCTCATCCCTCTCATTTGTACTGGCTCTGTAGTCTGCTGCGCCAACACTTTGTCGAACCTGGTCAAAACCGGCCACGGTTGCGGTGCGAACTAAATGGATTCGGTGACACTTCAGAACGTGACGGTAAGTTACGACGAATAACGTATTCAAATAAGTTCACCTGTCTCGATAGCTTTACGCTGCCACAGATACGGTACGCCGCCAACAACGTACGACTCGGCGGATGGGCGGGATGGCGGATGGCTGCAACGGCTGCTGGCGGTAGCCGCGCATTCGCGGCGGCGCAACGAGAAAGCGCGTGATCTGTACCGAGGGTTCCCATAATTCCCTGCTGTTGTAGCGCTGTACGTTTTGCAAAGGGTCTATGATCCGCCAGGCTGACCTTTGGGGGACCAAGCAATGGCGACTGCCAATGATGCTCGATGGACTTCTGAAAAAGGTCTAGGGCCATGGTTGTGATTCCAAAATGATAGATGCAGTGTCAAGAAGCTCAGGAGATATCGTTCTGCTCCGTCATGGAATGTTTTTTGGATTTCTGGGGGACAGAAAATCGTTTCCCCTGGTATTGTAACGATAATTTAAAGCACCAGGCTCAACGAAATTTTGAAATTCTGAAGCGTGGCTTAAATTTATTGGTTCCGGCATTTACCGAACAAATTCCGCGCCTCAATGCAGCGACGGCGCTGAAGTGCCACGGCTGGGGAATGCTGCCGAGGATGTCGCGATTCTGGAAGTGTCAGGGCGGCGGAGGTGGACAGTTCCTGTTCTCCAGTGGCCGCACTGCCGCCCGCCGAGTTGTCGAAAGTCCCAGCAGCTAAGAGCTGGGACAGTGCGACAACAACGCCATCTACATTCGCTCATGTAATTGCCTTCGCTTTTAGAAGCGACCGTGAGTCCCGCGATAACTCGTAGCATTACACGGCGACCCCAGCGACACTTTTTATTGGTAATTAAGGAGATTTACTGACGCTATGGCCGATATTCACTGGCACTATTGCCAGAGTAAATATATATATATATATATATCACCGTACTTCTAAAGGCAGAAACGATTTTTGAACGATCCCACTTCTCAGACGTACCCAAAGGCAAGCGACAACAGCAAGGAGCATGCAATACTAATGGTATGTTCATGTTGAATTCTGACACACACGCTGTCTGATGCTGCTAGAAAAAGCACTGAAACGTGTTTTATTTTTTTATTTTTTGTTGCTTTGCTCACAGGGTGCGTTTTCTGACGAGATTAAACTTGGCGACGCAGTTACTGAATCTCCTACCTTGTTCGGAGACGCCGTAGTATCTGTAAGGCTCTTTCTTCTTCATACCTAGATTCAAGCTCCTGCGTACTCGAAAACGCTGTTTAAAAAAAAAAAGTCATATCTAGACTTATAATGAAAATACAGATATTGATTTATAAGGAATTGGGCAGATATGACCACATATGCATAATCAGGCCGTATATGGATAGATATAGCCATATCTGCCCAATTCCTTATATACTATATATAGACTGCTTTATATGATCCCGTGTTTGGGCCTGGCAAATAGGGTACCCACCTCATATAAAGCAATTTTCATGTGATGCTCCTTCTAGCATCACATTAAAATTATTGCCAAGGGGCAGGTACCATACTTTCAGGTCCAGAAATGGGATCATATAATGCATTTTTATGAATATCCACAAAATATACATTTTACTGCTATCCCACACTGCCAAACGTGTGTTTACGTAGATACATCGGCAGAATAGGCCACTGACCAATCTTTATTGGCCTGGTTCGAAATTTGTAATTCCGACAAATATGTATGCTACAAAAATAAAATGCAGGCGATCGCTAGTTAGAAAACATTGTACCATATCATTCGACATCTGAAAGTCACAGCCCTTTGGCGGGATTGGTTGTCGAGGGAGCTGACAGATAATATGGTTTGCAAAAAAAGTTTTATACATAAAAGCGCCAAAATTCCAAAGTAGCACTTCCGCCGTTCAAGAAAAAATAATAGTAATATCACACGAACAACCATTAAAAAAAGTGAAAGCCGTTTACAACTCCCTGTAACGCCGAATTTGAGCGCAGCTCTTCAGGAGGAGGAGGAGGGAAGGGTACGGGGGGTGGGTGGGTCACGTGACCTTGGGGGTCACGTGACGATGCCGATGACGTCATCAGTGATGATGACGATGCGGATACCGATGACGCCATCAGTGATGATGACGATGACGATGCGGATGCCGGTGACGTCATAAGTGACGTCACTGATGACGTCATCACCGATGATGACGATGACGATGCGGATACCGGTGACGTCATCAGTGACGATGGTCACGTGACCACTTCGAGGTCACGTGACCTCGGGGTGGTCACGTAACCTGGGGGTCACGTGACCTAAGGAGTCACGTGACCTATTGCATGCAACCTGTCGCATGCAACCTGTTGCATCTCCTCTGAATTGCTGCATCTCAGGTTCCATGCAACCTGTTGCATCTTTTCTGAAATGCTACATCTCAGGTTGCATGCAACCTGTTGCAGCTACTTAAAGTTGCTGCATTTCAGGTTGCATGCAACCTGTTGCATCTCCTCTAAGTTGCATGCAACGCGCGATTACGCCGACGGCGACGGCGACGCCGCTCAGGCTGGAAACGGGCCCCTAAGAGCTGCGCTCTAAAAATAAATCGATACGAGATTTTACAAACCTGCTGCCCCTGATAGCAGTGAGCTGAACCAGATGCGTGGGATTTTCCACTTCCTCAATAATACTATGGGTGTAATCGTAGCCTCCTCTAAACTTACAAAGTCTGGCAGTTCGTCGACGGAGCCATAAAGTACCCGATCGCAGATTTAGAGCGGGAGGGTCTCGTAGCACAGAACATTTCTCGGGTAGTCCGGTAGTGAGTGCACAGCTTTTGAGCGGCGAGGAGCCGAAACACACTGTTCGCTCGGGAGAAACCGATGCGACTTACTGCTGATCTCGAAGATACAGCGATTGCGGCCGCCGAGGCCTGTGGCCTCGACGGCCTCAATTTAAATGTTCAGTAAAAATATCCTTTCACGAATTCTTATTTTCGTACTCATTGTGGTTTCGTTTTCACTTCGCGGCATGGAAATATTTTATACTATGCGGAGGGCAAGTTCGTCTGCTTCTTGCGCAGGGGGTAGCGGTGACCTCAGAACGCCAAGCCCTGATTGGCTGATCGCGACCCCCTATCTGAGCGTCATCTGCTCCTTTGCAACGTCGTCTGCTCGCAACGTCGTCTGCGTCTGTCTTACCTTTCCTGCGACTTTCGGAAGTGCAGAGGCCAGATTTACGAAACGATCTTACGCCAAAAATATGCGTAACACAAAACTTGAGAACAAATTCGTAGTCACGAAACGAAATTTTCGTAAGTTTGCGCAGGTTACGACGAAATCTTACGACAGCTCCGAAGCTGCCTTACGCATTTGTTACGATCAAATCAGCACGGCCGACAGCGCCGCGGTCGCGACGACCCACGGACGTTAATTTTTCTACGTGCGCTTCTCACGCGTCCCGACTTCAAGCAGCAAGAAAAAAGTAAAAAGTACTTGAAACAGACCACGACGAACAAGAACGCTGGATCCACAAACACCCGGGAAAAGCTCCAACGACCATGATTCCACCGAACGCGACCAAGCGAGCTTGCAGTTAGGCCTAGCAGGCACTCCGCGACTCGGCGACCGTCTCGAGCGGCTGGCGTGCTGAATGGAATATGTCCGCGCGACCCTTGTGAGCCCTTTCCGTATTATACTTTGATTACTGACCTCAACTTTACATTAAGAGGCCAATCTCTTCCTCTTGTCATCTTGTTTTCCGAGGCAGCGGTGACTCTCGCCGGTGAAAAAGCGGTGAATCTCCGACAGACGCAGGAAAGGTAAAGCAGCCATCGCTTTGACTAGCAGACGTAAAACAGACGATGTTAACTGTGCCAACCCGCCGACGCCGTTAAAGAGTGAGGGGTCTCGCCGCACGCGAAAGGAAGGAAAAAGTATTTGGGAGGGAACTTGCGGACACTAACCACTCTCACTCTCACTTCTTAGCAAACGAACCTCGGCGCCTCGGGACACCTCGCCAGTGGGTTCTTTGACTTCCCTCCTTAATGCGCGTCTGCCAGTTGTTAGACAAAAACAACGTACCGCTCGAGTTATTTCGTCTGCCCTCTCCAAAAAGCGAAGTCGAGCTCGCTCGTAAAGACCTGCACTTCCGAAAGTCGCAGGAAAGGTAAGACAAACGCAGACGACGTTGCGAGCAGACGACGTTGCAAAGGAGCAGACGACGCTCAGATAAGGGGTCGCGATCAGCCAATCAGGGCTCGGAGTTCTGACGTAACCGCCACTTCCTTTCTCATGCGCAGAAGACGAAAATGAGCCCACTTGCGAGGCGTATTGAAAATTATTCGGGAGAAGACTTTTTTGGTCTTCCTAAATGAGGGAACCTGAAAGCGTCCTCAAGACGTCTTTGAAAGAACCAGAATGTCCCGACTAGTTCCGGACGTCCCGGCGACGTCTTCGTCGGGACGAAGACGTCTCGACAAGCTGAGGGCGTCTTTAGGACCGTATGCGTTGTTTGGGCAGTTGTGTGCCCTATGGCGCATGCATGGACCGCCGAAACCTCCAAGCAGGGGGTAGTATTTAGTCTTTATTTTATAGCTCTGGAGAGCCGTGGCACCGCGGAAGGGCAGCAGCCCGTACCATGAAGGCTCGCGGTGCCGCGTCTAGTGAACATGACAATGTTCACTAGACGGCAGTCACAGGCAGTCCAGCGGCCCGGGCAGCAGGGCTAACACTGCACTTTTTTGTCAGGACACAACGCACGGCCCGTTCCTGTCTGATCGTCACAGGCAAGAGCTGACGTGGCCCATCTCTGCCAACACAGCGTGACTCGCCGATTATGGAGGGCACGGCCAACACCTATGTGACCCACCGCAACGACATCTGCTGATACTCAAGTCATATAAGCGGCTACCCAGCGACGGAACGGCGCAGTCCAGCGGCCCGCGCAGCAGGGCTAACACTGCACTTTTTAGTCAGGACACAACGCACAACCCGTTCCTGTCTGATCGTCACAGCCAAGAGCTGACGTGGCCCATCTCTGCCAACACAGCGTGACTCGCCGATTATGGAGGGCACGGCCAACACCTATGTGACCCATCGCAACGACATCTGCTGACATTCAAGTCATATAAGCGGCTACCCAGCGACAGAACGGCGCAGTCCAGCGGCCCGCGTAGCAGGGCTAACACTGCACTTTTTTGTCAGGACACAACGCACGGCCCGTTCCCGTCTGATCGTCACAGGCAAGAGCTGACGTGGCCCATCTCTGCCAACACAGCGTGACTCCTCGATTATGGAGGGCTCGGCCAACACCTATGTGACCCACCGCAACGACATCTGCTGACACTCAAGTCATATAAGCGGCTACCCAGCGACAGAACGGCGCAGTCCAGCGGCCCGCGTAGCAGGGCTAACACTGCACTTTTTGTCAGGACACAACGCACGGCCCGTTCCTGTCTGATCGTCACAGGCAAGAGCTGACGTGGCCCATCTCTGCCAACACAGCGTGACTCGCCGATTATGGAGGGCACGGCCAACACCCATGTGACCCACCGCAACGACATCTGCTGACATTCAAGTCATATTGCCGCGCCCAGGGCTGAGAAAGCAACGCTCGGTCACGGACCTCCAGAAAGTTCTCGTTTATTCATGTACCGCATGTAACTTCTATCATTTATTCCTGCTTTTGTTTTCTAGAAAGTGCGTGTTCATTCTCGCCCGATCACGCGACGCTCGAGCCGCTTTCGCCGAATCTTCGAGATAGCGACGCACTCTAGATAAGAGGCCGCCCGCGACCTGGTCGAGTCAGTCTCGCCCCAGCGCTCGATTCTGCTGACACGCCGACTTCAACGCCCGCGACGCTCTGCTTTCTTCTGTTTCCTTCTTTATTTTTGGCACAAGTTCGCCACATTAAACGTTTATTTATTTCTGTTTATTTCTTGTTTATTGGTCACGACTCACCACCCGTGACATTCTGGTGGAGGTGCGGGGTACCGCATGTCCGTGCAGCGCAGCCCTCCGAGTTCCCGCAGTACAAGTCCAAACCCCAGCTCCGGAGGACCCGACGAAGACCAGATCGAGACCCGGGCAAGTCGCCGCATCCGAGGTCTACCCCCGGAACACGGACTTCTGCCACCCACGACCAAGCCGAAGACGACGATGGCCAACCAGGCGCAGACCCCGGCCGCTTCTGCCGTTGTGTACCTGCCGATCGCACCCAGGACTCCAACGCCTTTCCACGGAGACGTCCACGAGGACGTTGAAGACTGGCTGCAACACTACGAACGTGTAGCCCGCCACTACGGATGGACGACTGAACAATACCTCCACAATCTCTACTTCGCGCTTGAAGGAACTGCGAGGCATTGGTTTGAAAACCACGAAGCGTCCTTCACTACGTGGGAGTCCTGCGCCGCGGAGTTGAAGCGAACGTTCCTCAACCACCACCGTCGGCAGCGAGCGGAGGACCTTCTCCAAACAAGGGTGCAGGGCCCCAACGAAAGCGTGACCAGCTTCGTAGAGGATGTCATGCGCCTATGTGCCCGAGCCGATCCGGAGGCAGCCGATGAGAAGAAGCTCCGCGTCCTCATGCATGGCGTGAAGGCTGAAATTTTTGGGGGCCTTGTCCGCCATCCCCCGACAACCGTCGACGGTTTTGTGGCTGAAGCCACTAACATCGAGCGAGCGCTGTCGGCCCGAGCAAGCCATTACCATCGACTCGCCGGCGTGCCTGCTCCTCGAACCGCCGCATCTTGCCGACTAGACCTGAACGCCACCGGTGTCGACGGCCTTCGGGAAATCGTCCGCGACATCGTCCGGGAGGAGCTCCGGAAGCTGCTGCCTGCTGCCAACCAGCCGGCTGAGCTGTCGATCGCCGAAGTGGTGCGCGAAGAAGTCCAGCGGGCAATTCAACCGGAGGCTCCTGCCTGCGTAGCACCACCCGAAGAGCCCGCCCTGACCTACGCCGCAGTGGCCCGACGGCCACCGCCTCCTCGCCGCACCTATGTCACGCCGCCCCGACGTCAGTCTCCTGCGCCGCAGCACGACCGACGCCACGACGACCAGGTCCAGTACGCCTGCCCGGAGCCTCGCGCACCCCGCAAGACTGACCTGTGGCGAACGCCCGACCGACGCCCTCTGTGCTTCCATTGCGGGGAAGCGGACCACACCTACCGCCGATGCCCATACCGACGACTCGGGCTACGCGGGTTCCACCCGAACGACCCGCGCCCCCGTCATGGTGAACGCCCTATCGAGATCGACGAGTACCTGCGACGACCTCAGTCCCCCGAGCCTGCGTCCCCCCGAGAGTTCCGGTCGCCGTCACCGCGACGTCCAGCTTCGCCGATGCACCGACCGCGACGTGAAAGCCTGTCCCCCCTCGCTCCTCGCCGGGGAAACTAGGCGCGGCAACCCCTGGAGGTGGAGTTGCCGAAGACGACCGACGCCAAGATCCTCCACGAACGTCGGGGGGCCCCCACTCGAACGCCACCAGAGACCAAAACGACGCCGCTGCAGTGGTGTCCAATACCCTAAACGTCGTCATCGACGGCCACGACGCATCCGCACTCGTGGACACCGGAGCAGACTACTCAGTCTTGAGTGGGAGGCTCTCCCGCCGCCTTCGAAAAGTCATGACGCCGTGGGATGGACCACGAATAAGAACCGCCGGAGGACACCTCATTACACCAGTCGGGAGATGCACCGCTCGCGTCGAGATTCACGGCGAAACATGCCCTGTGAAGTTCGTCGTTCTGCAAGACTGTTCGAGGGACGTCATTCTCGGAATGGACTTCCTGTGTGAATACGGCGCCATCATCGACCTTGCGGAGAACAAGCTGACGCTTCGGAAGCCTGCCCCATCGGTGGAAAATACCAAACCGACGTTAGCTGCAGTGCGAGTCCTCGCCAGCCACGTAAACCTGCCACCGCTGTCGAGTGTATTTGTGCCCGTCGGGACCGAAGGAGCCACCTGCGGTGTAGCACTGCTGGAAGGAAGTGTCCAACTTCTCCTCGGACGAGGAATTGGCATTGCAAGAGCCGTAACCGAGCTCCAGGACGGGCGTACAGTAGCCCTTGTCACCAATTTCCGGCAAGAGTCGCAGCACCTTACAAAGGGTACAACTGTGGGCTACGTCGAGGAAATCGAAGACTCAGCCGCAATCGCCGTGATCTCAGAAGACGCCTCTCCGACGCAGAACAAGACAATCACGTCCTCAGAGCTCGACATCGACCCATCCCTCCCAGCCCCACAACGACGACAACTTCGTGACCTTCTCGCCGAGTTCAGTGAGTGCTTCTCCACGTCGTCGAAAGTGCGCCAAACGACGGTTGCGAAACATCGGATAATTACTGATGACGACGCACTCCCTGTGCATCGGCCGCCGTACAGGGTCTCCGTGAAAGAAAGGGAAGCCATCCAGCAGCAGGTACAAGAAATGCTTGACGACGACATTATCCAGCCCTCAAGCAGTCCGTGGGCTTCACCGGTAGTCCTGGTGAAAAAGAAAGACGGGACTCTTCGGTTCTGCGTGGACTATCGCCGACTGAACGCCGTAACAAAAAAGGACGTCTACCCACTGCCACGCATCGACGACACCCTGGACCGACTACGCCACGCCCGATACTTTTCGTCGATGGACTTGAAGAGCGGGTACTGGCAGATTGAGGTCGACGAACGAGATCGTGAGAAGACGGCCTTCGTCACGCCGGACGGACTGTATGAGTTTAAAGTAATGCCATTCGGGCTGTGCACAGCGCCGGCAACCTTCCAGCGCGTTATGGACACCGTCCTTGCCGGCTTGAAATGGCAAAGCTGTCTCGTCTACCTCGACGATGTTGTGGTCTTCGCAAGCGAATTCGACGAGCACCTGAGACGACTGCGAGCCGTTCTACAGGCCTTCAAAGCTGCTGGGCTGACCCTCAAGCCTTCCAAGTGTCGGTTCGCCTATGGTGAGCTCAAATTCTTGGGCCACGTCGTGAGTGCTCAGGGTGTAAGCCCTGATCCCGCCAAGACGTCCGCTGTCGCCGAGTTCCCGAAGCCATCGGACAAGAAGACCGTTCGAAGATTCCTTGGGCTGTGCGCCTATTACAGACGTTTCGTTCGTGATTTTGCGCAAATTTCTGCACCGCTGACGCATCTGACGAAAGACGACGTGCAGTTCCAGTGGGGAGAGGAGCAAGAGCAAGCGTTCGACGAACTCAAGCGAAGGCTCCAGTCGCCCCCTATCCTCGGACATTTTGACCAGTCGGCGGAGACTGAAATCCACACGGACGCCAGCAATACCGGTCTCGGTGCGGTACTCGTTCAGCGACAAGAAGGGGCAGAGAGAGTAATCGCTTACGCAAGCCGGGCGCTGTCTAAGGCAGAACAAAATTATTCAACGACCGACAAAGAATGTCTTGCTGTCGTCTGGGTGATAACCAAGTTCCGCCCGTACTTGTACGGGATCCCGTTTCGCGTGGTCACAGACAACCACGCCCTCTGCTGGCTCGCTAACCTCAAGGATCCGTCCGGACGCCTCGCCCGCTGGAGCCTTCGACTGCAGGAATTCGACGTAACCATTGTGCATAAGTCCGGCCGCAAGCATAATGACGCTGACTGTTTGTCTAGGGCTCCAGTCGAACCTCCAATCTCCGGCGCGGACGACGATGACGACGCCCGTTTTCTAGCCGCAGTTGACGCTACCGACATGAGGGCACTGCAACGCGACGACGCGGAACTTAGCTCCGTGATCGACAGCCTCGAAGGTCGAGGAGGCTCTGTCCCACGGGTCTTTTCTCGGGACCTACCGAGCTTTGTCCTGCGGCGAGGCGTGCTCTTCAGAAAGAATTTCGGAACCAGCGAAACCCCCTGGCTACTGGTTGTCCCCGCCAGCCTCCGAGAAGAAATTTTTCAAGCGTGCCACGACGACCCAACGGCCGGACATCTCGGCTACAGCAGGACCCTTGCCCGGATTCGTGACAAGTACTACTGGCCAAAGCTTCCGAAGACCGTCCATCTCTACACACGATCGTGCCATGAGTGCCAGCGACGCAAGAAACCACCGTCAAAGCCAGCAGGTCTCCTTCAGCCGATTACCCCGCCAACCAAGCCCTTCCAGCAAATTGGAATGGATTTGCTGGGTCCTTTTCCACCGTCGACGATGGGGAACCGCTGGATAATCGTCGCCACCGATTATCTTACTCGTTACGCCGAGACGAAAGCCCTTCCTTCGGGGACTGCTGTCGAAGTCGCCAAGTTCTTCATCGAGTCCATCGTCCTCCGCCATGGCGCCCCCGAAGTACTGATCACAGACCGAGGGTCATCGTTTATGGCACAGTTGACCCAAGAGATCCTGCGTTTAAGCCACACGGAACACCGTCGAACGGCATACCATCCGCAGACCAACGGGTTGACGGAACGGCTCAACAAAACAATCGCCGACATGGTCTCTATGTACGTCGACGTGGAGCACAAGACCTGGGACGAAGTGCTGCCCTACGTCACGTTCGCCTACAACACAGCAGTGCAAGAGACCACAGGAGTGACGCCCTTCCAGCTGGTGTATGGCCGGGCGGTGACGACTATGCTAGACTCTATGCTGCCGCACGAGTCAGTCAACGACGGGAGCGATGACGCCCAGGTGGTTGCTCAACGGGCAGAAGAGGTCCGCCAGCTAGTCAGACTACGAATTCAAGACCAGCAACATGTCGACGCTCGCCGGTATAATCTTCGTCGCCGCGACGTCCACTTCCAGCCCGGAGACAGAGTTTGGGTGTGGACGCCGATTCGTCGTCGCGGTCTCAGCGAAAAACTCCTGAAGCGCTACTTTGGGCCCTACAAGATCATCCGACGCCTCGGCGATCTGAACTACGAAGTTCTACCCGACGGAACGCGCCCATCTGCAAGACGTCAGCCGCGACCCGAGGTGGTGCATGTCGTCCGGCTGAAGCCGTATTACGAACGATAGGACTCTCCACTCTCGTCGACGAGCGAACTGTGGACTGTGAACTCCGGCTAGCAATTCTGCTGTCCTTTTGTTTTTTGTTTTCCGTTTTTGTGCTGCATCGGGACGATGCACTTTTAAAGGGGGGGATAATGCCGCGCCCAGGGCTGAGAAAGCAACGCTCGGTCACGGACCTCCAGAAAGTTCTCGTTTATTCATGTACCGCATGTAACTTCTATCATTTATTCCTGCTTTTGTTTTCTAGAAAGTGCGTGTTCATTCTCGCCCGATCACGCGACGCTCGAGCCGCTTTCGCCGAATCTTCGAGATAGCGACGCACTCTAGATAACAGGCCGCCCGCGACCTTGTCGAGTCAGTCTTGCCCCAGCGCTCGATTCTGCTGACACGCTGACTTCGACGCCCGCGACGCTCTGCTTTCTTCTGTTTCCTTCTTTATTTTTGGCACAAGTTCGCCACATTAAACGTTTATTTATTTCTGTTTATTTCTTGTTTATTGGTCACGACTCACCACCCGTGACAATATAAGCGGTAACCCAGCGACGGAACGGCGCAGTCCTGCGGCCCGCGTAGCAGGGCTAACACTGCACTTTTTTGTCAGGTATGTAGAAGTGGCATGAATGTTCTATGGCCTTATTTATGTAACCGCTGGACTGCACAACTACAGCAAACTGTTTTACTATTGTGGTTTTCTTTTCATTACTTGTTTTTGCATATTTGTTGTAATTCATAGTCGGAGAGGGCATTATAGGCGAAACCTAAAAATTAACAAACTCCCGGTACTGTCCGCTATTGAAGAACTAAAGAAGGAACTAAAATCTGAAATTGCTGAGCTAAAAGAGAGCACAGATTTCTGTTCAAAGTCAGTCGACGAGTTCAAGAATGCCCTGAAAGAGTTAAAAATTTCAAGGCACAACCAGGCCAACTGAATTCTGCCAATGAGCAGTTGAGGAGTGAGAATAAAGAACTGCGCAGCAGTCTAGAAGATTCAGTGAACCGAATTGCTGAATTGGAACAATACAGCAGGCTAAAGAACTTAGAAGTAAAGTGCGTCCCTGTCAGCACCAACGAAAACGTGCAGGATGTCATAAGACAGATAATCGAAACACTGTCGGTTCCTCTCGAGATGCAAGACGTAGACGTTTGTCATAGGGTACCGACTAAACAGCCCAGTCAACAGCACATTTTTGTGCAGTTTACAACACGCCAAAAGAGACGCGGTCTTGTACGCGGCCAAGAAGAAGCGACTAACCACTGGAATGATCGGCATCCCCGGACAAACGTCTCCTATATTTGTTAATGAGCATCTAACCCTGTCGAACAAGCTGTTCCTAAGTGAAACAATCAAGGCAAAGAAAGCCAAAAGTTGGAAGTTTGTGTGGACGAGGAACGGAAAAGTGTACGCCAGGAAAACCGAAAACTCTAGGGTCGTAAACATACAAAGCATGTCAGACATAGAAAAAAATCATGTAAACTATCATGGCAGAAACACAATTCACCATTCCTGAACCGGAGGTTCCCTGCAACTATTATACCGCTGATACCTTTAACAAACTTGATGTGGTTGCCAAACCTGGCTTTTCGGTTTTTCATATGAACGCAAGGAGTCTGCAAAATAAAATAGATGACATAGAAATATTTTTTACACCTTTAAACACAACATTTGATGTGTTAAGGTTCACAGAAACATGGTATTCAGCCAAGGCATCACCAATACAATTTCCAGAATATACGTGCTTGCATATTGATAGAACTAGCAAATCTGGAGGTGGCGTAGCTATCTATCACAAATATGCACTTTCAATGACTGTAATCGAGACTTGCTCGGTAATAACTACTGATGTTGAATGCCTTGTTGCCGAGCACCGTGACACTTTTTTTTTTGTAGTGTTATACCACCCCCAATCCCGGAAATTTCGGAAAGTTTTGCTCCTATCTTGCAACTATACTAACGAACCTCTTGTATAAAAACGAAAATATTGTAATAATGGGAGACATCAACACCGATCTACTTTGTGATACAACTAATCAGCAGCAATTCCACGACCTAATACCGTCCTACGGCTGTGCGAACTTGATAAGTATTCCTACAAGAGTGACGTCAAGGAGTAGCACCCTTATTGATGTCTGCATTACAAATATAAACCCACTGGACACCGTTCCTGGGGTGTTCTTGGCGGATATGAGTGACCATTTCTCTTTGTTCTGCTTCCTTTCGCACCTTAAACCCTCCCGCAGTTTACCGCAATCAAGTATTAATTTTTTTCAAAAAATTGATCACCACAGTTTAGAAACTTTTTATAATCTAATATCTGAAGCAAACTGGGAAGACGTGATGTCTTGTCAAGATGTCGAAGACTCTTATGCTATTTTCCTTGCAGAACTGCAAAAGTGCTATGACGCAGCATTTCCTTTACAAAAATTTAGAGTAGGACGCAAAAAATGCAGAAAACCATGGTTGTCGAATGACTTGGTAAAACGTATAAATTAAAAAAATTGGATCTTTCAAAAATTTCAGAAGACTCGCGATAACAGCATACTTAAAGAATATAAGCAGTGCAGGAATGCACTGAACCGTGACTTGAAGAAGGCGAAAGGGCAGTATCATATTAGTAAATTCGACAATCTTCGAAATGATCCAAAACGTACCTGGAGTGCCCTAAAATCTATTATAATGCCAAATTCTAAGTCTGCCAGAAGGGAGAAGAAGAAGACGTCATCTCTTCCTACCGATCTCGATTCAGCTCCTTTAATTTTTGTCATTTTTCGCTCTCCTTACGCCTGAGCTTCGGCTCACACTTCCGTAAGGACATCATGACGACCCTCGGCACCGTCGGAACCCCCCAGGACCTCCCTCTACCTGATGATATGGATTCTCAGCCCATTGAGGCGCCTACGCCGGCTGCTACCGCCTCGCTGACCCTAAACCCGAACGCATCACCCACCGCCGTTGCTGCCGCTAACGCAGGCATCTCACTGCCTCACTCATCGCTCAGTGCCGCGTCGAGGCAAACTGCCATCACTACTCGGAATCCATTCTCTATCCTTGGTGATGATGATCCCACGGATGAGTTCCCCCCTCTTGGCAGCCCGTACCACATCCGCTACGCCGCCGATGGAACTAAACGTGCTCGCAACACGCACCTCGGCTCCTCCACCGTCAAGTTCACCGCCACACCCGCGTGCCGTCCATTTCACTCCAATGATGCCTCGTCCGCTCTAGAGGATGGTTGGCATACCGTGTCTCGCCGCCGTAAGACGGCCCAGTCTGGGATGCCTCAAGCCGTTTCGCCCCAAAGCGAGCTTCTCCACACCGTCATATTACGACCAACCCAGCCATGTCGGATCATGGACGCACCTTTCCTCACCATTGACTCCGCCATCGCTACACAAACGGGCCTCCAATCTCACCCATCATTACAACCCCGTTACCAAGTACGGTACCTCGACCGCAGTAACCAACTCGCGGTCGATGCCACCTCTTCTCAAGTGCGTGACGCTTTACTCAACAAGATAACATACATACCGATCGACAAGAAACAAGTGCCCGTCCAAGCCTACGAGGCTATTCGACGCGGCCAGACTCGCGGCTTTATCAAAAACGCTGGTGGTATGGATTCCGCGCAGCTCCTGCAGCATCTTCATTGTCGGAAATGTACCATCCTCCAGGCACGACCTCTCGGCACCTCCGGGTCGGCGTTAATCACGTTCGAGGGCACCAGCCTCCCGTTCCGCGTGGGCCTGGGCTCATTCACGGTGCGTGTATATCCTTTCCATCGACAAACTCATGTATGTGACACCTGCCATTGCATCGGGCACCGCAGTACGCAATGCCCTAACAGTGACAAAGCCCGCTGTGCCACGTGCGGCGCACCAAAGCACGGCACAGACCAGTGCTCGTCTGCCCAACCCAAGTGCCGGAACTGCGGCGGGACCCATCTCGCCACGGCCCGCTCCTGCCCAAAAAGAAATGAAATTCAACGCATGATGGCTCAACGAGACCGCGGGGCTCCACAGCGTCGTCCGCCACCCGGAGGATTCCCGAAGGAGCAGCCTCCTCCACCACCACCACCACCACCACCACCACCACCACCACCACCACCACCACCCCCACCACCACCCCCATCGGTGCCCCCGACTCCAACCCTCACACTTCCAGCTATGCCGCCAGTTGCGCTAACGATCCCAATAGCCTCATCGACAACTACTACGCCCAAGACGGACTCCCGCCCGATTCTCGCCGCTAAATCCCATGTGCCGGCCCTCAGCGCCTTTGTCACCCACACGCAGCTCCCTACATCGGAACCGCCTCGCACATGCTTTGCAGAAGCCGTGAAGGCTGTCAACACCGCTCGCGAGACGCCCGCCCCAATTCCGGCAGTAGACGACTTAACGGCCATGACCCAACAAATGGCCCTTCTCACAAAACAAACGCAAGCTGCCTTGCAACAGCTTGCTGCCATGCAGCAGTCAATCTCTACTTTGGTGGATACCTGCACCCGTGCAGTCATTGAGCGTCTCATGATGCAGGGCATCATTCCATTCGGCCCTTCCGCGCAATTCACGCCTAAGCATGACTAGCGCACCCACAATTGTTCAATGGAACTGTCGCTCGCTCCGACGCAAAAAAGCAGACCTTATCGAAAAATTTCATCTTCATTCTCCATCTGACACACCCGCTGCCTTCGCTATACAAGAACTCAACGGCCCACTTCCGGCTTTGCCACAGTACGACGGACTTGCTCCGGACGCCGAGACTAGTGCCTCCTTGCCTCGTATCCGCGCCGCACTGTATGTCCATCGCTCAGTCCCATTCACTCCCCTCGACACATCACAGTGGTGCTCCATCATCACCAGCGTCACGGGTTGCCGACTGCTCCTCCTTCCTCACCGACCTGTTCTTCTTTTCTCTGTGTACGTGACCCCCGACACGTCGCTAAATCGTCGCACCAGGCAGCCGCTAAATGTCGCCTTCATCAAACACTTTTCTCGTCTTTACCCCAAGGACGACATTATAGTATGCGGTGATTTCAACGCAAAACCTACGGCAAGGGGTTACGATGTTGACCTTCCTCGCGGTACACGGCTCCTTGCGGACCTCACCGAACTCAAACTTTCCCTCCTGAATACCCCAGACACACCTACACGTATCAGCCAAACCTCCCGGCAACAAGATACTTGCCCCGACCTGACCTGGGCTCGCTTCCCTCAACGCTGGAAGTGGCAGGTCACCAGCGATCACCTCGGCAGCGATCACCTTCCCATCACTTTACATTATCACTTCCCATCTCCAACTTCATCTCACCACAACACCCGTCGGGACACCTTTATCACCAAGTGGGACAAGTTTCGGGCAGCCCTGGTTTCTGTCATGGACGTCACCGGTTTCTCAGACATTATACAAGCCATCCAGTGTGCCCACAAGGCCGCCACCAAACGCCTAACCGTTCCCGGGGACGCTCCGGCACCTGATGCACATTTACTCACCCTTTGGAACCGCCGCATATGCCTGTTGGCTCGCTACCGCCGATCTGGTAGACCACGTCGGCTCCTCAGGGTTTTGCGCCAGGTGCAAGGCACCATCTCGAGATACACATCGGAACTGGCTTCTGACCGCTGGACCTCCATGTGCAGCTCCGTTTCCGGTAATACCAATCTCTCCAAAGTATGGAGGCTTCTGCGCTTTCTCCTTGGAGACCGCAAACCTAGACAACCTGCCGCTGCCGTTGCCCTCCGCGAAGGCGTTTCTTTCGAGGAGCTAGCGGAAAGAGCGTCTGATGTCTTTTTTCCACAACCATCTCGGCATGACCCTGGGTGCTACACTCGTATTCACCCTGTTCCCGAGCCCATCGGCTTGGATTCCCCGTTCACCCTCCACGAACTCGAGGCCGCCCTGGATAGGGCAAACACACACAGTGCACCAGGCCCTGACAACATCACCGTCGGGCAACTTCGCAACCTTCCCACCGCCCTAAAAGAGATCGTACTGACGGAGATCAACCTGGTGTGGGATTCTGGGTGCGTCCCTTCCGAGTGGCGTCACTCGACGGTATGTCCTATTCCGAAGCCCGGCAAACCACCTACGTCTCTCACAAATCTACGCCCAGTATCCCTCACATCATGTCTCTGCAAAACAGTTGAGAGCATGCTGAACGCCCGTCTGCAGTGGTGGCTTGAATCCAACCAGCTGCTCAGCCCATCGCAATACGGGTTCCGCCCTGGACTCTCCACTCAGGACGTCATGAGCCGCCTCCAGCACGATACGCTATCTACATCATCACCGCATCTTAGTATTGTTGCAGGGGTCGACGTGCGCAAGGCGTTTGACAGCGTCCCGCACTCCTCCGTCCTCTCAATGGCACAACAGCTAGGCATCACCGGTCGGGCATACAACTTCATCGCGGCGTTCCTCGAAGATCGCACTTTCACTGTTCACGTCGGCTCATCCCACGGAATCACCCATACAAACCGAGTGGGCGTTCCACAAGGGTCCGTTCTTTCTCCGTTACTTTTCAATATCGTCCTTGCTGGCCTTCCTCCCCGCCTTAGTGAGGTGCCTAACCTCGAACATGCAATCTACGCCGACGATATTACGTTGTGGACCCACTCTGGCTCACCCGGTTACCAACAGGATGCCATTCAAGCTGGGCTCGACATCATTCACGACTACATCCAGTCTGTTGGCCTCGCTCCCGCTCCCGACAAGACGGAGTTCGTCGTTATTCATGGCGGTCGTCGCACACCAGCAAAAGAAGCAGAAAAACAGTGCATTCAGCTCACGCTCGCAGGTACTCCCATCTCACGCCGCACGAGCATCGGGATTCTTGGTTTTCACCTCGACCAAGACAGCCGGGCGGCGACTTGGTTTCAGCGTACCATCAGCACCTCGAAACAGCTGAACCACCTGTTAAACAGGGTAGCCCACAGCTCCCGCGGGGTGCACGAACATGATCTCCGTATCTTTGCTAGGGCCTTCGTGGTGTCCCGCATTATGTACGGCTACCCGTACTACCACCTTACCCGCACCCAAAAACTCAGGCTCGAAATAATTAATCGGGAACTGCAACGAATTGTCACCGGCCTTCCGAGATACACACGAATCGATGCGCTCACCAGCTGCAGCCAGATGAACAGCCTTGACGACCTGGCCTCCACCCAGATCGCAACTCAAGAAACTCGACTCCGAGCCACTCTAGCGGGGCGCTTCACACTGCGTAAGCTAGGTTACAACATCGACCACCTCCTACCTTTACCCACCCCACCCCCGCCATGGGAGCTCTGCCCTCTCACAGCACCCCGTCCCCTCCCTCGGAACATGGGTGAAAAAGCGCAAGCCCGCCGCAGCGACTTTGCTCGCCGACATCTCCACTCTCTCCTTGTTCGCTCTTCATCGGCTCTAGTTTTCTACGCGGACGCGGCTGTGGACAATAACTCCACTCCAATCTTCAGCACGGCATGGTGCGATGTCGACGGTCATCGACGCGGTACACAAGTTTTCATGACCCCCTGCTCCTCTAGTCACGCTGAACTTTGTGCTATACTGCACTGCTTAACCTCCGTTAACACTTCAACCCTGGTACCCTCCTCCAGAATCGTAATATATACAGATTCGCAAGAAGCCATCCGTGCTCTCCGCCACTCATCTCCATCATCTGCCATCGCTATTCAGATTCATCGGGCAGCCATTTCTATCCGGACAGCCGGCCACCATCCGCTCATCGACTGGGTGCCCGCCCACAGCGGCATTCCCGGCAATGAAAGGGCTCACCGACTTGCGCGCGCTAAACTTCTCTCCGCGCGAGCCGGGGCCCCTACTTTTCCTATGCCACCGGAGCTCACACCTGGCTCCTTTCACGATTCACACGAAGCCCGGCAGGAGCACGCCAGCCGATGGCGTCATTACCTGACTACTCAGGCTAACCCCCTTGACTTCCCCTCTCTTTCCCACCTTCCTCTCACTCGCCACGAGACCTCCCTTCTACAGCAAGCCAGGTCAGGAGCGCTCCTCGCTCCCTCCCTGCTTGCAAAGATGTATCCCCAGGTCCACATCAACCCTCAGTGTACCCACTGCCACATTCCTGCTAGTCTCCCCCATCTTTTGTGGGACTGCCCGCTCCACTCAACAGCCCGCGTTCGCGCGCTCTCAACCCTCTCACCTCCCCCCTCCACTCTTACTGAGTGGCTCAACCCCCCCTCCGCTCCTGACCCTGGTCGTGTCCTGGCGGCATTCCAGGCGATCCTCCGATATTTAGAGGACCCGCAGGCGCCCCCACTCGGCTCCAGGCTGCTCAAGCAATACGAGCCAATCATCGCCGCCGCCCGACGTCTCTCTGCCCCTGGTAACACCAGGGCCACATAAGACGACGAGATAAAAGACCATACAGCAGAGCGCATAGGGCGCTCATTCATTTGGTCTGTAAATAAAGACGTTTGAAAGAAGAAAGAAGAAGTCTGCCACTATAAATGAACTGCGAATAAGGTCCGATGTCTACAGAGGACGTGGCATGGCTAATGCAATAAATGAATATTTTATATACGTTGGTGCCCACAATGGTAAAAATACTATCGAACCTGAGACCCTCGCGCAAACGCACCTGGAGCATACAATTATGCCATATCCTGTTACTTCCACTGAAGTTGAAGCGGTAGTAAGGACTTTGAAAAATAAGGGCTCCTGTGGAGATGATAATATAAAAGTCGCACCAATTATACACGTGTCTTCCTTGATAAGTAACCCACTAGAACACATAGCAAACCTTATGTTTGAAAGTGGTACTTTCCCAAGTCCGTTAGAAACTGCGAGAGTAACTGTAATACATAAAAGTGGCGACAAAGAAAACATCAGTAACTGTCGTCCGATTTCTATACTCCTAATTCTATCCAAGGTTTTTGAAAATCTGATAAATAACAGAATACGAAATTTTCTAACATCCTTTTCGGCACTCTCGCCAGCACAGTACGGGTTTCAAAAAGGCAAATCAACTGAGCATGCACTATTGCACATCAAAGATAAGATTCTAAATAATTTTGAAAACAAGTTGCTTACACTTGGAGTGTACTTGGATTTCCGAAAAACGTTCGATAGCATCAATCACGACATCTTATTACACAAATTGCCTCACTATGGCATTAGGGGAAAGGCCCTAGATTTAATAAGTAGCTTTCTGCAAAATCGCGAACAATATGTACAAATCAATGGTATTTGTTCCGACCACATCACACTTAAGTATGGGGTTCCGCAGGGTTCCATATTAGGACCGTTACTTTTAGAGCGCAGCTCTTAGGGGCCCGTTCCCGGCTTGAGCGGCGTCGGCGTCGCCGTCGCCGTCGGCGTCGGCGTTGGCGTCGGCGTTGGCGTCGGCGTCGGCGTCGGCGTAACCAAGGTCATCCCAAGGTCACGTGACCCCCGAGGTCACGTGACCCCTCCAGGTCACGTGACCCCTCCCAAGGTCATCTCAAGGTCACGTGACCCCACGTGAGCCCCTGAAGGTCACGTGACCCCCGAGGTCACGTGGTCTCCCCCAAGGTCACGTGACCCCCGAGGTCACGTGACCCCAAAGGTCACATGACCCCTCCCAAGGTCAAGGTCACGTGACCCCAAGGTGACCCCCACGTGACCCCCCAGGTCACGTGACCCCTCTGAGGTCACGTGACCCCTGAGGTCACGTGGAGGTCACCTTGGGGGTCACGTGACCTTGAGGTGACCCCCATGTGACACCCAAGGTCACGTGACCCCCAGGTCACACCTCCCCGAGGTCACGTGACCCCCCCTCCCCGAAGTCACGTGACACCCCCCCCCCCCCCCCCCGAGGTCACGTGACCCCCCCCCCCGGTGCATATCAAAGAATGAGGGGAGGAGGAGGAGAAGGAGGAGGGGTCTACCCTCCCCTCAGTACCCTTCACTCCTCCTCCTCAAGAGCTGCGCTCCAATTCGGCGTTACAGGGATTTGTAAACGGCTTTCACTTTTTTATTATCTACCTTAACGACATAGTCAACATCGCAAACTCTCCAAGTTTAATTATGTACGCCGATGATACGAGTCTCTTTTTTTCTGGCACTACTATTGACGTCATTGAACGCGATGCAAATAATTATTTACGAGCATTAAACAGCTGGCTGGAGGCAAATAAAATGAAACTAAACACTAAGAAGACAAAATATATGCTATTCAGGGCAAAAAATAAAAAAAATTGCCAGACAACCACGCTTGAAAATAAATGACTGCACTATAGAACACATATATATATGACTGCAAGTTTTTAGGTGTGTGGTTTAATGACCAATTATCTTGGACTACACAAACCATGAACATCAAGAAAGAGTTATCTAGAGCTATAGGAGCCATTTATAAAACAAGGGATATCTTGCCTACCTGGCCAAAAGCACAACTATATTATACTTTGTTTTATCAAAAACTGTATTATTGCTTTCTAGTATGGGGTACCACTTCCAAAACAAATTATAATGGGCTCATTCGTTTACAACAACGCAAAATACGAATTATAGCCAGCGCAAGATACGATAGCAATGCTAATGAATTACTTGAAAAACTTAACATCTTACCACTCAACAGGCTATACCACTATAAACTTGGAGAGTTAGTTCATGCAAAAGGAATAAATAGCTTTGATTTAATTCCCTCAAATCTAACGGACTATAACCTAAGGGCAAAGTCAGCTTATAGACTACTACGAGCTAGAACGAAATACGGCAACCAAACGACCAACTTCCAAGTACCCCAGCTCTTAAACGCTCTATTCAACAACGTATTGCTTGCCGGCACCACAGGGGCTTTTAAACAACAGCTTCGCTCCTTCTTGGTCGAACATGAGATACGTATTATGTAAATGTACTAATGGTTTTTACTTTTGCCTGCATATGTTCCTATTGTTTTAAAGGTGAATTATTGGCAAGGAGTTTTTTTCCTTACCATTGTTTATTTGTCACTGTTTTAGATTGTCTTTTTGACTGACGACCAGGGCCGTACCCAGAAAAAAATTTCGGGGGGGGGTTTTCGGGGACAACGGCGGCCATTTTGAAAGTGTCTATTGTCTTATTTTCGCCTATGAATCATGTGCATCGGTGGCATATAATGGAGAGTTACAGGAAACCGGAGATCCGGTCCCGGTTTGGTACCCGGTAGCCGACCGGCGCCACTGCGCGTGCGCAGAGGTGGAGATTAAAATCGGCTGGCTGCCAGTGCACCGACCAGGGCCGTACACAGAAAAAAATTTCGGGGGGGGGGGTCAGAACCCCCTATCCCCCCCCCTGGTTACGGCCCTGCTGACGACCGTAAAATATATGGTACTTTTTAATCGTGTAATGCTTTCCATACACAAGCATTATACTTATTTTTTACACTATACTTCATACTATGTAATTCATACTTATACTCATTTTTACATAGTATACTTTATAGGCCATTTTTTTTTCCTGTCTTATTTCCAGATCGTGTTTCTTCTTCATCACTCCCCGACAATGTGTAATTGCGGGCGGTGTGATTTATTGTGCTTCCTGGTGTTGTTTGTACGCATATGTATTTTTTTTTCGCCTTGTATGATTTCTGAGTGTTATCACGATGTTGCGTTGCTGTAAGTTTGTGCCTGCGCGGATTCCTTTTTTTTTTTGCTTTTTTTGTATTTGCCGCTGGATTTTGCCGTCCTTACCGGCCGCTGGCACCTCGTCAGGCAACCTGTTTGCCTTTTGTGCCAGCGGACCGTTCAAGTCGAATTTGTATTTGACTCGAAAAAATAAAATGATTGATTGATTGATTGATTGAATGAGTATATACATGCGAAATGACGACGACATGGGTTTTTGGTATTCGGTAGGATGGCAGTCCGACTAGCAGAAGTCCAGATTTTGTGGAGACGGGTTGGGCGGTTCAGCAGCAAACCATGGCGATCTGGCACGCCGTTCGATCGGTGCATGAAGGAGCCCCAGGAACATGATGGCGCTGTTGCTCACTGGAGTCTGCAGTCCACTGGGGTCGAAGCATCAGTCTCCAGGGAGGTAGCCCAGTCAAAGTAAAAGCTGCCGCCTCTGAGGAACCGAGGCCCACGGCTCAGATTGAGGCACCGCCGTCGCCCGCTGTGTCATCCTCTCAACGTCGTCATGACCATCTTGTATACTGACCTTCAGACGCTGTTCCCGTGCATCAATATCTGTAATCTGTAGTCAATTAGCCCCGGCGGTTGGCCACACAATTTTGAGCGCAAACGAAACAGACGAAACCAAAACGGAGGAGAGGGAAGGGGTGGCGTTCCATCATCCATGTATGCCCTCACCAACAGGAGACAAAAAAGTATAGTGTGTTTCGGCATCTCACCACTGCGGGGCGCCCGTTACATGACTCTCCTCTTATCCGTTTGCCTCGCCGTTCTACCTTTTCCCTTTCGGCGGCCGCGTCTAGTGACTATCTTCCGGGCTTTGTCAGTATAGAGGAGGCTATGGTGTAATTGATTTCATCTTATCTGTTCAACGAATAAGAAAGGCGATTGGCATAAATGTTATAATGGAATTTCTGAAAGAACATTTTTCCACACCAGCTATTTTAGAACACCAAATACTCTTCTTTCTTATTTGTTAAGCAGACTTAAAGAAATACCACTAATTGGTGAAGCGCGTGCACTAGCAACTTTAAAAAAATATACTGGGAATAAGGGTCCCTTTCAGTTTTCCCTTTTGAATCCCTCAATATATATTTACGGGTATATGAGATTTACTTTCCAAATACATGCACACATATGTTCGCAGTTCATCTTAGGACATGTACACGGAGAGCAAGTGGCCGCTCCTTGCGCAACGGTTGCGGTGACGTCAGAACGACGTCGAGCTCCGATTGACTTTGATTGGATGGATAGCGAGTAGACCTCCTTGCTAGATGCCTCGAGGTCTACCCCCTATTGGTTTTTTTTTCTCAGTCAACCAATAAGAGCTCAGCGTTTTGACATCATTGCGACCCCTGTGCAAGAAGCAGACGAACTCCGCGTAACGTACATTCATCGACGGCTGTAGAGACGCAGGGCATCGTTTTACCTTCACTTTTCTTGCTTTGTGATTTACTATTCGGCGTGCAATGTGTTGCAATCTTATTGGCTGTGGAGCAGTGATAAATTAATCGAGACGCGCCACGCCCTGTGTTGCTTATTAAGCTGTGAGTGACGGTAGTCCCGGATGTTCTATTGTTTTTCCAGAGATGGTAAGAACGCACGTGAAGTAATCACTCAGCTTCATCCTTTCGGAACGACGGGTGTTCATTTTCTTTACTACGGTTTTTTTTTTTTTTTTTTTTTTGTATCTGCTCGTTACGGACATTTACTTGTTTGAGACAAATCAACGATTCGCTCCAAAGGACAGCGTGCCCCCCCCCCCCCCCCCCCCCCTTATCCAGCCCTCCCATAAGACAGAAAAAGATAGCACTTTTTGTTTTGTTTTTTACCGCAAAACTAAACTACGCATGGTCCAATGTTCATTATCCGGCCAAAAGGGGTGCTACCGGACCAAACCGCAGATGACAACATTTCAGAACTAACCGTTATTTCATTCAAAAGTTGTTTTTTTTTATTTTTATTTTAGTGAGAAAATGGGCCCGCTTTTGCTAACTGGCGCCATTAAGCTCCATGTATTTGAGACCTCTGTAGCTCGCAACTTTACCATTAAAAATTTCAGGAAATCATTTATAACTTTTAATTAAGTTGATCCTTCTGAACCTTCTGAACCTTTGGCATCTGATCCTTCTGGTCCTTCCAAAGGCTCAGAAGTGATCCTTCTGAACCTTTGGCATCTGCTTCGGACAGTTAGCGAAACATTTGGGTGGAGAATGATCGTTCGGTGACAGGTAGTTTATTTCAGCGGTGAGAAAGACCCTGTAAAATTTTAGAGGGAAATAAACTGTATATTCAAATCTAAAAAAAAAAAAAAAAATTGCTTTCCGAGATGCGGGTCGTGGGACGGGAGCATAAAGTTCTGCTTTCTCTGTCCTAGGCGTTCCAAACGTACACGATTGACAAGTGCACCGACCTCAAGAATATCATTGTGGACTCAGCAGAGGAAGTGAGTTTGGCGTCGGCCGTTTGGTCTTCGTGGTTGTAACGATCCTGGTGACACAAGGATGCGCGCAAATGCTAGCGTCACATATGATTAGGATGCACACCTACTCACCCTTTGGGACGCAAGCTAGGGCGTCCTAGGATTTTGAACAGTTATTCTTTAAAAGATAAATAAAAACCGGGAAAATGCGCGACACTTTTTATCCGTTGTTTTTGGTTCGGAGGGAAAAGGTTCTGACAAGGACACGTAGCCGGGAGAACGTTCAGGCCAAATAACTGGCATTTTACTTAGGCTGTTTCTTACGCTATCTATACTCTGTCTTTATTTCTTTATCACCCTCCCCCTTTTTTGCGGTCATGATATATAAATATATATATATATATATATATATAACGAAGTGAAAAACTCACGATAAGAAACAACAGCGGAAGTTTATTTGACAGTTTCGCCGAGAGACTCGGCTTCGTCAGGAGATCTCCTGAAGAAGACGTAGTGGGTTCTCATTGGCTTTTGACTGCGATCAACTGCGTTTCAAGGAGGCTCTAAGAACGACTTCGCAGAAATTTGCTTTACAAAAGTTCTGCATTCGACTGTGGCAACTGTACGCACCGCGCTCAAACGAAGGTGTGTGCATGTGCGTTGAAAATGAGGTTTCTAAGAAATACGTACCTCCACCATTGGCGGGCAAGTTTTACATGGCAGTGCTGAGTTTCGGGTGCCAATTTAATTGAGGTCTGGTCAATAGCACAGGAACATTCACATGTGCAGTGTAGACAAAGAAGTGTTTCTTTCTAACGTAAAACTGCCTTTTTATGTGACGTCATTCTATAGTTTTCTGAAGCGGCGCTTAAACTTGAAGGATGTGAGAATATAAGCGAATATTTCTTTAAAGCCTCTGGTATTAATACCCCGGAGGTTTTTGCTTTTACGAGCGCGAGACACAAACATTTGAGAAATATCGAATGGGCTTTAAAACTTTTCCCATATATCTTCAAATGAGTATTTTCATCATTTTCAGAACGCAATGAATTGGCTTCCTTGACTTGTAACGTACGCTGTAGTTCATCGTAAGGTGACAAGGAATATAGCTAAAAACGCACCGGTGTCACCATCGTTCCTCTTTAAGACTGCATGCTTTCCCAGGAATCTTTCTAAAAACGACGAACCTCAAAAAGAAATATTTTTAACGTCATTTCATGGCGAATTGAACAAGTTAACATCAGTCCCGAGGACGCGGTCATCAATGTTTATTTATTTTCCCCACGTCCCCATTGCTACTCTCATCACTCTGAAGGTTACACTTGCACTTCGACGCTCGGGGTTAAATTATCTTGAACACAGTGCGTTTTTGATATAACTAATATATGTCAGGAAGCCCCCAAAACACACCAATGTTTGGTGATTTCTTTTTCCAAACCAAAAATAAATATTAAAAATATTATCTATTATAAACATGTTATTTTCTGTCGAAAACTATTCAGGTTGAGTTTTATCTAAAATCGGAAAGGAAGTTAAAATAATTTATTTTCTCGATATCTTCGGACATTTGGAATATCATATGGGAAAGCCGCTTTGCTATCTTTAAGAATTCTACATACAGATTAAAAAAAATGCTTACAATTCTGAAGAAAACTTTAGGGCGCGAACAAGTTGGTGAAGGTTTAACATTCTAGACAAAACCCCGAGACTAGCCGGGGGGGGGGGGGGGGGGGGCAACACAACACAAAGTCTCAACTAAGACTTTGTGTTGTGTTTTCCTTCCCCCCCCCCCCCCCCCGGCCAGCCTCGGGGTTTTGTCTAAAATGTTACAATTCTTCATCCCCCTCTTACATGTGTCTTTTTTATGCTATAGTCCATGTACGCCTGAAGATCATGGTGTTTCGTTGGTTTTGTCGGGTAAATGTAAAATATTAGTTTTGTAACCATTCACCCTGATTATTCGTTGTTTCAGTTTGACAAAATCGGCAACTGCGATCAAATAAAAGCCGTTTTTGATGCTTGCTTCGAAATGCTCTGCAACGGAATATTAGACTATATGGTAAGCACAACAAATTATTTACTTCCTTTTTATTTATTGAATTTAACAAAACAAAGCGCCTTTAATTTATCTATTTCTAAATATTTTCATCCAACCATCGAGACAACTTGCGCAAGTGGGATGGTAGTGCAATTAATAATACAAAAAGCAAACAAAACAACGTAATGCAATAATAATACCACACAAAGCAAATACCGTGTGCTATACTTGTGACTGAAACATGTAAAATGCAGTGTTTCAGATCAACCTCCAAGATGTTTCTTTCTTTTTTTATTAATGGTAACGACAAGAATTGACAACTCCTTTGATTTTGTAAAGGACTCAAAATGAATAATGAATTGTTAAAAATAATTTATTCTGCCGAAGTTTATTTGAGGACCAAGAATACCCTTCTCCTTGTCCCACTTAACAAAACTATATCAGTGTTCCTCAGTCTCAGAGAAGCACGAATATTTATTGAAGGCTTCAGCTCGAAATAAAATCAAAATCTCAAATGATTAGTCAGCTCCTCGAAGAGCCTGCGTAATTAAAAAATTTAGAAGAAATACGCTCATTTGCCGCTGTCACTGAATACAGATATTAGTCTAATAAGTCTGTAGCACCTTATATTATTACGTATCTCACCTAGTATACCCCCTTCCCTAAACGGGCCATACCATAACACGAGCGTCCCTACTTATGCGGTTTCAATAAACGTTTATTCATCCATCGGAATGAAATTGGCGACATGTTTGGACGTTCTGCCAAACGCACATGAATTCGGTAGCCGCATAGGGTGGGTGGTGCTCTTCGTTCAAGCGGCGCCTAGGGCAGGATGACCCTTAGTCTTTTAGTGCCTGGGGTTGGTGGTACTTTTAATTCAGGTGGCGCATAGTGCAAGATTTTGTATGGGGACAGATTGCGACTTATTGTCTCGTTCTGACGCTGCTTGCGCGTGCTTCTCTACAACACCACCCGCACAAAGCCATTGCGATGAATTTTCTGGGTCACTAAGAAAGGCGAAGTGCACTTTCCTGCCCTTTGCATTCCTCCTCGTTCCTCGCGCTCTTTTTACACCACCTGTTACTGATCTTTTCTTGCGATTTCCACCCCTCACTGTTCCGGAGGTTTACCGTATACCACCTGCTTCTGCTCCTCCCGTTCCTTCGTGCTGGCTTCGCAGCTCAACCAGCAGAGCACTCGGCTTCCACGCCGGTGACTGGTTTCGATACCTTGCACCGGTTGCCGTTTTTTCAAGATCGTTTAGCGGTCGCAGACTGACAACCTTACATATTTCGTGCCTACGCGGCTCTTGATGTTGGTTATCGCTCTAAAACTACCGCTTCAATATGTCTATCTCTATCTCTCTCTCTCCCTCTCTCTCTCTCTCTCTCTCTCTCTATATATATATATATATATATATATATATATACAACGGGCATGGTGGCGGGAGGCCGAAGGCGTGGGTATATAACTGAGAAGAAAATAGCCTTAGTGAAAACAGCAACAACGGACGATTTAATCTTCGACGTTTCGGCCGGACTCCGGCTGAGACGTTGAAGATTAGATCGTTCGTTGTTGCTGCTTTCACTGAGGGTTTTTTCTTCTCCGTTATATATACATATATACTTATCATACGAAGTCTGAACGACACGTATATTGCTGCCAAATGAAGCCACCTTCCCGTAATCTGAGACATTGCTCCGGCCTAAGGATCCCACCTGAGGTGAACGCAATGAGGCAGTAGCTTATTGCCTGGTAGGCTCGCTGGCACTGAGACATCGAATGCGTAAAAAATATTTCGAAGTGGTCCTAAAGTCGCTACCCAAAAACGGGCAAGATATTAGATTCCATTCACTGAAAATCATATCTGAAAACGAAGTTCACGGCGCATGCTCAGAACGAGACCTCACGTATTGTCCATCAAGAACGAGTCTTGGTGCCGTGGAATGCTCGCTGTGCATGAGCTACGGTTGGCCGTCAGCAGGAGCTCACTGTCAGCGAACTGAGCGATGACTGGAAATTCGCATAGATTACTGAATTTCCGCGAATACTCCCATACGTTTCCTACCTTGAAAGTTTACAGCTCTATTCGTTTGTGGAGTGAAGTTGCCTTTTTATTCAGAACGGACTCTGGCTGGCACTGCTGCTCCTGGTCTTCTGTTTTCTCTACGCCATCTACATATCACTCGTCGGTTCCAAATACCTCTTCACCATGACCAGCTACACTTTCGAAGGGGAACCTGTGCCTGAAGGGTAAGAATGGTTTGTTTCAGATAAATAGCCGCCTTTTTGCCGTACTATATCGTTCCAAAGACAGTGAAAATACAAAATGGGATGCATTATAATGTTGAGAGACTGTGTACACACGTGGAGACTGGATGGAGCGAAGCAGCCCCGTGTTTTACAAAGTGAGCGCGTGAGTGTTCCGTGGATGTCTTAAGTCGGGGGAAGGGGGGGGGGGGGGGGGGGGGGGGTTCATCTTCTGTGGCTGCGGTGTATATGCGACTTTCTCAGAGCCTGTTGGAGTACGAGACGAAGTAGACGGAGCGTGCGGAAGAGCGAACAACAGAGCTATAGCTACATTGCCCGAGCATCAACAAAATCACTAGGAATGTAGGTCTGCGTCCCGCAATAACTGTTTTAAAGCAAAATGCGAAAACAAGTGGCGTCTTGCACGCGCGTTCGTGAACGATTTAATTCGGTTATTTACTTCGAACTTTTCATACGGGAAAGTCGAGCTTTTGTGGCGCGCAGACCTACATTCCCAGCATTCTCGTTGATGCCTGGGTAATGCGCTTAGAACCTAAGGGAGAGGAACGAACGTGAGGACGCCGAGCTCTTATTCGACTGATAAGTGGGCAGACCTAAAGTTAGTGCTTTGTCTCCACTGGCACTCATCAAGCGCGTTCGAATGCGATAGCCGAACTACGGTGCCTGGAAACGCGTCTCCGACTGGGGTGTTTACCGCGTCCAAAAAACTGGTGCATCGATTTCCGCCTAATGGCGCAATAGAAGTGTAATGCTGTCGGCGGCCGCGATCCTGCCGGTGTCCCAGCAGCGGCGGGGTATCGTCAGATGCCTCTTCTGCTGCAGGTCGCTCTCCAGTGTGACAGTCTAAGGAAGCTTCGGCAGCCAGATGTTGGGACGCCGCGACGACAAGGACACTCGCGTGCGCTCGTGATTTTCGCCTGCATTTCGACGACCAACCGCCCCGATCGCGACATTCGACAGCATGACATTCCTTCTTCTTTGAGGTCGTTTTTTGTCACTTCGTGACCACTTTTGATGTATGGGCAAGATAGGACGCTAAACACACCAGTCGGAGACGCGCTCCAGGCACCATGGCCAAACGCCGGACGGCGGCATTCCGCGTCACACTTGGGTAGTAATTCAATTACTTTGTTGGTAATTTGTAATTGTAATTAATTACTTCTGGCTAAAAAGAATTGCAATTGTAATTTAATTACGTTCTAGCGTCAGCAATTGCAAAATTTCAGGCACAATTACAATTACTTTGGCAAAACTTGGTGGCGCCGACGGAACCTCTCTGAAAGCCTCAGCGCTCGCACAAGAGGCCTAGCTCTCGGTGAAACACTCGCACACAGACACGCACTGACACACACACACAACATAAATGGCGTCGCACTGTTTGTTTCTTTGTTGCTTACACTGCGGCTTGAGAGACAATCCTCTTTGGAGCCCACTAGAGCCACTAAATGAGCTGCGCTTAGAGTATCGGCACTCTGTTCCTTGACATTGTTGTGGGCGCCACCATTTTGGGGCTTGTGCAGAGCAGACGCAACTGCCGATCTTCATGATTCAAAGGTGCGACTACCTCAGCATTAGATTCGGTGTTAGGAAGCTCATGCAATATTTATTTGCTTTGTCGCGAACTGTTTAAACATTCGTGGAGGACGGAAAAGTGTTTGCTGTGATTTCAGGTAAAGCGTGAGATAACTGGCAACCATGTTTTTAAGGCACAATATGGCAAAGTGTCGTTACTCTGAAGCGTAGCATAATTAGTGGCACTAGACCCCCCTCAACGGCGCTGTGTGGCACCATCTGCGGTGCGAGCAAAAAAAAAAAAAAAAAAAAAGCGTACGCATGCCAAAATATTGAAAGAAAAAAAAAATTTAGCTTCAGCTTTCAGCTGAGGTTGGGAATTTTAATTGTCTATGAAGTTATTTTTTTTTCTTTTTTGCCAGTTTATTACGCCTCCTTTTCCTGTTCGATTTACTTCGGATATTATTTGCAGAAGTATTTTGGAGACTGACCTCGCACCTGTGAATATTGACACCAATGATTCGGGAGCCCCGATTCGGTTCTTATATATTTCTGGGCCATTACAATTTCAACTTAATGCAAATAATTTACAATACCATGACGTTTGTGTGTGAATGCCGTCGTATTAGCGCGTGTGGATTTTAGTTTTATATCAACACTTGTAAAATATCCATACATGCCAAATCGTCGCATTTTTATTTGCCTGGCTAACAAAAGTCTGTCAACCTAATTTTTTCTTTAGCGATAAGCGTCTTCCAGCATTTGAGCTAATTGAATATTAATTATTAAAAATATAAGAACGTACTATTTCATTGTCTCAAACTGTCTATTTCTATCATGAATTTAACAAAAATCTTAAAAGGAAAGTACAGAACGTGACATTTATGCAGCGATGCTTAGGTCTCATCAAGGAATGAACAAATGCGTTGCATTCTATACAACTCGTTTAGAGTTATATGGCCCAAGTCAGGTCGCTCTAAGAAATAATTGTAACGTAATTGCACTACTTTTTAAAAGTAATTTGTAATTGTAATTAATTAGTTTTCACATAGTAGTAATTGTAATTGTTGTTAAAGTACTTTTGAAGCCAAGTAAATGCAAATGTAATTAAATTGCATTTTGGAGGTAATTTACCCATGGATGTTCCGCGTTCTAACGCGCTCCACGAGTGCAGTGGAGACAACGGCCGCTAGCTTTTCGTGTACCCACTATTCGTTCCAACCAGAGCTGTGCGTTCTGAGGCCCCCCGCGCGCCCTCGTTTCCTCCTATTTTTCGGTCTCTCTGCGCATAAGTAGGTCTATTTATTGGAACGCGGCAGCGCCGAGCAGAGCCCGGCAACAGCTCGCGTCAAAAGACAAAAGAGAACCACCCTCGAAACTGACTCACCCTTTTGCTGCAAAAGAGTCTGCTTATTTATCTGCTTCTGTGTCGCCCTTCGCTCTTTCTCTAAGGAAACCCGGAGTGCGCTCGTTTCACGTAGCAGAGCAGTAGTAGTAAGCGTTGCAGGTGAAGTTGGGGGGGGGGGGGGGGGGGGGGCGAGAGCCAATGAAGTACGCGCGCTGGGCGCATTTGTCACTGGCTCTCGTAGAACAGAGCGCAGCTGTATGTCTCATCATATAATGTCTTACCCCGCCGAGGGGCTTGGCGGGCACTGGTGTCCAAGTTGTGAGGAGACAAGAACTCCCCCCCCCCCTTCCCCCTGGAGAGGCGAGGAGGAAGCTCCTCACCCTCCGGTAATAAAAGGACGTTATTAAGGGGGAGAGGGGTATCCCTTTCTCGACTCGGACGGCAGATTGGCCAATCGGCAAGTGATATGGTAACGTGCTCTTGAGCATTGATGGGGTCTAGGCCTAGCAGTAAATAATAGAAGACAATGTTAATAAACAGGCAAGCTGGTTAACGTTACACATGATCTGCTTGTCCCTTGTTCCTTCTGTCGCCTGTCGTCTCCGGTTCGAATCATCGATAGATAGTATTTGTGTTTTTTGTAGAATATGTTTGATGTCATGTCTGTATTTGAAGTGTGATGTTGTGTTTGTTTCTAGTTCATTTGGCTGTAAACAAACTGGAGAAGAATCGTTCGCCTTTGAATTCACAACGAATGCCGGCGTCTGTGTTTCGTGGCACGTGGTCGATGAAAGCACCATAACCGGGTCGACGGACCACGTGCGAGCCGGTTTTCCGGGGGCGGCATTTATTTCCCGCTGCAGGGAACCAAACGATTACTCAGTCTCGCGTTATCAACAGTACAGTGTCAAAACCCATTGTCGCTACCCTCACATAGAAAAAATGCGAAAGTATGGCGGCACGTGCTTGCTTCATTGAAAGGCGGCGTCGGATGGTTTTTAACTGAAGCCCATCCCCCCCCCCTCCTTTTTTTTTCTTTTTTGATATTCATCGGAAAATGCATCTATACATTTCTTTATTAAGGAAAAAACGATCTTGTAACCTGTTATCCTTCAGAAAGGGAGGAAAGTTCGTCCCTGAAAGCGGGGAAGCGAAGTTTCTTCCTCTTCTGCATCTCATTATGGCGGCCCCGAATCGAGGGAATCGAGCTCAATGAAGTTTTACGAGGACCCTCCATATATTATCGGTCTCAATGCGGAGCGCAAGTTCGTCCGCTTCTTTTGCTGTGGTTGTGGTGTCGCCAGAACGACGAGCTCGGTGGTTGGCTCTGATTGAAGGTTAGTGAGTAGACAAGGCAGCTTGATGTGAGGTCTACCCATTGTCCTTCAATCACGGCTAATCAGAGCTCGGCGTTGTGACGTCTCCACAACCCCTGCAAAAGAAGCAGACGAAGTTGCGCTCCGCATACAGAACGTTGCAGCGATTCAACCGAAAACAGCATAGTTTTCGGACCGGCAAATACCTCTGGCTACTGGGTGGCAAACCTTGTAAGCGCCGAACATTTTCTACGTAACTAAATCGAGAAACACGGCTGCGGGAAGACTCAGACGCGGCCAATACGCTGCAGGAGCATTAGAAATTGAGGACGGAATGGGCAGTGCTTCACCACCTGAAGTAACGTGGATGCTGTTACTGGTGGCACTGCCAACCAGCTGCCAAGGCGGAGCGGTGCGCCCCCTATGAGGAAAGCAAGTCGTCTGCTTCCTGCGTCAAGGTTGCGGTGACGTCAACAACGCCGAGTTCTGATTGGCTTTTATTGAAAAAATAGTGGGTAGACCTGAATAATCTACACACTATTTTCTTTCTTTTTTTACAATCAGCCAATAAGAGCTTGGAGTTCTGACATCGTGGCAACCCTTGTGCAAGAAACAGACGAAGGTGCGCTCCGCATAGTTGTAACAGCTGATAATATAAGCAATCAAAGTAAAGTGACCTGAAAGTTCACTTTACTTTGATTGCTAATTGCATTCCAGGAATGTCCGACTCTTTAATTAGACTACCGTCATCATCACATTTAGGCGTGCCTTTGAAAGTGACTGTTTGGTTTTGTAGCATTGTTTTGTGTCTTTCTATGTTGACGCGTGGTCTCTATAATTTCTAGGGTCTAACGAATATACTCGTGAGTCTTCATTTGTGCTCAAAACGACTGAAACCAAGACTCAAATATGTCCATTACTATACAACTTGCCGCAATATACGACATGTAAAAACGCACATTAACATGGACTAAGGCCGTCGTAGATATATATAAATGCATGTAATAGGTATTCAACAATAAGCTATGTACGTTAGTCTGCCCCGTTCACAACTGCAGGTTTCATTCTATGCACCGAGAAACTGAGGAAGAGGAGGAGAAACGAGAGCGCACGAGAATTTCACAACGCCGAAGTTTGGTTGGAACGATTAGTGGGGAAACCTAAAGCTAGCTGCCTTTATCTCGACTGCATTTGGTCGAACGCATTAGAAGGCGGATAACTTGACGAATAACTTGATACGTAAGGGGGTGGCGCAGGCTTTTCACCTCTGTTTAAAAGAGGAGCCTATCCTTTTATTGACAAATCCCTGTTGACGCCACTTAGAAACTTGCAAATATTTTTGGTCTTTCTTTCAGAATCAATTTTGAAGACTTGTGAGTACAATCTTCCTAGTCCAAGTTCCCGATTAAAATCGAATAAGGTGAATAGCTGGCAGCGACTTCACTCCTTTCAGAAAAACCCATCGCAAGCAGAAACCGAGAAGAATGTGAGTATGTTCGCATATGGTAGCGTGCGTTGTTCAGACCAATAGTTTAGAGGCGTATCCTTGTTTTCCAGGAAAGTTATCGATGAGTAAGTACAAATACATTCATCGCGGTGTGTAAAAGATAATAAAAGAGGATCCTTGAAATTAAAGGGAGCACAAGCGACCTGGCTTAAAGGGACATTTACAGGGTATTTATGGATGCCAAGGTTTTTATTTGTACATGATATATTAGAGCCAAACTACCCTGAACACTATTTGCGGCTCGAAATTCGTTTTCTTTCGGCCCGAAAACCACCGATCGAGAACTATACAATTTGAGTCGGGCTCACTCCGTGGGCGCGTGTCGTTTTGTATAGTTTAACCACCAAACATAATCAAAGCCACGAGTCATCGAAGGCGCATACTCAATACTAAAAATAGACAAAGAAATATGATACCCACTTCACGTGGCTTCCAATAAACTGGCAATACGTTAACTGGAAGAAAGAAAGTAGCACAGCCACGTGACTTTTGATAACTTTCTACCTCTCCATATCTCGCCTTCCTCCCCAGCCCCAGTTTCGGCTTCGGTTTCGAGCACTTGCGTATTTTGACTTTGTTAAAAATATACGTGACTCTGTTGCAAAATGTTGATTGTGTAGTCTTAGGGCGCCATATTAAATCGCCTGGAAAAATATTTAAGACAGATTTGGGGGTTGTCAGTGTCCCTTTGAGGTAGACCAGGTCAGGGGAAAAAAAAAGGATGGACGACAGAACAAAGCACAAAAGTTTCGTGTCGTCAGTCCTCTCATTCCCTCTGCTTCTTGGTTAGTATGTGTGTCTATGAAAGTGGAATTTAGAAAGTATTTGGTCCGTGCCATTATCTAGAATGTATAGAAATTTACTCTTATAATGTTAATTTTATCGAAAATATGGAACTTATTTATTAACTAATCCCAGCACGTTTGTTTCACCGCGAAAGATGTTGACAGCCAATCAATGTAATTTAGGAAATAAGAAAAAATAATTGCGAGGTAGCATAGAAATGATGTGGGTAATTGGCGTGGCGGTATCGGTGCCATGGTGGATCCTACAAAGAGCGGCAATGTACAGATCTTAATGGAGCTTCAGAAACCACCTGAAATTGACCACTGAGAGCGCATATACTCAGTCGTGGCGTAGCATATATTCTTGCAACCAAACGTCAAGCGTACCTCTTCAATGGCTGGTTTCCTTCAGTAAATTGCACTGATGTGCTGGTTGCGTTTTATCCTGAAAATGCGCGCAGGTTCTGTTCGTGAAATGCTTGCACCATTTCGTATAAAGAAAAAAATGAGACGTTTACAAATCCCTGTAACGCGAAATTGGAGTGCAGCTTTTGAGGAGGAGGAGGGTAGGGTACGGAGAGAAGAATATGCCCCTCCTCCTCCGTACCCTCCCCTCCTCTCTCCTCCTGTCCTTCTTCACCCCTCCTCCTTTTCTCCTCCCCTCCTCCTTTCCTACTCCTTACCGTCCTCTCCTCCTTATGAGTACCCTCCCATCCTCCTCCAGTTTGTCCGCTAAATTTAGATGGAGATTTGATGCGACGTATCTTCAACATGAATTCAATTTCCCACATAATTTAGCGGGCGGTTACGCCGAGGGCGACGCCACTATACGCGCGAACGGCTACCTAAGAGCTGCGCTCTAAAATTAGACGTTTAAAAATCTCTGTAATAACAAATTAGAGCGCAGCTTTTGAGGTATTTTGATTTTGCGATATAACATGCTAAATAAGTTGACATAGAAATATATATCTACAAATATAGACTTCACGTAATTACTTCAGGTCACGTGATCGCGTGACCTTCTTTCTGCCCCTTTTTCTTCTGTGTCCTCCTCCCCCTTCATACCCTCTCCTCCTCCTTCATACCCTCCTCTTCTCCCCCATGCGCTCCCCTCCTTATTTATACCATCCCCTCCTCCTCCCCACCCTCCCTTCCTCCTCTTCCGCTCAAAGGAGGAGGGGATATCCCCTCCTCCTCTGAGCACCTTCGGTTACGCCGACGGCGACAGCGACGGCGACAGCGACGGCGACGCTGCAAAACACGGGGACGAACGTCTAAAGACTGTTTCACATGGAGCGACTGGGCGGAAAAAATCGGTGCGACAGCCGACGCAGCGAGTGCGATCCCAAAGTTTTTTTTTCCCATGCTCTAACAACCGCGCGATTTCTGTCGGCGCAGCCGGCTTACTACCCAAGGTTAGTTACTGCGGACACGGACGTGGCGCGTTCGACATTGCCTAAAATACAACAAAATCATCTTAATAAAGACAAATGTTTTACGAATACAATATGTAACTAGAACTTTCTAATAATTAAGCATTAAACCAAAAGCTTTTAGGTGTCTAAATTTATGTTCGAATACGCACCTATCGCGGATGAAAGCTGGTTTTTGAACGGCTGGTTGACGAGAACGAGATAGCACGGACTCTGCGACAAACTACCAACTTGGTGGAAACCAGTCGCAGAACCACTGCGACAGTGCTACTGCGATTTTAATCACACAGTTACTGAAAATCGCACCGATTTCGGACGAGAATCGCAGCATGTGAAACAGCCTTTCGAGCCGCGAGCATTGCCGCAAGTTGCCGAAATAGTTTTAAAACATTAGGGCTGCCGTATCAAAAACCTAAGTACCAGAAACTCATTTTAATCACGAGATGACGCTGTTAGAAACCAAACTCCGTTTGGTTTCGTTTGGTTAGAATCCGTTTTCCGTCAATTTCCCGAGACGGACCAAGTGGCGATGACACGTAGTAACAAGCAGATATGAACATAGTTTCAGGCGCCATCTTTCCCTATGCCTGATTCTGTGTTTACATATGCGTGTTATCTGCAAAATGTTTTTTTTTTTTTTGTGGTATCGGTGTGAAACTTACGTTAGTGTAAAGTTTTAACAGAGTTCGTTTTTGTTAGAAGGCATTGACGTCGGAAGCGCAAGCCGCCTTTTCAAAGCGTAGGTTTTGAAGCATGTCGAATGACATGTCTGGAGGGCTATCGTGATTTCGAAAATAATTTTGGCTGAACTACCCACAGCGCTCACCTAACACTATTTGATGCTTACCTATTGCTCTGCTTTCACGGTGTTAAACACGAAGGATTGTTTTGAGGAGACATTGGAAATTTCCACAAAGGGACGACGAGTTGGATCGTAAATAACGAAAGGCATATGAGAAGATTTCGCAGATCTGTAGTCCTAATCAGAGGCTTCGTGTGCATGACCAGGGCCGTACTAGAATGAAAAGGCGCGCTTTCTTACGGCCTTTATCATGGGGGTAGTTTCTCTCTGCCACCGCAGTTCGGTGGGGTTCCTGCCACGTCCCGCCTCCTACAGCGCGTTTACTAGTTTTCGCAAGACACCCTAATCTTACCGTGTTGGGTTCTTAGCTCCTGTGTTGAATTGGAGGAATTTCCTGACTAGTTAGAGACACAGGCCTTGATGCCGCCTGCCTGCAGGTACTTACGCAGAACACTTCTTCGTCTTCTAAAAAAAACAAATTTTTATAAACAAGCATTTACTGATCATAAGCCAAAAGTATTATAATCAACGCACTAAAGTTGTTTTATATGAGTACGTTCGCACAGTTTCAATCACGGTGGTCGGAACAGTTGTTGAGGGCGGTTCAGGCAGTACTCAGACAAGTAATGCTGTCGCAGCCCGTGCGGTGGAAAACTTCCATTGCTTCTAAATCGAAAGCAAGGGCCATAAGGAACGTCTTTGTCTAGCCCGACTGTGACATGACTGAACAAATTGACGACAGGTCTGGCTCTCTAGCTATGAACCAGCGAGACAAACTTTTTCGCCACCTCTGAGTCGAGCAGTCAATTGTTTGCTATGGCTTTTTGTTCGTGGGGAAGTTTACAGGTGTTTGCCACTGGGACTATTCTTCTTATGAAGAAATGCGGTATGTGACATCTCTTCAACCCAGAGGACGAAGGTCGCTTACAGCTTAACTTACTCAGTGAGCAAGAGAGAGAGAATAAACTTTATTCAAATCGGCCCAGCAGTTTTGCTTTAGGGCGAGATGGGGGAGAATGTCCCGTCCCACCCTCCGTCGACGATGATGGAGATGGTGGTGCCTCAGGTGACGGCTCGGAGTCCTTGGACCCGGGCGGCATCTGCGGCCTGCCGGACGGCCCAAAGCTGGTCGGCCAGGTCGTCGCTCGTGAGCGCCTCCTCCCAGCGGCGGCGACGCCGCCGGAGGGGACCCGCGGCGGCGACCGCAGCCGCGGCCGCCCCCGGCCCCGGCGCGGCGGCGGCTGAGCTCGAATTTTCTCCCTGGCTAACATCCGCCGTAACGTGAGCAGTGGCCGTGATACTCTCTTTTCCGGCGCATTCCCAAAGCATGTGTCGCAGCGTAGCTCTGTTTCCGCACGTTTTACACGCGTCCGTCAGGTATAGGCTCGGGTAACAGTGGCGTAGAGTCGCCGGGCTGGAGTAGGTGTGCGTTTGCAGCAATCTCCAGGTTACGGCCTCTGTTTTGTTTAGCTTGTCGTGTAGTGGCGGGTATTTGCGTCTGTTTAATCTGTGATGTTGGGTGATGTCCCTGAGCGGTGGTCAGTCGATCGCCCCACGACCATTGCGATTGTTGGCGTTTTTTATTACTTTATTTTCAGAAACTTACCGCTCTCTGCCGACGAGCTACTCAGGCAACGGTTTGCAGAGTACGTTTGACATTTTATTACTTGTTCTCTAAGCGTATTGATCACAAATTTACCTTAAAAAGACAAAATATTATTTTGTTATCATTTTTCTTTTGTTTATTGATATAGACTAAGTAGTTTAAGCGATCTTCTTCGCACGCGTTTTCGTAGGCGAGCCAAAGCCATCCGCACGTAAGTAAAACACTCGAAGCGCGAAGCCTCTAATACTTGTGACGTGAATATCGCTAACATATTTGCTCTCGGTTCTAGAAAAAAGATGTTCAAGACTGGTGACAACCCTCTAAAATCGTAAGTGTGACTGATTGCCTCGCATTATTGGCTACCGTCCTGACAGATGAAATTCCCCCAGTCAGAGTATAGTAGAACTCTTATATTTGCACACTATACTGTCCTTCGTCCCATGCAGTCATTGCGGCAAGGGCTTTCCGATTACTGTGCGCACAACTAACTTCCCTTTGAAAACGTTTTGTTCTACTTAAGGGCATAACGGAGGTTGATCCTTGCAATATTTTCAAGAACTATAATTCGAAATCGGGAGTGGACTCCCGCTGCAGCATACAGCAAATCATAACCGGGACATGTTGCAACCTAAAACTCGTGGGTGCTCCGGATCTATCCGGCGTGCACTCCCTAGTGAAAAATACACCAGGTCGAGGGCTGGTGTGACTTGATGTTACACCAGACTTTTTCACAGATGTGATTTGGGACATTTTCTAGTGTGACACCAGAAATCTGGTGTTCTGGTGTGACAAAAGAAATCTGATGTGTGGGTATGACAACAGAAGTATGGTGTTCTGTTGTTACACCAGAAATCTGGTGTTTTGGCGGGACATCAGGTTTTGTTGTAATGTGATACCAGACCACCTGTTGACTGGGTGTTGCTTTACTCACAAAAAAAAGGGTACAATAATAAGTTTGACAACAACGCTGCTGCCATAATTACGTTATTCAAAAAAGCAAAAAAGCACAGCAGTAAAGCTTCGGAAGCTTTACTGTTGAAGGGAGTTGGCCGTGATCAACTGGAGTTTGTCCGGAGCCACTGCCCTGCGTCGAAGAACCGGACGCCCTGTCGTTCCGAAATTCTTGGCCTTTCAGCTTGCGGTTGACTCGTGTCTTTTAGTTACGCTGATCCGTTCCGCGTACCCCTCCGCACCAGAAATTTCCTCTTCTAAGGCATCATATTCGACAGACAGCTCGATTTCCTTGTCCACCTCTTTCACGGAACCCTCTTTAAGTAGAAGAATATCAAATGTTTCTTCGAGCTCACCGATGTCGGTTGGATCCGTGGCCAGCAGGACGCCAATCTCGTTGATGATCTTTGTTGTGGCGGCTCGCAGGGTAATCCTCTTTCACTTTAGGCGGTCGATGCCCTCCTCGCTCGTAGTAGGCATGGTCTGGCCTTTAATTCCCGGTTTTCGGCTCCAAAAACTGTAATAATTACTAGCTTCCTTTGTTTCTTTGCTACCAAACCAAGCTCGTCGGAAGTAAGGAAAGCGCACCAACACATCTTTTCGGCTTCGACTCTCAAAGAAGACTTCTTTACTTTCTCAAACTTAAACAAGAATACCGGCGGAAAGGAAAAGAGAAACCCTCGAAGAGGCCAGCCGGCGAGCACCCCAAGCTGCTCAAGGCCGCCCGGGAAAGTGCTCGGGACGAGGGGGACACTTCTTGAGCACAAAGGAGCCCGCCGCGGGGTATCGGCGACCACCAAGACGGGAGGAAACAAGGCACCCCGTCGGGGGACGGAGCGGCACACAAACTAATCGAAAACACGCGGACGGGAGGAAAAGTCTGGTGTCACATCAAACTGGGTGGTGTGCACACCAGGCTGCCTGGTCGGCACATGAGTCCTTGTGGTGTAAGACCAGACTCTCTTGGTGTACCCATCAGGCTGATGTGCGGGTGCACCAGCATTTCTGGTGGGAACACCAGGCTGGTGTGCTCGATACATCAGCATCGCCAATGGGCACACCAGATATTCTGGTGTCACACCAAGATTATCTGATGTCACACCAGGATTGCCTGGTGTATTTTTCATTGTGTGATTAGAACATGTTCTAATCACACAGTTTAAGGCGCAATCTCTACAGTCGTGCATGGCCCTATTCATCATTAAACCCCTCGATGTGCTTGCATTTGTCTTGCAAAGAGTGTCTAATGTGCCAGTGCACCAGGCCCGCGTGTCTCAAGCGGCGATTGGAAGCAAATGGCGGCGGAGCACTGAAATGAGCGGCCCTTGGAAACAAATGGCGGCGGTGCACCCGCTCGTGGCACGTGTCTTGTGCGTTTTCACAACAATTGTTGGCGGTACTTGTAGAAAGCGCCATTATCAAGGTGCTTTAGTTCAGTGTACTATAATATATGGTAGTGTTTGACTAAACAATCGGAGCTTGTGAAACTGCGCGAGTATACAGCAATCGCGCCGGTGCAGTCGACAGGGCAGCAGAGCCGTTCAGGGCAGCAGAAAGTCACTGCAATCCGCACGTGCCGCCGCAGGTGCGCGCGTTCCCGGTCCACGTGCACAACTACCACGCACCATACTGACCCTACTGCCGATGCGCCGGTGTCGACACCTATCGCGATCTACACGCCTCACGCGAGCCGCTTTGGTCCCAAGTTCTCAACACTACCCCGTACTCTATAGTACTCTGTAGCTTTAGTTAATTGCATCTGATGCCCGTGTCCTACTAGAGCGACAAGCCTCAAACCAGTGTCTTTCGAGATTTGAGAGGCTTTGTAGAGTAAGGGAGGCTATGCTCAAACACAAGCACCACGCACGCGAGCGTATCTTTGGCAGACTTGCAATCGCTCGTGCTTACTTCACGAGCACCGAACGACTAAACGTCTGCTAGAGCTACCATTGCCAGCCAGAGCCGTAAATGTAGAGAGTTTGGCCATTCGTTGGGAAGTATAGGAGACAAATGAAGCGGCGCCATTGGCCGAAAGCGGGCTGGGCGTGTTCCAGGGCGTCTTCAGAAATTCGAATGTGACCAACCAGAAGCCGGAAATAATACCCTGGCGGTGGTCGCGAAAAACAAACCTGATAACTGCATTGGAGTAACTCTCGATGGCTGGAAATATGGTACACGTGATGTTTTAATCACGCTCATCAGACATGATGGCGGAAGAGTGCGACTAGCGGAACGATCGACATAATCTGTACGCCAAACGCCGAGGGCCGGGAATCTGCCGTCCGAGCGGTCACACTCTGTCCGCGCAAAACAGAGTTGAGCGGCGCATTCGTTTCTTACATCTTTCTGCATGATCATGATGAAACAACACGTGAACCCTATTTTCAACCACAAAGAGTTACTACACTTCACTCTTACGCACTTATTTAAACCATATACGAACATAGACCTTCGATGATCGATCGGCTCAGAACTGTTTCTCGCTACCACCTCTAGGGGATTCTTTTCGGCTTCTGGTTGGTCAAGAGAGCATGCCAAGCCCTCTTTCCGAGTCTGCCGCACGCCCTGGCTCTGCCCGCGCCTCCCATTGACCAAACTCTCTACATATACGGCTCTGTTGCCAGCATGCTGCATGGGTTTAGGACTTGTCCCGGTCTTTTGTTTTTGTCTGTCGCTCTAGCGGGACACGGGCATAAAAGCTCCATCTAGCCAGTGCAGAAAGCGGGCAAAGCACGCGCCTTATACGCGTGAACTTTGAAGACTCCACTTTATGGAAGCTCTTTAGCTTGTACCCCTGTGTGCAAGCACGTGCAGGGTGAGCGTGAAGATAGCTTTGGCAGGCTTGCTAATCCGCGTGCTTGTTCCCATGACAGGAGACATGTGGGCGGCCCGGATATCATCTGGCTCACAATGGCATAGGTGCGAGTTGGTTGCGAGAGCGTAGATTTGAACAATTCCTTCAATGCACGAGTTCATGTACAAATAGAAGCATTTTAATGAGCTGGATTCTCGCACCTGCGTATTCGTCTGCACTGCGGAAATTTTTTTAGGTAGTGTATATACGCTGGTATATCGCCATGTAAGCACACTATAAAAAATAATGACCTCACGTTTGTTACTAGTCAAGACGCCATATGCTTTCATCGAGTATGAAGTATACACATTCATTCTCTCACGCGTGACCTTACCGCTTCATTTCAGAATCGGTCCCTTGGCAAATCCCCCAGAATTACTGGACTTACGAGTCGCCAAGGAAGGCAGTGCCAGTCCGCCAGGCCCAATTCAAGTCAATGCCTGTCCACTGGGCACGGATTCCAAAGTTTTCGACTCGGCACCGGCCAAAAAAGCGACAAAGCAAGGTTCACGAGGGATCGTTGGGGAGCAGCTGGATCCAAAGTTTCGGCCGCACACGAAGAAAACTACACGATTAGAAAGCAACATTGCTTCGAGCTAACGACTGGAGCTAACAATTAGCTTTCCCATTTATTATTATTATTTCTTTCTGTAATCGCAAGTTTATAACTTATTTACGTAAGGCCCACTTTGGTATGCCAATAGCCAAGGAGTGCGGTCACTATATCGCTGTAGCGCCGCTTGGCCATTTTTTTTTAATACATAGTTCCGAATAAACCATGCTCATCTCTTTCCACACGCACAACGTAAAACATTGGTAATTCTTTTGGACATGCTGCTTATATTGTCAATAGAATGAGCCGTTCAGTGGTGCAGCATTCCATCTTTATAGACGTGTCCATATTTTATGTCATTGCTGGGGTAATATACACTTTTCAAATGTCCATCAATCAACATTGGCAGTTGCCACTGCTAGACTGATGGAAATGGAGAATTGAATGACGTACAACTGGGCTAAATGACGCAAGTTGCCGCCCGATATAAAGGGTACAGCCGTTAGCCTCCATCCATTCATCCACCCATCCATCCATCTTTGGACACGAAAAGCCTGATTGGATCCGAGTCCTAGCCGAACGCTGACGCGGCACTCGTGTCCAATAGATGCCCAGAGCACATGATGAAGCAATGGCAGACAGGCGATGGCACGTCGCCTGTCTGTCGTTTGCCAAAACGCGAAACACAGTCAGAGTTTGGCGGTGCGGTAAAAGCGGCGGTTTGACGAGTGATCAAAAACCTCGCGGGACATAAAGAACTTCTTGTGTCCACTGAATGATCAGGAGTCGTTTACTGAAGCGGCAGTATACCATTTCGTCGTTTTAAACAAGCTAACAACCCAGCGTCCGATGATGATAGAAGTCAAGCGGCATCAACATGTAACTTCGGAAAGTGAACGCCGCAGCGCACCAAGCGCCCGGCTTGGTGCGCTGCGGCTGGAACTGGAGCGCTCAGGAGTACGTCGACGAATCTTCAATGCCATGATCCGTTGGCCGCCAGGTGATGCGAAATTTTGCAGCGGCGATGAGGGACATTACTTGCTTCGGCACAATATATTTTGCAATAGTTAACATAGCACAATCTGTGACATCACGAGTCATTCCATTATGTGTGTCTGAGTATTTCAGACATGTATATGAAGTTTCCAGCTCAATGAATTTTCAAGCACGCAGTCGAAGGGTCCGCAGTTCACTCTTCTAAAGGAAGCGTGGGAGTCTAATCAACAAAGTCTGTCTGAGTAGTCATCACCGCTCATGTTCATTACGTGAATATATATCATTTTTATTCAATACGTGCTTTCTTGTCTTGAGAGTATGTTATATGTATTTTAACTTTGTTGTGTGTACTGTTTAGCGATGTGTTTAGCGGTACAAATGGATCGCAATATTATCTTAGAAGTAATTTCAGGCAGCTGTATTTTGGTATCGATATACTCTTGATAAATATGTATTTGTATTTCAGTAGTAAAATACATTTATAATATATCGCTTGCATCGCGATACTCTGCCAGGCTTGAAGTTCTCGTCACATCAGTTTTCAAAAATTAGCTGTCGGTTCTTATAATAACCTTAAAACATTCTTGTTTTTGTGCAAGAGGTCCTAGAATTTGTAATATGCGTCCACCTCACAACCGAATCTACAAGAAAAAAGAGTAGTTGTCTGGTAGACTACTGTTAGAACAGAATGAACGGTTTTGTAGACTCTAAAACGATTTAATGAAAACTTCGAGAAATAATTTGGTACAACAGAGGTATATTAGCGTCCCTTTTTGGTTCCTGTCGTCGTCGAATCTGTCTCTTTGTATCCTTCGCTTCCTGTTGCTTGTTTTTCTATGGGTCTTCCTTCTTATTCACACGGCTGGATGCCGGCATCGGGGGTCGAAGTCGAGCTGGTCGGGCTCCGATCACATCATCCGGTCGATGCTGGGAGGCTCTCCTTACGCGTCTTCTCAGCTAGCATACTCGCTACACAGTCACAACAATTGAAGAAAAAAGGCGACAAAAAAAAAGTGGTTGCGAGAGCAGTCACCTACAATAATAGCAAGATGAGCTTCTTTCAGAACCCTGTTTTGTCGTGAAGGTGTGTCTCCGATGGAGACATACCTACAGGGAAAAACGGTTCATTTTGGCCAGGCGCATTTTCGCGAGGATGACAAGCCGTTTGTGATGTCCAGTACCTAAATAAATCACTGGAAACAATTTTTTTAGCGGCATTTGTGGCAAGTAGTTGTAAATATATGAAGGGTTCGAGGTAAGGAAAGGTGCATAACCTGACATAACGAGAGTGCAGTTCGATTCGAATGCGCTACCATTTGCGTTGGCCACAAACTGCACCCTCCGCACCTTCTACTCTTCCAGCGAAAAGTGCATTTCTCTATGTATCTATATTCCGGAATACCTTTTTTAAAGTTTTTGCAGAAGAAGCTCGGGGATATCTCGTTACGAAAAAGGCAAATACCTATGTAGCAATATTTGTATATATATATATATATATATCAGTATTTGCGTTCCTAAATACTTTTTGAAGTATCTCCTTCTCAGCCCCATTGTAATGTATAACGAATGAACAAACAAACTGCGTTTCCATCTGTGAGCACTATTTTCCCGAGTAATGAACGCAATATATAAAAACTTCGCCTTCGTCTACCGCCCCGCAAAGCACACGTACAGGTACTAATCATCGCGTTTTTCAGAAGGAATGCGGTGAATAACGAGATCGATAGACGATTCTCCGCGAAAATGCGACCTGCGCAAATAGCATTTTTGCATGAGGACGTTACCCCTGTCTCTTAGTTCGCTGTAGCCTCCATCTGTTGGCCCCGATGATTACCTAATTGGCGTGCTTTTATGGGGATTGTAGAGTCGCAGGTTCTGATTATAGAGAATGCGTCTCCTGCACGAGTGAATACGATAGAAATATATATAAGTTGTCACCGCGTTGTCTCGTGGGAGCGATTTCGATCATTTCTAGAGAAGATACAACAAAAAAGGGGGAAATCACATCAAGCCAATTGAAAGTTCATATGAGCGGCAGAAATAATAAAGAAATTTAACGAAATAAAAGGATGGCCTTTTTTGATAAAGTGAGTTCAAAATATTGGTTAATTTCATTTTCGACGATATTTCAAATTTTAGATAAAAAAATTCAGTGAAAATAACATAAACAAAACTTATGCCCGTCAATAGCCCATGTATAGGGCTACACCCGCATAGTATTTAATAAGTCACAAATATATTACCTCATGAGTTACAAGGCTTTGAAGATGTCACCGGATTGTCAAAGAGACGATGTTTGACATTTTTTACCTCAATGAATGTAACTACAAAAGTATTTTCCTCGAACTAAAAAATAGTCGAAATAACATACAAGAGCACAAAAAATTACTGTGAGTTTTGTATGCTTCCCGTATTCATACCAGCGTACAGAACTGGGTAGAAAAATCACGGAGTAAAAAACAGATTTTCACCCTGCTCCACTCAATCATTTTTTGTGAAGCGAAATATTTTTAAAAATATTTTGGAAAGCGGTTTTGTTCTTTCCAGAAGTGGGAAAATTACATATATTAAAAAAGAAAAAAAAAAAAAATAAACTTACCCCGACAAGCGTGTTTGATTTCAGATGAAACCACCCATATATTAATTAGGCCCTCTGCCAGTTGAGCTGTGTGTAAACTGCTCAATCACACCTTCGTAGTTTGTAGGATGCTCACCCCAATGAAGTCGCCGGCGTTGTCTCTCCCGTTATATTACAATGCTCGCGTAGTTTTACGAATATGCACCTGATTTTTTAAAGGGTTTTCTCCATTGAGATGGTCATAACTCGATATTTTTATATTTTTTTATTTGTTTGTTCCTACAAATAATTTAAAAAGCTATCCAGACACCGATTTCGCTCGACAAAAATATCTTACCCAGGGTGCACTACGGAGAGATGTATTAAAAAAAAAAAACAGAAGCAGTTGATCAAAGTGCGTTGTGTAGACCCGTGAGACACACGTTAGGAGGCGACAGCAGACATCCCCACCGGCGTCTCCTGGCAAACAGGCTATGATATGATGATCACGTAGACATTTACGCACGCTTCCGAGCACAGCGGTGCATAACAAAATTATTGGAGCTCACCGAGCATCCACCATATTATTATCGTGTAAGAACGATTTTATATATTTGCCTATCAGAACGCTTGGTGCCCGAAAGCTTGCCCTCAAAGCAATGAGGTAAACCCTCCTAGAAACACATATTCTTCTCAACCCACATAATGACGAATTTTCGGCACCTAAAAGTAATCAAAGGACCCGTATGACCTCCTGACGTCGAGTGTTGTAGCAATGACAAAGTTACCACTAAAGCTCACGTGTGACCTTTCTGGGAATACGGTAAACGGTTGCTAGTAGGAAGACTGCCATCTCTTGCAGACCGTACTGCCACCTCTCGCAGGCCGCGAAAACAAGAAATCCGATAATTCTAGGAAGCCCGCCGAGATGGCGCCACGACATCGTTGGTTGCCTTCTTTGCCTCGTGTTTGTTCAGCTATCAGGGTTCATATTCGATATCCCCGTGGCCCACATTGTGGCTAATGTGGTCTCGGGCACACCTAGATGGACATCGGGCAGCTCAGTGGCCGTTTTCACAATTTCTTCAGTTGCGTCTCTCAATCGCTCCTTCACACCGCAGGGTGACTGCAAGTTGTCTACAACACCGACATTGCTGTAAACAATACAAAGGGGAAAAAAAAAAAAAAAAAAAAACTCTTCAGATAAAACAAAAGAAAAAAAAAATGTCCGGTCATAATTTCGGAAATGTACCGGGTTTTTTTTTTTTCGTTTTTCGTGAAATAATTTCTATCCAAGGACGAATTTTCCTTACCTAAAATAATCAAATGACTCGTATGACCTCCCGACAGCCAGGGTTGTAGCAATTACAAGGTTACCACCAAAGCCCATGTGTTTCCTCTTTCTAGCTGTTCGAAATACAGACTTTATCGGAAGTTATTTTTGTTAAATTTTGAATTTTACAAAATTCAGGGTAATTTGCTGCGTTTCCAGTTCTTCAAAATTTAGAAAAGAAATATAAAATCCGGAGACAGGCGTATAGCCTTAGTTCAAATGCCTTCACCCGTTTTGAATGATGTCTCTTCAGTTGGGGATTCGGCATTCCCACAACAAAACCTTCAAAAACGTGTTCCTTCAATAAACTTTTTTTTTTCATGACTTAACGTTAGAAAGCTTGTTTTGACGAAAACCCGCCGGCGCCTTTTGTTTGTCAGCGCCGAGGAGAGGGTGACGCCTGGGATGCTCCCAAACGTCCGAAGCGCTGACGTCGGCACTCGTCAACCTCTCCCTCACTCCCCGGCGCTGACAAACTGACAGACACAGCCCCGCAGGCTTTTCGTCAAAATGTGCCCTTTAGTTTTCGTCAAAGTCACGCGCGCAGCTGGCACGAAGCCAGAGAGGAGGAGGACACCTCCTCCTCTCCTCCCAACATCTCCTAGATAACAAGGCTGTAGCGCTGAATGAGCTAGATGGGATCATCAGAGAAGGCCAAAGCTGCACGCAGATTGTAAACGAGTGCCGAATCAGCGCTCGGCTTCGAGTCAAGTTTCAGCCGAAGGTTGACGCAATTGTTGTGTCCAATCTGTGCCCAGCGTTGGCCTTCTTTGCTGAAGTCATCTCATTCAGCGCTACGGCTTTGTTATATAGGAGGTGTCGCGCCGCGGCGCGGTGGAACGCAGGCGTGCTCAGTTGCAGCTCTGCCGTCGCCGGTTGTTGTTTGCTCTGGGTTTCCGGGGTAGCAAGGGCTGTGATGTTTGTGTGTAGTTAAACAAGGGATGCGATTCCTTCCACGAGTGGCAGGGATTCAATGCCTTCCACGAGTGATATGGATGCGATTCCTTCCCCGAGTGGCAGGGATTCAATTACTTCCACGAGTGATATGGATGCGATTCCTTCCCCGAGTGGCAGGGATTCAATGCCTTCCACGAGTGATATGGATGCGATTCCTTCCCCGAGAGGCAGGGATTCAATTCCTTCCACGAGTGATATGGATGCGATTCCTTCCCCGAGAGGCAGGGATTCAATTCCTTCCACGAGTGATATGGATGCGATTCCTTCCCCGAGTGGCAGGGATTCAATTCCTTCCACGAGTGATATGGATGCGATTCCTTCCCCGAGAGGCAGGGATTCAATTACTTCCACGAGTGATATGGATGCGATTCCTTCCCCGAGAGGCAGGGATTCAATTACTTCCACGAGTGATATGGATGCGATTCCTTCCCCGAGAGGCAGGGATTCAATTCCTTCCACGAGTGATATGGATGCGATTCCTTCCACGAGTGGCAGGGATTCAATTCCTTCCACGAGTGATATGGATGCGATTCCTTCCCCGAGTGGCAGGGATTCAATTCCTTCCACGAGTGATATGGATGCGATTCCTTCCCCGAGTGGCAGGGATTCAATTCCTTCCACGAGTGATATGGATGCGATTCCTTCCCCGAGAGGCAGGGATTCAATTCCTTCCACGAGTGATATGGATGCGATTCCTTCCACGAGTGGCAGGGATTCAATTCCTTCCACGAGTGATATGGATGCGATTCCTTCCACGAGTGGCAGGGATTCAATTCCTTCCACGAGTGATATGGATGCGATTCCTTCCACGAGTGGCAGGGATTCAATTCCTTCCACGAGTGATATGGATGCGATTCCTTCCCCGAGAGGCAGGGATTCAATTCCTTCCACGAGTGATATGGATGCGATTCCTTCCACGAGTGGCAGGGATTCAATTCCTTCCACGAGTGATATGGATGCGATTCCTTCCACGAGTGGCAGGGATTCAATTCCTTCCACGAGTGATATGAATGCGATTCCTTCCACGAGTGGCAGGGATTCAATTCCTTCCACGAGTGATATGAATGCGATTCCTTCCACGAGTGGCAGGGATTCAATTCCTTCCACGAGTGATATGAATGCGATTCCTTCCACGAGTGGCAGGGATTCAATTCCTTCCACGAGTGATATGGATGCGATTCCTTCCACGAGTGGCAGGGATTCAATTCCTTCCACGAGTGATATGGATGCGATTCCTTCCCCGAGAGGCAGGGATTCAATTCCTTCCACGAGTGATATGGATGCGATTCCTTCCACGAGTGGCAGGGATTTAATTCCTTCCACGAGTGATATGGATGCGATTCCTTCCCCGAGTGGCAGGGATTCAATTCCTTCCACGAGTGATATGGATGCGATTCCTTCCACGAGTGGCAGGGATTCAATTCCTTCCACGAGTGATATGGATGCGATTCCTTCCACGAGTGGCAGGGATTCAATTCCTTCCACGAGTGATATGGATGCGATTCCTTCCCCGAGAGGCAGGGATTCAATTCCTTCCACGAGTGATATGGATGCGATTCCTTCCACGAGTGGCAGGGATTCAATTCCTTCCACGAGTGATATGGATGCGATTCCTTCCACGAGTGGCAGGGATTCAATTCCTTCCACGAGTGATATGGATGCGATTCCTTCCACGAGTGGCAGGGATTCAATTCCTTCCACGAGTGATATGGATGCGATTCCTTCCACGAGTGGCAGGGATTCAATTCCTTCCACGAGTGATATGGATGCGATTCCTTCCACGAGTGGCAGGGATTCAATTCCTTCCACGAGTGATATGGATGCGATTCCTTCCACGAGTGGCAGGGATTCAATTCCTTCCACGAGTGATATGGATGCGATTCCTTCCACGAGTGGCAGGGATTCAATTCCTTCCACGAGTGATATGGATGCGATTCCTTCCACGAGTGGCAGGGATTCAATTCCTTCCACGAGTGATATGGATGCGATTCCTTCCCCGAGTGGCAGGGATTCAATTCCTTCCACGAGTGATATGGATGCGATTCCTTCCACGAGTGGCAGGGATTCAATTCCTTCCACGAGTGATATGAATGCGATTCCTTCCACGAGTGGCAGGGATTCAATTCCTTCCACGAGTGATATGGATGCGATTCCTTCCACGAGTGGCAGGGATTCAATTCCTTCCACGAGTGATATGGATGCGATTCCTTCCCCGAGAGGCAGGGATTCAATTCCTTCCACGAGTGATATGGATGCGATTCCTTCCACGAGTGGCAGGGATTTAATTCCTTCCACGAGTGATATGGATGCGATTCCTTCCCCGAGTGGCAGGGATTCAATTCCTTCCACGAGTGATATGGATGCGATTCCTTCCACGAGTGGCAGGGATTCAATTCCTTCCACGAGTGATATGGATGCGATTCCTTCCACGAGTGGCAGGGATTCAATTCCTTCCACGAGTGATATGGATGCGATTCCTTCCCCGAGAGGCAGGGATTCAATTCCTTCCACGAGTGATATGGATGCGATTCCTTCCACGAGTGGCAGGGATTCAATTCCTTCCACGAGTGATATGGATGCGATTCCTTCCACGAGTGGCAGGGATTCAATTCCTTCCACGAGTGATATGGATGCGATTCCTTCCCCGAGAGGCAGGGATTCAATTCCTTCCACGAGTGATATGGATGCGATTCCTTCCCCGAGAGGCAGGGATTCAATTCCTTCCACGAGTGATATGGATGCGATTCCTTCCACGAGTGGCAGGGATTCAATTCCTTCCACGAGTGATATGGATGCGATTCCTTCCACGAGTGGCAGGGATTCAATTCCTTCCACGAGTGATATGAATGCGATTCCTTCCACGAGTGGCAGGGATTCAATTCCTTCCACGAGTGATATGGATGCGATTCCTTCCCCGAGTGGCAGGGATTTAATTCCTTCCACGAGTGATATGGATGCGATTCCTTCCACGAGTGGCAGGGATTCAATTCCTTCCACGAGTGATATGGATGCGATTCCTTCCCCGAGAGGCAGGGATTCAATTCCTTCCACGAGTGATATGGATGCGATTCCTTCCCCGAGTGGCAGGGATTCAATTCCTTCCACGAGTGATATGGATGCGATTCCTTCCCCGAGTGGCAGGGATTCAATTCCTTCCACGAGTGATATGGATGCGATTCCTTCCACGAGTGGCAGGGATTTAATTCCTTCCACGAGTGATATGGATGCGATTCCTTCCCCGAGTGGCAGGGATTCAATTCCTTCCACGAGTGATATAGATGCGATTCCTTCCACGAGTGGCAGGGATTCAATTCCTTCCACGAGTGATATGGATGCGATTCCTTCCCCGAGAGGCAGGGATTCAATTCCTTCCACGAGTGATATAGATGCGATTCCTTCCCCGAGTGGCAGGGATTCAATTCCTTCCACGAGTGATATGGATGCGATTCCTTCCCCGAGAGGCAGGGATTCAATTCCTTCCACGAGTGATATGGATGCGATTCCTTCCCCGAGTGGCAGGGATTCAATTCCTTCCACGAGTGATATGGATGCGATTCCTTCCACGAGTGGCAGGGATTCAATTCCTTCCACGAGTGATATGGATGCGATTCCTTCCCCGAGTGGCAGGGATTCAATTCCTTCCACGAGTGATATGGATGCGATTCCTTCCCCGAGAGGCAGGGATTCAATTCCTTCCACGAGTGATATGGATGCGATTCCTTCCACGAGTGGCAGGGATTTAATTCCTTCCACGAGTGATATGGATGCGATTCCTTCCACGAGTGGCAGGGATTCAATTCCTTCCACGAGTGATATGGATGCGATTCCTTCCACGAGTGGCAGGGATTCAATTCCTTCCACGAGTGATATGGATGCGATTCCTTCCACGAGTGGCAGGGATTTAATTCCTTCCACGAGTGATATGGATGCGATTCCTTCCCCGAGTGGCAGGGATTCAATTCCTTCCACGAGTGATATGGATGCGATTCCTTCCCCGAGAGGCAGGGATTCCATTCCTTCCATGAGTGATATGGATGCGATTCCTTCCCCGAGAGGCAGGGATTCAATTCCTTCCACGAGTGATATGGATGCGATTCCTTCCCCGAGAGGCAGGGATTCAATTCCTTCCACGAGTGATATGGATGCGATTCCTTCCCCGAGTGGCAGGGATTCAATTCGTTCCACGAGTGATATGGATGCGATTCCTTCCCCGAGTGGCAGGGATTCAATTCCTTCCACGAGTGATATGGATGCGATTCCTTCCCCGAGTGGCAGGGATTTAATTCCTTCCACGAGTGATATGGATGCGATTCCTTCCCCGAGTGGCAGGGATTCAATTCCTTCCACGAGTGATATGGATGCGATTCCTTCCCCGAGAGGCAGGGATTCAATTCCTTCCACGAGTGATATGGATGCGATTCCTTCCCCGAGAGGCAGGGATTCAATTCCTTCCACGAGTGATATGGATGCGATTCCTTCCACGAGTGGCAGGGATTCAATTCCTTCCACGAGTGATATGGATGCGATTCCTTCCCCGAGTGGCAGGGATTCAATTCCTTCCACGAGTGATATGGATGCGATTCCTTCCCCGAGAGGCAGGGATTCAATTCCTTCCACGAGTGATATGGATGCGATTCCTTCCCCGAGTGGCAGGGATTCAATTCCTTCCACGAGTGATATAGATGCGATTCCTTCCACGAGTGGCAGGGATTCAATTCCTTCCACGAGTGATATGGATGCGATTCCTTCCACGAGTGGCAGGGATTCAATTCCTTCCACGAGTGATATGGATGCGATTCCTTCCCCGAGTGGCAGGGATTCAATTCCTTCCACGAGTGATATGGATGCGATTCCTTCCCCGAGTGGCAGGGATTCAATTCCTTCCACGAGTGATATGGATGCGATTCCTTCCCCGAGTGGCAGGGATTCAATTCCTTCCACGAGTGATATGGATGCGATTCCTTCCCCGAGTGGCAGGGATTCAATTCCTTCCACGAGTGATATGGATGCGATTCCTTCCACGAGTGGCAGGGATTCAATTCCTTCCACGAGTGATATGGATGCGATTCCTTCCCCGAGTGGCAGGGATTCAATTCCTTCCACGAGTGATATGGATGCGATTCCTTCCCCGAGAGGCAGGGATTCAATTCCTTCCACGAGTGATATGGATGCGATTCCTTCCCCGAGAGGCAGGGATTCAATTCCTTCCACGAGTGATATGGATGCGATTCCTTCCACGAGTGGCAGGGATTCAATTCCTTCCACGAGTGATATGGATGCGATTCCTTCCCCGAGTGGCAGGGATTCAATTCCTTCCACGAGTGATATGGATGCGATTCCTTCCACGAGTGGCAGGGATTCAATTCCTTCCACGAGTGATATGGATGCGATTCCTTCCCCGAGTGGCAGGGATTTAATTCCTTCCACGAGTGATATGGATGCGATTCCTTCCACGAGTGGCAGGGATTCAATTCCTTCCACGAGTGATATGGATGCGATTCCTTCCACGAGTGGCAGGGATTCAATTCCTTCCACGAGTGATATGAATGCGATTCCTTCCACGAGTGGCAGGGATTCAATTCCTTCCACGAGTGATATGGATGCGATTCCTTCCACGAGTGGCAGGGATTCAATTCCTTCCACGAGTGATATGAATGCGATTCCTTCCACGAGTGGCAGGGATTCAATTCCTTCCACGAGTGATATGGATGCGATTCCTTCCCCGAGTGGCAGGGATTTAATTCCTTCCACGAGTGATATGGATGCGATTCCTTCCCCGAGTGGCAGGGATTCAATTCCTTCCACGAGTGATATGGATGCGATTCCTTCCCCGAGAGGCAGGGATTCAATTCCTTCCACGAGTGATATGGATGCGATTCCTTCCCCGAGTGGCAGGGATTCAATTCCTTCCACGAGTGATATAGATGCGATTCCTTCCACGAGTGGCAGGGATTCAATTCCTTCCACGAGTGATATGGATGCGATTCCTTCCACGAGTGGCAGGGATTCAATTCCTTCCACGAGTGATATGGATGCGATTCCTTCCCCGAGTGGCAGGGATTCAATTCCTTCCACGAGTGATATGGATGCGATTCCTTCCCCGAGAGGCAGGGATTCAATTCCTTCCACGAGTGATATGGATGCGATTCCTTCCCCGAGAGGCAGGGATTCAATTCCTTCCACGAGTGATATGGATGCGATTCCTTCCACGAGTGGCAGGGATTCAATTCCTTCCACGAGTGATATGGATGCGATTCCTTCCCCGAGAGGCAGGGATTCAATTCCTTCCACGAGTGATATGAATGCGATTCCTTCCACGAGTGGCAGGGATTCAATTCCTTCCACGAGTGATATGGATGCGATTCCTTCCACGAGTGGCAGGGATTCAATTCCTTCCACGAGTGATATGGATGCGATTCCTTCCCCGAGAGGCAGGGATTCAATTCCTTCCACGAGTGATATGAATGCGATTCCTTCCACGAGTGGCAGGGATTCAATTCCTTCCACGAGTGATATGGATGCGATTCCTTCCACGAGTGGCAGGGATTCAATTCCTTCCACGAGTGATATGGATGCGATTCCTTCCACGAGTGGCAGGGATTCAATTCCTTCCACGAGTGATATGGATGCGATTCCTTCCCCGAGAGGCAGGGATTCAATTCCTTCCACGAGTGATATGAATGCGATTCCTTCCACGAGTGGCAGGGATTCAATTCCTTCCACGAGTGATATGGATGCGATTCCTTCCCCGAGAGGCAGGGATTCAATTCCTTCCACGAGTGATATGGATGCGATTCCTTCCCCGAGAGGCAGGGATTCAATTCCTTCCACGAGTGATATGGATGCGATTCCTTCCACGAGTGGCAGGGATTCAATTCCTTCCACGAGTGATATGGATGCGATTCCTTCCCCGAGAGGCAGGGATTCAATTCCTTCCACGAGTGATATGGATGCGATTCCTTCCACGAGTGGCAGGGATTCAATTCCTTCCACGAGTGATATGGATGCGATTCCTTCCCCGAGAGGCAGGGATTCAATTCCTTCCACGAGTGATATGAATGCGATTCCTTCCCCGAGAGGCAGGGATTCAATTCCTTCCACGAGTGATATGGATGCGATTCCTTCCACGAGTGGCAGGGATTCAATTCCTTCCACGAGTGATATGGATGCGATTCCTTCCCCGAGAGGCAGGGATTCAATTCCTTCCACGAGTGATATGAATGCGATTCCTTCCACGAGTGGCAGGGATTCAATTCCTTCCACGAGTGATATGGATGCGATTCCTTCCACGAGTGGCAGGGATTCAATTCCTTCCACGAGTGTTATGGATGCGATTCCTTCCACGAGTGGCAGGGATTCAATTCCTTCCACGAGTGATATGGATGCGATTCCTTCCACGAGTGGCAGGGATTCAATTCCTTCCACGAGTGATATGAATGCGATTCCTTCCCCGAGAGGCAGGGATTCAATTCCTTCCACGAGTGATATGGATGCGATTCCTTCCCCGAGAGGCAGGGATTCAATTCCTTCCACGAGTGATATGAATGCGATTCCTTCCCCGAGAGGCAGGGATTCAATTCCTTCCACGAGTGATATGGATGCGATTCCTTCCACGAGTGGCAGGGATTCAATTCCTTCCACGAGTGATATGGATGCGATTCCTTCCCCGAGAGGCAGGGATTCAATTCCTTCCACGAGTGATATGAATGCGATTCCTTCCACGAGTGGCAGGGATTCAATTCCTTCCACGAGTGATATGGATGCGATTCCTTCCACGAGTGGCAGGGATTCAATTCCTTCCACGAGTGTTATGGATGCGATTCCTTCCCCGAGAGGCAGGGATTCAATTCCTTCCACGAGTGATATGGATGCGATTCCTTCCCCGAGAGGCAGGGATTCAATTCCTTCCACGAGTGATATGGATGCGATTCCTTCCACGAGTGGCAGGGATTCAATTCCTTCCACGAGTGATATGGATGCGATTCCTTCCCCGAGAGGCAGGGATTCAATTCCTTCCACGAGTGATATGGATGCGATTCCTTCCCCGAGAGGCAGGGATTCAATTCCTTCCACGAGTGATATGAATGCGATTCCTTCCACGAGTGGCAGGGATTCAATTCCTTCCACGAGTGATATGGATGCGATTCCTTCCACGAGTGGCAGGGATTCAATTCCTTCCACGAGTGATATGGATGCGATTCCTTCCCCGAGAGGCAGGGATTCAATTCCTTCCACGAGTGATATGGATGCGATTCCTTCCCCGAGAGGCAGGGATTCAATTCCTTCCACGAGTGATATGGATGCGATTCCTTCCACGAGTGGCAGGGATTCAATTCCTTCCACGAGTGATATGGATGCGATTCCTTCCCCGAGTGGCAGGGATTCAATTCCTTCCACGAGTGATATGGATGCGATTCCTTCCCCGAGTGGCAGGGATTCAATTCCTTCCACGAGTGATATGGATGCGATTCCTTCCACGAGTGGCAGGGATTCAATTCCTTCCACGAGTGATATGGATGCGATTCCTTCCCCGAGAGGCAGGGATTCAATTCCTTCCACGAGTGATATGGATGCGATTCCTTCCACGAGTGGCAGGGATTCAATTCCTTCCACGAGTGATATGGATGCGATTCCTTCCCCGAGTGGCAGGGATTCAATTCCTTCCACGAGTGATATGGATGCGATTCCTTCCCCGAGTGGCAGGGATTTAATTCCTTCCACGAGTGATATGGATGCGATTCCTTCCACGAGTGGCAGGGATTCAATTCCTTCCACGAGTGATATGGATGCGATTCCTTCCACGAGTGGCAGGGATTCAATTCCTTCCACGAGTGATATGAATGCGATTCCTTCCACGAGTGGCAGGGATTCAATTCCTTCCACGAGTGATATGGATGCGATTCCTTCCACGAGTGGCAGGGATTCAATTCCTTCCACGAGTGATATGAATGCGATTCCTTCCACGAGTGGCAGGGATTCAATTCCTTCCACGAGTGATATGGATGCGATTCCTTCCCCGAGAGGCAGGGATTCAATTCCTTCCACGAGTGATATGGATGCGATTCCTTCCACGAGTGGCAGGGATTCAATTCCTTCCACGAGTGATATGAATGCGATTCCTTCCACGAGTGGCAGGGATTCAATTCCTTCCACGAGTGATATGGATGCGATTCCTTCCCCGAGAGGCAGGGATTCAATTCCTTCCACGAGTGATATGGATGCGATTCCTTCCCCGAGAGGCAGGGATTCAATTCCTTCCACGAGTGATATGGATGCGATTCCTTCCACGAGTGGCAGGGATTCAATTCCTTCCACGAGTGATATGGATGCGATTCCTTCCCCGAGAGGCAGGGATTCAATTCCTTCCACGAGTGATATGGATGCGATTCCTTCCCCGAGAGGCAGGGATTCAATTCCTTCCACGAGTGATATGGATGCGATTCCTTCCACGAGTGGCAGGGATTCAATTCCTTCCACGAGTGATATGGATGCGATTCCTTCCCCGAGTGGCAGGGATTCAATTCCTTCCACGAGTGATATGGATGCGATTCCTTCCCCGAGTGGCAGGGATTTAATTCCTTCCACGAGTGATATGGATGCGATTCCTTCCACGAGTGGCAGGGATTCAATTCCTTCCACGAGTGATATGGATGCGATTCCTTCCACGAGTGGCAGGGATTCAATTCCTTCCACGAGTGATATGAATGCGATTCCTTCCACGAGTGGCAGGGATTCAATTCCTTCCACGAGTGATATGGATGCGATTCCTTCCACGAGTGGCAGGGATTCAATTCCTTCCACGAGTGATATGAATGCGATTCCTTCCACGAGTGGCAGGGATTCAATTCCTTCCACGAGTGATATGGATGCGATTCCTTCCCCGAGAGGCAGGGATTCAATTCCTTCCACGAGTGATATGGATGCGATTCCTTCCACGAGTGGCAGGGATTCAATTCCTTCCACGAGTGATATGGATGCGATTCCTTCCCCGAGTGGCAGGGATTCAATTCCTTCCACGAGTGATATGAATGCGATTCCTTCCCCGAGAGGCAGGGATTCAATTCCTTCCACGAGTGATATGGATGCGATTCCTTCCCCGAGTGGCAGGGATTCAATTCCTTCCACGAGTGATATGAATGCGATTCCTTCCACGAGTGGCAGGGATTCAATTCCTTCCACGAGTGATATGGATGCGATTCCTTCCCCGAGTGGCAGGGATTCAATTCCTTCCACGAGTGATATGAATGCGATTCCTTCCACGAGTGGCAGGGATTCAATTCCTTCCACGAGTGATATGGATGCGATTCCTTCCACGAGTGGCAGGGATTCAATTCCTTCCACGAGTGATATGAATGCGATTCCTTCCACGAGTGGCAGGGATTCAATTCCTTCCACGAGTGATATGGATGCGATTCCTTCCACGAGTGGCAGGGATTCAATTCCTTCCACGAGTGATATGAATGCGATTCCTTCCACGAGTGGCAGGGATTCAATTCCTTCCACGAGTGATATGGATGCGATTCCTTCCCCGAGAGGCAGGGATTCAATTCCTTCCACGAGTGATATGGATGCGATTCCTTCCCCGAGAGGCAGGGATTCAATTCCTTCCACGAGTGATATGAATGCGATTCCTTCCACGAGTGGCAGGGATTCAATTCCTTCCACGAGTGATATGGATGCGATTCCTTCCCCGAGAGGCAGGGATTCAATTCCTTCCACGAGTGATATGGATGCGATTCCTTCCCCGAGAGGCAGGGATTCAATTCCTTCCACGAGTGATATGGATGCGATTCCTTCCACGAGTGGCAGGGATTCAATTCCTTCCACGAGTGATATGGATGCGATTCCTTCCCCGAGAGGCAGGGATTCAATTCCTTCCACGAGTGATATGGATGCGATTCCTTCCCCGAGAGGCAGGGATTCAATTCCTTCCACGAGTGATATGGATGCGATTCCTTCCACGAGTGGCAGGGATTCAATTCCTTCCACGAGTGATATGGATGCGATTCCTTCCCCGAGTGGCAGGGATTCAATTCCTTCCACGAGTGATATGGATGCGATTCCTTCCCCGAGAGGCAGGGATTCAATTCCTTCCACGAGTGATATGGATGCGATTCCTTCCCCGAGTGGCAGGGATTCAATTCCTTCCACGAGTGATATGGATGCGATTCCTTCCCCGAGAGGCAGGGATTCAATTCCTTCCACGAGTGATATGGATGCGATTCCTTCCCCGAGAGGCAGGGATTCAATTCCTTCCACGAGTGATATGGATGCGATTCCTTCCCCGAGAGGCAGGGATTCAATTCCTTCCACGAGTGATATGGATGCGATTCCTTCCACGAGTGGCAGGGATTCAATTCCTTCCACGAGTGATATGGATGCGATTCCTTCCCCGAGTGGCAGGGATTCAATTCCTTCCACGAGTGATATGGATGCGATTCCTTCCACGAGTGGCAGGGATTCAATTCCTTCCACGAGTGATATGGATGCGATTCCTTCCACGAGTGGCAGGGATTCAATTCCTTCCACGAGTGATATGGATGCGATTCCTTCCACGAGTGGCAGGGATTCAATTCCTTCCACGAGTGATATGGATGCGATTCCTTCCCCGAGAGGCAGGGATTCAATTCCTTCCACGAGTGATATGAATGCGATTCCTTCCCCGAGTGGCAGGGATTCAATTCCTTCCACGAGTGATATAGATGCGATTCCTTCCACGAGTGGCAGGGATTCAATTCCTTCCACGAGTGATATGGATGCGATTCCTTCCACGAGTGGCAGGGATTCAATTCCTTCCACGAGTGATATGGATGCGATTCCTTCCCCGAGTGGCAGGGATTCAATTCCTTCCACGAGTGATATGGATGCGATTCCTTCCCCGAGAGGCAGGGATTCAATTCCTTCCACGAGTGATATGGATGCGATTCCTTCCCCGAGAGGCAGGGATTCAATTCCTTCCACGAGTGATATGGATGCGATTCCTTCCACGAGTGGCAGGGATTCAATTCCTTCCACGAGTGATATGGATGCGATTCCTTCCCCGAGAGGCAGGGATTCAATTCCTTCCACGAGTGATATGGATGCGATTCCTTCCCCGAGAGGCAGGGATTCAATTCCTTCCACGAGTGATATGAATGCGATTCCTTCCACGAGTGGCAGGGATTCAATTCCTTCCACGAGTGATATGGATGCGATTCCTTCCCCGAGTGGCAGGGATTCAATTCCTTCCACGAGTGATATGAATGCGATTCCTTCCCCGAGAGGCAGGGATTCAATTCCTTCCACGAGTGATATGAATGCGATTCCTTCCACGAGTGGCAGGGATTCAATTCCTTCCACGAGTGATATGAATGCGATTCCTTCCCCGAGAGGCAGGGATTCAATTCCTTCCACGAGTGATATGGATGCGATTCCTTCCCCGAGAGGCAGGGATTCAATTCCTTCCACGAGTGATATGAATGCGATTCCTTCCACGAGTGGCAGGGATTCAATTCCTTCCACGAGTGATATGAATGCGATTCCTTCCCCGAGAGGCAGGGATTCAATTCCTTCCACGAGTGATATGGATGCGATTCCTTCCCCGAGTGGCAGGGATTTAATTCCTTCCACGAGTGATATGGATGCGATTCCTTCCACGAGTGGCAGGGATTCAATTCCTTCCACGAGTGATATGGATGCGATTCCTTCCACGAGTGGCAGGGATTCAATTCCTTCCACGAGTGATATGGATGCGATTCCTTCCCCGAGTGGCAGGGATTTAATTCCTTCCACGAGTGATATGGATGCGATTCCTTCCACGAGTGGCAGGGATTCAATTCCTTCCACGAGTGATATGGATGCGATTCCTTCCACGAGTGGCAGGGATTCAATTCCTTCCACGAGTGATATGAATGCGATTCCTTCCACGAGTGGCAGGGATTCAATTCCTTCCACGAGTGATATGGATGCGATTCCTTCCACGAGTGGCAGGGATTCAATTCCTTCCACGAGTGATATGAATGCGATTCCTTCCACGAGTGGCAGGGATTCAATTCCTTCCACGAGTGATATGGATGCGATTCCTTCCCCGAGAGGCAGGGATTCAATTCCTTCCACGAGTGATATGGATGCGATTCCTTCCACGAGTGGCAGGGATTCAATTCCTTCCACGAGTGATATGAATGCGATTCCTTCCACGAGTGGCAGGGATTCAATTCCTTCCACGAGTGATATGGATGCGATTCCTTCCCCGAGAGGCAGGGATTCAATTCCTTCCACGAGTGATATGGATGCGATTCCTTCCCCGAGAGGCAGGGATTCAATTCCTTCCACGAGTGATATGGATGCGATTCCTTCCACGAGTGGCAGGGATTCAATTCCTTCCACGAGTGATATGGATGCGATTCCTTCCCCGAGAGGCAGGGATTCAATTCCTTCCACGAGTGATATGGATGCGATTCCTTCCCCGAGAGGCAGGGATTCAATTCCTTCCACGAGTGATATGGATGCGATTCCTTCCACGAGTGGCAGGGATTCAATTCCTTCCACGAGTGATATGGATGCGATTCCTTCCCCGAGTGGCAGGGATTCAATTCCTTCCACGAGTGATATGGATGCGATTCCTTCCCCGAGTGGCAGGGATTTAATTCCTTCCACGAGTGATATGGATGCGATTCCTTCCACGAGTGGCAGGGATTCAATTCCTTCCACGAGTGATATGGATGCGATTCCTTCCACGAGTGGCAGGGATTCAATTCCTTCCACGAGTGATATGAATGCGATTCCTTCCACGAGTGGCAGGGATTCAATTCCTTCCACGAGTGATATGGATGCGATTCCTTCCACGAGTGGCAGGGATTCAATTCCTTCCACGAGTGATATGAATGCGATTCCTTCCACGAGTGGCAGGGATTCAATTCCTTCCACGAGTGATATGGATGCGATTCCTTCCCCGAGAGGCAGGGATTCAATTCCTTCCACGAGTGATATGGATGCGATTCCTTCCACGAGTGGCAGGGATTCAATTCCTTCCACGAGTGATATGGATGCGATTCCTTCCCCGAGTGGCAGGGATTCAATTCCTTCCACGAGTGATATGAATGCGATTCCTTCCCCGAGAGGCAGGGATTCAATTCCTTCCACGAGTGATATGGATGCGATTCCTTCCCCGAGTGGCAGGGATTCAATTCCTTCCACGAGTGATATGAAAGCGATTCCTTCCACGAGTGGCAGGGATTCAATTCCTTCCACGAGTGATATGGATGCGATTCCTTCCCCGAGTGGCAGGGATTCAATTCCTTCCACGAGTGATATGAATGCGATTCCTTCCACGAGTGGCAGGGATTCAATTCCTTCCACGAGTGATATGGATGCGATTCCTTCCACGAGTGGCAGGGATTCAATTCCTTCCACGAGTGATATGAATGCGATTCCTTCCACGAGTGGCAGGGATTCAATTCCTTCCACGAGTGATATGGATGCGATTCCTTCCACGAGTGGCAGGGATTCAATTCCTTCCACGAGTGATATGAATGCGATTCCTTCCACGAGTGGCAGGGATTCAATTCCTTCCACGAGTGATATGGATGCGATTCCTTCCCCGAGAGGCAGGGATTCAATTCCTTCCACGAGTGATATGGATGCGATTCCTTCCCCGAGAGGCAGGGATTCAATTCCTTCCACGAGTGATATGAATGCGATTCCTTCCACGAGTGGCAGGGATTCAATTCCTTCCACGAGTGATATGGATGCGATTCCTTCCCCGAGAGGCAGGGATTCAATTCCTTCCACGAGTGATATGGATGCGATTCCTTCCCCGAGAGGCAGGGATTCAATTCCTTCCACGAGTGATATGGATGCGATTCCTTCCACGAGTGGCAGGGATTCAATTCCTTCCACGAGTGATATGGATGCGATTCCTTCCCCGAGAGGCAGGGATTCAATTCCTTCCACGAGTGATATGGATGCGATTCCTTCCCCGAGAGGCAGGGATTCAATTCCTTCCACGAGTGATATGGATGCGATTCCTTCCACGAGTGGCAGGGATTCAATTCCTTCCACGAGTGATATGGATGCGATTCCTTCCCCGAGTGGCAGGGATTCAATTCCTTCCACGAGTGATATGGATGCGATTCCTTCCCCGAGAGGCAGGGATTCAATTCCTTCCACGAGTGATATGGATGCGATTCCTTCCCCGAGTGGCAGGGATTCAATTCCTTCCACGAGTGATATGGATGCGATTCCTTCCCCGAGAGGCAGGGATTCAATTCCTTCCACGAGTGATATGGATGCGATTCCTTCCCCGAGAGGCAGGGATTCAATTCCTTCCACGAGTGATATGGATGCGATTCCTTCCCCGAGAGGCAGGGATTCAATTCCTTCCACGAGTGATATGGATGCGATTCCTTCCACGAGTGGCAGGGATTCAATTCCTTCCACGAGTGATATGGATGCGATTCCTTCCCCGAGTGGCAGGGATTCAATTCCTTCCACGAGTGATATGGATGCGATTCCTTCCACGAGTGGCAGGGATTCAATTCCTTCCACGAGTGATATGGATGCGATTCCTTCCACGAGTGGCAGGGATTCAATTCCTTCCACGAGTGATATGGATGCGATTCCTTCCACGAGTGGCAGGGATTCAATTCCTTCCACGAGTGATATGGATGCGATTCCTTCCCCGAGAGGCAGGGATTCAATTCCTTCCACGAGAGATATGAATGCGATTCCTTCCCCGAGTGGCAGGGATTCAATTCCTTCCACGAGTGATATAGATGCGATTCCTTCCACGAGTGGCAGGGATTCAATTCCTTCCACGAGTGATATGGATGCGATTCCTTCCACGAGTGGCAGGGATTCAATTCCTTCCACGAGTGATATGGATGCGATTCCTTCCCCGAGTGGCAGGGATTCAATTCCTTCCACGAGTGATATGGATGCGATTCCTTCCCCGAGAGGCAGGGATTCAATTCCTTCCACGAGTGATATGGATGCGATTCCTTCCCCGAGAGGCAGGGATTCAATTCCTTCCACGAGTGATATGGATGCGATTCCTTCCACGAGTGGCAGGGATTCAATTCCTTCCACGAGTGATATGGATGCGATTCCTTCCCCGAGAGGCAGGGATTCAATTCCTTCCACGAGTGATATGGATGCGATTCCTTCCCCGAGAGGCAGGGATTCAATTCCTTCCACGAGTGATATGAATGCGATTCCTTCCACGAGTGGCAGGGATTCAATTCCTTCCACGAGTGATATGGATGCGATTCCTTCCCCGAGTGGCAGGGATTCAATTCCTTCCACGAGTGATATGAATGCGATTCCTTCCCCGAGAGGCAGGGATTCAATTCCTTCCACGAGTGATATGAATGCGATTCCTTCCACGAGTGGCAGGGATTCAATTCCTTCCACGAGTGATATGAATGCGATTCCTTCCCCGAGAGGCAGGGATTCAATTCCTTCCACGAGTGATATGGATGCGATTCCTTCCCCGAGAGGCAGGGATTCAATTCCTTCCACGAGTGATATGAATGCGATTCCTTCCACGAGTGGCAGGGATTCAATTCCTTCCACGAGTGATATGAATGCGATTCCTTCCCCGAGAGGCAGGGATTCAATTCCTTCCACGAGTGATATGGATGCGATTCCTTCCCCGAGTGGCAGGGATTCAATTCCTTCCACGAGTGATATGGATGCGATTCCTTCCCCGAGAGGCAGGGATTCAATTCCTTCCACGAGTGATATGGATGCGATTCCTTCCCCGAGTGGCAGGGATTCAATTCCTTCCACGAGTGATATGGATGCGATTCCTTCCCCGAGAGGCAGGGATTCAATTCCTTCCACGAGTGATATGGATGCGATTCCTTCCCCGAGAGGCAGGGATTCAATTCCTTCCACGAGTGATATGGATGCGATTCCTTCCCCGAGAGGCAGGGATTCAATTCCTTCCTCGAGTGATATGGATGCGATTCCTTCCACGAGTGGCAGGGATTCAATTCCTTCCACGAGTGATATGGATGCGATTCCTTCCCCGAGAGGCAGGGATTCAATTCCTTCCACGAGTGATATGGATGCGATTCCTTCCCCGAGAGGCAGGGATTCAATTCCTTCCACGAGTGATATGAATGCGATTCCTTCCACGAGTGGCAGGGATTCAATTACTTCCACGAGTGATATGGATGCGATTCCTTCCACGAGAGGCAGGGATTCAATTCCTTCCACGAGTGATATGGATGCGATTCCTTCCACGAGTGGCAGGGATTCAATTCCTTCCACGAGTGATATGGATGCGATTCCTTCCCCGAGAGGCAGGGATTCAATTCCTTCCACGAGTGATATGGATGCGATTCCTTCCCCGAGAGGCAGGGATTCAATTCCTTCCACGAGTGATATGGATGCGATTCCTTCCACGAGAGGCAGGGATTCAATTCCTTCCACGAGTGATATGGATGCGATTCCTTCCACGAGTGGCAGGGATTCAATTCCTTCCACGAGTGATATGGATGCGATTCCTTCCCCGAGAGGCAGGGATTCAATTCCTTCCACGAGTGATATGAATGCGATTCCTTCCACGAGTGGCAGGGATTCAATTCCTTCCACGAGTGATATGGATGCGATTCCTTCCCCGAGAGGCAGGGATTCAATTCCTTCCACGAGTGATATGAATGCGATTCCTTCCACGAGTGGCAGGGATTCAATTCCTTCCACGAGTGATATGGATGCGATTCCTTCCCCGAGAGGCAGGGATTCAATTCCTTCCACGAGTGATATGGATGCGATTCCTTCCCCGAGAGGCAGGGATTCAATTCCTTCCACGAGTGATATGGATGCGATTCCTTCCACGAGTGGCAGGGATTCAATTCCTTCCACGAGTGATATGGATGCGATTCCTTCCCCGAGTGGCAGGGATTCAATTCCTTCCACGAGTGATATGGATGCGATTCCTTCCCCGAGTGGCAGGGATTCAATTCCTTCCACGAGTGATATGGATGCGATTCCTTCCCCGAGAGGCAGGGATTCAATTCCTTCCACGAGTGATATGGATGCGATTCCTTCCCCGAGAGGCAGGGATTCAATTCCTTCCACGAGTGATATGGATGCGATTCCTTCCACGAGTGGCAGGGATTCAATTCCTTCCACGAGTGATATGGATGCGATTCCTTCCACGAGTGGCAGGGATTCAATTCCTTCCACGAGTGATATGGATGCGATTCCTTCCCCGAGAGGCAGGGATTCAATTCCTTCCACGAGTGATATGGATGCGATTCCTTCCCCGAGAGGCAGGGATTCAATTCCTTCCACGAGTGATATGGATGCGATTCCTTCCACGAGTGGCAGGGATTCAATTCCTTCCACGAGTGATATGGATGCGATTCCTTCCACGAGTGGCAGGGATTCAATTCCTTCCACGAGTGATATGGATGCGATTCCTTCCCCGAGTGGCAGGGATTCAATTCCTTCCACGAGTGATATGGATGCGATTCCTTCCCCGAGAGGCAGGGATTCAATTCCTTCCACGAGTGATATGGATGCGATTCCTTCCCCGAGAGGCAGGGATTCAATTCCTTCCACGAGTGATATGGATGCGATTCCTTCCCCGAGAGGCAGGGATTCAATTCCTTCCACGAGTGATATGGATGCGATTCCTTCCACGAGTGGCAGGGATTCAATTCCTTCCACGAGTGATATGGATGCGATTCCTTCCACGAGTGGCAGGGATTCAATTCCTTCCACGAGTGATATGGATGCGATTCCTTCCACGAGTGGCAGGGATTCAATTCCTTCCACGAGTGATATGGATGCGATTCCTTCCCCGAGAGGCAGGGATTCAATTCCTTCCACGAGTGATATGGATGCGATTCCTTCCCCGAGAGGCAGGGATTCAATTCCTTCCACGAGTGATATGGATGCGATTCTTTCCCCGAGAGGCAGGGATTCAATTCCTTCCACGAGTGATATGGATGCGATTCCTTCCACGAGTGGCAGGGATTCAATTCCTTCCACGAGTGATATGGATGCGATTCCTTCCCCGAGTGGCAGGGATTCAATTCCTTCCACGAGTGATATGGATGCGATTCCTTCCCCGAGTGGCAGGGATTTAATTCCTTCCACGAGTGATATGGATGCGATTCCTTCCACGAGTGGCAGGGATTCAATTCCTTCCACGAGTGATATGGATGCGATTCCTTCCACGAGTGGCAGGGATTCAATTCCTTCCACGAGTGATATGAATGCGATTCCTTCCACGAGTGGCAGGGATTCAATTCCTTCCACGAGTGATATGGATGCGATTCCTTCCACGAGTGGCAGGGATTCAATTCCTTCCACGAGTGATATGAATGCGATTCCTTCCACGAGTGGCAGGGATTCAATTCCTTCCACGAGTGATATGGATGCGATTCCTTCCCCGAGTGGCAGGGATTTAATTCCTTCCACGAGTGATATGGATGCGATTCCTTCCCCGAGTGGCAGGGATTCAATTCCTTCCACGAGTGATATGGATGCGATTCCTTCCCCGAGAGGCAGGGATTCAATTCCTTCCACGAGTGATATGGATGCGATTCCTTCCCCGAGTGGCAGGGATTCAATTCCTTCCACGAGTGATATAGATGCGATTCCTTCCACGAGTGGCAGGGATTCAATTCCTTCCACGAGTGATATGGATGCGATTCCTTCCACGAGTGGCAGGGATTCAATTCCTTCCACGAGTGATATGGATGCGATTCCTTCCCCGAGTGGCAGGGATTTAATTCCTTCCACGAGTGATATGGATGCGATTCCTTCCACGAGTGGCAGGGATTCAATTCCTTCCACGAGTGATATGGATGCGATTCCTTCCACGAGTGGCAGGGATTCAATTCCTTCCACGAGTGATATGAATGCGATTCCTTCCACGAGTGGCAGGGATTCAATTCCTTCCACGAGTGATATGGATGCGATTCCTTCCACGAGTGGCAGGGATTCAATTCCTTCCACGAGTGATATGGATGCGATTCCTTCCACGAGTGGCAGGGATTCAATTCCTTCCACGAGTGATATGGATGCGATTCCTTCCACGAGTGGCAGGGATTCAATTCCTTCCACGAGTGATATGGATGCGATTCCTTCCACGAGTGGCAGGGATTCAATTCCTTCCACGAGTGATATGGATGCGATTCCTTCCCCGAGTGGCAGGGATTCAATTCCTTCCACGAGTGATATGGATGCGATTCCTTCCCCGAGAGGCAGGGATTCAATTCCTTCCACGAGTGATATGGATGCGATTCCTTCCCCGAGAGGCAGGGATTCAATTCCTTCCACGAGTGATATGGATGCGATTCTTTCCCCGAGAGGCAGGGATTCAATTCCTTCCACGAGTGATATGGATGCGATTCCTTCCACGAGTGGCAGGGATTCAATTCCTTCCACGAGTGATATGGATGCGATTCCTTCCCCGAGTGGCAGGGATTCAATTCCTTCCACGAGTGATATGGATGCGATTCCTTCCCCGAGTGGCAGGGATTTAATTCCTTCCACGAGTGATATGGATGCGATTCCTTCCACGAGTGGCAGGGATTCAATTCCTTCCACGAGTGATATGGATGCGATTCCTTCCACGAGTGGCAGGGATTCAATTCCTTCCACGAGTGATATGAATGCGATTCCTTCCACGAGTGGCAGGGATTCAATTCCTTCCACGAGTGATATGGATGCGATTCCTTCCACGAGTGGCAGGGATTCAATTCCTTCCACGAGTGATATGAATGCGATTCCTTCCACGAGTGGCAGGGATTCAATTCCTTCCACGAGTGATATGGATGCGATTCCTTCCCCGAGTGGCAGGGATTTAATTCCTTCCACGAGTGATATGGATGCGATTCCTTCCCCGAGTGGCAGGGATTCAATTCCTTCCACGAGTGATATGGATGCGATTCCTTCCCCGAGAGGCAGGGATTCAATTCCTTCCACGAGTGATATGGATGCGATTCCTTCCCCGAGTGGCAGGGATTCAATTCCTTCCACGAGTGATATAGATGCGATTCCTTCCACGAGTGGCAGGGATTCAATTCCTTCCACGAGTGATATGGATGCGATTCCTTCCACGAGTGGCAGGGATTCAATTCCTTCCACGAGTGATATGAATGCGATTCCTTCCCCGAGTGGCAGGGATTTAATTCCTTCCACGAGTGATATGGATGCGATTCCTTCCACGAGTGGCAGGGATTCAATTCCTTCCACGAGTGATATGGATGCGATTCCTTCCACGAGTGGCAGGGATTCAATTCCTTCCACGAGTGATATGAATGCGATTCCTTCCCCGAGTGGCAGGGATTTAATTCCTTCCACGAGTGATATAGATGCGATTCCTTCCACGAGTGGCAGGGGTTCAATTCCTTCCACGAGTGATATGGATGCGATTCCTTCCACGAGTGGCAGGGATTCAATTCCTTCCACGAGTGATATGGATGCGATTCCTTCCCCGAGTGGCAGGGATTCAATTCCTTCCACGAGTGATATGGATGCGATTCCTTCCCCGAGAGGCAGGGATTCAATTCCTTCCACGAGTGATATGGATGCGATTCCTTCCCCGAGAGGCAGGGATTCAATTCCTTCCACGAGTGATATGGATGCGATTCCTTCCACGAGTGGCAGGGATTCAATTCCTTCCACGAGTGATATGGATGCGATTCCTTCCCCGAGTGGCAGGGATTCAATTCCTTCCACGAGTGATATGGATGCGATTCCTTCCCCGAGTGGCAGGGATTTAATTCCTTCCACGAGTGATATGGATGCGATTCCTTCCACGAGTGGCAGGGATTCAATTCCTTCCACGAGTGATATGGATGCGATTCCTTCCACGAGTGGCAGGGATTCAATTCCTTCCACGAGTGATATGGATGCGATTCCTTCCACGAGTGGCAGGGATTCAATTCCTTCCACGAGTGATATGGATGCGATTCCTTCCCCGAGTGGCAGGGATTTAATTCCTTCCACGAGTGATATGGATGCGATTCCTTCCACGAGTGGCAGGGATTTAATTCCTTCCACGAGTGATATGGATGCGATTCCTTCCACGAGTGGCAGGGATTCAATTCCTTCCATGAGTGATATGGATGCGATTCCTTCCCCGAGAGGCAGGGATTCAATTCCTTCCACGAGTGATATGGATGCGATTCCTTCCACGAGTGGCAGGGATTCAATTCCTTCCACGAGTGATATGGATGCGATTCCTTCCCCGAGAGGCAGGGATTCAATTCCTTCCACGAGTGATATGGATGCGATTCCTTCCACGAGTGGCAGGGATTCAATTCCTTCCATGAGTGATATGGATGCGATTCCTTCCCCGAGAGGCAGGGATTCAATTCCTTCCACGAGTGATATGGATGCGATTCCTTCCCCGAGAGGCAGGGATTCAATTCCTTCCACGAGTGATATGGATGCGATTCCTTCCACGAGTGGCAGGGATTCAATTCCTTCCACGAGTGATATGGATGCGATTCCTTCCACGAGTGGCAGGGATTCAATTCCTTCCACGAGTGATATGGATGCGATTCCTTCCCCGAGAGGCAGGGATTCAATTCCTTCCACGAGTGATATGGATGCGATTCCTTCCACGAGTGGCAGGGATTCAATTCCTTCCATGAGTGATATGGATGCGATTCCTTCCCCGAGAGGCAGGGATTCAATTCCTTCCACGAGTGATATGGATGCGATTCCTTCCACGAGTGGCAGGGATTCAATTCCTTCCACGAGTGATATGGATGCGATTCCTTCCCCGAGAGGCAGGGATTCAATTCCTTCCACGAGTGATATGGATGCGATTCCTTCCACGAGTGGCAGGGATTCAATTCCTTCCACGAGTGATATGGATGCGATTCCTTCCACGAGTGGCAGGGATTCAATTCCTTCCACGAGTGATATGGATGCGATTCCTTCCCCGAGAGGCAGGGATTCAATTCCTTCCACGAGTGATATGGATGCGATTCCTTCCACGAGTGGCAGGGATTCAATTCCTTCCATGAGTGATATGGATGCGATTCCTTCCCCGAGAGGCAGGGATTCAATTCCTTCCACGAGTGATATGGATGCGATTCCTTCCACGAGTGGCAGGGATTCAATTCCTTCCACGAGTGATATGCCACGAGTGATATGGATGCGATTCCTTCCACGAGTGGCAGGGATTCAATTCCTTCCACGAGTGATATGGATGCGATTCCTTCCACGAGTGGCAGGGATTCAATTCCTTCCACGAGTGATATGGATGCGATTCCTTCCACGAGTGGCAGGGATTCAATTCCTTCCCCGAGTGATATGGATGCGATTCCTTCCACGAGTGGCAGGGATTCAATTCCTTCCACGAGTGATATGGATGCGATTCCTTCCACGAGTGGCAGGGATTCAATTCCTTCCACGAGTGATATGGATGCGATTCCTTCCACGAGTGGCAGGGATTCAATTCCTTCCACGAGTGATATGGATGCGATTCCTTCCACGAGTGGCAGGGATTCAATTCCTTCCACGAGTGATATGGATGCGATTCCTTCCACGAGTGGCAGGGATTCAATTCCTTCCCCGAGTGATATGGATGCGATTCCTTCCACGAGTGGCAGGGATTCAATTCCTTCCACGAGTGATATGGATGCGATTCCTTCCACGAGTGGCAGGGATTCAATTCCTTCCACGAGTGATATGGATGCGATTCCTTCCACGAGTGGCAGGGATTCAATTCCTTCCACGAGTGATATGGATGCGATTCCTTCCACGAGTGGCAGGGATTCAATTCCTTCCACGAGTGATATGGATGCGATTCCTTCCACGAGTGGCAGGGATTCAATTCCTTCCACGAGTGATATGGATGCGATTCCTTCCACGAGTGGCAGGGATTCAATTCCTTCCACGAGTGATATGGATGCGATTCCTTCCACGAGTGGCAGGGATTCAATTCCTTCCACGAGTGATATGGATGCGATTCCTTCCACGAGTGGCAGGGATTCAATTCCTTCCACGAGTGATATGGATGCGATTCCTTCCACGAGTGGCAGGGATTCAATTCCTTCCACGAGTGATATGGATGCGATTCCTTCCACGAGTGGCAGGGATTCAATTCCTTCCACGAGTGATATGGATGCGATTCCTTCCACGAGTGGCAGGGATTCAATTCCTTCCACGAGTGATATGGATGCGATTCCTTCCACGAGTGGCAGGGATTCAATTCCTTCCACGAGTGATATGGATGCGATTCCTTCCACGAGTGGCAGGGATTCAATTCCTTCCCCGAGTGATATGGATGCGATTCCTTCCACGAGTGGCAGGGATGAGTGATATGGATGCGATTCCTTCCACGAGTGGCAGGGATTCAATTCCTTCCACGAGTGATATGGATGCGATTCCTTCCACGAGTGGCAGGGATTCAATTCCTTCCACGAGTGATATGGATGCGATTCCTTCCACGAGTGGCAGGGATTCAATTCCTTCCACGAGTGATATGGATGTGATTCCTTCCACGAGTGGCAGGGATTCAATTCCTTCCCCGAGTGATATGGATGCGATTCCTTCCACGAGTGGCAGGGATTCAATTCCTTCCACGAGTGATATGGATGCGATTCCTTCCACGAGTGGCAGGGATTCAATTCCTTCCCCGAGTGATATGGATGCGATTCCTTCCACGAGTGGCAGGGATTCAATTCCTTCCACGAGTGATATGGATGCGATTCCTTCCACGAGTGGCAGGGATTCAATTCCTTCCACGAGTGATATGGATGCGATTCCTTCCACGAGTGGCAGGGATTCAATTCCTTCCACGAGTGATATGGATGCGATTCCTTCCACGAGTGGCAGGGATTCAATTCCTTCCACGAGTGATATGGATGCGATTCCTTCCACGAGTGGCAGAGATTCAATTCCTTCCACGAGTGATATGGATGCGATTCCTTCCACGAGTGGCAGGGATTCAATTCCTTCCCCGAGTGATATGGATGCGATTCCTTCCACGAGTGGCAGGGATTCAATTCCTTCCACGAGTGATATGGATGCGATTCCTTCCACGAGTGGCAGGGATTCAATTCCTTCCACGAGTGATATGGATGCGATTCCTTCCACGAGTGGCAGGGATTCAATTCCTTCCCCGAGTGATATGGATGCGATTCCTTCCACGAGTGGCAGGGATTCAATTCCTTCCACGAGTGATATGGATGCGATTCCTTCCACGAGTGGCAGGGATTCAATTCCTTCCACGAGTGATATGGATGCGATTCCTTCCACGAGTGGCAGGGATTCAATTCCTTCCACGAGTGATATGGATGCGATTCCTTCCACGAGTGGCAGGGATTCAATTCCTTCCCCGAGTGATATGGATGCGATTCCTTCCACGAGTGGCAGGGATTCAATTCCTTCCACGAGTGATATGGATGCGATTCCTTCCACGAGTGGCAGGGATTCAATTCCTTCCACGAGTGATATGGATGCGATTCCTTCCACGAGTGGCAGGGATTCAATTCCTTCCACGAGTGATATGGATGCGATTCCTTCCACGAGTGGCAGGGATTCAATTCCTTCCACGAGTGATATGGATGCGATTCCTTCCACGAGTGGCAGGGATTCAATTCCTTCCCCGAGTGATATGGATGCGATTCCTTCCACGAGTGGCAGGGATTCAATTCCTTCCACGAGTGATATGGATGCGATTCCTTCCACGAGTGGCAGGGATTCAATTCCTTCCACGAGTGATATGGATGCGATTCCTTCCACGAGTGGCAGGGATTCAATTCCTTCCACGAGTGATATGGATGCGATTCCTTCCACGAGTGGCAGGGATTCAATTCCTTCCACGAGTGATATGGATGCGATTCCTTCCACGAGTGGCAGGGATTCAATTCCTTCCACGAGTGATATGGATGCGATTCCTTCCACGAGTGGCAGGGATTCAATTCCTTCCACGAGTGATATGGATGCGATTCCTTCCACGAGTGGCAGGGATTCAATTCCTTCCCCGAGTGATATGGATGCGATTCCTTCCACGAGTGGCAGGGATTCAATTCCTTCCACGAGTGATATGGATGCGATTCCTTCCACGAGTGGCAGGGATTCAATTCCTTCCACGAGTGATATGGATGCGATTCCTTCCACGAGTGGCAGGGATTCAATTCCTTCCACGAGTGATATGGATGCGATTCCTTCCACGAGTGGCAGGGATTCAATTCCTTCCCCGAGTGATATGGATGCGATTCCTTCCACGAGTGGCAGGGATTCAATTCCTTCCACGAGTGATATGGATGCGATTCCTTCCACGAGTGGCAGGGATTCAATTCCTTCCACGAGTGATATGGATGCGATTCCTTCCACGAGTGGCAGGGATTCAATTCCTTCCACGAGTGATATGGATGCGATTCCTTCCACGAGTGGCAGGGATTCAATTCCTTCCACGAGTGATATGGATGCGATTCCTTCCACGAGTGGCAGGGATTCAATTCCTTCCACGAGTGATATGGATGCGATTCCTTCCACGAGTGGCAGGGATTCAATTCCTTCCACGAGTGATATGGATGCGATTCCTTCCACGAGTGGCAGGGATTCAATTCCTTCCACGAGTGATATGGATGCGATTCCTTCTACGAATGGCAGGGATTCAATTCCTTCCCCGAGTGATATGGATGCGATTCCTTCCACGAGTGGCAGGGATTCAATTCCTTCCACGAGTGATATGGATGCGATTCCTTCCACGAGTGGCAGGGATTCAATTCCTTCCACGAGTGATATGGATGCGATTCCTTCCACGAGTGGCAGGGATTCAATTCCTTCCACGAGTGATATGGATGCGATTCCTTCCACGAGTGGCAGGGATTCAATTCCTTCCACGAGTGATATGGATGCGATTCCTTCCACGAGTGGCAGGGATTCAATTCCTTCCACGAGTGATATGGATGCGATTCCTTCCACGAGTGGCAGGGATTCAATTCCTTCCACGAGTGATATGGATGCGATTCCTTCCACGAGTGGCAGGGATTCAATTCCTTCCACGAGTGATATGGATGCGATTCCTTCCACGAGTGGCAGGGATTCAATTCCTTGCACGAGTGATATGGATGCGATTCCTTCCACGAGTGGCAGAGATTCAATTCCTTCCACGAGTGATATGGATGCGATTCCTTCCACGAGTGGCAGGGATTCAATTCCTTCCACGAGTGATATGGATGCGATTCCTTCCACGAGTGGCAGGGATTCAATTCCTTCCACGAGTGATATGGATGCGATTCCTTCCACGAGTGGCAGAGATTCAATTCCTTCCACGAGTGATATGGATGCGATTCCTTCCACGAGTGGCAGGGATTCAATTCCTTCCACGAGTGATATGGATGCGATTCCTTCCACGAGTGGCAGGGATTCAATTCCTTCCACGAGTGATATGGATGCGATTCCTTCCACGAGTGGCAGAGATTCAATTCCTTCCACGAGTGATATGGATGCGATTCCTTCCACGAGTGGCAGGGATTCAATTCCTTCCACGAGTGATATGGATGCGATTCCTTCCACGAGTGGCAGGGATTCAATTCCTTCCACGAGTGATATGGATGCGATTCCTTCCACGAGTGGCAGGGATTCAATTCCTTCCACGAGTGATATGGATGCGATTCCTTCCACGAGTGGCAGAGATTCAATTCCTTCCACGAGTGATATGGATGCGATTCCTTCCACGAGTGGCAGGGATTCAATTCCTTCCACGAGTGATATGGATGCGATTCCTTCCACGAGTGGCAGGGATTCAATTCCTTCCACGAGTGATATGGATGCGATTCCTTCCACGAGTGGCAGGGATTCAATTCCTTCCACGAGTGATATGGATGCGATTCCTTCCACGAGTGGCAGGGATTCAATTCCTTGCACGAGTGATATGGATGCGATTCCTTCCACGAGTGGCAGAGATTCAATTCCTTCCACGAGTGATATGGATGCGATTCCTTCCACGAGTGGCAGGGATTCAATTCCTTCCACGAGTGATATGGATGCGATTCCTTCCCCGAGTGGCAGGGATTCAATTCCTTCCACGAGTGATATGGATGCGATTCCTTCCACGAGTGGCAGAGATTCAATTCCTTCCACGAGTGATATGGATGACCGAATGCGAGGGCGTAAACGTAGTATGACAGGCAGGGTACAGAAAAGCGGTGAAAAAATTATAGGAAGATCTATTGGTGGATTTTTGGAGAATCGGTTAGCATGATCCCTGGAGAACGCTACCACACCTCTGACCCCTTAACGAGGCCAAAAAGAGGCAGCAAAAAATGGAGCAAGCAAAAGAGAAAGCCAACAGAGGAAAGTGAAGGGGTTAGCGTTAGTGTTTGCCAAGGGGGACGTATGCGGCGCTTTCAAGGTCATGCTAACGCATTCCCTAAGAGTCCATCAATGCATCTTTTTAATCGTTTTTAATGTGAATGTGATAGAGCAGTAAGAGCTTGTGTCGCAGAAAAGCCGGCGTCAGCGCCGACGTGATTGTGACGGGAAAAGTCTCATTGGTCGATAGGGTCATGACGTCACAGCCACGTGCCTCCGTGCGGGAATTTAAACAACCCACAATGCTCACGTGAATCATGCGGGAAATGGAAGTGATCAAAAGATGACATTAATGCGAATTAAAGGTCACCGCCGGTCTCAAATGATTTCACTGCGCGAAGTAATTAATTTGCCTTCAAGACAAATTTGAACATTTATAAGCGAGATTGGAACCCACGATTCTTCGGTTGGGAGCCAGACACGCTACTGGGTAGGCCACACAAGGCACATCTGCTCGGCTGGGGAATGAGGGCGAGTGTATATGTTTATATGTTTCGCTAGAGCGTTCCACTCTTGAAGGTGAAGCTTAAGCGTCCTTTTGTAATTTTGGAAGCTTCATACAATTCTCAATTTACCAGTCTCCCGGATGGGGTCATTGGGAAGCTCGCGGTCACAGCCAAGTCCGTGGCTGCTGAGAACAAACTCACGGCGACCATCCATGAAGTTTTTCTAACCTCTATTTTGCACTATCGAGTTTGCCAGCTTTAACAACCTATAGTGAGCTTCAAAATAATAAAAGCACTGTCACTTTTAGTAAGCCGCGTTCCAACATGTTGGTCAACAGCGTTTTCAAGTTTCTCCCTTAGTTTGCACGCCGACACTAGTTATTAACTTAGCTTGGGGTGTTGTTGAAACGCACAAGCCCGGCGAGTGGCCCCATCGAGGACAGAAGTACGGCCGGGGGCGTATTTAGGCTTCATAAACCCGTGCTTACTCCGCTTTTTTACAAGTCGTTTCGGTGCACGGTGTAAGATAATACTCTTCAGGTGAAGACAGCGCGCTCCTCGCGTAGTGCAGATAAAGTTCGCTTTTCACTCTCTCTCTTTCCGTCTCTCACTATGGTTTCAAGCGGCGCCGGCAGGTGACTCGTCGACCCGTGGGCACGTACAAGACGGCTCGTGCCGCCTCATGTACCACACGTGCAGAGCTCCAGCGAGGTTGTCGCACGTGCAGAAAGTCCACGGTGTACCGGGGTGTCATGGCAACGAGAAAATTGTTTTCGCTCTCACACAGTTTCGCCGTTTGGCCGCCGGCGACACTGTCAGCCGCGGGCACGGTGACCGCGGAATAATGCAGCCTTTCGGATGCCCGTCGAACGAAAGCTATCTGATTCCTCGCGTCGCGCGCTTAGCCCCGCCGTATCCTCACCTAAAGAGTGTTTCTTACACCGTGTTTCGGTGACACCTTTTGCGGTCATTTCGACTGCCGACATGGTTACTTATCGACCGACGGCTCGTCTTATATCCGAAAAAAGACTACTACGTATTAAATTCGAGTGCTAGCCGATACTCATAAGTCCCCAACTACTCTGGCTAGCGCAGTCGGTCACAAAGAGAAATTACTCGGGCGATCCGAAAAACACTCTCCGGGCATAAAAATACATTGTGAGAAGGTCCTACGGCGTGATGAGAATTTGAACCGGAAGTACGTACGTCACGTGCAACTGCCCTATACACCTTCTCGACAAGGGCGAAGCCATCTAGAATGTCGCCACTTCTGGTATACGTAAGAACCTAATTCTGCTCTTCCTACGCCACTGGAAGGTGTTCACGAGAAATGCGTGATTGTGACACATTCTTGTTTTGTCTCACCTATATTCTCTTGCATATTGCAGGTTGAAATGTCTTCTTATTTTAGAGCGCAGCTCTTAGGGGCCCGTTTCCGGCTTGAGCGGCGTCGCCGTCGGCGTCGCCGTCGCCGTCGCCGTCGGCGTCGCCGTCGCCGTCGCCGTCGGCGTCGGCGTAACCGCGCGGTGCATTATGGGTAAATTTCCCCGCCAAATCTAGCGGAAAAATTTCCCCGCTAGATTTAGCGGAAAAATTTCTCCGCTAAACCTAGCGTAAAAATTTTCCCCGCTAGATTTAGCGGAAAAAATTCCCCGCTAAATCTAGCGGAAATATTTCCCCGCAATCTAGCGGAAAAATTTCTCCGCTAAATTTAGCGGAAAAATTTCCCCGCTAAGCGGAAAAAATTTCCCCGCTAAATCTAGCGGAAAAAATTTTCCCGCTAAATCTAGCGGAAAAATTTCCCCGTCAAATCTAGCGGAAACAATTTTCCCGCTAAATCTAGCGGAAAACATTCCCCGCTAGATTTAGCGGAAAAATTTTTCCGCTAAACCTAGCGTAAAAATTTTCCCCGCTAGATTTAGCGGAAAAAATTCCCCGCTAAATCTAGCGGAAATATTTCCCCGCTAAATCTAGCGGAAAAATTTCTCCGCTAAATTTAGCGGAAAAATTTCCCCGCTAAATCTAGCGGAAAAAATTTCCCCGCTAAATCTAGAGGAAAAAATTTCCCCGCTAAATCTAGCGGAAAAATTTCCCCGTCAAATCTAGCGGAAAAAATTTCCCCGCTAAATCTAGCGGAAAAATTTTGGTCACGTGACCCGGGGGGTCACGTGACCTGGGGAGTCACGTGACCCCCTCCCGAGGTCACGTGACCTCTGAGGGGGCACGTGTTTGCCCCCACGTGACCCCACCAAGGTCACGTGCCCTCGGGGGGGGTCACGTGACCCCCCCCCCCCCGAGAACACGTGGCCCTCAGTACCCTCCCCTCCTCCTCCTCAAGAGCTGCGCTCCAATTCGGCGTTACAGGGAGTGGTAAACGACTTTCACTTTTTTTTCCTCCCGCATACCAGATATGGAAACAACATGACTCAGAACGAAGGAAAATGGAAAATGTCAATAGGTGTGAGTTCGTTATTAGCGTGCGCTGTGGGCAGAGAAAACGCACATAAGGCTTCCGGTAAATACCCTCTCCCCCCTTTCCAATCTACTAGTAGAACTCTATAATAAATTTCGACTACAATTACTTCCTGTCAAGGTATTACCTTACAAACGTACGGTAACCACTTGAGTTACTTCAATAAGACGAGTGAAATATTATACGCAAGTATCGTTACTACAGAAATGATCGAAATAAAGTAATAAACTACAAAAAAAAAAGCGGCTAGAATTTTTGGAAGCCGTCTATTGCGTGCGCATTGTTCCTCGGTCTGATGTAGATGAGGGAAGAAGCTGCACGGCCTATCAAGACATACACCGTGCTTAAGGAATTATATGCCCCATTTCCTTAGAAGAGCAAGCAACTCCCACCCGTGCCAAGATCCCCTTTCTTGCTCCCGCGGCGAAGAAAATGGGCGACCAGTATGTGCGAGCGCTGCCAAAACAAACGCGAAATCGAAAGTCGGCCGGCGAGCGAGGTTGAGCCCGAGATCCCTCCCTCCGTGGCTCGGTTCCCAAAGGGTCAGGGCCGTGTGTCGAATGTAGAGCAAGAGCGAAAGCCCCCCGAGCCTGCCGCGGCAAACAAGGAAAGAAAGAGCGTCGATGAAACAGGAATTACGATGAACGTGAACGAAAATTCGCTGGTTTCACTCTAGCCAAGGCGGGACAGCAAGCGAGGGATTCCGAAAAGAGGGGATTGGGACCGCGTCTTACTCATGCGCAGCGCGCATTCCGCACGAGGGAGGAATGTTAAGCGACACTGATCCATGGTTTGCCCCCAGCCCCCACTCTCCCGTTCTCCCTCGGGTTTGAGGTTATCCGGAACAATGTATGAGCCCGACACGACTGCGAAATAACGCGAAACAATAGAAAGGAAGAAGCGAGACAAAGGGAAGGAGGGGATGAAAACAGGATAAATTGGTGCCAATGTTTGCATTCGCGACACGATCTTCGGGTTCGTTTCGGTTCGCTCAAAAAACAAATTGGGCCTGTCTCGCGGGGAATTTCCGCGAGCGGTTTCAAATATACGTTTAGGCAGAAAAAGCTTGCTTTGTCAGCTGACATTAAACTTTTTTTTTTTTTACATTCATATTCGTGTTTAGTTTTGAATGAACACCAATTGAATGAGGACGTTTATGATTTGGATATGGGAAGGCAGGCGTTCTGACAAAGAGGGAATGGACCTTTTTTAGAAATACGCGGTGCGCATGCGCGGAGTAATAGATGCGCCTGGGTTCGAGAGTATCTAGTTCTAAACAATCCGCCATCTTGCTTTTCTCGCCTTTGCGCGCCTTGGAGACCATCGAGACTCAAGTTTTGATGTTGCGAACAAGGTGAACACGAGTCATCGTACTGACGACGCCCGTTCTAGATTACGACGTGCACCGCAATCATGCCGGTGAACTGTGTAGCCTTCGGCTGTCGGAACTATTATCGCCCGGGTTGTGGAACTAGCTTTTTTCGCTTCCCGTGTGCCGTCAGGAGAGTTGACAAGTCCGACCCCTCGAAGAACTGGAAGCCGAGTCAGCTGTCCAGACTATGTAGCGCCCATTTTATTACAGGTAAGTTGACTTGTAATTTTTGCAAGGGATAGAGCTTTGCGAAATGCGGCGATGATCACAGCCGGCGTTAGACAAGGCACACCCGGACTATGTCCCTACACTGTTTAGCTACTCGCGTCCACGGCCGTCAGCCATCGGTCGGTTTAAACGCTGGTCCTTCAGATCATCTACCCAAGGTGAGAACCTTTTGTTGGCAATCAGGTCAGCTGAACACAAAAAAAACAAGGACACGAAGGAAAGAACTGGACAAAGACAACGCTGACTATCAACTGAATTTTACTTTGTCTTCTTCCCGGCCTAGGCCCTTTTTTTATTTTTTTTCGTCTAACGGCAGAATAAACACTTATAAAAACCTTTTAGCCTAGTATGGCAGACCACAATCTCCTCCTTTTTCTTCGATGGCCAAGGTTTCCAGCACTTCACGCGCGAAGGAGTTCTTGTTCCTATGAAGGACGGTTATGCTGGTGAGCTCGGCATCGCATCCACAGATCCGGCAATGAGCTGACAAATGTCCTGCTGATGTGCTTCTCACCGAGGCTGTGTGCTCCCTTGCTCTATCATTTATACATCGGCCAGTTTGGCCGATGTATAAATGCGAGCAGCGAAAGAAAACCAAGAGCAGCAACAAGAAAACGAACCGGTAGCACACAAGAAGCCTAACGTGGACGTTGTTTTCTCTACAAATACTCTCCAACCCAGTGCGCCTCAGGTTTGTCCATCGCACCATAGGTGGCAGCATATATTCGCCAGAAGGTCCATTGTGCCCCGAGCGAAAGCATAATCTGAGCTCTCGGAAAACCGACGGAGGGTTTGATCACGATGAGCACCTATGCAAGTGCAATACAGTAAGTAATTTAAAAAAAAAAACAGTGTGATGCAACATACATGTTGTGTAAAACTAATAACGCGTCGTAAACGTATATTGTGCTCAGATTTGATCCATATTTTCCGATCAGCACAAACCTTACTTTCATAGGAGATGAAGGTTGTAGAATTTTTTTTAGGCGAATAGAAGAACTGAAGTTTAAGAACATTTGTTGGATCGCTTGTCCTTTTTTAACAGAAAAAACGCGCCGTTAACCCAGCCTGTTGCATATGCGCCTTGAGGAATTGGTAATATAGAGGTGTTTTATACATCCGAACATGTCAAGCAACATATCCGACCAAAATAGCAGGAATGCATCGTCATGTTATACGTCGAGGTAAGCGGGAATTATATATGACTTCATCTCTTCTATCTTCTTACAGGCGTTCGATACAAACGAACGTACTTGTCGCGTATGTACGGTGTAAAGCCTTGCAGCTTTGCACGCACCCAATGTACAAACGTAACCCCGTACACCTACGTCACCCACTGCAAATTCATTTACCGATATCGTATTAAACTTTTTCAAAGTCTACAGCCATCGATTCGTATTGAAATGCGCTCCTCGAAATATCTGTTTTCTGTTATTTCGACTGAAAGTGCATGTTCCCTACCCACGTTGTGACCGTACCACAGCCGCTGGAACCGCGAGCAGCGCGTTATCCAACGGCCGTGACCGTACGCACATCAAAAAGATCATCATCACGGAAGACAAAGCGCGAGTGCGCAAATTCTCACAAACAACAAAATGCCGAGCTTCTCTTCATACCATTGTGTTTGTTTTACCCACAACATAAATAAAATAAAATGGGGAGGTATATTAGCGCAGTAAAATTCGATAAACGAAGAAAAAAAAAAGAAAGTACAAACAGGAGCTTTGGAGCAGACATAAAAAAATGTGTAAACTGCAAAAAAAAAAATTGTCTTTTTTTGAGGCGTGCTTTCAGAGTTTTGGACAAAAAATGCGCAGTTTTACGACATAATCGTAAGAGCCATCTCAACTGAACGTCCTACCTTTTAGAACTACTTTTTTTCTCACCACCTTGCGACCGCCACAATACAACCTCCCTGAAGCTCAAGGGCGGAGCATTAGTCAACTCCTGAAAGCGTTGTGTAAACACGAGCACTTAGGGTTTCGAGTTCAGTAAAGATTTAACTCGTAAGTTCTTTGCGCATTTCGTGCCTGAAAAAAGATTTCGTCTGTTTGCCCATGCAACGATTAAAGTACTGATGTCCCTCCTACTAAAACGACGACGCTGTCACTCTACATAAGACGTCAAGCTAGGTTAGCCGTCCTGCTGAATTAAGGTCATAACGCCATTATAAAACCCGACTGGTATAAAACTTTAACGGAATTACACCGAGTCACACGCACACAAATACATAACGAAAATGTCAGGCAATACAAGTGCAGATCGTGGCCCGGTAAAACAAACAAGTAAAAAAAGAACAACTTTTGTTGAGGAGAAAACGAAGGGGTGATTTCCTTGGCAAAATGGTTGCTCCTCGAAATTCTTACGCGTAGGCGAAACCTTTGATTCGTCGACGGATGAACCGCCTTCGCCTTCTAGAAAGAGTGTGACAAGCGTGCAGCATCATAGCGAACGTTCCCGTCTCACTGGCTTAAAAAAGTACAAATGTGATATTGTGTTTGTTAATGCGTTGGCAGTAGTACCCACATGACGGAAATGCTGAGGGCGTCCGTCTGTGGACAAAACAGTGGAAAGGGAAGCGCGCCGCGTAGCCGCGTAGAGAGGAGGAGAGTATAGTAAAGGACAAAGGCGAGAGGGAGCCGACGTCACGAGGCGGAAGCTAATGCGCGCGCGGATGCTGGGGAGAGTCTGAACCTGCAGGTGTGCGGAGTGCGTATGCCTTGGTTTGTGCTACAAAATAGAGTGTGAATCAAGGACAAGCGCTGATCAAAGTGGGCGGCAAGAAAAATTAAGGGAACTTAGCACAAGCGCTGGTCCATTGGTAGATCTTTAGGGAATGCGTTAGCATGATCATTGGGAAACGTCACACATAACCCCCTTTGGGAAACGCTAACACTGACCCCGCAACAAACCAAAAAGGGCAGCAAACATAGAAGAGTCAAAAGAGAGAGCCAAAAGAAAAATCCAAAACAGAAAAGTGAAGGGGTCACCGTTAGCGTTTCCCAGAGGGGGTTGCGTGTGACAACACACGCTTCACATTTGTAAACGATATCACACCACACAAGAGAGAACAACTCCAGGGGAAGACACACAAATCCCGACCACGGCCAACTTTCTGGAACATTTCGTAGAATATGAGCTTATCAAGGAACTATCAAAATTCTAACTGATTTGCGTTTTATGATACCCAGGCAATTACAGTCTTCGGGAACATGACGTCAATGCAAAACAATTTGTAGAGCCGTGGAAAAAAAACTATCGGTGACCAAAAGATTAATTACACCTTATGGATATTTTGTTACTGCCATGTAAAATATTACAGGAGAACATTGCGATACCTGTTATTGTTGAGTTGAAATTTTTATTTTAGTGCATGCTCCGAAGCGTTGATGTCGGTACCTTGACGGTAACTTGGATCTGAAGCACGGATAAAGGGTTTCGGTAACTTGGATCTGAAGCACGGATAAAGGGTTCCGGAGCAACACAGGCGAGAACCTAGGCCGTTATCCTATGATTCTCATCACAAAAACCTCAGAAAAATGATGAAAGCGGAAACACAAACGAGTCCACATAGCAAACTTGAGAAAGTTCCACAGCATGCCTACGAATGACGGGGAAACGCTTACGGAGTGGGAAAAACATTATCCAACAAAGGCATACACAGAGTCACACCACAGCAACCACAAAAGACACCCTGGACGTCGATAAGCACCTAGTAGACCTCTGGGAATCAAGAGGTCTCGTGCGACGATGGAAGACCAATAAACTCAACCACAAACTGAAAGCGCGCATAGCCCAAATGACATAGAAAGCGCAGCAACACGTAGCCGACCGCACCAACGACATAATATGCCAGAGACCACTGATACTTGATTTGCGAACAACTCACCCCAAAGTTGAGAGTAAACAACAAAAACTTCGTCCTTGCTGTCGTCTTTACCGTAACCAAATAAGTTCAAACGAGACCGCACCAACGGTTTGACAAAACCCACGAGAAAACAGCAAACTGACCACACGACTACTCACCATGTTTGCCTCCAAGGACATACCTCAGGCTGAAAAACCGCTGTACCCAGACTACAATAGTCAGCCAAGTGAACACTAATATCTCAACCGAACCACCGGCAAAGAATAAATCATGGCAGCCCTCCACCTCACAAGGAAGAAAACAGCAAACGAAAGAGATGGGTTACCATAAAGTTTTTTCAAGAACTTAAGCAACACCGACTTCGACGCACTTACATGCTTCTTCAATGCAATATGGAATTCTGGGCAAGTACTCCTAGGACGTCAGGGTTTGCCCACAACAGGTGTGGGCACTCTACGTGCACAGAAACAGATTGATGTGAAAGGAACCTGCTGCGCCTACGCGGTAGCGACAACAGCGCCACCACAGCGGCGTAACCTCACAGACGCGTTTTGATGTAAAGTCGATGACAGTTTCGGAAACGCAGAGCGTGTCGAGTTCCGCGCATCTCATTATCACTCTCCGGCCAATCAGGTTGCAGCATTAGCCGATAAGAGTGACGATGAACCAATCACTAAACAAGGAGCCTGAAGTCACCCTCAGCGTTTTGGAAGCTGTCAGTGATGTACACGTATCGCATTTTGCGCAGCGCCACGCATCAGCAATGATTCGTTGTCTGTTTCTCGTGGTGAGGGGATTCCCTCCTTCTTCCGAACTCGCGTACATATGACGGTCAGTAAACACGGCGACACTGGTTAGTAGTCGTACTGCACTGGCAAAATTGCTCATCTACAGTGTAAACCAGTGTCGTCTCATCCTGACAGACCGACCTTACGCTATATAAATCACTAAACGTCCAACTTGACTTTTGAACCACCGTTCGCCCCCGGACCCGGCTTGTCATGTCGGATCGGTCGCAACTGCCGATACAGTATCAGCAACGTGCGCGACCAAGAGCGTCGCCATGGTCGAAGTTCGCGATTGGCCAAAAACAATCGTTTTCTGTATCATTATTATGCATGCCCAATCGCCGGTTCAGAGCGAGGCAAATCCTGGTCGTGACGCTGAGCTCTTTTGTCAGTATCGCTTCGAACCAAATTATCGACGGGCTCGGAGCCCGTGCTTCCCAATCCCAACCGCGTCACGAAAAATAAAAAAAATAAAAAAAGAGGAGTATGTTTTTTTTTTTTTTTTCCCCTCTTCTGCGTTTCGGAAGAAGTCGGCTCGGTTTGCCGAAGCAAGGTCCCGTTTTCACTGTTTGCCCCTGCAGTCTTCGCAGGTGGATTCGACAGCACGCCGGTAATTCCCGCGTAATTGAAAATGAGGCTCTTCTCCCTTGTTTTCAAGCGCTTTTCCTCACACGCTAGTCGGCTGTTCGCGACTGAACGCTAATTATATAGAACGTGTTCGAACGCCAGAAAATTGTCATTTTTCTTTTCTCATTTCATATGAATATCATTTTTTTGCACGGAGTTTGTATTTGGGTTCACGTTTGGGCTGTCCTTTATCGCAGAACAAAAAATACTATTCAAACTCGCGGTGCGATAAATGAAACTTTTTTATTTTATTTTATTTCTGACCTTTTGTTATGTCTGCTGCGCATCATTGTTGAAATATAAGATCACTTAGTTTGGTTCACTTGTTGTTTTATCTCTTATTCTCGCGAATCGTATTTTGGTTTTAACGCACGAACGGCCATACAGAATAAAGTGAAAGAAAAAACGCACGAAAACATAATGTATGCACACAAAACAATGACCGTAGACCCCAAGGCGTTTGCTGCGCTCGTTTGATAAAAGCGTGCCCCGTAGAACCGGGAAACAGAAAGGCTTAATAAAAATAGCTGTAACAATCTAGCGGATCTGCGAGTTTCCCTACTAATTAGTATTTGTCAATTTTATTAAGTTGAAACAGTTTCCGCGGGAAAAAGAAAGGTTCAGGATTACGCTAACGAACGGTGCATTTATTTTTTTGCTTTTAATCCCCGCTGATATCAAAACAACATAAACGGCATAACTCATCTTAACTGTTTAGCTCTAGTACATCTACGCCAAAAGACGGCTTTCTGAGAAAGATCGAAATCAATTAGCATGCAAATTCAATGCCTTTATTCTTTTCTTTTTAAGTGTAGATATTAAATTCTTGAGTTTTTCTTTTTTTCTTTTTTACAAAGTAAAAATTGTAAAAAATGAACACTTTAATAAAAATGTTTGCGCGTCTACCTACCCGCAAGACACTCCAAGAGTCAGTCCCTGCGATCTACGAAATCAGCTCAGAAAATGATCAGGCGGAACATCTGCACAGACCTCAAAATGAAGACTGCACCGTGGCATTACGCAATGCAAAGCGTCATGCTTGCACAGCGTAATGCCACAGCGCAGACTTAATTTTGAGGTCCTAAACAGGTGTTCCGCTTCATCATTCGACAAGTTGATTTCGTAGATCGCAGAGATTGGTTTTCGAGTGCTTTGCGGGCAAGTAAACGCGCAGGCATTTTTAAGAGAGAACGATAAATTACACATTATCACCCGTATTCACCAGGCGCGAGTAGGACCTGTTTAACCACCGACTAGCGACGTCGTCGACTGAAATTATCACGTGGCGAGCGATAGTCACCGCTAAGTGAGCGCTTGGTATTCACCGATCGTCTTTAGGGCCTAGTCGCCCGGCGCGACTAAGAAGTCGACTAACAAATTTTAGCCATGGGGTAGGGCTAGTTTAGCCGGTATTTAGCGGGTGACTATAGGGTCAGCGCCATGGCCGACTCGTATCACCGCTGACCGCCAGCGCTAACGAAGCACTTACTGTCTGGGAACGCTGGGGGACACATCTAGAGAGAAATTGAGGAACACATATTGTGTAAATAGCAGGGGGATGGATCATGTGATTTTTTTGAAGCCGAGTAATAAAAAAAAGTCGGCCCGGAAGTGCGCCGGTTGGCGGTGTACAATAAAATTCTACCTCGTTCGGTGGGATTTACGAGTTGCAGAGCCGTCGAAAATGACGGGCGGAATTAAGAGGGCGAATTCGGCTAGTTGGTCCTGTCTGCATCTAGTCTCGTATTCCTGTTGTTTTTGCGTTTAACTTTAAGCACGACGGACGGAGCCGACCGAGCAGCGACGCGCGGCGATGCCCGAGATCGTCGAGATGCGGAGTCTGCGAACCATCGAAGCGTGAAATCCGCATGATAACGCAGAGCACCGCTTGAGCAACAGTTCTGACGACGGAGAACGACATCAAAGGTGTAGTCTCCATCGAAGAGTCACCTTGCAAAGTGTTTGCGATCGCGGCGGTTGCGCTTGATTGTGTGGACGAATCGTGCTGGTGTTTTCTAACCGCGATGGGATTGTGTAGTGTAAGAAAATGCAGTAATCGGCCCGAGCGGTCGAAGTCGCCCACTAGTGTTTCCTTTCATCAGTCAGTGCGTTCACCCTTTGCTGATGAAACACTTCATTGGCAAAGACACCTTTAGTTTACTAAATGACCACATTCTTGAGAATGAACCTATGGAGAACCACGCCTATCATCTCATGCAGTATGTTGCACAGAAGTACCTGGACATCAGACAGCGAAGAATAAGCACGGTGTCCACACATGAACTACACCAACAGAAAGTAAGGCGAAGGCACACCGGACTCGCACGGTTCAAAGGCCAGTAGCCAGTTATATAAGCCAGATTAAACAGATTACCATGTCTTCTGTCAGCCTTGTAATTATTTTGTCCGTCTGACTATCTTATAAATCTGTGTTGTGTTGCAAACCTATTGCTATGCTGTAAATAAGTGTTGTATATATTTTCTTAATTTTCGAAGTGATTCTAATGTAAATAAAATACGTGAATTAAGACACCTCGAGACAAGTGGGACTAGGCTTTACTCACGGTGACAAAAGCAAGCTGCCTCAGCAAGGTAAGTTCATACCACACAAGCTCAGCAGGAGGGGTATAAAGTTCACCATGATTCGTGTTCATTCCTGCGTTGGATCTTTCAAATTTTCGGGCGGACGCCTCGCATCGCTAAATCATTTCTCGTTGCCGAAGACATCGCGATGACAACGTCTGCTCTTGTACGTTTTCACACACACAAAAAAGTTATATTATTTTCTGGAGCAGCTTGGAAGAGAAAGCTAAAGCGCACGGAAGGACCGCTGCCCAGGACCGGCTTGCTCGAATACAGCGTCTCAGCTGAGACGGACTTAAACAAAGCACTGTCAAGGTTGGAGTGCACGAGCGCGTGAGGCGCGATTTAAGATTGAGCGCTACCTTTGACAGTGCTTTCTTGAGACAGTCTCTGCTGAGACGCTGCTTCGAGCGAGCCGCTCGACTTTCATTACGAGGCCTCCTAGAGATTTACCAACGACGTAGGTGCACCGCGAAGAAGTGCTTTAGTTCTGAAATTCCACAGTTCATGCTCGATTTGTAGCGGTCGAGAATTACAAGGCAAAAGAACAACAAGCTGACGCTACAAAACCGACACCCACCGCCTCCGCGCTCGCTGCCTACTCCGTAAATATAAGGCAAAAGAACGGCAAGCAGACGCTACAAATCCGTCAACCACCGGCTCGGCGCTCACTGACCACTCCGTTAATTGAACATACTACAGCTCACCATAATAGCGCCTCTACTAGAAGCTACCAGAGAAAGTCACGTGGCTGGGCCGACTCGTCCCGAGATGCATACCGTTTCCACAAAAAATGTGAGGAGGGTAGGGGGAAAGGCGGCTTCAGAAGAAGTTGCCTTGCGGAGGCTATAGGCTCGTGACTTCATGCCATCCCCCTGGTAAATAGCCATGTTCAACGGCCAGAGATACCACTAAAGCGATCTCAGCAGGGCGCTGGACGGCGAGAAAAAACTTATCTACGGCCGCTTCCATATTTGTTTATGTCGCTGGCAATCCGGCTTCCGTATTTCTTCCTTGCGTTTCTTTTAATTTTTCTTTCTAAAACTCTGACTCGGGCAGTTAGTCTCTCATTGTAAGTTTTTTCTTCCTGATAAACATTTAAATATTAGTTTCTATATGAATTTACCCATTTGCGCAGCGGCGTTTAAGTACGCGTGCGCGTGACCTATCTTTTTATGTCACTTCCGATTCTTAGCTCTGAGTAGATAGTCACGCTCTCCCTTCGCGCTCGTGAATACCGCAGAACTAGTCGATCCTTACTTCTCGACTAGTTAGTCGCGATGATTACTTTAAAAAAGCAGTAGTTAGTCACGACTTGTGAATACGGGTTTATGACTTTATCGCTTTCGGTTTTGATTACTATCCGTTTGTTGTGTTCGGCTTTGATTAGCGTCGTCACTGAAAACTTAAAAAACAAAGGGCGTAGCCTATTATATTCATGCTCCTTGCTTCGTCATTCGCTCTCGGGATTCGTGTTACTTCGTGCGTTTCTTGAGCAGCTCCCGGTGACCATGCAATGTGTACACTAACGCTTCGAACTTATACTTCAGACGGTCCTCAGAAGTCAGCTTCCCGAAGTATTGCGCTGCGATTTGCAAATGCAGAGGTACGGCTATTGGTACTAAAAGCTTGGAGTGAAAATATTAACAAATAAACCTACCTCATTGGGAGAAAAATAAACCTGTATTTGCAATCTCCGGCAGCGTTCGTTGCGGGTGATGTCCTCGCTGTGCTCGCTTACTACAGTGAAATCAACGGCACCTAGCGGCTAGAACAAGAACTTGCGACGGCTGGTTCGCTCTCTGTTGTCTTCTAGAGCGACTCGGATATTCACAGCGTCCGGCAGTCAAAGGACCAAGCCGTGATGGTAGCTTCAAAAACACGCGATCAAAATTGGCGATCCTCCGCTTCACACCAAGGTTGGTTCACCACACAGGGGCGCGATTTTTTACGTTACGTGAGGAGTCACCGGAACATTCGTGCTTAATACGTCGCGTGCAAAGCTACTTTTTTTTTTCTTAACCGGTTGCCACGCTCCGGTCGCAGCGTGAGGTGAGCCGACGTTAAGCTTTCATAACGTAACGTAAGAAAGCGGGGCTTTATGAACCAGCCCTTTTAGACGATCGGACGGAGCAAATGACGGAGTACCGAAGGTGCATCGCCACGGGAATCGCCGCTCACGCGCGTTTTTAGACTTAGGCTAGGTGGCGCAAACTAGCGCCCGTCACAAAGGGTATAGCCATTATCATCCATCCATTCATCCATCCAGCGGAGAGAAGCGCACGATCAGAGTGGATTCACTGAGCGTGATTGATTTAGCCGCGGGGACAGCGAATCCGGAAAGACGACGAGGTCCATGACAACGCATTCTGGACGCTGCTCGATTGGCATCTGTCGGATCGTGTAACGTGGGCCGCGCTCCGACTTGGCGTGAAACGGAGCACGGCTGCGTGTGCTGCCACGATGAAGAGGAGCGCAAGAAATGCTCCACACTGAACGGGGAACTGCAAAGGAAGCCCCGAAAAGCCCGTCGGCAACGATCACGCAGGAAAGCCAAGTTATGATCGCAAGTAGAGTTCGCGCAACAGCAGGCCGCATTGCTTACAATTTTTAACGTCAAACGTTCTTTGGCTAGTTGCTCCGGATTCGTGAAGCCGGATTAAGTGAAACTGTGGCCCGTGACGTCACACGTCACGTGACCTCATCACCAATTTCGTTTACCCTCTAAATTTAGCGGGAAAAATGACGTCACGTGACCTGTACACAGAAAACTCTTATTGGCTGATAGCAAAATATATATATATAGTTGGTAGACTTTAAGATACCTAGCACTGAGGTATACCCACTATCTTTCCAATCAAAGCCAATCAAATCTCGGCGTTGTTTTGACGTCCCCGCAACCCCGGCCGCCCAAGAAGCAGACGACTTGTCCTCCTCCTTTGCGTGGAGAGAAACTGAGAGGAAGAGATGAGAGCGCTGGGAGGCGAGGGGGGGGGGGGGGGGGGGCACGACAATATCAGAGTTCAGGATAAACTCCTCCCACCTCTTTCCGCTCCAGTAGAGCAAACGCTGGAAAGGAGGTCGCCTCCTCTCCAGCGTTCGCTCCTCTAAAGCGGAAAGTAGTGAGAGGAGCTTCCCCTGGAGGGGGGAAAGAGCTTGTCTTCTAGGTGGTATTTAGTGCGTCAGAGCGCGGAGCTTCGATTAGAAGGATTAAAAGGGAGACGTGAAGGCTAGCTCCGTTTTGTCTCCACCTACTGTTCGAACGCGTCCGAACACTGAACGCCGGCGTCTGGCGTTCGAACGTGAGACGCTGTGCGAGCAGTAGACGATGCTAAGCTTGTTCGCTCTGATTGGAGGGATGCAGCCGTTAGAGACACAGGCAGCTAGCCTCTGCGTCCATCTACCCGCTGATTCTTTCAATCAGAGTTGGGCGATCTGATGTTCTCAGCTTTTCCTCTCCCTCAGTTTCCCTTCGTATATTACGCGCAAGTGTTATATTTTGGACACTTGGCGAAAGGTCGGCGAGCAATGTAGCGGTCGTGACTGGCCGGCTTCGTGCTTGACTTTGGTACCGTCCCAATCACTGCAATCGAATTTCTCGTCGACTTTGTTTCGCCGAGAGTCCAGATTATAGTGCCCCAGATCGTTATTGAGTGGTCAATTTCTGGACCTTGTTCTTTTTTCGCCAAAACTTGTCCGTTATGCCCTGAGTCCCACGAGAGAGAGAAACAGAAACAACCGACATCGACAAGCCCAAGCACGTGCAGCATGCACACGAAGGTAGTAGTGCCTTTGGAAGATTTGCACTCTACATGGGAGCGTCAGCATTACGCTTGCGCTCCCATGCCCAGTGGGCATGGGAGCGCAAGCGTAATGCTGACGCTTAACCAGGACATGCTCGTTTTCGTACAGCTCCCGTTTTTCGTCTTGGTCGGACTCACTCCTGGAACCGTCATCGCTGCCCCGGCCGACAACGTCATCTACAGTCCGGGATCATCCTTATCATCTTCTGGCTTGGAGGGCCCGTCAGCTGTTTCATGGAGCGCCTTCTTTTCGGATAAAGCGCCACTATCCCTGTCGTCACTCCCACAATACCCTTCGCTAGGCCTACGAATTGAGGTGCCAGAGCGTCGCCGCGTCGGCGTTGGAGTTCAGCGCTCGTGGCTACCGGTTCGCACGGTTTTCTCGGGACGTGAAATTGTTTCTTTCTAGTCCAGTGGGCGGGGGTGTTTTCGGAAAGTGGATAGGAAGTTCGTAGGCTTTGGCCACGGTGGGCGGCACCACCCCGTACGGGGGACAGCAGCCTGTACAGCGGGTTGCGGCCTCCCAAACGATGTCCCACGCCAGCCAACTTCTGGACGGAGGAGCGACCCCCACGCCAGCAAAGCGACACCTGAGCGAGAGCAGCTCCGGCGAGTTCGCACACACAACATCAATGCTACAAGACGACGAAGGGGCCATGGACGGCAGCGTTCTCGGAAGCAAGGAGGACGGCGACTTCACAACAGTCAACAGAAAGAAAAAGAGGACTCGACACGAAGGATCTCAACGGAGCCAAGGTATCGTGAAACTTCCTAATACGGCACGCACCGTTATGTTCGCGCCAACCGTTCCCGCCACGAATCTGAGGAAAATCAACCGCCAGCTGCTATCGGACGAACTGGAAGCACTGGCTCCCGGTCAGTTTAGCGAGGTGCGAGTAAACACACGGAAAAACATAATAGCCACGGATGCGAGGACGGAGGCGGGGGTGCTAGAGCTCCTCATTCTGACCAAAATATGCGGGGTGCCTGTCCGAGCTTTTCTCCCTCGCTCGAAGAACTCGCGAGTAGGGGTAATTTCGGACGTCGACACCGATATCACCGAAGACAGACTGAGTAAGATAATCGGCAGCGGAGTGAGCGTCGTGCAAGTTAGGCGGCTAGGCAAAACGCAAGCAGTCAAGATTGTGTTTGAGGGTGGCACGCTTCCTGCCCACGTCAAGATTGGATTAGTAAGGCACAGCGTTAGGCCTTTCGTCCAGCGTCCTCTACAGTGCCGACAGTGCTTTCGCATCGGACACGTAGTGGCAACCTGTCCTAACAGCGCCATTTGTCCCAAATGCGCACAGGTTCATGGTGAAGAAAACTGCATTTCAGCACAGAAGTGCGCAAACTGTCAGCGAGCGCACGAGGCAACCTCGTCGGAGTGCCCAAAGCTCCAAAAGGAGAAGGAGACCTGCAAGGTCAAGGTGCGAGAGAACATCACGTTCCTGGAAGTGGCCAAGGTAGTCGAGGAACAGCGAAAAATCAAAAGGCGCAACAATCAACATGTAGAGAAACACGGAGCGGGCACCTCGCAGCCTAAAAGCCAGACCACCGCGCAAGGAGTGGACCCTGGGGCACAAGGCAGTTCTAGTCCGGCAGGGGCAGCAAAGGCCGATAACCTACACAACGGTGGCAGGGACAACCATGCGAGGGGTCTCACCTATCGCGATGTCACTCAGGGCACCCCCCAAATCCGGCGGCGGACAGAAAGAAGCCACGTTACCATCCCGAGACACAGGGGATATTGCCAAAGCAAGGGACGTCAGTTCCAGAGTCCGCTGAGCGGTCTACCGCGAGCAAATTTATCAGCTTGGTGTTCAACACAGTGCGCCGGCTCCTCGAGCTGCTGCCGCCATCGGAGTTCCGCACAACACTAAACAGTCTTCTCTTCCTGGAGGGACTCCTTGGGGCTGTCTTCTAGATGGACAGCACATAGAAGCAAGCAAGGCACGGGATGGCAGCACAAACCCCCAGAGGAAACACAATCACTCGAACGGCACCGACCGTCCTACAGTGGAATGCCAGAGGTCTCAACGCCAAGCACAGTGAGGTTAGCCTGCGTCTGCAAAACAACCCAAGCCCGGTGCTGGCATTGACGGAAGCGGGACTGCCGGGCAAAAGATCGCTACCTGGTTACTTTAGACTAACGACACAGGCAATACCAGGATTTCCACATGGAAGCGGTATTATTTATACGGAGAGAAATACCGCATGTACAACTCAATACCAGCCAACTTTGCACGACCTCAGCAGAGTTCGTGGGAGCCAGGATGAGCATCGGGAACCGAACGTTCGCCATTCTTCTGATATATGTGCGACCAAATGCCACAGAACTGCCGAGCGAGGAAATTCTGGCATGGTGTAAGGACCGATCAGAGAAGTTGCTTATATGCGGCGACTTCAACGCACATAATGTGGCTTGGGGAAGTGCTTGAACAGACAAGAAGGGGGACGCCCTTATGACAGTAATAGAGCAGATGGGACTTTCGGTGGCGAATGATGGACGGCCGACGTTCTACAGGCCTCCGAACTCGTACAGTGTTCTTGCCGTGACAGCGCACTCGCCATCCCTAGAGATGGAGTGGGAGCTAGCCCAGGACACACGGGAAATGATCACTTCCCCATCCACATCACCATCAAGGGGTGTCAGGGGGCAAGGAAAGCCTTGCGTACGTGCACAAACTGGGACGTTTTTCGAGCAGCGCTGGATTTGAGCCAAGAAGAAATTCCAGTAGCTATAATTCAAGCGTTACAGATGACCACAGGCACTACTTTCGTCACAGAATGGCTCCCAAAGCCGGACCTCACATTTTTAAACCTTCAAGCCGCACGAACCAGGGCGCAGAGGAGGTACCGCCGGACGGGAGAGCCCGAGGACAAGACCAGTTTCAACAGGGTTTCGGCCAAGCTGCGAAGACACGCAAAGGGGCTGGTCAGGAGTCGATGGAAACTCATGTGCAAGAATGCCAACGCACACTCGTCCATGACTAAGCTGTGGACCGTCCTAGGGACAATGACTGGAAAAAGCCGTTCAAGACATACCCTGCAGGTCTTAGCGCTGGCGGCCAACGAAACACCAGAAGCAGCAGCGGAGAGTCTGTGCCGGCAGAGGCGGCGGGAAGACCTGGGGTACCAAGCACCGCGTCGGGACCTCTGGATGCCCAGTTTACAGTCAAAGAACTGCAGAGTGCCCTTCGCAGATGTTGGAAGAAGAGCGCAGCCGGACCCGACGGAGTACCGTACCAGGCACTCACGAACCTCACCGAAGAGGCCCAAGATGCCCTGGTCAAATGGTTCAACGCTATATGGAAATTTGGGGACGTCCCGAACGAGTGGAAAGAAGCAATGGTGGTGCCTTTGCTCAAGGCAGGGAAACCGCCAGGAAAGGCGAAGTCATACCGCCCAGTTTCACTAACCCCGTGCATAAGCAAGTTATTCGAGAGGATGGTGCAAGCTCGGATATGCTGGTACCTGGAAGAACATCACTGTCTCCCGAACTGCATGACCGGTTTTAGGAGAGGGCTGGCAGCCCAAGACAGTATCCTGGACCTAACAAGTGATATTGAGGACAACAAGAACAGGCGGAGGAACACGATTGCGGTGTTCTTGGACGTGGAACGAGCTTACGACAGCGTGCCGCTCCCTACAGTCCTTAAGAGAATGACTGAGATTGGCCTGACCGGTAGAATTCAAAAGTTCCTGGCAAATTTTTTAACCGGGCGAAAAATTCAGATTAGGTCCGTAGGTACAGTGTCCTCGCCACGGGTGCTGCACAGAGGGTTGCCACAGGGAAGCGTGTTTAGCCCGGTGCTCTTTAACATCGTGATGGCTACATTACCGAACGCCATCCCACCAACCGCACTCCCGGTACAACTGTCTATCTATGCAGACGATTTGTGCCTCTGGGTGACAGGAATATACACAACACAGATACACCGGAGCATACAAGACGCCACGCAAGCAGTAGACGAGTTTTTGGCTGAATCGGGGTTGTCCCTGTCAAAGAGCAAGACCGTCTGGATGCCGGTACGGGGGAATGGAAGAAGGTTTCAGCCGCCAGGCATCGTGTTAGCGGGGGAGAAACAGGTCACCAAGCAGAGGTTCCTGGGAATCATCATCAGAAACAGGTTAAGATGGGCACAAGCCGTAAAAGCGACATCGGAAACAAGCAGGCCTGCCATGAATGCTGTTCGCCGTATGACTGGAACCGCATGGGAATGCACGGAGCGGACCATCACGGGTGCCCACACGGCGCTTGTAACGTCAAGGGTAATGTATAGACTCCCATACATGGCCCCATCTCGGACGGACCTGGAGAGGATGGAACAGCGACATCGGCATGGACTACGAACAGCACTGGGGATTCCCAACGCTGCCAGGAACGACGCGGTCCTTCTGGAGGCGGGGACAGAGTCGCTCGCAAGACAGGACAAAGGAAGGAGACTTCACCAGCTGGCGCGATTATCTATGACCCACCCGGGCAGATGGTTCCCACATCGAGTCCAGGCCCAGATGAAATCGCTATGGAGCGAGGCGGTAGAAGAGTTCCACAATGTCACGGACCCACTACCGACGAGGACGGACGAAGCACGGATGGCTCCATGGGACGTAATCAAGGTGTCCAGTGACGTGAGAATCCAGCACCTGCGTTCCAAGAAAGATAGGCCAGGCATCGCTATCAGAGCAGCAGTTGAAGCACACTTGGAAGAACATCATAGGGGAAAGCTTCGTATATACACGAACGGGTCCGTAAACAAAGCAAGAACCTCCAGCACTGCGGCCTACTGCATACCAGAGAAAGGCTGGGAGTGTGGCGGGAGACTTCAAGCACCCACATCCTCCACGGTGGCCGAACTGGTTGCCATCGATAAAGCTCTCCAAGCGGCCACCCTGTTGCCACCACAGGGAATGGTGGTGCTCACCGACTCGAGATGCGCCCTTCAGAAGATTGCGAATGCAGAGTGCGTTGACCCAGCAACGACTGCCGTAAGAAAGTCACTAGCATCGTTGGAAGCACGCGGATCCACAGCGTGGCTCCAGTGGATTCCAGGGCATGCGGGGATCGAAGGGAATGAACAGGCAGACAGGCTGGCCGCAGCTGCTCACTTGGAAATCCCGGCTGTCCCGTCACCGGCAAATCGGCAACAGGCTGCACTTGACGTCGGATTGTACCTTCTAAATGCAAGTAACGAGCCGGCGCTGCCAAAAGGAGCCCTGTCTGGATTGTCACGGGCGGCAGAGACCCTGGTGCGACGCCTGCGCACAAACACGGCCAACACGAAGGCTTTTCTGGTCAAGATGGGAAAACGGCGGATGTCAGAATTCTCGCAATGCGACGAGGAAGAGACTGCGCACCACATTCTCCGCGTCTGCCCGGTATACGAAGCTCAACGAACTGTGCTGTATGAACAAATCGGCATGGATAATCCGGGAGCAACAGTCGATATCCTCTTCCCAGATGGACCTCGAAGGAAGTGCCAGAAAGTGTTCAAGACGGTGCTGCGCTTCCTGCGGGACATTGGCTTGACCGACCGACTGTAGTTGTATCTAAAACATAACAAAAGAATGTTTTTTTTTTCGTCACCTGCCCATGCCAGCTAATTGGGGCTAGGCTAACCTAGGTGACGTAAAACATAAACGCCGCACCACCACCACCATCGCCGCGCCAGTGGGCATGGGAGCGCAAGCGCAATGCTGACGCTTAACCAGGACATGCTCGTTTTCGTGCAGGTCTGTAAACGCTTTACCCTATGGACTAAGCGAACTAGCAACGTATGGCCTTATCTGCTCCCATGCCCCGGAGTGCTTATTGTATCTGTCACTGAATGTTTTTGTATGTTTTGTATGTATGGTACTGCTACTGCAGTGTAGTGATGTGGAAATGAATCCGGGACCCTCGTCTACCTCTGAACAAAGTCAGTTATCTGACATGTTCGTTATGCTGCAAACCATTGAATACAAATCAACGATAATTGAAGCTGGACAGAAAAACATCACGGTTGACATAAAACACATCTTAGAGAAACAACAAAGCCTTGATACCGCTTTGCCTTCTCTTTCTAATCGGGTTACTTCAATTGAAAAGGATCTATCTTTCATTGCTGAAGTTAAGCATGATATTAATGAACTACAGGTTGTGACGTCTGAGCAGAGTGCTGCAACATCAACCTTGCTTGCTCGCATAGACGACTTAGAGAACCGTTCGCGTCGTTCAAACTTGTTGTTTTACGGTATCGCTGATGCTCCTAGCGGGTCTCAACAAATTTCTGAACAGAAATACTTGACCTTGCGAAGGGCAACTTGGGTGTCGCAATTGATAACTCACATGTCGAGCGTGCGCACCGCCTTGGTGCTTTCCGTCGAGGGAAGACAAGGCCTATCATTGTGAAATTCTTGTCTTTTAAAATGAATAACCAGGTACTTTTTTCCGCCTCAAAACTAAAAGGTACACCCTTTTCATTACTGACGATTATTCACTGACTGTTCGCACCGCAAGAAAGGCGTTACTCGTATATGCCAAATGACGAACTTTCCCCATTCCAACTACGCTTCAATAAACTTCTGATCGCTTCAATGACGTATGTCTATGACCAACAGTTAGTAAATGAACTTTAGCGATAGGCCGAGGCGGTGAGTGTTCGAAACAGCGGATTAGGCTCGTATGAGGGCATCAGTTTTTTTATATGCCAATGCTCGAAACGTTCTGTCTAACGTGATGAGCTAAGTACCCTTATCTCGTCTTGCAGTGCGAAAATAATCTTACTGACCGAGACGTGGTTAACGCCTGAAGTCACTGATAGTGTAATACTGCCTGATCACCCTAACTTCATTATATATCGTATCGATCGACAGCAACAGCGCGGTGGTGGCGTTCTTATAGCCGTAGATAGCAAGATACTTAGCAGAGTTAATCCTAATCATTCACAGCTTGAAATAGTTTGGGTCTGCTTGCGATGCAGTTTTAGGTCTAGCTTGGTTGGTATTTGTTACCGTCCTCCTGACGCGTCGCACTCGTTCTCAAGCCTTCTTCAGGATGCATTGTCCTTACTTTCAACAGAATATCCAACCTATATCATACTTTTATATGGTGATTTCATCTTTCTGTGCATTAATTGGTACGACCCAACTCCTGTCCGCTTTAAAAACTCCAGTGTTTGTCAACATTTTATTGAAGTCGTTTTAGATTTCAATCTTTCTCAGATAGTTTCCCTTCCTACGCGAGTCTTTCCTTCCTGTTTAAACATTATAGATCTTGTTCTTATTTCTCACCCTGGATTATTTCCAACGCCTTCGGTATTCTTGGACGGCATCATTGACCACAAATCAATTCAATCTTACATAAAAGTTGAAACTACAAAATTGTTCGTCCAGGAAAGAAAATATTGCTATACGAGAAGGGAATTACGAAGAAATAAACCGAGCGTTGTGTGACTATTTTTCTTTTTTCTTAATTAATTTTGATTCACAAGATGTTAAAGAGAATTGGCTTATTTAAAAACAAGTTAGATGAATTTGTTAACATTCACATCCCATTCAAATACCTCAGGCCTTCCTCGTCGAAACCGTGATTCAATCGACAGCTTAGGTCTCTCTGTAACAGAAAGAAAAGGCTTTTCCGTGCTACTAAACGTGATGACACTCCTGAGTCATGGTCCAGATATAAAAATAGTGAACATAACTACAAAATGAAATTACGTGAGCGCAGAAGCGTGTATTCTCAGCAGACACTTCCTTCTATACTATTTTGTTAACTCAAAAGACCACGCTCCACCAAAGATTTTTAGCGACTCGAGTGATGTTGTGCCAGACGATCAGTGTGCAGCTATGTTTAATGATGTTTTTTGCAATGTGTTTACACCTATTTCTAGCGACTGTTTACCTGGTCACGTTCCTGCTGATTATTTTCCAATGGACCCTGTGTTTGTAGAATTTAATGGTGTATCTCAAATTATTAACTCATTAAAGGTCTCGTCGTCCTCTGGCGTTGGTAATATTAACACTAAAATATTACGTAACACTAGCCTCTCTTGCAGTTTATTTCTGACCATAATATCTCAACAGTCTTTGGAGTCGGGAGTGGTGCCTGAGGATTGGAAAATCGGCAGGTCATTCCGGTCTACAAAAGCGGCAGTAAGTCCTCTCACCTCAACTAAAGGCCTATATCTCTTACTTGCATCCCATCTAAGATCTTGGAGCATTTCATTTTCACGCATCTGTTTGATTTCCTCGAAAACAACTCCTTTTTAACAACGCGCAGCACGGTTTCCACCGCAACTTCTCTTGTGAAACGCAGCTCTTATTTCTTACTAATGACCTTCACCTAAAACTTGACTCCGGCTACCCCACCAGTGCTGTATTTTTGGATTTTGCCAAAGCATTTGACAAAGTGCCACATAACCTCCTTCTGCTGAAACTTTCTATGCAAAAGATTGACCCTAATGTACTAAAATGGATCGAATCATTCCTTCTTCAACGTCGTCAGTTTGTTTATGCTAACCACACCAAATCCTCCCTGTTCTCTGTTTCTTCTGGTATCCCCCAGGGAACAGTACTCGGCCCATTACTTTTCCTAATATATATTAATGACCTTCCTCTCAACATCTTTTCCACTGTGCGGCTTTTCGCCTATTACTGTGTAATCCACCGTAAAATAACCTCTATTGATGCTATTGTAACGCTTCACGACGACATTTTTAAAATTTCTGAATGGCGTAACACATGGCGCATGTCCTTAAATCCTAACAAATGTCGATGCATGTACTTTTCTCGTTCATTGTCAATTACCTATCCTGTATACTTCTTATGAACTCTGTCCCCATTGATTATACTAACCAATACAAGTACTTAGGCTTGCATCTCACACCTAATCTATCATGGCATACTCATATTAAAAAAATTATATCTCCAGCGAACCGTTCTCTGGGCTACATTCGGCGAAACTTCCGATCCTCACCTGAAAACCTAAAACGTATTTTTGCACCACTATCGTACGGCCTAAATTACAATATGCGTCCTCCATCTGGCACCCTCATCAGAAAAATTTAAGAGACTCCATTGAATCCGTTCAGAACCGTGCTGCTCGCTTTATTTTTAATGTCTATTTTCATACCTCAAGTGTATTATCAATGAAGTCTCGTCTTAACCTTTCTCTACTTTCATCCCGCCGTCGAATTTCCCGTCTTTCTCTTCTTCATAAAGTCTTTTAGACACCTTTCTTAAGAATGCATCTTCTAAACCTGCCCACCTATATATCATCAAAGCTGGACCATTCATGCAAGATCGCCCGTCCCAAGTCCTCAATTCAAGCACACCAGCATTCCCTCATCCCAGAAGCAATTGTGGACTCGAATGACCTCCCGGACACCATAGTTTCCATACCCGACTCCAAGCAATTCCGTCAGCTCTTCAAAACCACTTGTACTCACCCACTTTCCTCTATAACGCCCCCGAGGCATTGAGGGCATGTATATATAAATAAATAAATCTGTTCTCGCGAAGTAAGCACCAGTGATTGCGAGCTTGGCAAAGATACCTTTGCGCACACTCTGCGAACGTGCTTGGGGCTTGTCGGTGTCGGTTGTTTCTGTTTGTCGCTCTCGTGGGACTCGGGCATAACAAGCGCTGTTTGGGCTGTACATAGGACACGCACACTGAAAAATTCGGTGAGTCTACTTCCCCGAAAAGCAATCGGGTAAGCGAATTGCCGCAGTCTTCGAATAGAGCTCGGTAAATGGCAAACCTGAAAATTGATATAACCTAAAAAAAAAAAAAGAAAAAGCCACCTGCATCGTGACACTGAGAATGATGATTTATCTTGCTAAAAATCAAAAGCCACCTTTTTTCTTTATTTTCTTTTAAGTTTAAACACATTTTTAGTTTTCACATCTGCCAATTTTCTTTTGTACACGTAGCATGCAGGGATTGACTTTCTGGAGTGATTTTCGGAGAAGTAGAGACCAATAAAGTTTTGAGGTGTGCCAAAAAAGTCAAACGTTCAAGCTCCTGTCACTAAACTGCGCGGCTATTGCTCAATCAAATACGGTCGCTGCTTCCGTTATATTTGTTATTCGCAACTCCAGCCCGTCGTTCGCCCTCTCGCGGACGAACAAAGAACCAGAGGAGTGGAGACGGCGACAGTGACGGTGGCAGGAATTGTCGGCTCTGGTGATGCTGTTGCCGCGTTCGTGAATCTAGCAGTTTCAACGAAAAAAAAAAAAGCAAGTGCGTTAAAGTACGAATTGTTTCGTTCGGCTCCGTAACTTTTCAAAAATCAACATGTTCATTTTATTAACGCACGTCAACTTTTTCGTCACCTGTGATATAAGCTCCTGCCCTGGCCTCTTCGTATTAACAGCTAAATACGTTAATTTTAGCACACTGACCAGCGTCAGCGAGCAGGCGCACGGTAAATCCTGGAAAATCTATCCCAATCTCTTTCGCCATCTTGGCTACTGCCGCCCCGCTATCTACAGTTGATCGGAGTTGCGAATCTACGCTACACGAAAAGGTGCGACACGTACCCCTTGTTTGCAATAAAGAGAGTTATATATTCATTGAGAGCTTAAAAAACGGAGTCTGCTGATAAGGGCACCTCCTGAAGGTGTAATAAGCGTGAGCAGAACAAGCCCCGCCTCGCATTTCTAAAGCTGTTCTTGACTTTAAGCGAACAAGCGGGACCGAGAAAACTTGCTATGCCCAGCAGGTTGCTGATTCTTATTCAAGAATAAAAATCATGTTTGATGCTCCTCTGGTGTTAAACCTTTAAAAAGCTGTCGCCTTGGGGCAAAAGCCCGAACCGAATCATAAATATTTACCCAAATTAAATTAATTATTATTATGAAAATGGCCACCAGCGTCGTTAAAAGAAACAACAAAAAAACATTTTGCTCGACTACACATGAACTATACACAACATTTTATTATTTTTTAATATAAAAACGTTTAGAGGGAAATTCATAAGCTTTTTAATCGCAAGCTGGTTTAAAATTGCTTTGCGACTCAGCTATAGAGCTTTGCGCAAGAGAACAGACCCTTGCGGGAAATTATTCACGCATATTAAAATTTTGAGCACCGAACTCCCCCGAGCAAACGTTTCGATAAAATCTTCATAGAAAAGAGGGCACTTTTTCAGTTCTGTTTTTATTAAATATGAGCGAGATTAAACGCTGTTTCAACTAAAAATAAGAAAAAAATAAAAAAAGAGCTCCGCAGAAGTAATCAAAATAATCTGCGGATCTTACCGTATCAAAAGCGGACGACAAAAACGTTTCTCTTTTAATAGAACGCGCAAGGAGGTCCTTATTAAATGCCGATATGCGTGCAATTCTCCCGGCCACATTTGTCACGGTTATTACACGGTCGGAATCATTCTCTTTCGATTAGTTCTCTTTTGAAGAAAGCTTCGCGGAGAACCTTCTTTGGAGATTGCTTTCTTCTATTACCCAAGGCAATTATCGGGAGGCTGTCTTTGCAGCGAATTTTCGGTAGCCAGGAACTAAAGAATGCTGTCTAAAAATTGGTTACTGCTATATGTACGAAGCGTTGAGCTTGTCGAGTTGTGTAGCCACTAAGGAGACTGATTAACTGTTTTATTTCTGCATTTGGATCGGAGTGAGGCTTTTAGATTCATCTGGCGCGGTGAGGGGATAAGACGTGCTTTGTTGTTTTCAGGTAATATGTAGTTGCGAAAATCGCCCACGCAGCGAGCGCGTGCAAAAAGCTACTCAGCTCCAACGCGAAAAAAAAGTGAATTTAAAACTTTTTAAACGCGGAACTATTTGCTTCCGGTTAAGATTTCCTTCCGTCCGCCTTCCTGGCCCCGTTTTCTCGAACGCGAACCGTGGGTTAAAGTTAACTATTGTCCCTAGAAGGGAGAATTCTAGGTCACGTGACTGGGGAGAGCAGGGGCGCCGAGGGAGGAGCAGTACCTACAAGCAAAATGGCCGCGACGTCGCTTAATGAGGGCTAATAGTTCTGCTTGGTTTTGCTGAACATTCATTTCGATCCGGCTGTTATATTAATGATTCACCATCAACCTATTAGCACGTCAAGCAAAGCGGTAGTTCAGAGGGACTACTAAACTAACCGACGGCAGCATTCCGCGAACGCATCACTCTGCAGCAGTCCGAGATCCAAGACATATGACGGTACATAAGCCTTGCAAGTGTTTTTATGGTGAGTAAAGAAATGTTTTGCGAACGTGTGTTAGTATATATTTATACTAACACGTTTAATTTGTTACACTATGCACGCCAACTCGTGAGCAGCGGTTACTTTGCGGAGAAAGGGGGTTATCCTCGATAAAGCCTTGGTTCCAGGCGAACAGCTGGGACATTGTAAAAACGGTTGAAGTGCAGGCGAGCTGGTGGATATTTACCATGTTGGAACTTAACCCGAGACTGGGGTAGAAACAGAAACTTAAAAGTAGAAGGGGCAGAGACAAGTGAAGAAGAGAACGTCTCAAAAATGTTGAGACGTTCTCTTCCTCACTTGTCTCCGTCCCTTCTACTTTTAAGTTTCTGTTTCTACCCCAGTCTCGGGTTAAGTTCCAACATGGGACATTGTACTGTTTTTTTGTTCGCAGTGCGCCGACAGCATACCGACAGCATCGAGCTTTCTACATATCACCGGTGGCCAGCAATTCAACGGTGAAGGGAAGGTTAGCTTCTCGTCACCGGTGGATCGGTTGGGCAAACAGAAGAGAAGGCCACCAGTTGAGATCAGCAGGAATCGCAGAAACGTGTGTCGCAAAGAACAAAAACGAGACTACAGCACCGGCGTTGCCAGACTGGAAGGCACACGGGAAAGTTATCCGTTGTTTATGGCGAAATATATTGAAGGAAATATTTCTTACATTTTCGCATATTCGTCGACAAACTCTAGCATAGTAGCTAAAATTTCTTTGTAGCATCTGAAGCAAATAAATTGGTCTTCAAGTACCACATTACTATATTTTGACTTAAAATACCATACTAGATCGATAACAACCAGCGGAAAACGAGGATAAACAAAATGACTGGCTTGTTTCACTGATAGATGGCATATCTTACTGCCCAATCAAAAATAATTATTGCTGCTTTATATCCAGCCGTTTATTACAGTTACCTAGGTACTTTTTCCTTCCTAGGCACCGTGGTTTACCAAAATGGGTTTACCATCGCTTCGAGAAAACCGGCCCTGGTGGGTGAACAAGGGATATACTAAATACAGTGTCGCTGAGGTAATTAATTACTGGTCTGTTTCGGTATACTGTGATTACGTTTCTGGCAGGGTGCATGGTAGCAACCACCGTACAGGAAGTGAAAAAGGAATTAGTTGTTAGTTGTTTACATAGAGGGAGGTTAGTTTACCGGAACAGGGCGAAATTGTTACACACTGTTGATGAGAAATTTAGTCAATACAGTACAAACGCACTAGCCTGGGGTCTTCAAAGTGCATCACGCGTTAGTGATTCACGACCGCACGCCGGTATACGATGTTCATCCAGATCGAAACGGGCATGGGTGCGAATTGAACCCAGGATTCCTGGGTTCTGCAGCGCGAGCTTTCGCTGCATGGACTCCGCATAAAATGTGAGGATGGTGATGAAACGCCCACAAGAGACAAAGAAACAGTATAAGAAAACAGACCGGACGAGCGCTGACTCGTAACTCAATAAAGATCCCTTCAAAAATTGCGCCCTTTTACGGTAGTTCTGAAACTAATGCAAAATTGCGTGCGCAAAGAACACTTACAAGCTGGCAAGTCTATAACTGATATAATGCTCACTTTCAGGAGACCGTATAGACACATTTCGAAAGTCACGTGTTCATGGTTAAGAGACCTGAAAATCCTGGACAATGGCGGAACAGACAACACCACAGAACGAGAGATTCTAAAACTACATAAACTAAACATACAACGGCCTTAGAGTTTCTAAGGTTACAACATTGGCGGTGTCTTTAGTGTCCGCCATTGTACAGGCATCCCACGGATTCTAACAGAGGGCACGCTTTCAAAAGGGGTCTACAGTTGATAGACTTGCGATTTTTATGCTGTTGCTTGCGCACACCACTTTGCAGTAGTGTTGGATCGATCGTAAGCGGGCGTAATGTTTAAAGGTGTCTATAAAGAACACAGAAAAAAATTAGGATAAAAAAAAATCAAACGGGTCATTTGCATAGCACGAGAAACGTATAAGACATAACACAGAACACATGTGAAACGAAGAAAAACGAGGATAAAAATCAAAAGGGAACGTGTCCACGCGCAACTCGAGAGGTGTGAGTCAGCGCTTGTTCTGTCTCTTTTTTTCTACTGTGTCTTCAGGAACTATTAGCAAACCGTTACCGTTTTCCGCGTACCGCACCACCGAAGCCTTTGAAGATTGCTTTTAAGCGCGCGCCCCGAGGTCACTGTATCAGTCTGGGGCGCTCTTAAAATCATGCTTCAAAGAGATGGCAGCAATAACATTACTGTAATGAAATTGCAGTAACTAAATTACTTCTTGTTGTGATGAGTAATTTAATGGTTTTTCTTCATGCAGTAATTTTAGTTAATCATTCCTTATTTTTAAATTAATTTTGTCGCAAATTGCTCAGTTCGTTTGCAAGCTTTAGGAAAAAAGTGGGAAAATTTCTTTGCACGGTGAAATGTCGTGAAAGAAATATGAGAGCAAATAAACGAGGGCTATCTGAGAACAAAGCCTCGTACGAGGAACATGTCAGACGCACAAAGGCGGGCTCGAGACGCGAAGGAGATGGAGGAAAGATTTCGTATGAAGACATCGCTGGAAGGCTACGGTTCAAGAACTCCTGACAAGATGTATTCATGGCGCCACGTGCTCGCGACGGTACAATACTTTTTCGCTTTCGTGGCCAAAAGTGGCGGCCAAATAATATTCAAAGTAGTATTAATTATATTTTTATTGTCGGTGTTTAAATTACAATTCTGTAGTTCATTCTGTCTCACTAAGCGCTTCGTGCTTTTCTGTGAAGATAGGCAATTCTTGACGCAGGGAAAATGCGAGGGACAAAACGACAGAACATGACAGAAAAGAATATAAGGGTGGGGAGCCCTCAGAGATCGATGGAAACTTAAGAAAACTCAACTTGGTTTCTTGTTGTTTACTTTCTCCTGCAAAAATAAAAAAAATAAAAATCGTCCTTTTTTACTAACTTATTCTTACTCACGACGTACTCTACTTTTCCAGTACCGCAGTGGGTTTTCATACACCCACTAGAAGAAAACAATGATCAACCGACCGAGTTTTTTCTTCCCCCTTTTTAATTTCTTCTATAAAATGCACAAACAAAAGATGAGTGGTTCACGACATTCGTATGGCGCAGCTTTCAACCTGCTTTCCTTCTCACATGCCGCTCCCCCCCCCCCCCCACACACACACACGCACACACACTCTTTTACCGCATCCTTGCTGACTATTCACCGATGTTTATTTACCAACAAGCTCGCTGCCGCCAGCGATCGGCGAACCCCGTGCGCGCTTCCGGTTTTTCTCTTCTTTTCCTTTCGTCTCACATCCTTTTGTTATTTGTACTACGTTTTACAATGCGGGCAGGTTCTTGCAAACGTATTACAGGTACTTCTCCCAAGGAAAATGTTCTTACCCAATCACTGTGCGTTACTGACGACCAAATAAATACACTACCGGAAGTCTACTGGGGCGCCAAATACAGTGGCGCCCTCGTGGCACCAACTCCCGCCGAATGCGGTGTCTTCAACGTAGTCGTCGCCATCTTGAACTGTGGAACTTCCGGTATGGAGGAAAACATCGTTTTGTCCTCGCTACGCAAATAGAAAGTGTTCACGAATTTATCGCGACTCTCAATCCTTCTTGTTTTGACTCTTTCATAATATTTTACTCGATCCAGGTTGTAATCAGTCTTGTACACGTTACTAAAAAAAAGTAATCGATTACAATTACTATTACTCTTGGCTAAAAAGTATTCGATTAGATTACTTGATTACTCGACGGCAAAAGTAATTGGACATTACTTAAAGAAGTAATCGTTACTTTTCCGATTACTTTATTGTGTGAAGACACATCTTTAGCGCTCATAACAATGAATTACTTCCAACCTATATTTCACATTTTCGCAAGTATTGAAGAAGAAAAACTGGCTCCCTCTTCGTGGTCGTTGCACCTTCACAATGCAGACACAAGCATAGAATTCGTTTGAAGACGTTAGTTATTTGGGCGTTCGCCAGTGTGTGTGTGTGTGTGTGAGGGGGGGGGGGCGGAGGGGGTTCTAGAGCTTGAGCAAGGGTATCGCTCAAAGTTTGCGTTGCTCATTTTATTATTCACATGTGGCTGAGCTCGCACGTTATACAAAAGAGCAGCAGCTCCAGGATTTGAAACGGATCATGTGTAGTATTCATTAGCGGAAGAGATCGCTCCAACCACTTCTCTACTCGAAACATTGCTTGCCACAAAGACGACGTAGGGGAAATGGGGGAATATTTCAACTGCCTTTGTTATATTTTGCATCCGCTTTGGGCATTCTACGGTTCTGGTTATCCTACGGGCTGCGAGTAGGTACCCTAAGCAGGATTTTTAATTTTTTTATTTCTGTGTGTGTGTGCGTGAGGGGGCTAATTTGAACGAAGGACTCACAAAGCTTCTACATACTGCTTCCTCAAACTTCGCCCTGAATGGCCTTCGTCACACACTGTGGCTTCCCTGGGCTTCCCACTCACAGTCCCAGCTCGAAAAAAAAGAAAAACGGACACTCCACAGAAACTGTACATAGAAAGAGATTGACCTCGTTACCTACAGCTCCGCAAAAATCTTTCTTTTTTTCCGTTCGAAAAAAAAAAAGGCGTGTGCCGGGGGGGGGGGGGGGGGGGGTCCCGTGGACAAATTGTAACGGTTACAAGTAATTTTATTACTTCAAAAAGTAATCAGATTACTCTTGTGATTACTGCCTAATAAAAGTAATCAACTGAGTACAAAATTACTCCAAAAAGTAATCAATTACCAGTAATTTGATTACTTGTAATGCGTACGGTACAAGTCTGGTTGTAATGTCTTGCTTTTTTTTTCGTCACTTATGCCGGATGTATAAACTACGTGCCTGGGGACGAGGATAAACAGGAAAGGTCTATTGCAGACATTTTCTCTAGACCTTGAGTGGCTCTCGTATAGTCTAATTTATCGAAGACCTTTAGTGGCCATAGTCTAACGTTCTTTCACCGAATGTGCAGGCCTTCCCTTAGTGTCACTGAATTCTGTGTCCGAGTCCCGTTCTTTAGTGCTTTGCCGACAACAGAATCACTCACTCTAGTCCTGTATGTTTTGAATTCGTGCGGCATCATTGAATGGCAGTAGTCGCATGATACGTGTGCCGTCACTATCATTTTCACTGTTTCGGATCGCCACCATCAGCCATCATATTGTGCCGGCCAGCTTCTGGTGTAACACTCAGGGTCCCTTGTCAGCCGCGTAGCGCCGTGACGAAAGCATTTTCAAGGAATCACATCCTAATGCTCCGAATTTTGCGACTCCTATATGCCTGCTTGCTGTGGGTGCCGAAGCAGGTCAGAGAACGGCAAAAGACTCTTCCGCTTCCGGTCAGGCGAGAACGCTATTGTGAAGCGGAGAGGTGCTTGGCTTGCCTTTATAAAAGGAATTTCAAGCCCGCAGCAGGAGACAAGCTATGTGATGTGAAGCACAGCCGTATATGTAGAGAGTTTGGCCATTCGTTGGAAAGTATAGGAGACAAATGAGGAGGCGCCATTGGCCGAAAGCGATCTGGGTGTGTTCCAGAGCGTCTTCAGAAAATCGAATGTGGCCAACTAGAAGCCGGAAATAATACCCTCGTGGTGGTCTCGAGAAGCAAGCTTGATAAGTGCGTCGGAGTAACTCTCGGTGACTGAAAATATGGTGCACCTTATGTTTCAATCACGGTCATTCAAAATCACGGTGGAAGAGTGCGACTAGCGGAACGATCAACATAATGCGTACGCCAGGCGCCGAGGGCCGGGAATCTGCCGTCCGAGGGATCACACTCTGTTCGAGCAAAACAGAGTTGAGCCGGCGCGTTCGTTTCTTATATCTCTCTGCAGATCATGATCGAAACATCACGTGAACCCTATTTTCAACCACGAAGGGTTAATACACTTCACTCTTACGCGGTTATTAAAACCATATACGAACATATACTTTTGATTAAAACAGTTTCTCGCTACCACCGCTATGGGCATTCTTTTAGGCTCCTCGTTGGTCAAGAGATCAAGCCAAGCCCATTTTCTGCGTCTGGTGCACGCCCTGGCTCTGACCGCGCCTCCCATTGACCAAATTCTTTTCATATATGGCTTTTTCGGCATGAAGTCTTGTCCAGCTGGTTGTTCTCTCTTTCATATCCTCCGCGTGTCGCCAAGCAAATCCCTTGGAAGTCGGATCGCGTGCTCTGGGGTTCAGCACCCGCCGAATCCCTTGGAGAGTCTGGTTGATTGCGATTAATTGTACCTAGCCATCATTATGTATACATTATTATGACAAAGTATCCTTTAATATGCTTCGGATGCCTATGCATTACCTCTTATAGGCTTTGCAGGCCTTATCTAGCGTTGGCCTGCGTGTAACCATTTTTCGTCGCACTCCAGCGTGATGATTTTCGCGTAAATTATAGCCATAAGCATATTCTGCGTTAATATATACAGATAGTTAAGATTAACTATTCTAATGATAATACATAATAAACATAGCACAATCTAAACATAAATCAGCTAAACAGAAACCTCGCCACTTTGCCTCGGTCACACCCGTGTCGTCGCTGGCGCGTCTTTGACTCAAAAAGAAGCGTGTTGCAATGAGCGGGTTAAGGAAGACTCCGGCTAGAGTCAGAACGTCGTAGTCATTATTAAACAGTCCACTAGTATATTTCTGAAGACAGTTTGAAACATTCGAATGAGTGTTTGTCTTCTTACGCTTTAATTTTATGAAGGGACATTGCAACATGGTTGAGAGGTGGGGGCTGAAGACGACCCTGGTGTCGCTTAATGTCACTGGATCCTGGGAAAGTAGCGCCAAGCTCGCCGTACGGTCGCCATTGTGGTCTGTGAAATGAGCAATTTCTCCTTGACCCCTCCGTTCTTGGTGAGCAGATCTAAATTCGCTGGTTATGGGTAGCTCTATGGAGACGTTTTTTGTATATCGAGACTTTGCTATCCATACGCCGGCGAAACAAGCGTACATCTTCGTACCACCACCACATGCTGTGTCGGAGCTTGGAGGCACTGAAAAAAATAATTATAATGTTTTTAAATACGCAAGAAGAACAATATAATTGTAAGAGATCCGTGGAGATGGGCATGGTTGATAAGTTGATTGCATACACAGTGCCAAGGACGCTTATATTGGCGAGGAACGTTTCTAATACGATGATGTTCCATGGTGATCTTGACGCAACTAGTTTGAATAACCCTCCAGAAGCTTCGAAGATTTGAATTGACCAAAATAGCGATTTCCATTGCAACGCAGACAAACTAGCCAATCGCCTTGCGAGGTTTTGGTCGCCTGTATATGTTAGTATTCGTTTGTGTCCGGCTAGCAGGGGGGGGGGGGGGGGGGGGGCGGGGAGGAGGCAATGGCGCTACTTTCCAAGGATCCAGTGACTTTAGTGCCGCTCAGGCGTTAGCTTGTCTCGTTGATAGACCCTTCCTTGGTTATTGGCGACTTGCGCAACCAAAAGCATCGCTGTTGTCGGACTTTCTCGATATTGGCCAAATTCTCACCGTAACACATTGAGTATGATGAATGCAACTTTAATCATTGAGATAAGATGAATTTCTCACTCTCAACTTTGACGGTGTTGGTTTAAGAACGTAACGACTCCAAGTTTCTACCGAGTTTTTTACACACACCGTTGAAACTGTCGCGAGCACTGGATAATTGTCGTCATTACGTCACAGATTGAAACCAAAAGAGGGAGCCAACGAAATATTTCGTCGCCAAAAAAAAAAAAAAAAACGATTTTACAGCCATTTTCATTGCGGCTCCGCTGCGCCATGCATTGTGGGAACAGTAGTCTTTCTGCACGAGAGATAACCCCGCCGAGGGTTTGCGCGAGCAGAGCACAAAGCGGCACGGACTGTCTCGTAATCTGGCGCCTGCCTCCTCTGAACTACAGCGTAGCCTCATTTATTCTGAAAGCCTGTAAAATCGCGAAAGAACGTGGCCGTTGTAAAGACGAAAGGAGATCGGAGAAGAGGACGCGCCCATGGGCTCTCTCGGGCAGCGCCTAACAATGTTCCAGCGGTAGAAATCGGAAACGCAAACTCGCTCTTCTTTTTTTTTTTTTTTTTTTTTGAAGTTGCATGTTTGTTACTTGAAAGTGCATTGAAGGAGAGTCGTGGTGCAAAATCATATCTTCTTCTACGATTGCAGTGCGCGCTCAATTGAGCTGTGGAAGCTGTGCACTTTTAGTTACCTACACAGCTTATAGAATAATTTAGTGAGACTGACATATAAGCCAGTACTCTTTAAATATACTATTAGCTTTCGACTCTATTTTACACAACGTCGTTTTTTTCTTGATATAACAGCAACGATCGGCGTAGTGTATGGCGCTGTGCAAACGCAAACGCTCCACGGCCTCAGTCTGCCAACCGTGCTAAACCTCCATGATGCAGCGACGAGCTTATGCTTACTCGCGTTTTGACAGAAAGCTTTTAGCGTTTTTTTTTTTTTAGACATCTGCGTTAAAAAGAAATCCTAGCAGATATTCTAGCAAGCCAGTTTCCAAATGGTCGCTTGGGGAACACGGCCTAAGACATTTCTTTGTTCGGTATACGTAGCCCGTGAGCCGGTCAGTGTAGGGAAAACGGGTGCACAGGAAAGCCGAGCATCGTCTGTTCCGAACATAAACCACGCCCAAAGCCCTCGAGGGGAAGAGAGGGAGAGATGGAAAGGGAGAGAGAGGAGGAAAGGAGCCACGGGCCCGGGGCCAGAAGACGGCGGCAAATTTATCGGTTCCGACCGAAGCTGGATTCCCCGAGATCAGGGCAGCGGCTCGGGACATAAATCTGGGAGCCAGCCGGGCTTTCGGACACCGATTGCGACGATCCATCGGCGCCGATAATGACCAAAGAATCGAGACGTGCGTCGCGTACGCTGACGCCGATAGCGACAACCGTCAATCGGTCAGCGAGAGGAACCATGCTCCCAGACGTTCCTGCACTCAAATACTTTGGTTAGAAGGGTACACTGAACTGCAGTTAGGCTTCACGACAATTGCCACACCATACTCTAAGACAACTATATCGAAAGAAGTGAAGAATGCGCGCGCACGGCTTTGATGTGTGCTCAAGATGCGCAAGCGCACGTGGGCCCATAGTCGCATAGTCGCAAAACGTTGTCCAAAAGTATGGTGTGGTGACTGTGGTTAAGCGTAACTGCAATCAAATGTGCCCGTCTAAAAAGTTTACAGAAATAACGTTTGTGAGCAGTTCAGTTTCCTGCAGAACACGAAGGCAGCGATTTACGACGAGGAAAAAAAAATATCCCAGCAATTGAGGAAGTTCGAAATGCGATGGGAGCTAAAAAAAAATGGCACAGGGACAGTGAGCACGACGTTTCACTTGCATGACTGCACATCGCGTTCCTCCGAACTAACCGTGCTTAGTCATTCGCTGGTATCCTTTTATTGTCCGCCGTGATTGGCTCTCTCCGTGTTCTTCAGAAAGGTGAACTTACACACAGTGCACGTAAGCATACTACACTGCGATGGGCTCGTAGAACCCACACTCTAAAAAATCTGCAGGGTCACTGCTCTCCCGCAAAGAAACCCGGGAAAGCCAATTGCTGGATGCTACTCAAGAAGTACTGCAAATGACGGTGCTAAAATGTGTTTAAAACCAAAATAAAAAAAGTCTGCTATGGTGCAGTCAGCGTGATGTCTTACCGTGGCCAATTTCAACAGCGCCGACCTCTTCTCTTTTCTTTTCTTTTTTTTTTTTTTTTGGGGGGGGGGGAGAGTGGCGGGTTGGGGGAAGGGAGTTTAATCGTTTATTATCAGCCCCGTTTATCGCCGAGCGCCCTCGGTAGATTGGAGCGATTGGCTTGCTCAAGTACTTTGCGCAAATGCAGACACTGAAGATTTCTTAGATCATATCACACGACTTCGTTTAAGCAGGTAATCTAATAAGGAGTATGAGGGTACTATGTTCCAAAGAGGGACCAATTTTCTCTCATCGACAAACAGGTGTGCGCCCCGTCCTCTTTCGCCACTGATACCACGGAGCTATTGAATTTGGAGCATAACGCCAATCATTAATTTCGATGGTTTTATGAATTAAACAGTAACACTAATGCCAGATGCCACAAACGCATTGCTGTACAGTATAAACTCAGGGACTTCCGGAAGTTTACAATCCAAAAAAATCTTGAGCATCTCCTCTCCCGCAAAGCTCTTGGGTGAGCCAATGGCCACAATCTACGGAGATCGCTCGACGAATGACGGGCCGATAATGTGTTTAAACCTTTAAAAAAAAACGTGTGCGCTGTGGCACAGAGCATGACGATTTAATGTGCTCAGCGTCATGGCAAGACAGTTTTTGGAAGACTTAAACATTATTACCCAAGTAATCCGCCGAAAACCTTTCGTAGATTGCAGCCAATGGCTCGCCCAAGTGCTTTGCGGGAGTGCAGATGCTCCAGATTTCTGAGAATGCAGTGCCACGAACGGTAGTACCGGTCAGTTGATATGAGAACGTGACGCCACAAGCTAAATGACTTCACAGTTTTTTATATTTTTTTACAATTACCTTGCATTTAGCCAGCTTTTGCAGCATGACTATTGATAGTGTCTGTTATGCGTATTTTTCATATCCCCATTTCTTACTCAACGTAGGACATATGCATTTGGCGTACTATCTCTACTAGACTATTTTAATATTGCAATTCTCACTGAGGCCCTCTTTGTTGGTGCTATATTAGGTGACAAGTTAAGAATTCAGCGGCCATTGCGCCCTCAAAGGTATTCACTCCGCCAGTCAGTCGCCTTGCACTTATTTCTTGACTCACTAACGTCACGGCTTAACGAGCTATCGTCTTCGAACTGGCTAGCTCTTCTTTCAACGTCGGTTTCGCCGAGGGATGCCTGCTTCTCGAAGTGACTCCCGGTTCACGTTGCAGAGCTTTGCCGGTATTCACTTTTGTTCAAGGTGGTTTTTGTGTTACGATGTTAAAATTCAGCGGTCGTCAGGCCGACCACTTTAGTCGCCATCGATGTGCTCAATGCCCCCGTTTAGACGATCGCATAAGCTCACTCGGTGAGACCGGCAAGAGCGATAACAATGAATTCTTTTCATTCGTCTAGTGTTCGCCCCTGGGACAAGTTAAGTAGAAAAATCGTGGCGCTGTGAGGGTTTTTTCGCAGTAGCTTTTGTTTGACGATGTGAGAGTTCAACGATCCAGTAGTTGACGTCCATGTGCTCTGTGCCCCCGCTTGGACAATCACGTTAAGTCCCTCCCCTTGAGACCTGCACAAGCTTCCTCTACACCGATGGCTTCTCTTCGTTTAGTGTTCGCCTCTGGGCAAAAGGCTTCTCGCAAAATCGTCGTAGCGTGAGCGTTTCTTCGCAGTCATTTTGCGGTGGCGTGACAGTGTTGCGGTCACCACTACCGAAGTGCCGATGCGATAAGCTGAGGGCGATACGTGAGAGACGCTTCCGCCGTACAACCTCACCGTAATCCGTCTACTTTCCATTCCGTCTTTGATGAATGAAGGATGTTTACTAATATGATGTCGTCAAAGCAGTTTTTACTCATCTGTGAATGACGCGCTCTCACAATATCTTTTGTTGTGATCAGTCGGTTGGTAAATCAGGTATAAGCAGCAATTTTCTCGTCCTATACCATTGCGACACATGTATGTGTCCTACCGTTACCTGCGACAACACGCGGTAGAAAAAATTCCAGCACTTAATTTCGTATGAAATGACACTGCACCTTTGTCTCTTTGCGACGATGTCGTCCCGTTCCAAATTCAACGAGTTTTGCTCACTCCGCTCGCACCTGAAACGGGCATTGCCGATGTTGCCATTTCGCGGAACAGACGACGCGTTACTTGCTGCGGAGACACTTGCTGCGGACGCATTACGCCTATAGGACGAAGCATCTGCCGAACTCTAAGCATGTCGCCGACTAAAGTTTATTCGTGTTAAAACTCCCATTTTTGCTTATAGCGTCACACCGCGGTAAGCATCTTAAAAATGTTAGAGTTATAGAAAACCGTACGCTGCGGAAAGCGGGCCCAGCGGGCGTCTGCTCAGTCCATGCTTCAAAGTGACGGGACGGCTAGCAAAGCGTAGCTCTGGAATACGGTCTACTACAAAACGTTTTAGAAGATCGTATATCAAAGCTACCTTTTTCTATACTCCGTTTACCCTTAATGGGAAGCTAAATAAGTTCTTGAAAAAAACAAAAAGCAAGCGAGAGGTGAATTCTAGAGTATTTTTAACACGTGGATCTGAATATCATGTTCGTTTTCCCTGAAGATATATCTAACACGCGAAAAACCTCCGACCCGTCGCTTCGTTATTAGAGAGTTTTCGTAGATCGTACGCTGCCCAAAGCGGGCCCAGTGGGCTCGTGCTCAATATCATTGTTCGATGTGACGGCACGAGCTCCCGCAAGAGAAGAAGAGCTCTAGCGCTGGGATCATGTAAAAGTTCCTAATATAGGGTGTCCCAAATCACCAGGCTCGATCTAAAATGGAGCGTAAAAATCGACGCCTGCACGTAGCAATCTCATCTTTTCGTCAAAAAAGTATTTCACAGGGCGTTTTTTTTATTTTTTGTAAAATTACAAAGCGCAGCTTTGTGTTTGTAAAACATAGGGCCAAAAAACTTGCCAAGGTCGACGGCGGCTTGCGGCGCAGTCCTAGTGGAGTAGCAGGCGGGTTTGGCGCTCGTATTCATAAATGGGAAATGCACCTCTGACAAAGAGTTTAGATGGCTACGTGGAGGCGTCGATTTTTAGGGTTCGCTATAGATCGAGCCTGGTGACGTGGGGTGCCTTAAAGTTCATACACTGCGTACGGCCGGACTGGATACTGCTCGCCGTCTTACAGCCTCTCCAGTGAAACATGATGACAGATATGTTTCCAAAGTGGCGCTGGCACATGGTAGGTTCTAAGGGCCACTGGGCGGCCGGGAGCTGTGCCACAACGAAGCCGTAGGGTGTGTCATTGCTATAGATGCTTTAACCATGCGCCAGATTGAGACAGCATAGCCAACCTTCTTTTGCTTACCGAGATGCCAAGCAACTGAAGCGGTCTTTGACGAGCCCACACTAAGCCCTATGCTGGGAAGAAGGACACAGTAGCACCTAAAGTGGCAATACGTGTCCTGTTGTGGAAATCGTTTTGAAACTATCGCGGAGCCGGAGCTCCGCACTCGGAGCGAAAATAAAAGGTTTCCCTCTCTCCCTCTCTCCCTTGTGGAGCCTTCTATGCTCTATTTCTTATGTTGTGCCGGAAATATGACATGCGCGTAAGGGGCTTCTACGTTCTTGGTGACTGGGGGTGAACGTTAATTATGAGTATGAATTTTGAGAATGACCAGAAAAAAGCATAATTACAGCGGTGGTCAAAGAACTGAATGTTGACTCCTCCCGAAGTAATGCCACAGCATAAAAATCGCACGGCATTGATAACCATCGAAGCAATATTTTGCTAAATGCTTCACTAAGGGAAGTGAGTACTTTATACAAACGCCGTAGATGGGTACTTGTTGACAACAAGGTCATTTCTTTTTATCTCCTTTTTTCACGTGGTGCTTAGGTATTCATGCTGGGTAGCTAGTGGAAAGACATGCCAGAAATCTTTCCCGCTGTTGACGTGCGATTCGGGACACGACAATACACCATTGTGCCACGAGAAACAGACCCCTTTCAGCAGCAGGATTAGCAGGGTGAACCAACGAGAATAGTAGACCATGATGTGGAATACCCGAGACTCTGGTGAAAGCTGGAAAACTTGGTCGATGAAAAAAGACAAGGGAAAAGAACGTCTCAAACTCAGCTACTGTGCTTGTTCCCTCAAAGCGTTATATACCCACAACCTAATCACCGACCACCGACGTCACAAGGTCCCAACCTTTGTTATACAATCCTACCCACACTGGTCTTCACCTGAGCCGTAAACGATGACCTCAATCCCAAACTGAAAATTTGGGACCTTGAACAAAACAATCACACCGACCCACTTTTCTTCCAGCCGGAGTCTGAAAGGGTTGTGCTTTATCTAAACGAGAACTGATATGTCCTCCAACTGAACCCCTGCCCGCAAAATGACTTTATGCACGGTCACTTACAACTGTAAAAAAGAAAAAAAAGAGAAAAAAGGAGGGTGCCAGCGAATTTACCCAGTAAGGGGATCCGGGCATTTCGGTGTACTACGTTTCGGTGTAGGGCATTTCGGTGCACGGATATTTCGGTGCACCGACATTTTGGTGCACGAACATTGCGGTGTACGGACTTTTCGGTGTGGGACTTTTCGGTGCGCGGACTTTTCGGTACACGGGCATTTCGGTGCGCAAAATATCAAAATCACGAGTTGTTTCCTTTTTTTTTTTTTGCGCTATTTTAGCTAAACATTAATTTGTTTCGCACTTTATAATTTTTTAGACTTAGTCATGCATTTATAATCACTTACTGATATATCACCTAAGTAAACTTCGTTAGGTGCAGTACCATCCTGTTTGAGGATTGGAGACGTTGGACATTATGTTTCGTTTGTCGGTGTCCCTTTTCCAACGTACGCACTGTCGCATCACTTCGTGTTTACACGTTGGGTCGATACAGACGTTCTCGGCGCCTTCTGCAAGGATGTGGGCTTTATTATTGGTAATGCGTGTAGGAAAGGCCCCAACAGCAAGCTTAAGATAGTTTAAAATTACCCGAGACATGTGATGCGACTAGTGCGTACGTTGGAGGAGAGACACTGACAAACGAACCATGATGTCCATCGTCTCCTATCCTCACGCAGGATGGTACTACGGCTAACAGAGTCACTTAGGTGGTATATACGTAAGCCACCGTAAATGGATGACCAAGTCTAAAAAGTTATAAAGTGCGGAGAAATACATTTTTAGCTATAGTAGTGCTTATTACGTTTAGGAAAAGAAAACAACAAAAAAACTCGTAATTTTGATTTTTTGTGCACCGAAACGTCTGTGCACCGAACTGTCCGCGCGTCGAAAAGTCTGTGCACCGAAACGTTCTACACCGAAACGCCATACACCGAAAAGACCTAGACCCCGCAGAAAGACATTCAAGCTTTTTTCATGCAATGGAAAAAGCCGTGTACAAAGTAAACGATCAAATCCAGTCCGGTCGTGACGGCAGAAAGCGGGCCCAGCGGGAGCGTGCTCAATCCATGCTTCGAAATGACGGCACGTCCTCCCACTAGCATGTCGAAGCTTTAGCGTACGGTCTACTAAAAGTCCCTACTAAAACTCGCAAGTCTCGCCAATACCAGCATCGATAAAAATAAAACGCTCATGAGCGTTCATCACAACGATGTCTTTTTGTGTGGACGTTTCGGCGGAGAAATAAATACAAGCTTGAGCGAAGACTTTTTCATCCGCAGGATGAGAAGTACTACTTCCTCGCTTGAGGGGGAAGCTCCCCCAACTGAAACTAAATAACGTTCGTTTTCTCGCTTCAATTTGGTCTTCACGTATCGCTTGTTCCTTCTACGATACGCCCGCGGCTGTTTCGGGCTTTCGGTCGCACAAACGTCATTCTGAAACCAAAAAAAAAAAGAAAAAAAAAAGTAACCTGGTTACCAGGGATGTGATGGCGAAGCCGCAGCTTCAGCGAACGAAGAGGACCGTTACCTTATCGCCCTCGGGCTCATGTCGAAGAACGCCAGTTACCGAACGATTTGGAGCTCGAAGAGAAAGAAGAAAAGAAGACAACGTAAAAAAGTTTTGCAGGCTGTGCACGAGAGAAGTTCAAACACGTCCTTGCACTTACCGGTTCACCGCCTCTTCCACAGTCCCCCCCCCCCCCCCCCCCCCCTTTCCAATTGCGGCTGTCTTTACTTCTCGCTTTTGTTTCTTTTTTTTCCTTGGATCGCCTGGTTGCGTTATTTTCTCCGTTGTTTCCAACACGCTTCTATCTGCCAACGATGTTGTAGAGACGTCGCTAGCTCGAGTGCCTTTTATCGTTCGACCTCTCCCCCGTCCTCTCCCTCCTCCTTCCACCCCTTCCCATCTTCCTTTCTAATCCTTTCCACCGCAATTCGGCGTGGTTCTGGCCAGCGGACACCGCAACGTCCAATCGAGTTTGAGAGGGCCGCTTTTCTTTTTTCGCTCCGGTACCGATTTCTGCCAATCCGAATGAAATCGTTCGCGAGGCGAAACAGATTGAAAATAAATTGGGGACTGGGCCCTCGTTCGCTCGACCATATTGGAGCAAAAATTCCACCGCGATTGCTGCCTCTGAGCAAACCTATTCGAACTGCTTTTTATATGCTGTTTTTTTTTTTTTTTTTCGTTGAAATTTAATAAACGAGTCTCAAATAGGTTGGTATACTCCGTATCACCGTAGTTGCGAGCGAAGCAGCAGCGACCAAGGTGAGGGCGTTGCCTGGAACTGCGCTTTTACTATGCGGGTCTGCGCTCATAAATGCGAGTTGAAAACGTGGCCCTTGCTCCAGTAGCTTCTGCTTTGCTCGCAGTTATCCTCAAAAGGAAGATTAGGGTCCTGCTGTGGATGTCACTCCTACGGCGAGGTTTCGCAACGCTTTCACAGCGTGTGTTCTGATATTGCTAAGATTCTCCTTGGCTAATGAGAAGAGGTAACTCGTTCTGCGCATGCGCTGTGAAAAGGGAAAAAAAACAACGCTTGATAAAAGTGTGTACACGCTTTAAAAAATCTGGTCGTTAAAGAACTCTTAAGGTTGGTTAACACATGTGCAACAACCGCGTTACCGCGTACGTTTTGTGACCGGAGCGACCAGAACAACCGCTCTGCGCAGCACGTACACACTCCTGTAAACGCTGCAACATGCGCAGCGGGTCGTCAGCACGGCGGTCACTGCACCGCCGCCATGTCAGCTCTTTCTGCGATGCATTTAAAAAAAAAAGGGGCACACGCTGAAACTCACTGGTGTATCAGAAAATGGAGAGACAATTTTCTATAACCTTAAGCTTTATTATTATAATATTCTTTTTACAGAATAGGCTCGCAGGACAGAGCGGATGAAATAAGAAAAGAAAGAGATGCAGCACGCTGCCTCGGACCGTCACAACTTTAACACACGACTTTACCGATATCACAAATCTCGTCACACGTATTCTTACGACTTCGAAAGAGAACGTATTCTTACAGCGATACAGCAACATAAAAATTAAATTTCGTGATAACATAGAGGTTGCGAGCGCTCTGGAATGCTAACACTAATCACTTTTCTTGGGAGATGAAAACGCGTCAAAATTCGCATCCTTCATACACGCCTTTAAATGCAGTACGCACCAGTGATACCTTAAATGCACGCATCAAAGGCGAAAAATAAGAAATCCGGCGATGTTCGAGGGCACAAATGCGAAGAAAGCACCACAGTAGTCAAAGTAAAGGAACACCACGGCACGAGCGTTTTTGCTGTCTTGAGGCTGCCGCCTCAACATCGCCGCACGAGTAAACAGATCTTTCCTTCTAGGACGTGCTGGGTTATCGCGACACACGACGAGAATTCACAGTCAAGGATAGCGCGCTCTACGCGGAACGATGAAGTTCCACCACGCTAACCCCCTCGACGATCACCACTGACGCCCTGTTTTTTCAGCAGATAGCAGGAGCCGAGACCGGCATACAACGCGCGCGCCCCAGCTCTCCTCGACCTGTGATTGGTCTGTCGGTGCGGTTGCCCCGTTCGTTCCTGAACGTAGGGAAAAAATTCTGCCTCACGTTGCGAACGAGCTCAAACAAAACAGCCGTTTGGAGCTTCGTTGCCATGGCAACTCTTCGTTCCAACCTGTTGTCTTCGTTTGTAAGCGTAGCGGTCACTCTGAACGCAAGCGTGTGAACAAGCCTTCATGGGTTCTTTTGATGTTTTTATATTTTGCAACTCTAAAATTTTTTTCAAGTACCTTTAAAAGGGGTTTTCTTCGTGAATAGCCTATTCGAGGTTCTTTTAATCTCCTTTTCTGATGCAAAAGGGTTCTTAGTTGCTTTCCTTTCTAGTGCGCCAAGGGGCGATAATGCTTGAGGCTAAGCCGTTTTCGCGAGCTGGATGAGTTATTGGGGCGTAAAATACTGTTCAAAAACGTTTTTTTTTTTTTTTTTTTTTTTTTTTTTTTTTAGAGTGCAGTAAAGAGAGTTCTTCAGTTTCTCAGCGCTTACGAGCCGAAAAATCGGAGGTAGAAGAGGTGACGAGAGCGCAGGGGTGGGTCATAACGAGCTCTGGGATGAATTATGGACCTAAAGCTAACAGGCCTTTGTCTCCACTGCACTCGTTGAACGCGTTAGGACGTGGAACGCCAGCGGCCGGCGTTCGGCCTTCGGATTCGAACCCGGTTCCACGAGTGCAGTGGGGACAAAGGCCTGTTAGCGTTAGATCTATATCCACTAAACATTCGAACCAGAGCTCGGTGTTCTGTCATCCCCGCGCGCTTTCGTCTCCTCATCCCCTATGCTTTCTCGGCGCGTAGAGAGCTCTCCGGCTCAGTGCGCTGCATAGAGTTATTAGAATAATCGCTAGAGGTTCAACTGGCGCTAGTATGCTGTATCAAATTGAAGTAGACGGCAACCAGTCGAAAATTTACTTCCGCTGATGCACTTTAGAGCGCAGCTCTTATGGTACGTTTACACCTGAAGAGAAATCCGCTGCCGCGGGAGCGGATCCGCTCCCGGCGGCGGCGGCGAAGAGCTGGTTGTGTTTACATCCGGAAAACTCCCGGGGGTGTTCGGGTTCGTGGGCAGGCCGTTCCGCGGGACAAAAACAGTCACCCGTGATCAAGGGACCGAGCTGGTTCCGAAACGTCGGGATTTTTGCTTTTTAATAAAGCTTGGTTAGAGTTTCTAAGTTGAAGATTTATTAATCATTCCTAACCAGACGTATGTCCGTCGAAAATGTTTACATTTACATCTATTCCCTTCGAGCAGTGGCGGCAGCGCCGGCTGCGGCAGCGGTTCCCGTAACGTCTCGTCAAATATGACGAGAAGGCGCGAGAGTTCCCGCCCCGGCTCTCTCTCTCCCGGGCGTTGCTGCTCCCGGAAGAACGCGTACTCGTGACGTAGGCAGCGTCGCGCCGCGCAAGAATGTCACTTCCGGTGGCAGAAATAGGTCCTGGACCAAAACGGCTCGCCGCCGCGTTTTCCGCCCAGCGTTTCGCCCCAGCGGCAAAAGCTGGGCGGATTCGCTAGCGGATCCGCAAGTGTAAACGTACCATTAGGCGCCCGTTTCCGGCTTGAGCGACGTCGCCGTCGCCGTAACTGCGCATTGCATTATGGGACGTTTCCCACAATGACGTCACACGTTACGTCACGCGTGACATCATGAGGACCGCGAAGGTCACTCGTGAGGGTCGTGGTTTCATGAGGGCTTCACCAGGGTCACAAGTGACGTCACGAGGGTCACTAGGGTCACGAGAGACGTCAAGATGGAGGAGTGAGAGAGAGAGGGAGGGGTAGGAGGAGGGAGAGGAAGGAGGAGGGGAAGAGAAGGTGAGCAGGAGGGAAGAGGACGGGGAGAGGAGGAGGAGGGGAGGAGGAGAAGGTACGGAGGAGGAGGAGAGGATAACCTCTCTTCGTACCCTCTCCTCCTCAAAAGCAGCGCTCTAATTCGGAATTACAGGGAATTGTAAACGACTTTCATTTTTTACGTGCGAAAGTTGGTGCATTTCTTTTTTTCTGCGCTTGATGTGAACATCAAATATTTGAGAAAAAAAAAGCTTTGATGTTGTAAATAGCTTAGACCGATTCTCAATCACGTAAATGAGAATATTGGTCAGTGACAGTGCTCTTTTAAATTATGGCCATTAAACACAGTGCTGACACAACTGCATACATGCATTTATGTGCACTGTCAGACGCTGTAAGCGCGAACGCGGCGTTGGCGCTTTTCAGCATGGGGAATTTATGTGTCTAATGGGGTATCCACACGAAGGGGAAATTCGCCCCTTTCCTCCGCGGAGCGCGCATCACGTGAGACATACGTCATCAATTTTGACGCCTCGCGGTGCCGTTCTCCTCCGTGGCGGAGGCTTCGTACTGTTAGAACGAAAGCACCGCAGGTAGGCGGCGGAGCCGTGGACGGAGTTTCCCGGGATGTAGACGTCACGACATCCGTCCGCGGAGTTCTCCTTCGTGTGGATACCCCTTAACGAACGAAGGATATTTGGAAAATCAAGAGAAACGGCAAGAGGTACGCGGAAAACTCTGTATTAGTAACTCCCTTTGCGTGTAGGCAATCAAATAAAAGGAAGGCAAAGTAGTATAGTACGATTTGTAATAAAAAAAGTACGGCTTTATTTTTTCTGCTCATGCATATGCGCGAAGATGCTTGTTCTGCGTTTAAAACGTCACCCGCAAGCTCGAAATCTTTGGAAATAGGGAGAAACCAGAGAACAGATGCCCGGTAAAAGCTGCCCGGCATAGGTACTCAAAATAAATACCTTTTATACCCCATGTACTTTATTATTTACGTTATGAATGATTTTAACCGCTCGTAAGATTGAACAACGGGATCATCTTTACATAGTATGCATGCAACATCGTTCGCAGCCATGCCAGTATTTCATGCGCCTTGAGCGTTTGGTTTGCTGTGTTAGTTTCATACTGCAGAAGCTGTAGTACGAAGTAACCAGTGATTAGAAAGAACCGTCAGTACCCAGCAATGGTGACCCTTGCTTGCTTTGTTTAGTTCTAGGGCTGGGCGTCGATTCAACGTTTTAACCCGATTAATCATCAACCTTTAATTGATTTATCAATCGATTAATCGGTCTCGTTTCTTTCTATTCATAATGTTAAAAAAAGCATATTTTTTGCCTTTGTTGAGTTATCGATAGACGGCGCACTAAACAACATGAATTATGAATCAATATTGATGTGTAGTTAAGGGCACTTCAAAAACACTCACACTCACAGATCATTACCTCAACTGCATAAGGCAAAAAAGTTCGTTGATATTCTCCAGCAAGAGCCACCTCTCTTGATTGATCACAAGAGTATTTGCTGCGCTAAACGGACACTCTCACGGCGTTGAAGTGGGCGGGACGCATGTAACCTTCTGCACTTCCCTGGGGTTACCAATCTCGCTCCTACAATTCATTTTATTCTAAAATGTTATCTCAATATTTCCCCTCATAGAGGTGTACTCGTCCTTGTCTGCGTGGTGAAAGCGTTTAATTTTTCATTTCTTTTGGTTCGTCAAAATTTACTGATTAACCGGTTGAAAAGTTTATGCTTACTGATTACCAATGGATAACCAATGGATAACCAACCGGCTCAGCTACAGGCCATCACCACTGAAAAGTTTAGTCGCGATTGAAGCATTAATTCATTATTCCGTAGATAGATCGGTTCATTTTCTACTCCTAATAGTTACAGGACTGGAATATTGGCAATATATATCTGCCACGAGAATACTGGCGAAGCTTGAACACACACAGCATTCTTTTCGATTGGTATTTTACTTAGAATCGTTGGCCAAATTTACACATGAGTTATGGAACAGATCTTTGGGCCTTAAATATTGCAAAGCTTAGCATGGTTCGCTGGTGAATCAAAATACTGTAACTAAAAAAATAATTACACTTTTAAAATGATAATAACAGTAGATATTCTTAGTTATGACCAAAATAACAAAGGCGATCCCTGTTATTTCCACCGAAGGGACAAAATGCACACGGTTTTTCAATAGGAATGCAGACGAGCATCGCCTGTAGACTGGTTGCTGATTGCTACAATTTCCATCCCGGAAGTCGCATAGGCACTAGCGCCAGTGGGACCTCTAGCGTACATTAGAATAGGTCTAAGTTGTGCACCGTACGATAGTGCACAAGAGAACACAATACAATGCATTCATACACGCGCGCGCTATTGAGAGTGCACAATAGCGTAGACGCAGTCAAATATATTCGTGTGAGCACTCCACTTGATCTAAAGTTTCAGTTGCACGCGCTCTCGTGCTACTCAGACGTTAAAGATGAAGCCACACGCTTGCGTGACTTGAGTGTTAAAGTTTTACACGGATGTGTGCAATTTTGTAAAACAGATGCGACCGCTGCCGTAACTCTGGTCGTGTTGTCAAGCACGTAAAATTACAGGCCTCCCAAAGGTAAGTTCACACGCATGCTGCACTTCAACTGCGTGCACTTCAACTTTCAGTTCCCTGTCAAGCAAGCGTTCTTTGGCAGGGCAAGCATCGCTCAGGGCGACGTGGTCGTGCTTGTACCTTCGGCTTCGGTCGCACTTAAAGTTGAGTGAGAGCGAGTATACACCTTCTCAATATTCGAGAATTTTATAATAGGGGTTCCCAATGCTTTCGGTCTCTGGAGGAGCTTGGGCCGTCACATGCGCATGCGCAGAGCTTCTGCACCTGCGCCTTCTTACACCCAGAGTTCCTCGGGGAACCCAAAATATTTGTGGCCCCTGTTCCAAAACTTTCCCTTCACGCATCCACGGCCCACCGCGCGTTCCCGCACTCCAACACGCGGGTGTTCGTGGCTTTGCGAAGAGGGGCAAATTGCGCGTCATACGCATGAAAGTTGAAAATGGTGGCTGCCGGATGCTCAGTATTATACGCTGTTCACCCTTAAGCTGAGACTAGAAGCTCCGCCTTGAGTGCGAGTTTTCTGCCCTCACTAACGTAAGTGTGAACGCGCATTCACGCGCAACCAATGCACCGCGGAAGCCAGCGAGCTCGCGCTGATGGCGGAGCTTTTAGTCTTATAGAACGGTCTTCAGACCGTTGTTGAAACTGACTCCTGGCCGGTGCCGTTTTTATTCTTCGGGCGTGCGGTGCGTATTTTGTTTGTTTTCCGAAGCGACGAAGATGCGCGCGCGCTGGGCTGGCATCGCCGGCGAAAAAATGAGCGAACGCAATTCGCCAAACATAGGTCCGACCGTCTACTGGCCAACACATCTTCTGGACAACGACGGGACACAAATAATATCCTAACTGTGGCGGTACACAAAACAAAACAAAGTATAAACTTGTCCCGTATAGATTGCTCAAATTTAACGACATGGTCGAACTTAACGACAAGCAGGCCAGCACGGGCCTGCAGGCCTGAGTGCAATCCGCGGGCGCTGGAAGTTTACAAATGAACGGAGTGTGTCTCGAGTGCTTTCCATGCTCTGTTTCACTTTTATGGCCGTTTCACTTATGCAGCGAAGAGCTAATGTAGCGCTGCTCATGTGCCGTCAGCTACTTATCTTCTGCTGTGAACAATAATTTTGGCGGTACAATAAAAAAGTGGAGTACGGGTTCTTTCGTTGGTGGGTCACCTTGCGCCGTCCGGATTGCCAGGTCCGGATGGGGTGACGGACTTCGTTGTGGGAAGCTGGACGGGTTTTGCCGGAGACGAAGTTACTTCCCTTGGCCGCCGCCGACTAATTCAGTTGAACTTCGGAATTACGTTTAAATAAACAATTTAATACTTTTGTAGTGAATCAAAAGATAAAGAGAAATAATACTGCAAAATGATAACTTCCCCTGTACGGGGTTGGGAAGGAGGTGGTCGGGTGTTAGCTTATCCAATCTCGGGAGTTGGCTCGTTCGTGGGATTACGTCCCAATTACGGGACAGAAGTCCCTCGGATCCCGCGACCTGACTCGATTACGGAGTGACAGCCTCTTGAGCCCCCGCACAAAACTAAACTCACTTCCTGAGTTTCCCATCAAAGTCACTCGTTGCTTCATCCCTTTGTAGTGGACCGGCGAATCCTCGACGCGTCGTGAGACAGGCGTTTCCCACTGCCAACCAATCGGCTCTCTTTCTCGCCACGTGGCAATTGCTTATATTCTCGGGTGGGAACCTACGGTCTGCGTACATCTCACGGTCAAAGGTCGGCTGGTTCGGATGCAGGTAAAACCATTTCTCGCAAGGCGAAGCGGACAACCGACCCGTTGTGCATAGCGTCGACTAAATGGGCCATCCCGTAATTCATTCTGCCAGACGCGGTCTGGCGTTGCCCTTCTGCCGCGACCCCCCACACTCGGGCGAGAAAGACTAAACCGCTGTAAACGCGCCGTGTAAACAGCGCCGGCCAAAGCCGCGGCGTTCTCCCGGCCCGGAACGCACTCTCCGATTCTCTCGGCAGAAAACGCGCCTTTCTCTGGAGGTCACCGACCACGGGAAGTGTTTACGCCAACGCTTTCCAACCAACGAAGTCTCCCTGGTGCTAACGGCCCACCCGCGGAGCCCTCGTCGATCTTTACAGGTGGTGAACGCTCCAGTCAGCACGCGCTCAGCGCGAGGTCAGCGCTATGCTAGTAGCGCTCCGCTGCACGTGTGAACAGGCCTAAGTCCAACAGGAGCTGACGCTATACGATCAATCAAGCTCCGCCAAAGGTGCATCGGCCCTCGGCGTTCATCGCCTTTGAGCATTTGCTACCGGCGACTAAACGAATCACGCACCGCGACCGGTCGAAGTTGTTCGAGGGCTTGCCAACTTCATTTATATTGATACGACGCCCGACGCCCGTGTTTTTGTGAAGAAATAGAGCTATAGGACGAAACTAGATAAATACCTTGCAAGTGACGTTTTTCCGCTTTTTTGCATTTATTAAAGCGTCGCCAGTAATATGGAGACACTGGAATAGCCAAGGACCGTTGATGTCCGCGTCCTTTCGAAATGCATTGGAAAGTGATGGACCCTTTCCGTTACCCGAGTCGAAAACAGTTTAGGATCAATATTTTTTGGTAACCGTACCCGGAACGAAACCGATATTTTATTTTGATGTTAACAGTAGCCGTAACCGGTATCTAATATATTATATCGGTAACCGGTAATTGATAGATTAGGGAGTTTTAGGAAGCCACTTTTTCACATTCGATATGGTGCGATGGGGCTTCCGCTACATGCTGCGGATGTGCGTACTGGAGTGCCTATGATACCGTACCGGGTGTGCAAGAACGGCTCCCTGAAATTCCCTATCATATCGGTCCAACATGTTCCTTTTCAAAAATAATACAGGGGGGCTTTAATGATGATATTGAAATGCCATCGACATTTGCAGACAGCACACCGTCTCTATTTGCTTAATTTATTCACGAAAGTAGCCGAAGAAAGGGGCGAGGGAGCGAAAACGAAAGCATCGGCGCGCGGAGCTGGCGGCGGGTCCGTGTTCCAGACGGTGGGATGGCTGCAGAGCCGCTGTGGACGGAAGCACCGGCGGCATGCTTCCTTTGCTATGTTGCAATTCAGCTTAACCTGGCAAAGGCTGGATCCTACAGGGTTGATGGGCCAATAAGAGAGCCGGAGTGAGGCACGTGACGTCGCGCAACGGAATCAGAAACTCGCGTGGAGCGCCGTCACCTATTTCACTTCGACGCCCTTTAAAGGGCTACGGAAACAAAAATGGAAATATTCAAATTTCTTTCGGAAATGAGTCAAGCATGACAGATAATAATCGTAAATGATAATCGCACGTTTGTATCTTAAACGACTGGCTATATTTTTCGTTCCAAACGGTGCCCTCGAGCAAGCGCTCGAAGAGAAGCGAACAGAAAGCGCGATGCGTCATGGGATATCCGGCGCAAACAGAAACAGAAAGAAAAGATTCCTCGCATTCGTGACGTAGCAAGGCAGGCGTGGTTATGAGCTTTGCCCTTGGTGGCATTGCCAGCGTTGTGGTGGTGTCAATAGCGTCAGCGCGTTACAACCAAGCCGTTCGAAGTACCCGTGGGGTGACGAGCGTGTGGCTGACCCAAGGAGCACGTAGCTTCCACAACACTGGCTACGTTTACATGGATGCGACTGCAGCGCATCGGATCCAGTTAACGAATCGAATCGGTCCATGGAAACAACTCGGATCGGATCGGATCGGATCTTATCCGATCCGCTGGAACGGGGTGGTTTGAGATGGTCAATCCGAATCGAGACTCTCCATGTATACGCTAGCGGATCGAATCGAGTGCTCGAGCGATAGATTACGGGAGATTTGCTTCGCCTGCCGCTAGGCAAACCGGACACCTCGAAAACAATCTGAAGGTCACGAGATTTGTGTTGTGATCCTTCGACACGAGGTGCCGCTGCTGGTCGACCCGAATCCATGTAAACTTAATGGTTGAAGTGGATCCGATTCGGTAACTGGATCCGATGCGCTGCCGTCGCATCCATGTAAACGTAGCCACTGTCAGCTTATGGCTGAACGGGGTGGGGAAAGCAACTTTTGTTCGAGTTTTGAGCGACGGGCTAATCTTCTAGGGGGAGAGTGGCTGGCTACGTTTACATGGATGCGACTGCAGCGCATCGGATCCAGTTAACGAATCGAATCGGTCCATGCAAAACAAGTCGGATCGAATCGGATCGGATCCGATCCGATCCGCTGGGACGGGGTGGTTTGAGATGGTCAATCCGAATCGAGACTCTTCATGTATACGCTAGCGGATCGAATCGAGTGGTCGAGCGAGGGATTACGGGAGCTTTGCTTCGCCTGCCGCTAGGCAAACCGGTCACCTCGAAAACAATCTGAAGGTCACGAGGTTTGCGTTTTGATCCTTCGACACGAGGTGCCGCTGCTGGCCGATCCGAATCCATGTAAACTTACTGGTTGAAGTGGATCCGATTCTCTAACTGGATCCGATGTGCTGCTGTCGCATCCATGTAAACGTAGCCTGTGTCCGGTTGCACGAACGAGGGTCCGAGAAAGAGGGGAGTCGTTCCTTTCCCTCTTCTTGGACCGTTTGGTACAATGTGCGATTTGTGAGTTGAGCTAGGAGGAGAGCTAAGAAGGAAAATGTTGAAATTACAAAGAGCGGCGCTGCTCCGATGGAATCTGCTACGTCATGCCTATGTAGCAAGTTCACCAACGTTGCTAGATTACCTCCCCAATAGGCTCCGCATGCATCCATCAGGTGCACATTGAAAGATCGTTTATTTAGCTTAAGAATTAGTTTTCTTGTGCCTTTCAAAGGAAGACTGGTATTTGTGAGGCTAGGGTGCAACATGCAACACATTCAAGCTAGAAAATGAGCGCTGGAATTTCATTTCCCTACCACTTTAAAGGGATACTACAACAAAATTTCGGCGCTCATTTTTTGGTCTATATGTGTTCAAAAGAGCAGTATCACATCAAACATACCAATATTTTGTTAAAAAAGTCTCGAAAAGGAATTTTAGAACGAATTAAACGATTGGCAAAGAGCACCTGGTGGATGTCGCTAAAGCCTCGCTTGTAATGCCAGTCTAGGAACCTTGACAGCTAGGGACGGTGAGTGTTTCGCCTCCGGCCACGACGAGAGAAGAGGGGAAGGAGGAACTCCCCTCTTCCCGAGAATGCCTTTTGTGTGTCGCAGAAGTTGCTATTGTTTCCCTACAAGATTATAGAAGATTAACACGTCACTCAAAATTCGTATAAAATCAGCCGCTTCAGTGGCTGGAACGACTAGGCCATCCTCTCGACGTCAGCCTCGCCGTAGCTTTGCTCGTCTTGAGACGACCTACGTCACGATTGCGTTGGATGTCACGTGGTCTCCGCTGGGCCTTCTCCGAGCGCTTGCCAGAGTGGGCCGTTTATAACGAAAAATACAGCCACCAGGCTCAATACAAACGTGCGATTGTCATTTACGGATATTGTGGATCATATTCAACCTATTTTTGAACACGACGGGAATATTTCAAATTTCGTTGAAGTATCCCTTTAAGGTGCGCAACAGACGTTTGTGGGATCGTGTGTTCTTGGGGATAACTCATTCTACGGAATCCTAGCATCCCAGAAATCGAAAAATTATGCTCGTTCGACGCCTATTTCCTTACTATAAATGTGATCGAAGTTCCTGCCACGCCCCTTTCTGAGCGAAAAAATCTGGAGCACAGAATTCAGCGGAAGCGCCGGTGGCGTGACGATGGGCGCGCGTCAGCCAATCGCATGCAGAGGCGCCGGCGGCGAAGCCGCCGCCGGCGCCTCCGCTGGGTTTTGTGCTCCAGATTTTTCCGCTCAGAAAGGGGCGTGGCAAGGACTTCTTTCACATTTTTTATAGGGAAATAGACGTCGCGCAAGCATCATTTTTGGATTATTAGGATGCTTGGAACCCTTAAGATAAGTTTTCACCAAGAATTGAAGATTCTAGAAACGTCTTTAGCGCACTTTTAATGGCTTTCATAGAACCCTAGATGTAGACGTGTGCCTAACTATGGCTCACGGTTACAGCTCTGCTATGGCCAGAGGCTTTTCTGGCCGCGACGATTTCAAAACAACGAAAAGAAAACTGCTCCCAACACGTGACTTTTGGGAGCTAATAGATGCCATTGGCGCCGTTCTGACGTCAACAACGGAGAGCGAACAAAACGGCTAGCCGGACTTCGGTGGGCGCCAGAGTTCGTTTCCGTGGTGTGTGCGACTGGCAAGTGAAAGCTTAGTGGCTCTTGGCTGTTCAACTCTTCTTCCATGGTACGTGCTCTTCCTGTTACCAAAATATTTTGTTAAGAGAGAATACACGATCATGTGGAGAGTCCGGATATTTTGGTGGGGAGCCATTCACTTGAGTGAAGGACGCTTTAGCGAGCGATACCTCGCCAATTATGTTTCATGGAATGACGGTGCTCACTTGAGCGACTTCATTCGCCCGGTTGGCGAGGGTACGTTAGTTTACCTCAATTAACTCAGTTTAGACGGTTGATTTACATATCTTCAAATATAATTAACTTTTCTTGGTATTATCTCCAGTCATTGAACGTTATTGTAAACTTTATTTAAAGGGAAGCTGTAGAGCCTAGAGGTCCTTGAAAAAAAAAGTTAGAGGTGAATTCTAGAGTATATTTAAGCCGTGAATCCTAAGATCCCGTTCGTTTTCCAGGAAGTAGTAAATAAATGCGAGAAAACACGAAAAACCACCGACCGGTCGTTATAGACCCTACCATTTAGCGCTCTCTGGGCGGCACCATTTTGTTCGACAGCAGCGCCCTCTCCATACATCAGGGAAATTCAGCGGGTTCGGTAGGGTATAACGAGAGAGAGGGCACGCGCCGGACTCCGCTAGCAGACGACAAACCGGGAGGTTGCCATTCTCCATCTTTGGGCTGTACCGGCGGGCTGTTAGGAACATCGAACTCTCACTCGTGGCTGCCGTTGTGAAGTGGTTCGCGTTCTTAAAATAGTTATGGCATCTCCAAAATCAGCCTATTAGCGGCGAGATGTTTTGGTGGCGCCCTCCCATGGCTCCCTTTCGTGACGTCATTACCTTGCGAACAACAAGTTCGATGGTGTTTGCAATGAGCATTGTGGAGGCTTGAACTCGTTATCCTCTCAAAGCGACACTGCCAACACCACCAAAATTCAAGCTCTTACATTCATCTTATTTTCGTCGATGAGAAATCCTTACCTGACGTCATAGTCAGCATTCGGCCAATCAAGGCCGGCCGACCACAGCGACGCTTTTGATCGCGCACGTCGCCAATAGCTCTCTGTTGTTCAATTTAGGTAAATGATCAACTCGCTTATCTTTTTTCCGTTACTTAAATAGCGGTTGAGTCACCCAGCAGTACTGTCCTCAACTACTGCGTGTATTGCGGCAGGAGAGCACGGCTTCATTTGTTATTTTAGACTTCCACTTATAGTCGCTAAAGGCCTACTACACCAGTACAAACTTTGTACTGTAAAAAAGGTACAGCAACCAGATTTACTTTTGCCGGAGAGACCGGCCAATCTGACACAGTTTTCCCTATTTTTTATCTGCACGCAAATAACAGCACAATTAGACCGTGTTAGTCTTTTTTTTATCTAGTATAGTATTACACGATAATTGGCATACCAAAATCTGCGCATCTGCGCTTGAAATTTCCAAAATGAGACGATTTTAAATAGAGTTTGAACACCAGCCGGATGCTAGGTACAGCCCACTCGGCGGAGCAGACGAAATGCGGGTGAGAGAAGGAGGGCATTTTTTTTCTCTTTTTGCACTCTCTGCTATGACCCTAATGGAACGGTCTATACGTCATAAAATGATCTTTCGGAAGCCAAGCGCGTGCCGCTCGTTTGGGCAGCGCAAGCAGTCGCAAGCTTGTCATGTATATTCCACCGCACTGACACCAGTCGTGACACCTATTTTTGACCTTTTCGAAAATAGCAAGAGTGCGCGTGCATAGGTTTCATAGGCCCTGAAGGTGCGCGAGAGAGGAGATTGCGAAAACTCCTTTTTTGACGTAACGCTCCGGGAAGGAGGGGCTTCAGCGGTACTTAGAAAATGGTTTTCTGCAGCCTCCGAGCACTAAATTGAAATATTATCTTGGATATTCATGATCATGAAGGCCAAGCGAAGACAATCTACGTGTTTTTTACGGAATTCAAATTGTTTCAATTACCCTTAAATGAAAGCACTACGATGCTAGGGTTTAAAAATATCGACTTTAGGCATGAGAGACGCATAGTCCGCTCGCGAATAGAACAGTTTAATTGTGACCCTGGTTGAAAGAGGAGCGTTTAGGGACGTTAAGGTAACGGCGCTAAAAGAAACAACTTGAGTAAGTACGTCGTTTAGGGAAGACATGAGCCTTCAATGTCTTAACTGTCAGAGCACCAGCATCTACTACATACATTACATCCCCGATTTTCAGTATTAAACGCTTCCAAGGCGCCTTTGTGAAACTGATGTGCGACCAAACAAAATTGACAAAGAGAAGTCGGCATATTAAAAATACATCGAACCGAAAGAAGTAGAAAATACTGTTTTTAGGTGTGGCTAGCCGGCTACTGAGATGGTAAAAACCGAAACCATAAAAAACCAAAGCGAAACCTATTTCAAGAAAAAAGCGTAACCACAACCATAACCGAACCGTTATGTTTATCTGTACGGTTCCTAAATTTAAAACTATTCACTTTTAAAGCGCTTTTAAAACAATTAGGTTTCTTATTATCTTCAGGCCACACTGAAGTATGTTTTTGGCAGTTCATTTTCCCCGCTAAATATAGCGGGGAAAATAACGTGGCATGACTTGATGTCGCGTGACCTATTCACCAATCCAGTTTCCCCGCTAAATTTAGCGAAGAAAATGCCGCATGACTTCGTGTCACGTAACCAGCACACAAACTCAGTTTCCGCTCTAAATTTAGAAGAGAAATTGGCGTCGCGTGAACTCAACACAAATCCAGTTTCCTCGCTAGATTTAGCGGGAAAATCGACGTCACATGATTTCTACATCAATTTAGTTTCCCCGCAAAATGTAGCGGGGAAAAGGACGTCACATAACTTGATGTCACATGACCGGCACACAAATTCAGCTTAACCGCTAAATTTAGCTAAAAAATTGAAATGTGACCTGACGCGATTTTCAATTGTCTGCAACTAATCGTTTCAAGGCTGAATTGTACGTAAGCGATTTAGAGAGCAACAAGACGAGCGACGTCGACAAACGACGAGAGTCAGCGACGAGCAACGGAGATTTCCCACTGTCGCTCGTTGCGTCGGTCGGTCCTGGACTTCTAGAAAACGTCGCTTATTGCCCGGAAAAAGCGATTCGCCAGTAGAAGGAAACGTTCCGTTTTACTCTATTACCGTTTTGCGCGCACCGCAACTTTGCGCGCGCGACTGCACGCCTGTTCTCAGTCGTGTGTTGTTGAGAAGGTTCGTTTTATCACAGGCTGCAATGGGTTATAAACACGTCGACAAGCGGTGAACGCCTCATCGATGAGGCGGAGTGAGAGACGATCTTTGGGACACATGTCCCACGCCAAGTACAAAGCACAGGATTTAAATGCTATTGCGTGGAGCCGAATCGCAGCGGCCCTAGGATCGACGGTGAGTGAAATTTAAATTGTTTCCCAAACAATGCTTACCGCTGGTTCCACTGTTCAGCTGAGTGAGAAATGCGATCCGTGTGGAGTTTCCGAACTGCGCGCACCCGGGCAACACTGAAAAGTGGTCGCTTGCTCCCGTCGCTTTCATGCGGTTTGCCTCGTCGCGCGTGACTGACCGAGCTACAGCGGATCCTCGTCGCCGTCGCTTGTCTCGTCGCTCACCAAATCACTTAATGCAGTGTATACTTAATGAGATAGCAATTTATTTGGTTCTGCCCAATGTTTTCCTCTAGAGTTTTTTTTTAAACGTTAAAAAAGAAGCAAGGTAATAAACCATGAAATGGGGAAATAGAAATGTAGTGCAAGTCGCCAGGCGAGAAAAAAATCTACCGTGTGTTGCCAACTGCAGAACTGAACCACGGATTACCTATAGCTCAGGCTCCCGCCAAAGTTTACCTCCAGTGACGGAGTAAGATGCCTGCTTGAATATTCACGTATTTTAGAAAGAAAAGGTAAAGACGCACAAAACTGTATATGCCTATGAAAAGAGTCCGTCGGGCGGCAATAGCAGACGCTGTGCGTTAGCTCCTCGCCGCATCCCTCAGACGGCACGGACCTCGATAACAAGCCCTAGAGCAAACAAGTATCCGTGAACACAGAAGCGGTTGACGTCTGCTTCCGTGTTCCGTTGCTGCTTGCATTACTTGTTACAATGGTAGTCTGCCTCCGGAAATGCCGTTTGCATCTTAAAAGGAAACAGAAACAGACAACTACATGCTTCATTAAACAGACGAGCATCTGTCAGACGGCGCCACTGTCGATAACAAGCAGACGACGTCTGCATCTGTGTTGTTGTTGCTCTTTGTCATTGAATGTATCTTGGAGGCAAGTAGACTAACAAGAGGGCGAAACGGGGCACACTGAATGCATTGACATTGAGTGGGACCCGACGGAAAGCACAAGATTCTAAAAAGAAAAAAAATGTCGAGAAAGAGAAGTTGAAAAAGAAAGCAAGTGCCGGGAGAGGTGTGTTCCTTTCACCGGTGCGCGTCGAAGTTGTAGAATCGTTTATAAATTTTACTTTGGTCTTTAATCTACATTCCGAGTGTTTCACTACAAAGCTATTGCCTTAAATGACTAAAAACATTGGGGTGTGTGTATGTTTATACAGCCTAGAACTTAGGCTGCATCAACGGACAACTTCTGTCCCAGCTGTAGATGAGAAATTTAGCCAGTGCAGTACAACCGCTAGCCTGGGGTCTTCAAAGTGCAACAACGTTACAAGTGATATTAAAAGTCAGAACGACAGGGACTATCAGTGTTTCCCACCTACAGCGCGAGCTTCTATGCAACAACACAGTGTTTACAAACAAGCCCTCTTTGCCCACACCAGGTGGCACTGCGCGTACGCAGAAACCAAATCTGGAAAGAGTGAAGCGTCTGCGCAAGCGCATGACCGACAGCAGCGCCACCACAGTGGCGTAACGTCAGTTAGTTGAGTTGGTCTAAAGACGTTTTCTGTTTCCTGTCGTTCTCAGTCACGCGGGTTGCATATCTGGTATGCGGTACGGAAAAAATAATAAAACATTTCAACCTGAAACATGCGAGAAAATATAGGTGAGGCAAAACAAGAATATGTGGCAATCACACATTTTTCGTAAACACCTTCGAGCGACGTGGAGAGATCAAAACGATGTTTTACTGAACACCAGAAGTGTCGACATTCAAGATGGCTGCGCCCTTGTGGAACAGGTGTATGCGGAGGGCAAGTTCGTCTGCTTCTTGCGCAGGGGGTAGCGGTGACGTCAGAACGCCGAGCCCTGATTGGCTGATCGCGCCCCCCTATCTGAGCGTCGTCTGCTCCTTTGCAACGTCGTCTGCTCGCAACGTCGTCTGCGTCTGTCTTACCTTTCCTGCGACTTTCGTAAGTCGCAGGAAACGATCTTACGCCAAAAATATGCGGAAGCCATAACTTAAGAACAAATTTGTATTCACGAAACGAAATTTTCGCAAGTTTTGCGCAGGTTACGACGAAATTTTAGGACAGCTTTGAAGCTGTCGTACGCACTTCTTACAATCAGCATGGCCGACAGCGTCGCGGTCGCGACGACCCACGGACGTTTATTTTTCTATGTGCGCTTCTCACGCGTCCCGACTTCAAGCAGCAAGAAAAAAGTAAAAAGTACTTGAAACAGACCACGACGAACAAGAACGCGCTGGATCCACAAACACCCGGGAAAAGCTCCAACGGCCATGATTCCACCGAACGCGACCAAGCGAGCACGGCAGTTAGGCCTAGCAGGCACTCCCGGACTCGGCGACTGTCTGCCCACGACCGGCTGGCGTGCTGAATGGAATATGCCCGCGCGACCCTTGTGAACCCTTCCCGTATTATAGCTTGATCGCTGACCTCACTTTTGGATTAAGAGGTCAATTTCTTCCTCTTGTTATCTCCTTGTTTCCCGAGGCAACGGCGACTCTCGCCGGTGAAAAAGCGGTGAATCTCCGACAGACGCAGGAAAGGTAAAGCAGCCATCGCTTTGACTAGCAGACGTAGAGCAGACGACGTCAACTGCGCCAACCCGCCGACGCTGTTAAAGAATGGGGGGTATCGCCGCACACGAAAGGAGGGACAAAGTATTTGGGAGGGAACTTGCACGCTCACCTCTCGGTTCTTAGTAAACAAACGTCGGCGCCTCGGGACACCTCGCCAGTGAGTCCTCTGAATTCCCTCCTTGATATGCGTCTGCTAGTTGTTAGACAAAAACAATGTACCGCTCGAGTTATTTCGTCTGCCCTCTGTGAAAGGCGAAGTCGAGCTCGCATGTAAAGACCTGCACTTCTGAAAGTCGCACGAAAGGTGAGACAGACGCAGACGATGTTGCGAGCAGACGACGTTGCAAAGGAGCAGACGACGCTGATGTAGGGGGTCGCGATCAGCCAATCAGGGCTCGGCGTTCTGACGTCACCGCTACTTCCTTTCACATGCGCAGAAGACGAAAATGAGCCCACTTGCGAGGCGTATACCTTCGACAACGCCTCGGCGTCTCGTGCAACTCGAGCCTGCGCGCGCAGCCAAAGCCCGGCCGAAGGCATGGAGCGCGTGCTGGAGGCGGGGCGTTCAGAAGACACATCCAGCCGCTCTCACCGTTTAAGTGACCCTAGTTTGGGTTTAATGTAAAGTCTTGTATGCAGGCTGAGCCCACCTGGTTTACCGACGGTGGCGACTATAAACAGAAATATGGAGTACATGTCTTTTTAGGGGCCCGTTTCCGGCTTGTGCGGCGTCGGCGTCGCCGTCGGCGTAATTGCGAGGTCACGTGACCTCCCTGAGGTCGCGTGACCCCCCCTGAGGCCACGTAACCCCCTGAGGTCACGTGACCCCCCTGACGTCACACGACGCCCCTCCCTGAGTTTACGTGACCTCAAGGAGTCACATATCCCTCATTACGCTTCCATCCTCCTCCTCAAGAGCTGCGTTATAACCGGCGTTACGGGGAATTGTACACGGCTTTCATTTTTTTAAGTATTTTTATAAGATATATTTGCCGCGACATGCCGCAGAAGTCATACTCACTACCACTTGGTTTTCGCTTGTCTACAGCATTTTCTTGCAGGGAAAAAATCCGTTCCTTTAATTTTTCGCTCCGGTGGACGCGAGTTTAGACAATTTGGGAATTATCCAAACATCTAGCGGTCAATTTTGGAGACGTTTTAGTTTTTGGGAATGAGTAATTTATTATTGTGATGCAAGAAAAAAAAACATTGTTTTAGTTCGAATTTTGAGAATCTGGCAGACAGCAGCATCGCGGCTTTGGAGCCTTGTACACGATTATGGTAAGAATGGTTCTTGCGTTTCATATCTCCGCTAATTCTATGCTGAACGCGAGTTTGCTTCGTTTGCGGGGATTGTGGTGACGTCAGAACGCAGCGCTCTGTTTGGCTCAGATCAAAGGATAATGGTTAGACCTCAAGGCAAGCTGCCTTGAGGTCTACCCACTATCTTTCTTCAATCAGAACCAACCAGAGCCAGGTGTTCTGAAGTCTCCACAACCCTTGGAAATAAGCAGACGAACTTGTGCTTCGCGTAGGTTTTCGTTGTGTTCGGGCGACTAACCGCGCTTTTTACCATGAACACACACACACAAATACACACACACACACACACGGACAAATACACACACACACTTGGGAAAGACTATTCTATAACTTCTTCGTGGTAATTATTATTATAATCCGATGGTGTAAAAATAATGGCCATGGACCCGTCAAGCTGTTCCTTTTCAGCTTCTTTCTCCGGCCTGCCCTTCATCATTGATGAGAAATAAAAAAAAATTATTATTATTTTATTATTACGTGAAAAACAAATTTAGTAGTCTCTGTTACATGATAGGCTTATATTTTTACCAGTGCGCATGTAATGCGCTTACGTGTTGATGTTTTTTTAGTTTTTTTTTTTAATAACGTTGAGGCGAAGATTGAACTGAAGGAATAGAATTCCGCCATGGAATTGAAGCGGCTTCTTGCTTGCTTTTGTAATTCTTTACTTGTCCCGAGTCTGAGGAGATTACGAAGACGCGTCATGCATTAAACCGCGGCTACAAAGCCACGAAGCCTCTGACAGGCGGCTTACCATTATCGGCAAATCCTTTTAACGTCTGAGCTCGCTGGTATTATATATATAAAAAATAACAAAGAGTAAACAAAAAATATTTTAAGGATCTACCAACGATTTTCTTGACGGGGCGGATTATTATAATCCGATGGTGTAAAAATAATGGGATTCCTTTTTACATATTCAAAGCCTATTTTTAAGGATGGCCTAGCCGTTTATGGAGAACAGTGATATGAGACCAAAACCAGTTAGTAGTGGATGTCTACATTCTACGATTATAATACAAAGAGTAAGTCAGTTAATTTTGTGTCGTCCAAATTTTATAATAAAGGCTTAAAAAAAGCAACCATATGGTGACGAAATTTTGAGATAGGCACTTCGCATAATTAAATCTATGAAATTTTTATGAATCCATCACGGAAACACAGCAGATACTCCTGGGAAATGAAAACTGTTCGCTACATACAGCTATGTGAATACTCGTTTAAAAAAATAAAATAAAAATAGCACAAAAAGTGCATAAAAAGAAGATTGAAAAGCGACAGTGCTGAAATATTGGAGAAATCATTAATCACGGTATTTAAAACAACAGTTCCATGCATCACAGATAGAATACACTTGACTTCTTATTCTTGCGATTCCGATCATTCGAAATTTAAGTGGTTTCTTCAGGGGTATGGGATCAACTAATAAAACCAATCAATTTACTCATTCATCTATGCACTGCCTCCTTTTTTACCCGACTTTTTTTTTTTAATCAAAAGTAAACATTTTTGTGTTGTTGTTTCACGGCCATTCAATTCTTTATTTTGAAAACTTGTAACGAAAAGTTTTTATTCGCTATCGACACTTACTGCTCCTCTGGAACGCCATTACTTCAAAGTACAAACAAACACAAAACGTTGTTCTCTCATCGTTTTCGTTAAATTGTGAGCGTTGATCAATGAGGTATAACTTTTTGTAAAATTATGAGGAATATTCAGTGATGGATTGATTGTATTCTTGTTTTTAAACAAGTCCTGCATTCCACGCTTATCAATTACTTATATAGTAATTGATAAACCTTTACGTGAATCAATAGGTGCGTAGATTCGTTTCTTTCTTCTCCCCTACTAACCTCCAGGCGAGAGTATCTGAATGGCTGCTAGACAGCCCCAGAAACAAACGTAATGTAAATATTACCTTTCTTGCTGCGAACACTAAACGAATTTCAGCAATGGTGCTCGCACAATGTACAATGCTTAAAATCAAACTTTGCGTTAGACTTGTTAATAAAAAACAGAAAATAATTAAACATCATAGATTATTTGGTCAAATCATTTTAATCAGTGCAAAGCTCTTTTATTATACCTAAATCAGCGAAACATGACCGAAACATTTCCAAACCAAGATATTTTCCAGGGAGCTCTATGATGATAACTTACGTTTTGATAAGAAATGCAGCCATCAAGAAGAGGCACCTCCTCTCATAACGTCGATTGTCGTCACTGAGGCTTCTCGGAAGACGCAGTCGCTAGAAGGACGAAACACGATTAGAGTCCCCTGCCTTAAATATGCTATGAAACCATTTTATTTAAGTTATGCGTTTTTATTTATATTATCAGGAAATAAACCTTATTCGATAGCTGCTCCAACTAAATTTTCATAAGTTCCGCATTCGTGAAAGAGTACAGTAAGCGGAAATATATGCGAACCAATTTAGGTGCTAGTCAAGAGGGGTTAAAATGCCGGATGGAGTGCCTCTGCATGCTCTCTTAAAGAAACGGACTGCCAGGTTGCGGCAGCATTAAACTGGGCAGCCCATCCCAGCGTTTGTTCTAGCAGCTTAACGTAACCGGGGCTCCTCGCATAGCTTTTCCCCGATCTAACTTGAACGAAGCTTAGCCACTTCATGCTGCGTTATTTATGTTTATATTGATCGGTACCCCCAGCTGATTGTGATCAAAGCAGGAGACGCATTACCGTGTAGCTTCGTTTATCCGGTGGTTTTTCTCGGCTGACGCCCAACACGAAATCTTGCTAGAGTTCCCCTTGGCGAATCATCTCCACCATATATTTTATTTGCACGGCGGCAGTTTCTTTTTTTTTTTTCTTCTAATTATTATGTGTAGTATGTACCACGCCACTATCTGATTTGCCACTCACGCAGCCACGCAGTGCAAACGTAGATGCGGAGAAAGGACCCTGCACTTGTCGAATATATCCCTCGTGGAATTGGGATAAAATAAAGCGTCAAAAATTAACATGAATAGCTTTTGGCGCCTCCAAGAATCTTTGTCCGTTCCGCACATTCGCGAGCGTGTTACTTCGTTCCTGACTTGGGACTCTGAGGCTCAGGAAAGATTCCTTACAACGTGTACTTGGCATGAAAACAACAACAAAAAAACGTGCTGCTGTTTTTATTTTTATTTTTTAAACAAGGTATCTTAGGGTGCTTAGAGTAGCACAGAAGCACAACCTGCAAGGCCCCGCGATTAAAAAAACTTCATTGCGGCTCAAAATATGTCTTTTTCGTACGAAAGCTACCGGTCGAAAATCGGCTGCTTCGGGCAACCTTCCTTTTAGTCACCTGCGATGACAACACCGAGTGTGTAGTATTCGAGGGAAAATAAACAGCTTGACAAACACCCGTACCAGTAAAAAAAAAAAGAAAAGAAAGAAAGAAAAATATATTTATAATAATACATATATTAATAATATTTTTAGCATCCAATCGCCAAATTGATGTTGATATCAGAAAGATTCGATCACTCAGTCGCAGCGGGTGACTCCTGGTTTCTCTGACGTCACATTAATCCGAGCTCCTACTTTACTGCTCAGGTCGGATTTTATCCTTTTTCCTTTAAAAATGTGTTTTCCAAAAAATTAACAGTTTGGTGTCTAAACACCATAGAAATATATAACGACAAGTAAAACAAAAAAAAAAGAAAAGTTTTACTTTGTGTCTGCTACGGATCTTTCATAGAGAATTTAAAGAGCCGGTGCAATTTTCAGCGGTCTTGCCTGCCTATAGAGTAATTTGTACGCTTTGCCAAAACACCGAACTCCCACATTTTGTGTTGAGCAGCTCGAATGTTGAACAGGTCATTGCCACAGACACTGAAACCAGACCCCATTGTTATCCTAGTTACTAAGTTGAAATAGTGAAAAAAAAAAAAAAAGACTCTCTCCCGCTGCCCGAAAAACAAGGCCCGCTCGCTGCTTTCGCTGTCAATAAAAAAGCGCGCGCTGCACGGCAGCCTCGAATTTTGCATGGCTAAAGGCGGTGTTTCAACTAAGATAACGCTCTACGCAAACTAAATAAATAATTAATATAATTTTTGCTCGATTAGAGCGGAAGCTGAAACACTTCGAAGTCCCGGCTTTGTGAAGTGCCCTTTTTGCACGAGCACGTGTGAGCGGCTTGCAAAGCTATCAACAAGCTCTCGTTCCTCTCGTAAAAATCGAAATTAAGTAAACGGTGGAAACAAAATAAGCATCCTTCCTTGTTTGCGCGAGTACCGCTTACACTCTCTTCTAATTAACGCTTCGCCCCAATCGCACCTGATCAGCACAAACTTCGCGATCGGGTCGAACAACCGCGCGTTCGTCCAACATCCGAGGTTCGTAAAATAAAAAAAATAAAAAAAGGCGGGATTTGATCAGCCTAAGAGCAAGCTAGGCAAGAGATAAGAAGGCGCCGCGTCGACCAAGAAAGCCGTACACAATGCCCGGAACAAAAAAAAAAAAAATTAAAGGAAGTGGGGCGTGGAGACTTCAGCCGAGCTCCGCAGCTCATAAAGAAAGAAAGAGGGTTCCACCCGCGCCCCCAGACGGCGTGTGAAAGCGTTATCGCGGCGCTTGGATGCGCCCAGCGTGCGTTTGGACGCCTCGTCCGCCCGAAAACATCGCCGAGACGCCTCCCAGCGAGCTTCCTCGACAAGGTCTGCCCCTTAGTTCACTTCCCTGTTTCGGGAAACTGGAAAAAGGAAGACTCGATCCCCATTCTCGATCCGAAGGGAACAAGTTGCTTCCCGCGTCGCTTATATCTTCGTCCTCCTCCGTCTTCCTTTTTTTCTCTCGCGTGCATGAAGTCCCTCTACTCTACTTCGACCTCAGCGCCGCAGCTGGCGAGACTGCTGGGAGTGGAGGAAGCGCCAGCTGCGTCTGCAGTTGCGTACGTCTATACAAGCAGCAGCAGACGAGAAGGGCCGCCATCTTTCGTTCCGCGGTCGCAACGACGGACGCGAACGTCCGCTACGCAGATTAGATTCGTTATGCGAGAATGGCGTCTTGTTGGCTTTCTGCCTGACGGTTCTCTTTCCAGAGAAAAAAAAACAATGCGGTAGTGCCTGGTATTGCCCCAGCGGCTCGACTACGCAGACTAAATTTCCGACTTTGCGTGTTGTAGTTGTATGAAAAGTAAGGAAACAAAAGTGTAGAACTTATACGAACGAAGACGTCCTACGCTATGGAATTCTTTTCCCCTCAACCATCTGACGGTTTTACCGAGTCACATGCTGAGGTATCCTACGTCGTATTTTGAAGGAACAGAAATAATTGCATGCGAGGTATGCACGGTGAAGGGAAGACAAAAATATAAGCAGAAAGAGTTCAACGATGTACTGGTTCCAATAATAAAGCTATGTTAGCTTCCAGGCGGCTGAGAGCTTGTTTATGTTCCATTGCACCACACATGAAAAGAAATCCGCGGACCCAGAGGCCTCTGTTATGAACCAAGTTTGCATTTCACTATGGCGCAAGTGCACCGCAAAAAACTTTTAAAGTGTGGAAGCTATTCTCTTCTGCAGGTCAAGAAGCG